>NC_141882.1:23523888-24155000 GCF_030686135.1 Camelina sativa | reverse complement strand
AGTTCTTACCTAGTATTTAAATCTGATGTCCAAAAAGTCAACGGGGCATTCCGAGAATCGAACTCGGGACCTCTCGCACCCAAAGCGAGAATAATACCACTAGACCAAATGCCCTCTTGCTGTAAAATTTAAGTGAAACATGAAAGATTACCATATTTGGTCATATTGTGTTCACTTGCTTTAATTTGGTCATCTTTGGCCATATTCTTTCATCTTGGTAATTTTTTTTTGTTTGAAATACTGATTATAAATACTGACAAACTAGGCATCAAATGTTTATATCCATTAATTTGTAATGGCCATTCAACACATATTGTTTTGGAAAAACTCAATGAAGCATTCTGAGAATCATATCACTAGAGCAAATCATTTATTGCTAAGCACTTAGTTTATACATTGCAGGTAACCATATGTATTTGGTCATATTGTGATCTTGTGCTCTAAGACCACAAGACAAAATGCCCTATTGCTAAGTACTATGGTTTAAACATTGATGGCCACCATTTTTATTTCGTCATATTGTGGTCTTCTGCTCTATGTTGACTTACCAAATATTTATATCCATTGATTCGGAATGGCCATTTAACACTTATTGTTTTGGAAAAAGTCAATGAAGCATTCTGAGAATCATTACACTAGAGAAAATCATTTATTGCTAAGCACTTAGTTTATACATTGCAGGTAACCATATGTATTTGGTCATATTGTGGTCTTGTGCTCTAAGTTTACTTTTACTTAATAACCTCATCTTGATAGGAGAATGCACTAAAGAACATGTTGTTCCATGATAGTTCTTACCTAGTATTTAAATCTCACATGCAAAAAGTCAACGGGGCATCTCGAGAATCGGACTCGGGACCTCTCGCACCCAAAGTGAGAATCATACCACAAGACAAAATGCCCTATTGCTAAGTACTATGGTTTAAACATTGATGGCCACCATATGTATTTGGTCATATTGTGGTCTTGTGCTCTATGTTGACCTTTACTTAATAAGTTAGTCTTGATAGGAAAATGCACTAAAGAACATGTAGTTCCATGATAGTTCTTACCTAGTATTTAAATCTGATATCTAAAAAGTCAACGGGGCATTCCGAGAATCGAACTCGGGACCTCTCGCACCCAAAGCGAGAATCATACCACTAGACCAAATGCCCTCTTGCTGTAAAATTTAAGTTAAACATGAAAGATTACCATATTTGGTCATATTGTGTTCACTTGCTTTAATTTGGTCATCTTTGGCCATATTCTTTCATGTTGGTAATTTTTTTTTGTTTGAAATACTGATTATAAATACTGATAAACTAGGCATCAAATGTTTATATCCATTAATTTGTAATGGCCATTCAACACATATTGTTTTGGAAAAACTCAATGAAGCATTCTGAGAATCATATCACTAGAGCAAATCATTTATTGCTAAGCACTTAGTTTATACATTGCAGGTAACCATATGTATTTGGTCATATTGTGGTCTTGTGCTCTAAGTTTACTTTTACTTAATAACCTCATCTTGATAGGAGAATGCAATAAAGAACATGTTGTTCCATGATAGTTTATACCTAGCATTTAAATCTCACATGCAAAAAGTCAACGGGGTATCTCGAGAATCGAACTCGGGACCTCTCGCACCCAAAGCGAGAATCATACCACAAGACAAAATGCCCTATTGCTAAGTACTATGGTTTAAACATTGATGGCAACCATATGTATTTGGTCATATTGTGGTCTTGTGCTCTATGTTGACCTTTACTTAATGAGTTAGTCTTGGTAGGAAAATGCACTAAAGAACATGTAGTTCCATGATAGTTCTTACCTAGTATTTAAATCTGATATCCAAAAAGTCAACGGGGCATTCCGAGAATCGAACTTGGGACCTCTCGCACCCAAAGCGAGAATCATACCACTAGACCAAATGCCCTCTTGCTGTAAAATTTAAGTTAAACATGAAAGATTACCATATTCGGTCATATTGTGTTCACTTGCTTTAATTTGGTCATCTTTGGCCATATTCTTTCATGTTGGTAATTTTTTTTTGTTTGAAATACTGATTATAAATACTGACAAACTAGGCACCAAATGTTTATATCCATTAATTTGTAATGGCCATTCAACACATATTGTTTTGGAAAAACTCAATGAAGCATTCTGAGAATAATATCACTAGAGCAAATCATTTATTGCTAAGCACTTAGTTTATACATTGCAGGTAACCATATGTATTTGGTCGTATTGTGGTCTTGTGCTCTAAGACCACAAGACAAAATGCCCTATTTCTAAGTACTATTGTTTAAACATTGATGGCCACCATTTTTATTTCGTCATATTGTGGTCTTGTGCTCTATGTTGACTTACCAAATGTTTATATCCATTGATTTGGAATGGCCATTTAACACTTATTGTTTTGGAAAAGTCAATGAAGCATTCTGAGAATCATTTCACTACAGCAAATCATTTATTGCTAAGCACTTAGTTTAAACATTGCAGGTAACCATATGTATTTGGTCATATTGTGGTCTTGTTCTCTAAGTTTACTTTTACTTAATAACCTCATCTTGATAGGAGAATGCACTAAAGAACATGTTGTTCAATGATAGTTCTTACCTAGTATTTAAATCTCACATGCAAAAAGTCAACGGGGCATCTCGAGAATCGAACTCGGGACCTCTCGCACCGAAAGTGAGAATCATACCACAAGACAAAATGCCCTATTGCTAAGTACTATGGTTTAAACATTGATGGCCACCATATGTATTTGGTCATATTGTGGTCTTGTGCTCTATGTTGACCTTTACTTAATAAGTTAGTCTTGATAGGAAAATTCACTAAAGAACATGTAGTTCCATGATAGTTCTTACCTAGTATTTAAATCTGATGTCCAAAAAGTCAACGGGGCATTCCGAGAATCGAACTCGGGACCTCTCGCACCCAAAGCGAGAATCATACCACTAGACCAAATGCCCTCTTGCTGTAAAATTTAAGTTAAACATGAAAGATTACCATATTCGGTCATATTGTGTTCACTTGCTTTAATTTGGTCATCTTTGGCCATATTCTTTCATGTTGGTAATTTTTTTTGTTTGAAATACTGATTATAAATACTGACAAACTAGGCATCAAATGTTTATATCCATTAATTTGTAATGGCCATTCAACACATATTGTTTTGGAAAAACTCAATGAAGCATTCTGAGAATCATATCACTAGAGCAAATCATTTATTGCTAAGCACTTAGTTTATACATTGCAGGTAACCATATGTATTTGGTCATATTGTGGTCTTGTGCTCTAAGTTTACTTTTACTTAATAACCTCATCTTGATAGGAGAATGCACTAAAGAACATGTTGTTCCATGATAGTTTATACCTAGCATTTAAATCTCACATGCAAAAAGTCAACGGGGTATCTCGAGAATCGAATTCGGGACCTCTCGCACCCAAAGCGAGCATCATACCACAAGACAAAATGCCCTATTGCTAAGTACTATGGTTTAAACATTGATGGCAACCATATGTATTTGGTCATATTGTGGTCTTGTGCTCTATGTTGACCTTTACTTAATGAGTTAGTCTTGGTAGGAAAATGCACTAAAGAACATGTAGTTCCATGATAGTTCTTACCTAGTATTTAAATCTGATATCCAAAAAGTCAACGGGGCATTCCGAGAATCGAACTCGGGACCTCTCTCACCCAAAGCGAGAATCATACCACTAGACCAAATGCCCTCTTGCTGTAAAATTTAAGTTAAACATGAAAGATTACCATATTTGGTCATATTGTGTTCACTTGCTTTAATTTGGTCATCTTTGGCCATATTCTTTCATGTTGGTAATTTTTTTTTGTTTGAAATACTGATTAAAAATACTGACAAACTAGGCACCAAATGTTTATATCCATTGATTTGGAATGGCCATTTAACACATATTGTTTTGGAAAAACTCAATCAAGCATTCTGAGAATCATATCACTAGAGCAAATCATTTATTGCTAAGCACTTAGTTTATACATTGCAGGTAACCATATGTATTTGGTCGTATTGTGGTCTTGTGCTCTAAGTTTACTTTTACTTAATAAGCTCATCTTGATAGGAGAATGCACTAAAGAACATGTTGTTCCATAATAGTTCTTACCTAGCATTTAAATCTCACATGCAAAAAGTCAACTTGGCATTTCGAGAATTGAACTCGGGACCTCTCGCACCAAAAGCGAGAATCATACCACAAGACAAAATGCCCTATTGCTAAGTACTATGGTTTAAACATTGATGGCCACCATTTTTATTTCGTCATATTGTGGTCTTGTGCTCTATGTTGACTTACCAAATGTTTATATCCATTGATTTGGAATGGCCATTTAACACTTATTGTTTTGGAAAAAGTCAATGAAGCATTCTGAAAATCATTTCACTAGAGCAAATCATTTATTGCTAAGAACTTAGTTTAAACATTGCAGGTAACCATATGTATTTGTTCATATTGTGGTCTTGTGCTCTAAGTTTACTTTTACTTATTAAGATCATCTTGATAGGAGAATGCACTAAAGAACATATTGTTCCATGATAGTTCTTACCTAGTATTTAAATCTCACATGCAAAAAGTCAACGGGGCATCTCGAGAATCGAACTCGGGACCTCTCGCACCCAAAGCGAGAATCATACCACAAGACAAAATGCCCTATTGCTAAGTACTATGGTATAAACATTGATGACCACCATATGTATTTGGTCATATTGTGGTCTTGGGCTCTATGTTGACCTTTACTTAATAAGTTAGTCTTGGTAGGAAAATGCACTAAAGAACATGTAGTTCCATGATAGTTCTTACCTAGTATTTAAATCTGATATCCAAAAAGTCAACGGGGCATTCCGAGAATCGAACTCGGGACCTCTCGCACCCAAAGCGAGAATCATACCACTAGACCAAATGCCCTCTTGCTGTAAAATTTAAGTTATACATGAAAGATTACCATATTTGGTCATATTGTGTTCACTTGCTTTAATTTGGTCATCTTTGGCCATATTCTTCCATGTTGGTAATTTTTTTTTGTTTGAAATACTGATTATAAATACTGACAAACTAGGCACCAAATGTTTATATCCATTGATTTGGAATGGCCATTTAACACATATTGTTTTGTAAAAAGTCAATGAAGCATTCTGAGAATCATATCACTAGAGCAAATCATTTATTGCTAAGCACTTAGTTTAAACATTGCTGGTAACCATATGTATTTTGTCATATTGTGGTCTTGTGCTCTAAGTTTACTTTTACTTAATAAGCTCATCTTGATAGGAGAATGCACTAAAGAACATGTTGTTCCATGATAGTTCTTACCTAGTATTTAAATCTCACATGCAAAAAGTCAACGGGGCATCTCGAGAATCGAACTCGGGACCTCTCGCACCCAAAGCGAGAATCATACCACAAGACAAAATGCCCTATTGCTAAGTACTATGGTTTAAACATTGATGGCCACCATATGTATTTGGTCATATTGTGGTCTTGTGCTCTATGTTGACCTTTACTTAATAAGTTAGTCTTGATAGGAAAATGCACTAAAGAACATGTAGTTCCACGATAGTTCTTACCTAGTATTTAAATCTGATATCCAAAAAGTCAACGGGGCATTCCGAGAATCGAACTGGGGACCTCTCGCACCCAAAGCGAGAATCATACCACTAGACCAAATGCCCTCTTGCTGTAAAATTTAAGTTAAACATGAAAGATTACCATATTTGGTCATATTGTGTTCACTTGCTTTAATTTGGTCATCTTTGGCCATATTCTTTCATGTTGGTAATTTTTTTTTGTTTGAAATACTGATTATAAATACTGACAAACTAGGCACCAAATGTTTATATCCATTAATTTGTAATGGCCATTCAACACATATTGTTTTGGAAAAACTCAATGAAGCATTCTGAGAATCATATCACTAGAGCAAATCATTTATTGCTAAGCACTTAGTTTATACATTGCAGGTAACCATATGTATTTGGTCATATTGTGGTCTTGTGCTCTAAGTTTACTTTTACTTAATAACCTCATCTTGATAGGAGAATGCACTAAAGAACATGTTGTTCCATGATAGTTCTTACCTAGTATTTAAATCTCACATGCAAAAAGTCAACGGGGCATCTCGAGAATCGAACTCGGGACCTCTCGCTCCCAAAGCGAGAATCATACCACAAGACAAAATGCCCTATTGCTAAGTACTATGGTTTAAACATTGATGGCCACCATATGTATTTGGTCATATTGTGGTCTTGTGCTCTATGTTGACCTTTACTTAATAAGTTAGTCTTGGTAGGAAAATGCACTAAAGAACATGTAGTTCCATGATAGTTCTTACCTAGTATTTAAATCTGATATCCAAAAAGTCAACGGGGCATTCCGAGAATCGAACTGGGGACCTCTCGCACCCAAAGCAGGAATCATACCACTAGACCAAATGCCCTCTTGCTGTAAAACTTAAGTTAAACATGAAAGATTACCATATTTGGTCATATTGTGTTCACTTGCTTTAATTTGGTCATCTTTGGCCATATTCTTCCATGTTGGTAATTATTTTTTTTTGAAATACTGATTATAAATACTGACAAACTAGGTACCAAATGTTTATATCCATTAATTTGTAATGGCCATTCAACACATCTTGTTTTGGAAAAACTCAATGAAGCATTCTGAGAATCATATCACTAGAGCAAATCATTTATTGCTAAGCACTTAGTTTATACATTGCAGGTAACCATATGTATTTGGTCATATTGTGGTCTTGTGCTCTAAGTTTACTTTTACTTAACAAGCTCATCTTGATAGGAGAATGCACTAAAGAACATGTTTTTCCATGATAGTTCTTACCTAGCATTTAAATCTCACATGCAAAAAGTCAACGGGGCATTTCGAGAATCGAACTCGGGACCTCTCGCACCAAAAGCGAGAATCATACCACAAGACAAAATGCCCTATTGCTAAGTACTAAGGTTTAAACACTGATGGCCACCATTTTTATTTCGTCATATTGTGGTCTTGTGCTCTATGTTGACTTACCAAATGTTTATATCCATTGATTTGGAATGGCCATTTAACACATATTGTTTTGGAAAAAGTCAATGAAGCATTCTGAGAATCATATCACTAGAGCAAATCATTTATTGCTAAGCACTTAGTTTAAACATTGCTGGTAACCATATGTATTTGGTCATATTGTGGTCTTGTGCTCTAAGTTTACTTTTACTTAACAAGCTCATCTTAATAGGAGAATGCAATAAAGAACATGTTGTTCCATGATAGTTCTTACCTAGTATATAAATCTCATATGAAAAAAGTCAACGGGGCATCTCGAGAATCAAACTCGGGACCTCTCACACCCAAAGCGAGAATCATACCACAAGACAAAATGCCCTATTGCTATGTACTATGGTTTAAACATTGATGGCCACCATATGTATTTGGTCATATTGTGTTCTTGTGCTCTATGTTGACCTTTACTAAATAAGTTAGTCTTGATTGGAAAATGCACTAAAGAACATGTAGTTCCATGATAGTTCTTACCTAGTATTTAAATCTGATGTCCAAAAAGTCAACGGGGCATTCCGAGAATCGAACTCGGGACCTCTCGCACCCAAAGCGAGAATCATACCACTAGACCAAATGCCCTCTTGCTGTAAAATTTAAGTTAAACATGAAAGATTACCATATTTGGTCATATTGTGTTTACTTGCTTTAATTTGGTCATCTTTGGCCATATTCTTTCATGTTGGTAATTTTTTTGTTTGAAATACTGATTATAAATACTGACAAACTAGGCACCAAATGTTTATATCCATTAATTTGTAATGGCCATTTAACACATATTGTTTTGGAAAAACTCAATCAAGCATTCCGAGAATCATATCACTAGAGCAAATCATTTATTGCTAATCACTTAGTTTATACATTGCAGGTAACCATATGTATTTGGTCGTATTGTGGTCTTGTGCTCTAAGTTTACTTTTACTTAATAAGCTCATCTTGATAGGAGAATGCACTAAAGAACATGTTGTTCCATGATAGTTCTTACCTAGCATTTAAATCTCACATGCAAAAAGTCAACGGGGCATTTCGAGAATCGAACTCGGGACCTCTCGCACCAAAAGCGAGAATCATACCACAAGACAAAATGCCCTATTGCTAAGTACTATGGTTTAAACATTGATGGCCACCATTTTTATTTCGTCATATTGTGGTCTTGTGCTCTATGTTGACTTACCAAATGTTTATATCCATTGATTTGGAATGGCCATTTAACATTTATTGTTTTGGAAAAAGTCAATGAAGCATTCTGAAAATCATTTCACTAGAGCAAATCATTTATTGCTAAGAACTTAGTTTAAACATTGCAGGTAACCATATGTATTTGTTCATATTGTGGTCTTGTGCTCTAAGTTTACTTTTACTTAATAAGCTCATCTCGATAGGAGAATGCACTAAAGAACATATTGTTCCATGATAGTTCTTACCTAGTATTTAAATCTCACATGCAAAAAGTCAACGGGGCATCTCGAGAATCGAACTCGGGACCTCTCGCACCCAAAGCGAGAATCATACCACAAGACAAAATGCCCTATTGCTAAGTACTATGGTATAAACATTGATGACCACCATATGTATTTGGTCATATTGTGGTCTTGTGCTCTATGTTGACCTTTACTTAATAAGTTAGTCTTGGTAGGAAAATGCACTAAAGAACATGTAGTTCCATGATAGTTCTTACCTAGTATTTAAATCTGATATCCAAAAAGTCAACGGGGCATTCCGAGAATCGAACTCGGGACCTCTCGCACCCAAAGCGAGAATCATACCACTAGACCAAATGCCCTCTTGCTGTAAAATTTAAGTTATACATGAAAGATTACCATATTTGGTCATATTGTGTTCACTTGCTTTAATTTGGTCATCTTTGGCCATATTCTTCCATGTTGGTAATTTTTTTTTGTTTGAAATACTGATTATAAATACTGACAAACTAGGCACCAAATGTTTATATCCATTGATTTGGAATGGCCATTTAACACATATTGTTTTGTAAAAAGTCAATGAAGCATTCTGAGAATCATATCACTAGAGCAAATCATTTATTGCTAAGCACTTAGTTTAAACATTGCTGGTAACCATATGTATTTTGTCATATTGTGGTCTTGTGCTCTAAGTTTACTTTTACTTAATAAGCTCATCTTGATAGGAGAATGCACTAAAGAACATGTTGTTCCATGATAGTTCTTACCTAGTATTTAAATCTCACATGCAAAAAGTCAACGGGGCATCTCGAGAATCGAACTCGGGACCTCTCGCACCCAAAGCGAGAATCATACCACAAGACAAAATGCCCTATTGCTAAGTACTATGGTTTAAACATTGATGGCCACCATATGTATTTGGTCATATTGTGGTCTTGTGCTCTATGTTGACCTTTACTTAATAAGTTAGTCTTGATAGGAAAATGCACTAAAGAACATGTAGTTCCACGATAGTTCTTACCTAGTATTTAAATCTGATATCCAAAAAGTCAACGGGGCATTCCGAGAATCGAACTGGGGACCTCTCGCACCCAAAGCGAGAATCATACCACTAGACCAAATGCCCTCTTGCTGTAAAATTTAAGTTAAACATGAAAGATTACCATATTTGGTCATATTGTGTTCACTTGCTTTAATTTGGTCATCTTTGGCCATATTCTTTCATGTTGGTAATTTTTTTTTGTTTGAAATACTGATTATAAATACTGACAAACTAGGCACCAAATGTTTATATCCATTAATTTGTAATGGCCATTCAACACATATTGTTTTGGAAAAACTCAATGAAGCATTCTGAGAATCATATCACTAGAGCAAATCATTTATTGCTAAGCACTTAGTTTATACATTGCAGGTAACCATATGTATTTGGTCATATTGTGGTCTTGTGCTCTAAGTTTACTTTTACTTAATAACCTCATCTTGATAGGAGAATGCACTAAAGAACATGTTGTTCCATGATAGTTCTTACCTAGTATTTAAATCTCACATGCAAAAAGTCAACGGGGCATCTCGAGAATCGAACTCGGGACCTCTCGCTCCCAAAGCGAGAATCATACCACAAGACAAAATGCCCTATTGCTAAGTACTATGGTTTAAACATTGATGGCCACCATATGTATTTGGTCATATTGTGGTCTTGTGCTCTATGTTGACCTTTACTTAATAAGTTAGTCTTGGTAGGAAAATGCACTAAAGAACATGTAGTTCCATGATAGTTCTTACCTAGTATTTAAATCTGATATCCAAAAAGTCAACGGGGCATTCCGAGAATCGAACTGGGGACCTCTCGCACCCAAAGCAGGAATCATACCACTAGACCAAATGCCCTCTTGCTGTAAAACTTAAGTTAAACATGAAAGATTACCATATTTGGTCATATTGTGTTCACTTGCTTTAATTTGGTCATCTTTGGCCATATTCTTCCATGTTGGTAATTATTTTTTTTTGAAATACTGATTATAAATACTGACAAACTAGGTACCAAATGTTTATATCCATTAATTTGTAATGGCCATTCAACACATCTTGTTTTGGAAAAACTCAATGAAGCATTCTGAGAATCATATCACTAGAGCAAATCATTTATTGCTAAGCACTTAGTTTATACATTGCAGGTAACCATATGTATTTGGTCATATTGTGGTCTTGTGCTCTAAGTTTACTTTTACTTAACAAGCTCATCTTGATAGGAGAATGCACTAAAGAACATGTTTTTCCATGATAGTTCTTACCTAGCATTTAAATCTCACATGCAAAAAGTCAACGGGGCATTTCGAGAATCGAACTCGGGACCTCTCGCACCAAAAGCGAGAATCATACCACAAGACAAAATGCCCTATTGCTAAGTACTAAGGTTTAAACACTGATGGCCACCATTTTTATTTCGTCATATTGTGGTCTTGTGCTCTATGTTGACTTACCAAATGTTTATATCCATTGATTTGGAATGGCCATTTAACACATATTGTTTTGGAAAAAGTCAATGAAGCATTCTGAGAATCATATCACTAGAGCAAATCATTTATTGCTAAGCACTTAGTTTAAACATTGCTGGTAACCATATGTATTTGGTCATATTGTGGTCTTGTGCTCTAAGTTTACTTTTACTTAACAAGCTCATCTTAATAGGAGAATGCAATAAAGAACATGTTGTTCCATGATAGTTCTTACCTAGTATATAAATCTCATATGAAAAAAGTCAACGGGGCATCTCGAGAATCAAACTCGGGACCTCTCACACCCAAAGCGAGAATCATACCACAAGACAAAATGCCCTATTGCTATGTACTATGGTTTAAACATTGATGGCCACCATATGTATTTGGTCATATTGTGTTCTTGTGCTCTATGTTGACCTTTACTAAATAAGTTAGTCTTGATTGGAAAATGCACTAAAGAACATGTAGTTCCATGATAGTTCTTACCTAGTATTTAAATCTGATGTCCAAAAAGTCAACGGGGCATTCCGAGAATCGAACTCGGGACCTCTCGCACCCAAAGCGAGAATCATACCACTAGACCAAATGCCCTCTTGCTGTAAAATTTAAGTTAAACATGAAAGATTACCATATTTGGTCATATTGTGTTTACTTGCTTTAATTTGGTCATCTTTGGCCATATTCTTTCATGTTGGTAATTTTTTTGTTTGAAATACTGATTATAAATACTGACAAACTAGGCACCAAATGTTTATATCCATTAATTTGTAATGGCCATTTAACACATATTGTTTTGGAAAAACTCAATCAAGCATTCCGAGAATCATATCACTAGAGCAAATCATTTATTGCTAATCACTTAGTTTATACATTGCAGGTAACCATATGTATTTGGTCGTATTGTGGTCTTGTGCTCTAAGTTTACTTTTACTTAATAAGCTCATCTTGATAGGAGAATGCACTAAAGAACATGTTGTTCCATGATAGTTCTTACCTAGCATTTAAATCTCACATGCAAAAAGTCAACGGGGCATTTCGAGAATCGAACTCGGGACCTCTCGCACCAAAAGCGAGAATCATACCACAAGACAAAATGCCCTATTGCTAAGTACTATGGTTTAAACATTGATGGCCACCATTTTTATTTCGTCATATTGTGGTCTTGTGCTCTATGTTGACTTACCAAATGTTTATATCCATTGATTTGGAATGGCCATTTAACATTTATTGTTTTGGAAAAAGTCAATGAAGCATTCTGAAAATCATTTCACTAGAGCAAATCATTTATTGCTAAGAACTTAGTTTAAACATTGCAGGTAACCATATGTATTTGTTCATATTGTGGTCTTGTGCTCTAAGTTTACTTTTACTTAATAAGCTCATCTCGATAGGAGAATGCACTAAAGAACATATTGTTCCATGATAGTTCTTACCTAGTATTTAAATCTCACATGCAAAAAGTCAACGGGGCATCTCGAGAATCGAACTCGGGACCTCTCGCACCCAAAGCGAGAATCATACCACAAGACAAAATGCCCTATTGCTAAGTACTATGGTTTAAACATTGATGGCCACCATATGTATTTGGTCATATTGTGGTCTTGTGCTCTATGTTGACCTTTACTTAATAAGTTAGTCTTGATAGGAAAATGCACTAAAGAACATGTAGTTCCATGATAGTTCTTACCTAGTATTTAAATCTGATATCCAAAAAGTCAACGGGGCATTCCGAGAATCGAACTGGGGACCTCTCGCACCCAAAGCGAGAATCATACCACTAGACCAAATGCCCTCTTGCTGTAAAATTTAAGTTAAACATGAAAGATTACCATATTTGGTCATATTGTGTTCACTTGCTTTAATTTGGTCATCTTTGGCCATATTCTTTCATGTTGGTAATTTTTTTTTGTTTGAAATACTGATTATAAATACTGACAAACTAGGCACCAAATGTTTATATCCATTAATTTGTAATGGCCATTCAACACATATTGTTTTGGAAAAACTCAATGAAGCATTCTGAGAATCATATCACTAGAGCAAATCATTTATTGCTAAGCACTTAGTTTATACATTGCAGGTAACCATATGTATTTGGTCATATTGTGGTCTTGTGCTCTAAGTTTACTTTTACTTAATAACCTCATCTTGATAGGAGAATGCACTAAAGAACATGTTGTTCCATGATAGTTCTTACCTAGTATTTAAATCTCACATGCAAAAAGTCAACGGGGCATCTCGAGAATCGAACTCGGGACCTCTCGCTCCCAAAGCGAGAATCATACCACAAGACAAAATGCCCTATTGCTAAGTACTATGGTTTAAACATTGATGGCCACCATATGTATTTGGTCATATTGTCGTCTTGCGCTCTATGTTGACCTTTACTTAATAAGTTAGTCTTGGTAGGAAAATGCACTAAAGAACATGTAGTTCCATGATAGTTCTTACCTAGTATTTAAATCTGATATCCAAAAAGTCAACGGGGCATTCCGAGAATCGAACTGGGGACCTCTCGCACCCAAAGCGAGAATCATACCACTAGACCAAATGCCCTCTTGCTGTAAAATTTAAGTTAAACATGAAAGATTACCATATTTGGTCATATTGTGTTCACTTGCTTTAATTTGGTCATCTTTGGCCATATTCTTCCATGTTGGTAATTTTTTTTTTTTGAAATACTGATTATAAATACTGACAAACTAGGCACCAAATGTTTATATCCATTAATTTGTAATGGCCATTCAACACATATTGTTTTGGAAAAACTCAATGAAGCATTCTGAGAATCATATCACTAGAGCAAATCATTTATTACTAAGCACTTAGTTTATACATTGCAGGTAACCATATGTATTTGGTTATATTGTGGTCTTGTGCTCTAAGTTTACTTTTACTTAATCAGCTCATTCTTATAGGAGAATGCACTAAAGAACATGTTTTTCCATGATAGTTCTTACCTAGCATTTAAATCTCACATGCAAAAAGTCAACGGGGCATTTCGAGAATCGAACTCGGGACCTCTCGCACCAAAAGCGAGAATCATACCACAAGACAAAATGCCCTATTGCTAAGTGCTATGGTTTAAACATTGATTACCACCATATGTATTTGGTCATATTGTGGTCTTGTGCTCTATGTTGACTTACCAAATGTTTATATCCATTGATTTTGAATGGCCATTTAACACATATTGTTTTGGAAAAAGTCAATGAAGCATTCTGAGAATCATATCACTAGAGCAAATCATTTATTGCTAAGCACTTAGTTTAAACATTGCAGGTCACCATATGTATTTGGTCATATTGTGTTCTTGTGCTCTAACTTTACTTTTACTTAATAAGCTCATCTTGATAGGAGAATGCACTAAAGAACATGTTGTTCCATGATAGTTCTTACCTAGTATTTAAATCTCACATGCAAAAAGTCAACGGGGCATTCCGAGAATCGAACTAGGGACCTCTCGCACCCAAAGCGAGAATCATACCACAAGACCAAATGCCCTATTGCTAAGTACTATGGTTTAAATATTGATGGCCACCATATGTATTTGGTCATATTGTGGTCTTGTGCTCTATGTTGACTTTTACTTAATAAGTTAGTCTTGATAGGAAAATGCACTAAAGAACATGTAGTTCCATGATAGTTCTTACCTAGTATTTAAATCTGATATCCGAAAAGTCAACGGGGCATTCCGAGAATCCAACTGGGGACCTCTCGCACCCAAAGCGAGAATCATACCACTAGACCAAATGCCCTCTTGCTGTAAAATTTAAGTTAAACATGAAAGATTACCATATTTGGTCATATTGTGTTCACTTGCTTTAATTTGGTCATCTTTGGCCATATTCTTCCATGTTGGTAATTTTTTTTTTTTGAAATACTGATTATAAATACTGACAAACTAGGCACCAAATGTTTATATCCATTAATTTGTAATGGCCATTCAACACATATTGTTTTGGAAAAACTCAATGAAGCATTCTGAGAATCATATCACTAGAGCAAATCATTTATTACTAAGCACTTAGTTTATACATTGCAGGTAACCATATGTATTTGGTTATATTGTGGTCTTGTGCTCTAAGTTTACTTTTACTTAATCAGCTCATTCTTATAGGAGAATGCACTACAGAACATGTTTTTCCATGATAGTTGTTACCTAGCATTTAAATCTCACATGCAAAAAGTCAACGGGGCATTTCGAGAATCGAACTCGGGACCTCTCGCACCAAAAGCGAGAATCATACCACAAGACAAAATGCCCTATTGCTAAGTGCTATGGTTTAAACATTGATTACCACCATATGTATTTGGTCATATTGTGGTCTTGGGCTCTATGTTGACTTACCAAATGTTTATATCCATTGATTTTGAATGGCCATTTAACACATATTGTTTTGGAAAAAGTCAATGAAGCATTCTGAGAATCATATCACTAGAGCAAATCATTTATTGCTAAGCACTTAGTTTAAACATTGCAGGTCACCATATGTATTTGGTCATATTGTGTTCTTGTGCTCTAAGTTTACTTTTACTTAATAAGCTCATCTTGATAGGAGAATGCACTAAAGAACATGTTGTTCCATGATAGTTCTTACCTAGTATTTAAATCTCACATGCAAAAAGTCAACGGGGCATTCCGAGAATCGAACTAGGGACCTCTCGCACCCAAAGCGAGAATCATACCACAAGACCAAATGCCCTATTGCTAAGTACTATGGTTTAAATATTGATGGCCACCATATGTATTTGGTCATATTGTGGTCTTGTGCTCTATGTTGACTTTTACTTAATAAGTTAGTCTTGATAGGAAAATGCACTAAAGAACATGTAGTTCCATGATAGTTCTTACCTAGTATTTAAATCTGATATCCAAAAAGTCAACGGGGCATTCCGAGAATCCAACTGGGGACCTCTCGCACCCAAAGCGAGAATCATACCACTAGACCAAATGCCCTCTTGCTGTAAAATTTAAGTTAAACTTGAAAGATTACCATATTTGGTCATATTGTGTTCACTTGCTTTAATTTGGTCATCTTTGGCCATATTATTTCATGTTGGTAATTTTTTTTTTTGAAATACTGATTATAAATACTGACAAACTAGGCACCAAATGTTTATATCAATTAATTTGTAATGGCCATTTAACACATATTGTTTTGGAAAAACTCAATGAAGCATTCTGAGAATCATATCACTAGAGCAAATCATTTATTGCTAAGCACTTAGTTTATACATTGCAGGTAACCATATGTATTTGGTCATATTGTGGTCTTGTGCTCTAAGTTTACTTTTACTTAATCAGCTGATCCTTATAGGAGAATGCACTAAAGAACATGTTTTTCCATGATAGTTCTTACCTAGCATTTAAATCTCACATGCAAAAAGTCAACGGGGCATTTCGAGAATCGAACTCGGGACCTCTCGCACTAAAAGCGAGAATCATACCACAAGACAAAATGCCCTATTGCTAAGTGCTATGGTTTAAACATTGATTACCACCATATGTATTTGGTCATATTGTGGTCTTGTGCTCTATGTTGACTTACCAAATGTTTATATCCATTGATTTTGAATGGCCATTTAACACATATTGTTTTGGAAAAAGTCAATGAAGCATTCTGAGAATCATATCACTAGAGCAAATCATTTATTGCTAAGCACTTAGTTTAAACTTTGCAGGTCACCATATGTATTTGGTCATATTGTGGTCTTGTGCTCTAAGTTTACTTTTACTTAATAAGCTCCTATTGATAGGAGAATGCACTAAATAACATGTTGTTCCATGATAGTGCTTACCTAGTATTTAAATCTCACATGCAAAAAGTCAACGGGGCATTCCAAGAATCAAACTCGGGACCTCTCGCACCTAAAGCAAGAATAATACCACTAGACCAAATGCCCTATTGCTAAGTACTATGGTTTAAACATTGATTGCCACCATATGTATTTAGTCATATTGTGGTCTTGTGCTCTATGTTAACTTTTACTTAATAAGTTAGTCTTAAAACGAAAATGCACTAAAGAACATGTAGTTCCATGATAGTTCTTACCTAGTATTTAAATCTGATATCCAAAAAGTCAATAGGGCATTCCGAGAATCGAACTCGGGACCTCTCGCACCCAAAGCGAGAACCATACCACTATACCAAATGCCCTCTTACTGTAAAATTTACGTTAAACATGAAAGATTACCATATTTGGTCATAATGTGTTCACTTGCTTTAATTTGGTCATCTTTGGCCATATTCTTTCATGTTGGTAATTTTTTTTTTTTTGAAATATTGATTATAAGTACTGACAAACTAGGCACCAAATGTTTATATCCATTAATTTTGAATGGCCATTTAACACATATTGTTTTGGAAAAAGTCAATGAAGCATTCTGAGAATCATATCACTAGAGCAAATCATTTATTGCTAAGCACTTAGTTTATACATTGCAGGTAACCATATGTATTTGGTCATATTGTGGTCTTGTGCTCTAAGTTTACTTTTACTTAATAAGCTCATCCTTATAGGAGAATGCACTAAAGAACATGTTGTTCCATGATAGTTCTTATCTAGCATTTAAATCTCACATGCAAAAAGTCAACGAGGCATTTCGAGAAACGAACTCGGGACCTCTCGCACCAAAAGCGAGAATCATACCACAAGACAAAATGCCCTATTGCTAAGTACTATGGTTTAAACATTGATTACTACCATATGTATTTGGTCATATTGTGGTCTTGTGCTCTATGTTGACTTACCAAAAGTTTATATCCATTGATTTTGAATGGCCATTTAACACATATTGTTTCGGAAAAAGTTAATGAATCATTCTGAGAATCATATTACTAGAGCAAATCATTTATTGCTAAGCACTTAGTTTAAACATTGCAGGTCAACATATGTATTTGGTCATATTGTGGTCTTGTGCTCTAAGTTTACTTTTACTTAATAAGCTCATCTTGATAGGAGAATGCACTAAAGAACATGTTGTTCCATGATAGTTCTTACCTAGTATTTAAATCTCACATGCAAAAAGTCAACGGGGCATTCCGAGAATCGAACTCGGGACCTCTCGCACCCAAAGCGAGAATCATACCACTAGACCAAATGCCCTATTGCAAAGTACTATGGTTTAAATATTGATGGCCACCATATGTATTTGGTCATATTGTGGTCTTGTGCTCTATGTTGACTTTTACTTAATAAGTTAGTCTTGATTGAAAAATGCAGTAAAGAACATGTAGTTCCATGATAATTCTTACCTAGTATTTAAATCCGATATCCAAAAAGTCAACGGGGTATTCCGAGAATCGAACTCGGGACCTCTCGCACCCAAAGCGAGAATCATACCACTAGACCAAATGCCCTCTTGCTGTAAAATGTAAGTTAAACATGAAAGACCATATTTGGTCATATTGTGTTAACTTGCTTTAATTTGATCATCTTTGGACATATTCTATCATGTTGGTAATTTTGTTTTTTGAAATACTGATTATAAATATTGACAAACTAGGCACCAAATGTTTATATCCATTGATTTTGAATGGCCATTTAACACATATCGTTTTGGAAAAAGTCAATGAAGCATTCTGAGAATCATATCACTAGAGAAAGTCATTCATTGCTAACTGTTTAGTTTAAACATTGCAGGTCACCATATGTATTTGGTCATATTGTGGTCTTGTGCTCTAAGTTTACTTTTCCTTAATAAGCTCATCTTGATAGGAGAATGCACTAAATAACATGTAGTTCCATGATAGTTCTTACCTAGCATTTAAATCTCACAAGCAAAAAGTCAACGGGGCATTTCGAGAATCGAACTCGGGACCTCTCGCACCGAAAGCGAGAATCATACCACAAGACAAAATGCCCTATTGCTAAGTACTATGGTTTAAACATTGATTACCACCATATGTATGTGGTCATATTGTGGTCTTGTGCTCTAAGTTTACTTTTCCTTAATAAGCTCATCTTGATTGGAGAATGCACTAAATAACATGTAGTTCCATGATAGTTCTTACCTAGCATTTAAATCACACATGCAAAATGTCAACGGGGCATTTCGAGAATTGAACTCGGGACCTCTCGCACCAAAAGCGAGAATCATAACACATGACAAAATGCGCTATTGCTAAGTACTATGGTTTAAACATTGATTACCACCATATGTATTTGGTCATATTATGGTCTTGTGCTCTATGTTGACTTTTACTTAATAAATTAGTCTTGATAGGAAAATGCACTAAAGAACATGTAGTTCCATGATAGTTCTTACCTAGTATATAAATCTGATATCCAAAAAGTCAATGGGGCATTCCGAGAATCGAAATCGGGACCTCTCGCACCTAAAGCGAGAATCATACCACTAGACCAAATGCCCTATTGCTAAGTACTCTGGTTTAAACATTGATGGCCATCATATGTATTTGGTCATATTGTGGTATTGTGCTCTATGTTGAATTTTACTTAATAAGTTAGTCTTGATAGGAAAATGCACTAAAGAACATGTAGTTCCATGATAGTTTTTACCTAGTATTTAAATCTGATATCCAAAAAGTAAACGGAGCATTCCGAGAATCAAACTCGGGACCTCTCGCACCCAAAGCGAGAATCATACCACTAGACTATATGCCCTCATACTGTACAATTTAAGTTAAACATGAAAGATTACCATATTTGGCCATATTGTGTTCACTTGCTTTAATTTGGTCATCTTTGGCCATATTCTTTCATGTTGTTAAATTTTTTTTTTGAATTACTGATTATAAATACTGACAAACTAGGCACCAAATGTTTATATCCATTGATTTTGAATGGCCATTTAACACATATTGTTTTGGAAAAAGTCAATGAAGCATTGTGAGAATCATATCACTAGAGCAAATCTCTTATTGCTAAGCACTTAGTTTAAACATTGCAGGCCACCATATATATTTGGTCATATTGTGGTCTTGTGGTCTAAGTTGACTTTTCCTTAATAAGTTAGTCTTGATAGGAAAATGCACTAAATAACAAGTTGTTTCATGATAGTTCTTACCTAATATTTAAATCTGATATCCAAAAAGTCAACGGGGCATTCCGAGAATCGAACTCGGGACCTCTCGCACCCAAAGCGAGAATCATACCACTAGACCAAATGCCCTCTTGATGTACAATTTAAGTTAAACATGAAAGATCACAATATTTGGTCATATTGTGTTCACTTGCTTTAATTTGGTCATCTTTGGCCATATTCTTTCATGTTTTTAATTTTTTTTTTTTGAAATACTGACAAACTAGGCACCAAATGTTTATATCCATTGATTTTGAATGGCCATTTTTTACATATTGTTTTCGAAAAAGTCAATGAAGCATTCTGAGAATAATTTCACTAGAGCAAATCATTTATTGCTAAGCACTTAGTTTAAACATTGCAGGTCACCATATGTATTTGGCCATATTGTGGTCTTGTGCTCTAAGTTTACTTCTATTTAATAAGCTCATCTTGATAGGAGAATGCACTAAAGAACATGTTGGTCCATCATAGTTCTTACCTAGTATTTAAATCTCACATGCAAAAAGTCAACGGGGCATTCCGAGAATCGAACTCGGGACCTCTCGCACCCAAAGCGAGAATCATACCACTAAACCAAATGCCTTATTACTAAGTACTATGGTTTAAACATTGATGGCAACTATATGTATTTGGTCATATTGTGGTCTTGTGCTCTATGTTGGCTTTTACTTAATAAGTTAGTCTTGATAGGAAAATGTACTAAAGAACATGTAGTTCCATGATAGTTCTTACCTAGTATTTAAATCTGATATCCAAAAAGTCAATGGGGCATTCCGAGAATCAAACTCGGGACCTCTCGCACCCAAAGCGAGAATCATACCACTATACCAAATGCCCTCTTGCTGTAAAATTTAAGTTAAACATGAAAGATTACCATATTTGGTCATATTGTGTTCACTTGCTTTAATTTGGTCATCTTTGGCCATATTCTTTCATGTTATTAAAAAATAAAAAAATTGAAATACTGATTATAAATACTGACAATGAAGCATTCCAAGAATCAAACTCGGGACCTCTCACACCCAAAGCGAGGATCATACCACTAGACCAATGCCCTATTGCTAAGTACTTTGGTTTAAATATTGAATGCCACCATATGTTTTTGATCATATTGGTCTTGTTCTCTAAGTTGACTTTTACTTAATAAGTTAGTCTTGATAGGATGATCCAAGATATATATTCTGTGAGATCTCTTTCAATTCAGTCGAATGGTATTGAGCATGTTCGTTACGTTGCCGCTGCGTCTCCTTCCGGCGGCCAAAATTTAAATGTCAACATGGCCAAATAAACGTGAAAGCTGCCGCTGCGGCTAATTTTACGGAGAATATACCGGTGTATCATTTGTCGCCATGAAAAACAAGCGATAGTTAACACTGCCACTGCGACTTGTTTTAACGGAAGCGGCGACTCATTTCATAGATTTAACAGAAGCGACGACTTGTTTTAAACTCCGGCAACTTTTATATTTCTAGTCGCAGGATGTGATTGCTGCGGCAACTTAACGAACAGGCTAATTATCTTTGAATGTGGATTATGGTTTTCAATGTACTCTCGATAGAAATAGACCAAAAGAAAATTATCTGCAAAAAATCATTAGAAATGGATAGTCTTCGCATCCTACATTTATAATTAGCGTTATATCAATCAGTTGAAAATCCTCCTGTAATTCGATTCATCATAATCTCTTTTATCTTAATGTGATAGTCTTGATCATGCCACTATGACTATGCCAAGTTCTTTGTTATTGACGACCCTAGACAATACATGCATAATTTTGGTGAATCGTTATGTAGATTAACTTAGTTGAAATGCTGAATGTGATGTGAGAAAAATCAGGCACCAATGACAGATATAGATGCAAGAATTCTGAGTTGAATAAATGCATGTGCTTTCTGCAGATCATTTAAACTAAAAAAGTTTTAGTTTGCTGCTCGACCTGATCTTGATTCTCAAAGTTTTAGATGCAAGATTCATTGAAATTTACGTGCGATACATTCCATATTGATATGGTTTGGGTTTGGAGTATCTATTGGTACAATACTAGTTTAAGTACTGTCTCATGTTTTCAGATTGAATCAGCGGAGGGAGGTGTTTTCTGGTTGAAGTCAATGGATGTGAAAGCAATAGCTGAGTCATGGTCCTTTGTTTGTTAAAATGTTTGTGCGCAACTACTGGTGTCTCTAATCTACACCTGATGAAATGCAAGGGAAGCATTAATATTCATTGGCTGGAGTTCGTTGATTAAATACAGAGACGTTGCCAGACATGAGTGAAGGTACGTGACAGTTGAAACTTATTCTTTGGTCTGCCTTTCAACACTTTGTTGATGTCCAAATCGGTCCAATTAAATTATTTTAGTTCGGTATCTAGAGGGTCAAAGTTCTCTTTAATATATGAAAAATTCGGGCTACAATTGATAACGACGGGCTAGAAAATGACGAAAATGAAACAATTGACGAACTGCGAGCTCGTCTAATCGATACTTCGAGAACCTGTTCTCTCGTACAAATTCCCCCTCCGTTTTTTGTGTCTTTTTGTCATACGCCGTGCAATCAATATTTATAGATTATTGTGTCGGTTCGTCATCCGAAAAGACCAAAATAGCCCTTCTTGGCCTAGTGATTCCTTTAGGCCTTTTCTGGGCTGGGCCTATTGTAGGGGTGAGATCCACCTCTAACACACTTGATATTGAAAGTTTTAAGGAAATATGGTTTATTTTCATGCTGAAATTTACGTTAATTACTTGCTGTTTGGTCTATATAACCTGACCACTGAAAAAAAAAATCAAAGGGTAGATTCATAGTTATAACATTTTCAGCAAGACTTTAGAACAAAATTTCCGATAAAGTCAATGGGGCATTCCGAGAATTGAACTCGGGACCTCTCGCACTCTAAGCGAGAATCATACCACTAGACCAAATGCCCTGTTCGTTGAACAGTTTGATCATATTTTTTATTTCGTTCTCTTAGTTGACTTTTACTATATAATTAGTTTAGTAGGTTGTCCCTCGATCTAGTCTATGTGACCTTTTCTTAATTGAAAATTAGATGAAATAGTCATTTCCATATTCCGTAGAAAATAAGGAAAAAACGTAAAAAATACGTCATCTAATTTTTTTTTGAACGTTTAATATTTGTAGTTGTTAAATTGGACAAAAAAATACCTGATTTAATTTATGTTGTTTTAAAAAACCATCGTTCTATTTATAATAGTAGATCCATGCTTAAAAGATAACACCATGTGTAACAATAGTGACAGAATTGTTAACTAAGATTAAAAGATAACACCATGTGTAAATAAAGACATTGTTGCCCTTTTATTGTTCCCCCGAATCAACGTGGGATCTAAGAACCCTAAAAGCAAAATTTTCTCAAATCCTAAATGGGTTCTTTGATTAGCTCAACTTCTTTGGTTAGGGGTTTGGCTTGTTGATCCGTTTTATATGTTGGGTAATACTGCTGCTGATTACTTTTGTTGTTCGTTGGAGAAGCTTTCTAAGCTTTTGAAGTTACCTCCAACTGTTGTTGGTGTTACTTTGCTTCCACTTGGTAACCGCGCGCCTGATGTGTTTGCGAGTATAGCTGCTTTTGTTGGTTCGAACAAAGGAGAAGTGGGTCTTAATAACGTCTTGGGTGGTGCCGTATTTGTAACTTTTGTTGTTGTTGGGATTGTTTCGCTTTGTGTTGCGGACAAAGAAGTTAAGATCGATAAAAAATGTTTCATTAGAGACTTGAGTTTCTTCCTTTTCACATTGGTTGTTTTGATGGTGATTTTGATGGTTGGTAAGGTGACAATGGATATCGCTTTGAGGTAATCAAAGAACCCATTCGGGATTTGAAAAAATTTTGTTTTAGGGTTTTTAGATCCCAAATCGATTTGGGGGAAAATAAAAGGATAACAGTGTCTTTATTTGCAACTAATTAACCACGTGGGGTTATTTTTAATCTTCATAAAAAATTAGATGGCGTGTTTTTTAGGTTTTTCCTCTAGAAAATAGATATCTCGTTTGTATTGTACTCCGTATAATAATTTCTAGTTTGTATGGTACTCTAATTATATTCCAGTTAGATATTTTTACAAGTGTTCTAACCTTTTCCACCACAAACCAATCAGAAGAGGAAGTCTTTCTCGTCCTACATTTTCTTGAATTAGTTTTATGATCTTGTTTGTCTAAATATTGTTTGGATTTACACTGTTCCAGAATCGTACCGCTAGACCAAATGCCCTGTTGTTTATGTACACAACTGAAGCACTATAACCATGAAGTTAGAATCTACTGTTCGAGTTAATGCATGATTTTTGGTTCTGTTGAATCTGCAGTATGAGTGTAGTATGATTCTTGATTGCTTGTGTAAGTCTGAAGTATGCCAGAAGTTTCTCTGCTGAATCTAAGACACTATCTAGCTTATTAGTCGCTGGTGTAGAATCATGCATCTTCCTTTTCTCTTATTTTAGGATCTATGCCAAATGTTCACTGTTGTATGTCAAGCTGTCTATTCCTTTTCTGCAGTGAGAGAGAGAGAGAGAGTATCCTTTTCTGGAGTGTGTTTTTTCTCATCTGTCCTTGGTTCTCTAATGCAGCTATGTAGTGCAATTTCTGTGATAAGAGTCTTTCAGGACAAAGAGGCATTCAAATTGAATATAAACACCAAATCCTGCTGAAATGGAAGATGCGTTTTTATGTACCCTTGGACATGTTCTCTCATTTCCTTCTCAAAGGTACTTCTGTTGCAATTTTGTTTTAATTTCTTTTGAAGAACACATCAGTGCTTGAAACATTTTGTCCAGGATGAGAACTAGATTCGTCAGGAGGGTGAAAAGTATTTCAACTAAT
The DNA here is from genome assembly GCF_030686135.1 of Camelina sativa. Classification (NCBI taxonomy): domain Eukaryota; kingdom Viridiplantae; phylum Streptophyta; class Magnoliopsida; order Brassicales; family Brassicaceae; genus Camelina; species Camelina sativa. The sequence continues at coordinate 24,130,114 of NC_141882.1, read as the reverse complement.
TTTTAACTAGAGATCAGGAAATAAGGATTATTAGTTATCACATTATAGCTACCAAAATCTTGATCAGAGCCGCATCTGTAACTTAGTAGACTAAATGCCCTGCTGTTGTGTCCTTTTAGTTTTATGCATGTTGTTTGGGGTTTAAGCAGCTCCTGGAAACTCTTGCAGAGCTGGCTTAGTTTCTCATTGTGTAGTAAACGTCCTAGTGAATTGAATTTATATGTTTGCCCAACCATATACTGGAATGTAACCAAATGACCTGAGGTGGCTCAGAGATTAAAGATGTTCATCAAAAAAGTTCTAGTGACTTTATTCATCTTGTTGGCAAGAACTAAGGTCCTGGTGAAATCAATGGTGAATTAAGTTCTTGTGGTCATACTTATCTTAGGTGTTGAGTTGAGCTCTCATTTTTAAGATTGTAACCTCTCTCTATACATACACAGGACCATCAAGAATCTCTTTACTTTGTAATTGCTATGCTTCAGAGGTCGGTCTTTGTTAATTAATAAAACGCCGCATATATCATTCCGTTTATTTCTTCTCGTTGCCTCAATATAACATAACAATGTGTGCATAGTTTACAAATACCAAGACAGTCTTCAAATTCAGATACAACAACTAACTGACTTACAAATATAAGAACTTCTACTACTGTCAAAAAGATGGGCAAAAACATACTGAGTGGGGTGACTCAGACAAGAGTTAGCTTAGCCTTTTTCTGGGACCGTATTCTTTCCAGAACGGTTTGCACATTGCGGTGATCAGACGCAGAAGCATAGTCTATAGCTGTATCACTAGTCTGAGTATCCTTGTCAGTAAAAAATGGTGACATCTCAGGTAAAATCTCAATCCCCGCCAAATGGTGTGCCCACTTATATGGTCTCGAAGTTCTGCTCATATCAAATAAATGATCATCGCCAAGAATGAGCTTTGCTGACTGAACAAACAAACAAAAGAAAGTAAGTATCAATGCTTTTAAGAAAATAGTCGTTATAAAATGAATGTAAAGTGATAAAAAGGATATATGTATGCACCTGATGAGGAGGCTCAAGACCAGCATCTTCTGGAAATAAGTTACATAGTATACTTTTCTCAAGTTCATCCTGAGACTCTTCAATGCCAACACATACAACGTTCAACTTCAACAAGTACTCAAACTTTAGCACGACAGGTCTATCGGATTTCGGATCTGGAATCTCAACATCATATACGTGAAGGACAACTTTAAGAGGATGACTCTCATATAGTCCTCCCTCATCAGAACCCTCTTTCTTGGGTCGTTTCCTTTGCCTTTTTCCATCATCATCTTCACCATCATCCTCCAATCTTAGACTCTCTGTATATACATGTCATTTAAAAGAGCAAATAAGGACTTTATTTTCAGTACTAATTTCAACAAAAGGTTTCACAACTGCTAACCTGAGTTCTGTTCTGCCTGCTCCCGGGCATAAGTTTGAGCATCCTTAAGGCTCCCAGATACCTCGAGATCTATATTCTCTTCAAAAGCTTCTTTTCGTGCCATGAACTACGAATATATAACATAAAGCGGCAGAGGAAGAAGCTCAGCTAAATTATGATACTTCAGCTTCTTCGGATCCGGCAAACTCAACTGGCTCTGTACTGGCAAAGATGCTTTCTTTAAAGATTTGAGATGCACTGGAAGACTTGACAGAAACTTGTTACGCTCTTCATTACTTTCCACCAAACTCTTCTTATGTTGTTCCAACCTCTCTCTAAGCTTGCATAGTTCTTTCCTCTGTGTGCATAAAAGCTTAACCACTCAAAATCACATTTGAACCACAAAAACTCCTAATAACATGAACTTGGTCCAACAAATTCGAGCCTAAACATATTCAATCACATAAGAATCTTAAACTGAGTCTCTTAATTAATTACCTGATGAAGCTCAAAATTGAGTCTTTTAAGCATCAAATCATGAGAAGTATCATTTGAAAGAGTTTGAGACTTGATTGCTTCAGGAGCTTCACTGAAGAACTCTAGTTCAGATATGAGTCGATGTTGGGATACCTAGATTTGAAATCTCTGCTAGCTTTATTAGCTTTGAGGTAATGACTCTTCTCATACATGAGATTGTGAATCGTGAAATCCACCGGAGATTTTGCTAACTCAGTCTCAGTTTTAACTTTCTCTTCCTCTACAAGAATCGCGCGATTCGCTTTTCGCAGATTGATGAAGTTGAGAAACATCTGAGTGAGGAGTTCTCGATTCTCGGATTTGGGTTTTCCTTTTTGCTTGATTGAGAGCATCCTCTCGAAGATGGCCTCGATGTAGGCTTTGGTCTCTTGAAGTAGCTCTACCGGTGATTTATTCGCCGTAGCCACCATGTTGTTCGCCATCTCCGATTGCAAGATTCCTTTCTCCTAAACTCGCCGAGCTCCGAGAGAGGGTTTTGTGTTTCTAACTGAGGCGGTCTGGTTTGGTTCGACATTTTGGTATTTCAATGTTCGGTTTGGAAAATTTGACAAAGTTATACTAAAATTGGAGTTTAGTTCGGTTTGTAAATGAAAATTTTCGGTTTAATTTGGTACAAATAAAACTAAATAGGTTATTATTAATTAGTTTCGGTTAATTTGATATTGTTTGGTTTGTTTGGTAAATTGAATTTTGGTCATTTTTGTTTGTTAGGTTAGTTCCAGACCGAACATATTTGAACGGTTATTTTGATAAATTTGTGCTGAAATTGGAATAGAAACCAAATGTGGTTAAGTTTATTATTTAAATATTTTGGCTTCATTTTGTATACTCCCTTATTTTGGATCAAAATTTAAATAATATTTCGATTATCTCGGTTTGGTATTTCCGAACCGAACGAAGTCGAACCATTAATTAAAAAAAAGTATGGTTCTTTACTTCTTTTTGCCGGCTAGCTTCATCTAATTAACCAAATTAGACAAATTTCGGTTTAGTTCAGTTTTATATGTTTTCATAAAAGTAACATTATAAATTACCAAACCACGAAAACGCGTCGTTTTAAATAGCAAATATAAAGAAGAGAGGTGTCTCTGGGTGTACGGAGGTTTTGGTTGATTCGTATTCCTGAGAGAATGGGAAAGGTCAGAGGCGAAGTAGAAGAAGAAGAAGGTGAAGCAATTGTAGCTCTAGGCTCTCTCTTCAATCTTACTCAAATCCATCTATGGTAATAATTCTTGATTTTTATCAGAGGATTTAGCTCTTTCGTTGAGTTTTCAGCTGGTTTTTTTTTTTTTTGTTATTGTCTGATTCTCGTCTGTTTAAATACTCAGGGACGATGGGTCTACAGATACTCATTTGGTTCCTCTCTTCCATGAACACAGTGGCGTAAGTGTTCTTTGTAAAGTTGAATTTTGTCTTATGTTTCTGTGAATTTTGGGTTCAAATTTTGGTTATTTTTATTTGTATTGCAGATATCCCCAAACAAGAGTGTTGATGGAATTGCGAGTATGTCTTACTTTTATAAAGTATTGTTTTTTTACTTATTCTGGTAAAGATGTTTAAAAGTTGTTGAATTTGAAATTTTTGTTTGAAGATATTAGGTCTGAGGAGATGGGATTGATGAAAGAGATGAATGCTATGGGTCTTCCGGTTACCTTTCGAACAAATAAGGAGGTACCCTTTTGATCCAGTTATCAAAATTCATTGGTTTTTAGTTAGTTTGGCATGCTCTGAGAATTCATCTACTTATGCAGTGGAAAAACAGAACAAGAGGCTACCAAAAGAAAGGACTCAAGGTTCAAATAAACGACGAGGCTAATGTTCTTTTCATAGAAGAAGACAACAAGGATGTAGCATCCACTTTATATTTGGTTTCTGATTTGAAGACTTCTGATTATGCTATTGGTGATAATGAGGAAGTTCACAAACCGTGTGTAGAAGATGATTGTGTTCAAAGTACCACCCTGAAAAAAGAAAATCATGATGTTGTTTTAGGAAGCTGTCTCTTGGGAAATGGAGATGGAGAGTCTCAGGGTGATAAACATGAATCTAATGAATGGAAAGTCTACTGGGATTCTTATTATGGAAGGAGTTATTTTTACAATGTTAAGACACAAGAGTCCACATGGGAGCCGCCACTTGGGATGGAGCATCTAGCTTATAGCAACGAAAGCCACAACTTGACTGAATTGGCTGTAGAGGTGATTGAGATGGATACCTGCCCTTTTATCTTTCTTGTAAACTTTCAGGAGATCTTGTTCATTTAGGTGTGTTTGATTCTTTTCTTTTTGGTATTAAGACAACAGAGAAGCAACATGATGCCCTGTTTGGAACTGGACCTGCTGATGATGTTAATGCTGAAAAACCTGATGATCTTGGTGGAGTTTGTCAGATTCAACGTGAAACAGAAGCTATAGCGGAAGTTAACAGGTATAAAAATTTAATATAATGTGGTCTTTCTCCTGCTGATTTTAGCATGGCATTATGTTCCTGGACTGAACTTAGTTGAACTGAGATTTTTACAAGGGATCAAACAACCATACTTTCTTTCATATCTTTTAGTATTAGCTATTGATCATTACAACGTTGATCTAATTAGTATGTGTCAGTCTTACCCATTGTACTGAGCACTGATAAGCAATCTGGTGTGGAAATATTTGATATATACGCAGAACTTTTTTGGTACAACTAAAAACGTTGAGAGTGTGTAGTGGTCTTGGTTGAAGCTATTGATATAAACCCTATTGAATCAAACATTTAGCTATGTTATAATTTTAAGTGCCATAACTTTGAAACTACCGGTATGCTTCATAAACGTAAAGTTGATTTTCTATGTGTTGTTGAGCGTCTTTAGCAACAGCCTTCTAACATTTTCCTTGTTTCCAGTTTGACTGATACATACCAAGAAACTTCCGTTGGAAATCAATCTTTTGATATTACTACTCTTGATGAAGAGGGAAACGGTGCATCTGTTGTTGTCAATTCCGTTAGCAAGGCTAAGAAGGAGTCCAGAAGAGCTCGAGCCAAAAAGAAATTACTCAATTCGTACACAGGTTTGCAATACCACTTATTGCATACATGTAGCTTTGAATTTTCATAGCTGCAGTTGGTCCGGTTTTAAAATCTTTTGGATTCTTCTGTGAGCAGGGACTGGAATGAAAGGTGTTCTTGAAGAATACTCTGCAATCCTTGGCAAGTATTGGTGCCAAAGATACCTCCTCTTCTCCAGATTTGATGAAGGCATCAAAATGGACGAGGAAGGATGGTTTTCTGTCACTCCTGAACTTATAGCTAAGCATCATGCCGCACGTTGTAATGAAGGCATAGTCATTGACTGTTTTACAGGAGTTGGTGGAAATGCCATTCAGTTGGCATCAAGGTGATTGAACATACACTCTTTATACTCAAGTTTTTACATTTTTTAGTACATAATTTTGGCAGTTCTTAGTCACTCAATCATTGCTAGATTTCCTCACGATAGCAGGATTTAAATCTAACTAAGAGTTCTCCACCAACTGGTGGAAGTAAGGTTTTAAACATTTTGGGCAATTTTCTTGTCTAATTTTCTGCTTTGTTGCCCCTTTTTAGGAGTCACTATGTAATTGCAGTTGATTTGGATCCAAAGAAACTTGATTTAGCACAGCATAATGCTGCCATATATGGTGTTGCTGATAAAATCGACTTTGTGAAGGGAGACTTCTTTGACTTGGCACATAACTTGAAGGTCTTTTTCTTCAACTCGTCTTATATATTTTGGTTTTCGTGTAGCCACTGAACTAAAAATTCATTTTACAGGCAGGCACTGTATTCCTATCGCCTCCCTGGGGAGGCCCTGATTATCTTAAAGCAAGTACGTATGACATGAAGACAATGTTGAGACCTCGTGATGGGTATATCTCTTGTGCTGATTATTTATTATGTGATTAAGAGTTTTTGAGCTCCTTAATCTCTTTCGAGGATAAGAAATATTGACTCACTGTCCCTGAATGATGCAGAGACGCTTTATTTAAGGCGGCCATGAACATTGCGTCAACAGTCATTATGTTTCTTCCAAGAAATGTTGATATTAACCAATTGGCAGAACTAGCCTTATCAACATCTCCTCCATGGTCACTGGAGGCAAGTGTTTTTTTTCTTATCAGTTTCCTAGTTAATCGATTATGTATGTGCGCATATTGTTTGGAATTTAAAAAGGCGTTCCAAGAATTTGGATAGATTCTGATGCTTATTCATGATGGTTAAAAGCTGATGATTTGTCATCATGTTGCATTGGTGAAAACTGTATGGTATTTGATATATATATTGGAAACAAACTCCATTTGTCTAACGGGCAAGCACCAATGTTTTCAGGTAGAAAAGAACTACTTAAATGGGAAGCTGAAGGCGATAACAGCATATTACGTCAGACAAAAATAGCTCTTAGAACTTATAAGAAGACAGCGGGCGATGCAGGAAGACCCCAAAGGGCGAAAGGTACCTTGCAATCTGCATTTGTGTCAGCTTGTTGAATCCAAGTAGATGAAAAGTGTTGTGATCATAAGTTTAAGTGTTGTGATCATAAGTTACGCGTTTGTATGTAAAAAATGTGTTTGGTAAACTCAGGGTTTAAGCCCATTCGATATAAAACTCCGATTCAGAAATTTTGTGTTATGCAATCAATCATTGCTTCAAACTGTGAATTTAAAATGAAAACTTGTGTAAGAAAACGAAGTGAGACAAAAGTCTTTCTAATTTTCTATATTGTTGCTCACACTCTATATCTCCACAGTCATTTTTTTCGGGATCATGTGCAACAGCATCGTACTGTTGAATCTTATCCTCTGTTTGGCCAAGCAAACAGAACACGATGGGAAGCAATATACAGCCAAAAAAATGTACATTTGTCCGAATTAGAAAATCAGAACATTTATTTATGTTTTAGCCATCTTCTACAAGCAACAGCCATATTCGAAAAACATCACTAAATGTCTCATGTTTCTGGCCCAGCTTGTACAAAATCTCTCACTCACATACATATTTGCTTCTTCCTTCAATGCTGAGTTAGTTCGGTAAGTTTCATGGTAACTTCTCTTATTCTTGCATATAAATAGAGATTGCAAGCCAATAACGTGTGTGATGTGGATGCGTGATTTTATAAAAGTTTGGAAATGTACTTTACTTCACACAATTTTGTTATAATTTCACATAAGAAAAGCCAATTACAAAGTTGGTAAATTAACTGAAAAGGCATAGTTACAAAATATATATAGGGCTCTAAAGGGAAAAAAAAACCGAGAAAGTAAAAGACAACACAAAACTGAGAATGGAACCATACAGAATATCTTTAGTATTGTAAATTTTGAATCATTTGCTAGACAATTTGCTTTTGATAAAAAGACAGGCAAATCAAAATAATTAGTATCCAATACACATATTAACATCTATTCGTTGGGAAGTTGAGAAGACATTATAATTTGTTCTTGTTGGATGAAAAATTAAATGATTATTCACTTAGTTAACATTAGTAAATGGCAAAAAAGTACTAGAAAATGTTTGAAATGAAATTTATAAGGTGATTCTGTTTTTTAAATAATTTCTTTTCGTATGTTTGTAAAAGGATAAACATATTTTTAAAAATGTATAGGCATTATAATAATATATTGCACGTTTCTGTGCTTAAGAAATAAATTAGTTTTATTATTTTTTTGTTGACATAACAAGATGTCAAAAGATTCAAAACATTTTTTAATTTAAGCTATTTTGTCTAATATTATTATTTTGAATTATTGTTTATTTGTGTAACGATTTTTACAAACCGAATAAAAATTCTATTTTGGTATGCACATCAAGAATCCATATATCGTGACATATATAAAGATTCTTACGAGTATATACTATAGAGAGAGAGAAACCCTAAATAGACATCGTGATGCGGTTATATATATCATGACTCAAATATATGTCAATTATTAGGCCATCTAGATTGGGAGAACTGATTTGGTGTTCTTAACCTTATTAAAACTGATAATATAGGAAATAGTCATTAAGAACATGTTGTTAGTTCTTGATGTAGAATTGATTTTGGGTCAGTTCTTGGGTGACGTGGCAACTCGTGAATGGATACAATTTTTTGCAAAGGAAAAAACATTTATTTGTTTGGAGGAAGTTTTGTTTTTTTTTTATTTATATCTTTAATGTTTTTTTTGTTTCATAAAAATTTGGTATTGTATTTTGAATTTTAGTATAAAAGTTTCCAATTTAAATGTTATTTTTTGAAGTTTTTAAAATTGTAATATGTTTGTTTGTTTTTTTTATTTATATCTTTAATGGTTTTTGTTTCATAAAAATTTGGTATTGTATTTTGAATTTTAGTATAAGTTTTTTAAGTTTGCAATTTAAATGTTATTTTTTAAAGTTTTTAAAATTGTAATATGTTTTAGATTATTATATTATTAAATCTTATGATCTTAAATAAACAAAATATCTAAACTAATGATCTTATATTATGTTAATAATATTTTTACTTTAAGAACACCCAAATCAGTTATCCCAATGCAGATACCCTTAAGAGCAATGTCCATTCTTCGAATAAATAGACCTAATCAATTTATAGAGAGAGTCATACCTATGTTCAGCATGTAATCCTACTCAACTTAATTTAGATTTCTTAATGGCCAGCATTGGCCGATTGAGTGCTTCAATCTCTCTATTGGAACGGCTCCTTTCGTCAAAATTGTTCCACCAAATATTTGGTTGGGACTTTAGAATTTGGTTAAGATACATAACTTAACTATCACTATGCTCTCAGAAATAGACTCTGACTCTTCATCCAGCCACGTTACATTTAGTGACTTAAGTTTCAAAGAGTTTTCAGAAAGATACACTCTATTTTGTCTTCCCCAAAACCTCCTCACCTTGTTAACGACACATGTAAAAATACCGAAAACTTGAAAACCTCAAACATGTGTCGAAGGAATTACATGGAAGATTCCAAACGGTGAAATGTAAGTTTGCTTCTATTAAATAAAATCTCAAACGGTATGTTTCTAGTTATTCCTATATACGAAGTTTCTCCAATCCATGCATCGACAACAAATTTAGCCATACATCCGAGAAGATTTAAATTTTTATCCAAACAAAATCAACAAAGTAACATTGAAAATGCTTAAGATAATTATTTTAAAAAACTAAAATAAAAAAGCAATATATTGCACACTCATATAACATACTAGTGATGACACATATTGTAATTAATTTATGTATATTTTGAATACATAAAATATTTTGATTAATGTGTTTTTTATAATTTCGAAATTTTAAATAGTGTTGAGTAGTATATTTGGTTTACTTATATGGTAAATGTTAAAACATATTTAGATAAGTACGTTGTTTAGACATTGTTAATCCTTTACACGATAATAAATATACAATGATCGTTTTGAAGTTTTAAAATGATAACAGTATACTTAAAGGTATTAAATCCAAATATCAGATTTTAATCTAGTTTTAGTTTGGATGATTGCACGTATATAATGTATGCGTAACTATTTTAGAATGATAAAGACATCTCGTCTTATCCCGTCTTGTTAGGTCCTGTTTCATCTCGTCCCTACCCGTAAAAAAATTTATGTTCCATAACTGTTATCTTTTAAATAATTAACAATTACAAAATCAACAAAGTAACATTTAAAATGCTTAACATAATTATTTTAAAAAACTAAAATAAAAAACAATATATTGCACACTCATGTAACAGATGTATAAATTATTTCAATAAATTCGTTATTACATAAGTAGTTAGTAAAAATAATAGCAAGAAGGTGTAACATTCAAAGCTTAACTCCACCCATTCTATACCTTTTTATCATAAAAAAAAAAGTTTCAAATCATCATTACTCATAAGTACATGATGATCATGATCACCCTCCTTAATTAATGGAAAGTCTCATGTTAAAACAAAATAAAGAAAAAACAAAACAAAACACACCAATCACAACACTTATAATTCATTAAATTCGTATCAACCACGCCTCAAAAGATTGCTCTTTTAAATATATAAGTAAAGACATTTAAAAAAAAAAAAAAAAAAAAGCAAAAATCTTTAAAAAAAAATCATCTCTCTCTCTCTCTACCTTTCTCTCTCAACAGTCTTTCACACAAGTCAAAGTCACACATTGTTTCCCTGCAGAGTGTCTCTGAGTCACCACCACCAAAAAGAAAAACCAGATTACTCACAAAACCTCTTTCTCTCTCTCTCTCTCTCTCTATAGCTCGAGCTCACAAAAAAAAAAAACGGTTAGAGATTTAGCTTCTTCGCGAAGATTTCAAATGCCGTCGGAGTCATCATACAAAGTCAACCGTCCGGCGAAACCCGGAGGATCTCGACGAGACTCAAGCCCCGACTCTATAATCTTCACACCGGAATATAGTCTCAGTCTCTTCTCCTCCGCTTCCGTTAGCGTCGATCGTTGCTCTTCCACCTCCGACGCTCACGACCGTGACTCTCTCGTCTCCGGTCCTTCTCTGGTACTCCTCCATCCACATTGTTTCACTTCATGAATCTAAGAGTTTCACTATCACATTTTATGAATCCGCGTGTGTGTGTTTGACTTAGTCAAAATCATGCAAAATTTGTTATTCGATTTCACTGTTCATCGTTCAATGACACTAGAGAAAAAAACAGATTTGTTGTTTCGATTTGCACTGGATTTTAGAGTTTTTAGAGATGATGATTCCATGCAACAGAGCTATATAGAGATTTGAGTTAGTGAAGTAGCTTCGTTCGTAAAACACGATTCTGGATCTTGGAATGTATTATTTTTTTTTATTTTGAATTTTGAAGTAACTTTTGTTTGGAATTATTTGAGATGTGAACAGGAGCGAGATCAGAGGGTAAGTTCGAGCTGTAAAGATCTAGATCTAGACAAGCGTGGAACAGGGTGGAAGAATAGTCGTAACTCTAGAAAATCAAATAAAGTGAAAGGTAAGCTACTACTACTACTAGTAGTACTGATGTATGTAGTGTTACTGCTAGTGATTGAATTGGATTAAAGGTTGTCAAGAAAAGAGAGAGACATGCGACAAAAATAGTCTAAAAGAGATCAATTATGCTTTTGGAAATTTGAAAAAAATGTATGTACCATGTTTTCTGTTTCTCTTACTTTTTACTTTGTTGTCTCTTTGTTTTCTACTGAAAAAATAAAAGCAGCTTGGAAAGAGGAGTTTGAGGTTAAAAAAGATGATGAAAGCCAGAATCTTGATTCTGCTAGGAGTTCTTTCTCTGTAGCTCTTAGAGGTCAGTTTACTTTTTACATCATAACAAAAGGAAAAGAAGAAAATAGAAACACATGTTGTTTAATAATCTCAACTCTTTATAGAATGTCAGGAACGAAGATCCAGATCTGAAGCGCTGGCGAAAAAGCTAGATTACCAAAGGACTGCTTCATTGGATCTTAGTAATGTAATCTCTTCGTCTCCAAGAGTGGTAAATGTTAAGAGAACTTCAGTTTCAACTAATAAATCCAGTGTGTTTCCTAGCCCTGGAACTCCTACTTATCTGCATAGTATACAAAAGGGTTGGAGCTCAGAGCGGGTACCTTTACGCTCAAACGGGGGAAGAAGTCCGCCCAATGCTGGTTTTTTGCCTTTATATAGTGGTAGAACAGTTCCTTCTAAATGGGAAGATGCAGAGAGATGGATAGTTAGTCCTCTTACTAAGGACGGAGCTGCCCGAACTTCATTTGGAGCATCACATGAAAGGCGACCTAAAGCCAAAAGTGGTCCATTAGGACCTCCGGGATTTGCATATTATTCATTGTATTCTCCTGCGGTTCCTATGGTTCATGGTGGGAACATGGGCTGCTTAACGGCAAGCTCTCCATTTTCAGCTGGTGTGTTGCCAGAAACTGTCTCTTCTAGGGGTTCTACTGCATCAGCCTTTCCTCAACGAATCGATCCTTGCATGGCTAGATCGATTAGCATTCATGGCTGCACTGAAGGACTTGCACCATCATCCCAAGGTATAATAATACTGTTCAACTCTCTGCAACTCATTTTTATAAACTACATTTGAGTTTTGATATTATTATCCGACTCTCCATAAATTTTATTGTGCTAAAATTAAAGTGGACAAAAAGGACTCATGCATCAAACTTTGTTATCCTGCTCTATTAATCGTTTAAATATCATGATCTGGAAATTTTGACATTCTCATTTGGTAAACTACTTTTTGTTACCAATATGTACAGATGACATCCATGAAAGTATAAAGGATGCAGCTACTGATGCTCAAGCTGTCTCGAGAAGGGATATGGCGACCCAGATGAGTCCTGAGGGAAGCATCCGCTTATCACCTGAGAGACAGTGTTCATTCTCTCCCTCCTCTCCATCAGCACGACCTGTTTCGGAACTACTGAATGGTCATTCCAACCAAGCAGAAGTCAAGGACTTACAGGTTGATGAGAAGGTAACCGTAACTCGCTGGTCAAAGACGCACAGAGGTCTATACCATGGAAATAGCTCAAAAATGCGAGACCACTTAAATGGCAAAGCTAGGGATCCTCAAGGTCTGACATGGTATGTTCTTAGATTATAGGGTTGACACATTAGTCACACGCTCTTTAGTTCTGAAGAATCTTATAAGCAACAGGAATGCTAGTTTTCAAATGAATTAGACTTGAAATTCTGATTGAATGTTTCGTATATCTGTAGTGTGAAGACCGCGGAAGCCAGCATCATATCTTGGGAAAATTTGCAGAAAGCTAAAGCCGAGGCCGCAATAAGAAAGCTAGAGGTTAAATCCCCTCTCATCCTGTTTCTGTAGCATTATTATTTTTTATCTGAAGCACAAAAACTAAAGCTAAGCATCGAAACAATTACATTTGATATCAACACCTTTAAGTAACTGCTTTAGTATGTTAGTGTAATCTAATGTCAGAAATATTTTTCTCAGATGAATTTGGAAAAGAAAAGATCGTCGTCAATGGAAAAAATAATGAGAAAAGTGAAATCAGCAGAGAAGAAAGCAGAGGAGATGAGGAGGTCGGTGTTAGACAATAAAGCAACAACCACATCCCATGGTAAGGCTTCATCTTTTAAAAGAAGTGGGAAGAAGAAAATGGCTTCCCTAAGTGGTTGTTTCACCTGTCATGCATTCTAGTTGCCCTTTTTCGAAGAAAATACGGTAAATGGAGACTCTTCACTCGTGCGTATGCGTACTATTTGGTGTTCTTATTCCTACTTTGTAATAATATACTTTTGATCGTAAGTAGCTGTTAATTGTTTCCAATACATGCGCTTAGTACATTTGTATGTTAGTTCCTAGCTGAGAGTTAAAATCCGAGTGATGAGTTCACCCCTTTCCACCTTTGTTTGGTCCCTTGGAGCCTGGAGGTGTTTAGAGGTGATTTGATCCCTTGAGAGGACAAGATTTCTTTACTTACCTTATCGATCACATATGCATCATTGTGTTGATTATGTTAAATGTTCTTACCTTTTAAGTAAAGTTTCTGACAAAACATTTCATTAATTTATATCATATTGTATGGTTCACATTATGACCAATTTTTCTTGGTACGGTCCACATAATGTGTTTGCAACCCAATCAGACGAGATTATCATTTGCATGTAAACCATTCTGTTAAATAATTCATCATGTATAGAAAGAATCACACTTATACAACAATAATAAATTAACAATAGAACCTGTAATACAATAATTCAAAGACATATCAAACAATGAAAGTATACAAGTACAAGCAAGAACAAATATGAAAACCTCGATCGGCACTCGTAGATAAAGGGCTCTATGCAACGACGATCACATACACAGCAAACTGCTCGAGTGTTACCACTGTTGCGAGTAACTAACAACGAATATCGTCCTCTAAGAATGGACATGGGCCAGTGGCGGATCCACATAGAGCTTGGGAAGGTCAACTGACAAGGTAAATCTTTGAAATAACGTTTTTTGTATGTAAAGTTGTGAAGTTTCAGCAGCATAGTTGGTCATTTTTCGCTTTGTTGACCTCCCCAAACCAAGGTTCGAACCTTCCACACTACATTATCAGTATTTTTTTTCTATTTATGACCTGAGTATAATTTTTTCCTGGGTCCGCCACTGCATGGGCCTCATGAAGAGTTGTTTTCTTAATAAACAACTAATATGCACCGTGATCCGTGACATTACAATATTCATGACATGTATAGAACCATTCGTTTGCATCTAATTTTGCTTCACATATTTCGCACCAATGTTGACCACTCGTCGTAACTTCTTCCCTACCGCAAAGAGTAAGTGGATGTCGGTCGTGTTTGTCGTGTGTCACACTTGGTAAAGTAGCGCATTTTAGGCCCAAATATGACTTGCATTCCATACACTCTATGGAATAATGTGAACACTGACTAGACTTACACCTATTTGGTCACAACCATGAAATTTGAATATGTCATGGAAATGCTCCAATCTTCCGTTAATAAAGTATGCTAATGGCTTTGGAGGAATTAGATGGAGGATAAGGCGGTGTCTGTGTAGCAGATGTTTTTTTTGCGAGGAAGTGATACACATGCTTTGTGGAGAAGGAAATGGCACTGCATACAATTGTAGAAACTCTCGTATATTAATATTGGGAGGATGCATGCCCGACAGAACATGTTTTCATCCCATACGTCGTTACGGTGGAGTTTTAGATAATACTTATTATGACTGAAATGATGTATGGTTCTTTTCATCGATCCTCACGAATGGCTTAACGTTTTCATCTGGTTCTTCAGTCCATCCTTGGAGATCTTTCCCGTCCTACACACGGCCTTCCACTCCACATTTGGAGTTGACAGCATTGTGGCATCCCTTTTGGTAGGAAAAGTTCCCATTGGTTACATCAATGGTTTGGCGATAGACTCCGCAAGATAATTCACCTGAAGGAAGGGAGGAAGAGAGAGCTAAGCGGTGTGGGTGACTAGTGATCTTAATGACACAGGATAAGTAGATACGTGTCATGTGGACCATGTAGCTATAAGGGAGACAAGTGTAGACGAGATCATGGTTGTTCCCGAGCGACAAGCCACAAACATCACATGGAGAATGGATTCGTCTAGGAAAAAGGGTGAGGATATGCTCATGGCTCTTAAGGTGGTTGATGGTAAGTGGTGGTGGGTTTCTAGTACATGTGAGGTTTAGGCTAAAATTGCAAATAGAACAGTGGTAGTATATGTGTTGGAGCTTCCTCCAGCAACATTTGCATTTTACATCGGATATTAAGATACATGCATCATTAGATCCGGATGCATCAGGTTCTTCTTCAGAATCATAGGGTTCTTCTTCTTCTTGCCGTGAAGTGGGTGTTGGGTTTTCCTCCTAGTGGGGAAACCAATTGGGTTTGGTTAACCAAACCTGGACTTTGGCCATTATATTAGTCCATGAGATTAATATTGGGTTTCGGATTATGAGACACTATATAAACCTTTTTTATTGGCATAAGGAAAAAAGAGAGAGAAGAGAGTTGATTTTCGGATCTAGAAGAGGAGAGAAAAACATAACTGTTAGGGATTGGTTTTTTGCACGTTTGGACATTCAAAAGAGCTCTTATTTGAGCTGAAATTTTGCAGAGTTGTTCCTGACTTGTTTATGTAGGATAGGTACTGTGGAGATCTGAATAGGTTTCCGGAATCTTAGTGAATGTAGGGTCGTTTGGATCTGCATATTATTAGCCTTTTGTGTTCTCTCTCTTGTGTTGTTTTCTTATTGTTAGAGATTGCTACTTGTAGCCTTAATCTCTAGAGAGGACGTGGTTGTACTCAAATACATTGGTGATAGTGGAATTTTGAGTGGACTACGGTCCCGTGGTTTTTACTCCTCACATTGGGGAGGTTTTCCATGTATAATTTTGTGTCTTGTTATTTTACGCTTTAAAGTTTTTGCTACCAAGATTATTATATTTTCCTCACAGGTTCACATTAGTTGTTTCCCCAACAGTGAGGATCTACTGCAAATTATTATACGGAGAAGGTGAGTGTTAGAGGGTGGGAAGGGTGAAAAGGACGTTTGATATTTGACGGATACAAGTGGCAAAGTTTGTGGAAAGTAACACGACAATGACCACATCAGTAATATCCCATAGAACCACTCAAGCCTTTACCTCCACATCTGAACAGAACTTATTGTACTGTTTGTAAAGGGTGTGAGGACTAGTTACATCCGACAAACGAAATCTCAGTTAAAAATAACATTTCTTGTGCATATCGTAATCGTAGGTATCACAATGGAGATGATACTTAAAGCACTTTTCTTGCTGTAGCAGCCAATGCACTTGTACAGATTGCAATTGTATCGTCGAGAAAGGAAGTGCACTGGCTGAGATGGATTAGACATATGGCATATCTGTCTAGCACGATCAAAAAACTTTGGTGTATTTTCGTTCATTTTTTTTTTAAAATTGACAAAATTTTTAAGATTTGAATATCACTTAGGCTCTCTTGGCCTCTTTTTATTTGTTGCAATGTACCATAGGACACCAAACATGTTGTAGAAACAGTGTAAGGTGAACTTGGATAATGATTGAAACGTGCAAATGATCACTTTCCTTAAAGAGTATTTCGACCCTTCTCTTAAGCCTAGGGTTACACGAAATCCATTGTAAGATATGACAATCAAACATTTCTCTCTTGTTCTAGGCTAAGATACAAAAGAAACATATAGAAATTTTGTGTTTATCACCAAAGTTTTTCTCAAACTTTGAGTTTTGTGAATCTGATTTTAATCTCTCACTTTCTCACTTTTTCTAACTCTGTTGTTGTGGAGAAGTAGAGTATTTATAATACTCGATGGGTTTCCACGTACATTTGCAACCGTACGTTAACAATGTGACAATTCACCAAAAGTTGTGACCATTCACAAAAAGTTATGACCATTGTGACCATTCACCAAACGTTGTGACTTTTAGTGAGATAAATGTTGATTAATAACTTAAATCACCAACATTCCTCCCCCATTTAAGTTTAATCTTTGATTCACAAAATTACACACATAAACTAAACTCATGCATAAATGTAAATATCGTAACGATTGAATTTACATCTTAGTAATATTACACATTCCAAATACCCGATAATTAGGATGTCCAATGGATTGAATACTTTTAACTCATTTGGGTACATGAAGATAATACACACATGAATTTCTATACTACTCTAAGTGTTTATACTTGACACTATTATAAGCCATGTGTCTCTATCCATTCATGAGCATATAGGAAGCTAAGTCCAAAGTTCTTGATGCGGCTCCACTTCTTACTCATATAGGTAGATCTTATAATCTTGCACCTGCAAATGCAAATTTTCAAAAGATCTATTAAGAAGAGAACTTCAACCTAATCCTTTCTTGCATGTTCAAGCACTTACATTGGGATGATATAGCTATCTATCCATACAAAATTATGATTATATAGCTACGTTTTTTCGCTACGGAAAAAATAATAACAAATATTAATTACAAATAGTTATAGATTAGTGATGAAAATTTAGGTAACAAATATTTTGTAGCTAATTAGTTGCTAAACGTAACTACAAAATTACAAATAGTAACAAAGATAAATTGAAGCAAATTTTCTATAAATATAGATACACAAATTATTGTTGCATAAGTGCACACAACACAAGATGTCAGAGATTATAGTAAAAAATTACTAAAAAAAAATATATATTTACTAAAATAATTTACTAAAATAATTAAAAACTTAGAAATTGAAGAGTAAAAATAAAATAAAATAAACCAAACTCTTAGGATCCGAATGGTGACCGCGTATTTGGTTGTGCGGAGAAAGCGGTTTTAGAGTACGGTACGGATAAACTGCGGTACATGCGGTTTGCGAGACAAGTGCAGTTTATCAAAAAATAAGGGGTACACAATAAAATTTGATTGGTGAAAAAAATTATTTACGGCTTACAAGAAAATGTTGGAATGGTAAAAATGCAAGAAACAATACAAATTACAAATTATAGATAAAATTATCAAAGTATATGGTGAAACCCTTTTTTTTTGTTTTTTTTGTAAAAATGGTGATATATTACATATTATATGTTTATATAAAATTATCTTTTAACTTTGATTATAATAAAATAACTATATATAGTTATATACTAAGTATATTTATCTATTTACAAATGAAATATATACTCTATTATTGTAATAAAATCTTGAATTAAGAAAATATAGATTAATTCAACGATTAGTACATAAGAAAATAGTATAAGAAATTTTTTATGATCATTGTGTATGTGATTTTTTAAAAGATAAGTATAATATATATAACAAATATTTGTGAATTAATAATAAATAAATTGAAATTTCAATTGGCTAACTTTTTTATTTTCTTTAAATCTGCTTTTTCATAAAAACTCAATATTTTATAACTTATGAAAAATTAATGAATTAATTATTCTAATTGGTAAAACATAAAAACACAAAACCGTAGCTAATTGGTGAGTCATAACACAAGTGCGGTCCATGAGTTAAATTGATTCCTTCAAAAACGCAAACAGTTTTTTTTCTCTTTCTTAAATAACGCAAATTACGTTGTTGTTTTGTGAATGGTGTAAAATTTAGTTTTTTGAAAACCACACTTCCAATTACGCACTTTAGATGTCACCATTCATGGCCTTACTTTATTTTCTTCTTTTCTCTTCTTCATTTCCACACCTTCTCATTTTTTTTGTGAACCAAGATGAATCTTTCTCTTGTTCGATTGTTTCATGTACAGATTGGCGGTGGAGGTGCAACACGGTGGATCCGTACTAGTTTGACGGCACAGAAACTCCTCCTTTTTCTAAGATGCTTCTATGAAATTTGGTTATGCTTTGTGAATATTTTTTATTCTCGTACTCCAATCATGAGTGACTCCACTAACAGCGTCTCTCCTTCCTCTGATTATGCCTCCATCTCCTCCGACGACCAATATGAAAAATATTTTAATTAATAAAATGAAAAACAAAAATTTTCCGCTAAAAAATTTCCGACATAAAATAAATTTTGAAAAAACTGTCCGCCAAATTTTGACAAAAAATTTCTACAAAAAATAATTCCCGCCAAAAAAGTTTACAAGGCTTTTATAAGGTTTTAAACTATTTAAAAACCTTATAAACGTCTTATAAAACCTTGTAAATTTTTTTGTAAATGCCTTATAAAAACCTTATAAAAAAACCTTTAAAAACATTTAAAAAAAATTTAAACACTTTTTTAAAACCTTATATAAGCGTTTACAAGGTTTTTAAAAAGTTTTTAAAAGCGTTTACAAGGTTTTTGTAAGTTTTTTTAAAGATATAAATTTTAAAATATTTGGTGGAAAAATCCAATTTCGTAATTTGGCAGAATTTGTTTTTCATTTTTTGGCTAATTTTTTTTAGAGTTGCGGCAATTTTTTATTATTTGGGCTTGTGATGGTGAACCGCGATTTGCCCTGTCTCGTTGATGGCTTTATTGAGCGTAATTTCATATATGGTTCTCTTTGGCCTTGGTCGTTGATGGTGATAGATGGATTGCTGGTTTCTACTGCGGCCGAGATGTTTTTGCCTCCTCTCTGGTAACATCTGGCCTTTGTATTCTTTTGCCCTGAGAGTGCTGCCTTAGGTCTCTTTGTTTAGAAAGTGGTTATATGCTCAAATTTAACCCTGAACTACTCTCTTAAATTAAGAGATCAATTGTAGTACTTAGGGATCAAATCCACAAAAACTCTAGATTCACACGATAGATTTAATAATTTTTAATTATGCTAAACAGAAATATTGTAATTAAATCGCAAAATAAAACAGAAAATTAAAGAGTTGTAAAATTCAGTAGAATGAAACGTTAGGCCTATGGAAATTCTTAGGAAATCATGGAAAATCAGATCAATTAATTAAGCAAGCAGGATTCAATAATTAAGCACCGTTCTTGAACTCTAAACACAATTGTAAAATAAATCAGTTCTCACTACAAATATTATCTAAGTTTTAAAACCCGAAAATCCAAATTTCTTTGCAAAATCCAAGTTAAAAACCAGCAATAAAATCAAGTTTAGATAAGTTCACAAAATCACTAATTCAAATCTCTTTGCAAAAAGTAATTTTGCTCACCAAAGGTTTTTGTCATGAAAATCAGTTATATTCTCATATCAATCAATAATCCTAAGATCTAAGTCCAGATGACTAATCAAAGATCTAGCATTTAGAACAACCTATGGTGAAGAACAAGAAAGATAAAGAATCCAATTAATTAATCAATCTAAGAATCCATGAAATCTCTAGTGAGAAATCCTAAACCTAACAAGCAGATCTACTTAAACATAATTGTAAAAACACAAATCATGAATAAAATAGATAGCATTAAGAGATTAAAGAAGAAGTAAAGGAGTTCTGAATCTTCTTTGAAGAAGTTTTGATTCTTCTCTCCAAAAGCTTTCTAAAAATCTCTCAGGGTTTTCTCTCAAAAGTTGCAGGGAAAAATAAAGCTTAGTTTTAAACAATGAACTAGAAATCCTATTTATATTCCTAAAACATGCCCATGGACTAATAATGCAAATACGGAAAACTTTGGTGAAACTTTGTAAATCTGCAAAACTTGTGGGAAAACTTCCTATTTCTTCTTTGGCTATGCATCGATCGACACTATCAATTGCATCAGTCGATGCCTTCTCTGAATTCGTCTCCCAACTTTGCAGCTTCAGCCTCAATGCTGGAATGTATTCCAAATCCTCCTATTTAGCTTCATTATGCTCTCATCTATGTTAAATCCTATAAAGACTCTAAATTATCAAAAAAAACTCTATAATTAAGACTTATATCATGACCAAAAACACCTAAAAACCATGATATATCAAGTGTTTAGGTTACCTTTGGCTACATTCTCATTAAGTCAAGCTCGTTTGGTATATCCCTAGTTTGCTTGGTGGTGGCTTTAGTTGTTATCCTTGTTGATTCAGTTCTTGGTCATTTATTTTCGGTGGTGGATATGTTTGGGGGTTTGAATCTGGAATTTTGCTCTACCTCTTTTTAAAGTCCTCTTGCTGGTTTGAGATTAGTTTTTGCTCTAGGTTCGTTCTTGGTGTGAGCCATTTGGATGGTATTTTGTTGTTGAGTCACCTACTAGCATTCCTTCAAGTTTCCTTTTGGAAGTTTTAGAGTTAGGTTTTAGTGGAAGCAGTAGAATCGTTCTCTACTTCTTCTCTTGCGAGGACGTCGTCAATTTTAAGTCTGTAGGTGGCTGAAACTGGTTCGACGAGTGTCCGCATGTAAGAATAGTTGATCTTGCGTTGTTTGTCTCTAGTAGATTTTAAGGTTTTGGCCTTGACTCTAGTTTTTTAGTTCTCTCTAATCGGCTGGTAAGGTGTGATGGAAGTTGTATTTGTATCTCTGGTCGTGTTGGGTTCTTGCTTTCCTCTCTGTCGATTTGCTTGCTGGTTGTATGCGGTGTGAGGTTATCCGGTCTTCTAGTGCTCTCGATATTCACAGGTTTTATAAGGAAGCTTTGTGGAATCTCTCATGCCTTTTCTCAAATATAGAACTTAGTTCTTTGTTCTTCTCTCTATATTATCGTTTGTTTATAAACTGGGTTCCCTCTTGTGGACTAATGATTTTGGGGATATTCTTGTAGTCCGGCGGCATATGTTTTCCTTATTTGGGTCTTCTATTCTACTTGTTGTAATCTATCTCAGTGCGAAACCAAGTTTATCAATAAAATTTGAGATGACAAAAAAAACAGAACCGATTCTTTTAACAATTTGTACATGTGTCTCTTTAGTCGTAAACTCGTAGTCTAATTTTAATAATAATAAAAAAAATATTATAATATAATTAAAATATATATATACTTTTTTTTTAACGACGTTGTCCATTTGAACGGTTGGTGATGGTCTTATGAGTGATGTGGAAATTTGGATATCAAAAAGTCAAAACAAAATAATGTTCATAAAATTAGTTGAATTCGAAGCAGTAGTTGAAAATATAGACGAAAGTGCTATACGCATTTTCTAAACGCCTTACCAATCAAGACTAAAAAAGTCGATCATTACATTTTAGTTTTAATTTTCTATTGTGTATATGTCAAATAAAATTTGTAATAATTTAGGGTGATTCCACAATTTGATAGATATCATTGTAACGCCATGCATATATACATTAGGCATCATGTCAGCGTAAGACCCACCAGTCCACCACATAAAAGAGGCATCGCATTTTTAGCCAAAAAAAGAGAGGCATATCGCATATATACATCAATGTTCATTAAAAGATCTACCACATATAAGAGGCATCTAACGAAGATAAGAATCTCAAGGAGACCAGGACATGACCTTCTCAAATTTATTTGCCACCCAAAACAAGATAATTTATGCTCTAATCAATCTTGCAAGATTCAGGTGCAATTTTACTACCATTACCATGTGTAAAGTGGTTAATATGAATGAATGTAAATTTTTAGATGATTTTTATTTTATTTTATTTATTTATAATCACTCGATTCAAAACTTAGAAATTGTATGTAGGAAAACGAAATTAAATGGAGATAGTGTGGTGACCAAAAATAAATAAACAAAAGGTGACAGTATAATCCATGAGAAATACTTTGTACCTGGTTCTCTTATTCTAATTCAGAACTTGAAAAAAGATAGATATTTAGTGTTAACAACGTACATATGGTATAAAGAAACTCACACAAACACAAGACATATAACAGATAATAAATTAAAGCTCTTGTACAATTATTAAACTCATTAAGAGCAGATAAAGTGGGTAGGATTATTCAATTTGCAATATTCAAGCAATGAGGGCAAGTTTATCCTCAGGAGTAGTAGTAGAAGGAGGAGGTCGAACCAAGCCTCCTAAACGTGTGGAGTTGACATAGTCAAATGGGAAATGGTTAGAGCCACCAGGGATTACTATTCCCAAAATCCTAACCAATCTCATCATCCAATTCTCTTTGTACTCTTTACCTTTCCAAAACTGTAATATGAAACTCCTTATAAACTCCCACAAACCAATCAATAGCTTCGGTATTAACCACAACAAGTTGAAGTAGTTCGCATTCGGTGCATCTTCTCTTACCTAATAAGCGTAAACATTCATGATTATGCACCAATAATGAATATAAAAAGGAACAATCTAGAAAAAATGCTGAAAACGTGTAAACTAAAAAATAGACTATTTTATATATAAAAAAAATAAGAAATACAGTTTTCGGATTTAGGATCTAATTTTTGGAATTTAGCTTTATATATAGAGCTGAATTAGAGTTTAAGATTTAATTACACACGTACGTACTTTGTTAACTTTTTAAAATACGGACCACGTACGTTGTAATTAGTTTTAGTAAAAAATATTGCCTAATTTAGTCTCTTAAAAGAAAAAGGCAATTAGGAAACTAAACATGGATAAGTTGCTACCTTCTAACTATCATGTCAATCTCATGTGAAAATGGACAATTCTTTTAAAAGAAAATTTTAAGGTTTCTTCATGTCAACTTTTTAAATATTCACTCTCTTTTTTTATTACGTCTTTTTAAATAATTTAGCAAGAAAAAAAACAAATAATTGGATTTAGGCTACTTTAATTTACCTTTCCTTTGTAAAGACTGTTGAACCAATTGCAAGGTCCATAGTGCTTGTATGAGAACAAAATCTTGTCATCAAAAGGCACTCTAGGTACAACATCATTGTTATAGACAAATCGCTCATACTCTATCCCATGCTTTTTCACGACATCCTTCATAAACTCCCCAAAGTCTTCATCTCCTACACGTGGCTGTCCAAACGTGTAGACTCCCTCTAGCTTATCTAGCAGCTCATCCTCACCGTGAATCGCTAGAATCGCCGGGAAAAGAGCAGCTAGGGCCCCCCCGAGGCTGTGACCTGTTAGAATAAACTTAAGGTTCTTGTCTTTGGCAAGCTTGTCCCTAAGCATCTGTCTGATGGTGTAGTAAGCATATTGGTGTAGGAGACTTAGGTTTTCCTTAGGCCATCCATTTTTTTGGAGGCCTAAAGCTCTCGAGAACCCTGCGTGGACTTTGCCAACGTTCTTCATCTCGTACCTAATTTAAAATTTGGAAGTATATATATGAATTAATAAGAGTAACTATGTATTGATGTAGAACTATATATAGAACGTATATATAGTAGGTACCAAGAGACGTCGAGATCAGTGCACCAATCAGCCATCTCGAAAGGTTCAGTTCCTCTGAAGCTGATGACGATGAGGTTTGGGTTGGTGCTCGACGTCTTAAACACGAAGGCTTGCGTCAATTTACTTTCTTGGAAAGCTGACCACAGAAATACAAACTTAGAATTTATGGATTTTTCAAATGTTATTTAAATATTCAAACTATTTCAAGGTTATGCATAAATACATAAATATATATCGAGAGGTAAAATTGATGTTGTATGAATAGAAAAGATAGTAACACTTATAAGATCTTTTTAGAAAAAAAAAAAAAAAAAAAGAAACAAGAATTTTAGAATCAGTAATTGCATGAAAAACAGTAATATTGATTCACGTTAATCGATATAACTTTTGTGTTTAATCGTTAAAGTACCGATTAATTTTGAATAGAAAAAGTTACTATTTTATTTTTTCCTCTTTTCTGTAAATTGATCTACTATAATATTATAAGAAAAAAATCGAACTACTATCATGCAGCATTTGACTTTAAGAATCTTAGCTGCTAAACTCGGACAAAACACGTGACTTATTATATTTTGGGTCACCAGTTTTATTCTTATTATATTTGTTCTCTCTCTTTTTTTTATTGGAATCTTTATATTTGTTCTCTTGAGAATGCTTAAGACATGATAAAAGAAAAAAAGGTTACACAAAAATTACAACCAACATATTATCCAATTCTGTTAGAATATTATATTAGCCACAGATGCACCAGACTAACAAAGAAAATCATAAACATAGTTTAAAAATAATATGTAAACTTAAGTTCTTACGTTCTATGCAGAGATTAAAATTTTGCAAATAAAATAAAATTTTAAAAATCTAATATTTGGAAATTTATTTTTTAATATACTATATACTAAAATTTAATGAACACTTATATATATATATATATATATATATATATATCCTAATTAATTTTAAAAGACTATGTAGCCTAAGAAATTATACTATCATCATCGGTATATTATTATAAATCGAGTTTAAATTTTGTAGAATATGTATGTAAGTTATAAACTAAATAAATCTACATACTATCTTTTTAGATCAGTGGATACTCAGATCTTAATTATATTTTAAACATTTTTAAAATTTTGATAAATTTATAGTCCTACTGTTATTGACTTACTCCTAATCTTAATTAAAAATAATTCCTCCAAAACTTTAACTGGAATTCCAACAAATAAACGTACTCGTAGAAAATGAGTTAATCTAGCATTATATTATTAATTTAAATAGTAAACTTGTTTAGATGGTTAATTTAAATGCAATCTAAAAAAGTTCTATCACTAAAACTGAAGACACTTGTAAAGTTGTAATTGTTATTTCTATTCTACATTCATCATTAAATATGCATCTATTATTTATCCGACAGATGACACATTTATAATCAGTAGGGTCTCTTGCATAGTTGGCATTCATTTTTGTACAACTCCATATGGAACAGAGAGAGACCTATTTGGCTATTTGACATTTATAAGCACCATGATGGTGATCTCGTAGACTTGTTTCTGTCGTATTATCAAAATTGAGAAAATGAAAGGCATTTTTATGATTTTTTTTCATTGGAAAACTGAAAGATCTTTACTTATTGCTTTTATTTTTCTTTCCTTTTCTTTGATAGAAATTTTTAACTTTACGTCTCTCTCTTTGTTTTTTTTTCACCCTACTACGAGTATGCTTGTCCTACGTACGTAGAACTTCAAGGTTGTGTTTTCTATATGGATGATTAAAATGATTTAACTGGCTTTAATTATTTATACACCAAAAGAAGTTAAATTAATCCAAAATCTCACACAAAATAGTGCCCTAAGCTCTGAAATGGGAAAATAATAGCATTTCCTAAAGAAATTTAGAGCATAGCTGGTACCAAATAAAAAAAAATTAATTAGCTTTTAACTGACCGTTGTAAAAGTCGTAGTTACCCACCAAGTCCAACTGCATCACAGGATACAAACCACACAGTGAGAGTGAGACGTAAAACAAACATGAAAGTAGAGTACATTAATTTACCGTGTTTATAATTTAATTTGATTATTAGCCATGAGAAACACAAAACGCAAAAAATTTTGTATATGATAAGAAAGAAAATGAAAAAGTTTATTAGATTTTTATATTTTATGGATGCTGTAACTTTTGTTTATTTTTTCTCCAATAATAAGAAGGATTGTTTATACCGATGAGAGAATAAGACAGATAACCCTAATTAAAAGAAGGAGAAGAAGAGGAGAATGCAGTTAACCTTCCAAGTGTTCTTGACGACGGAAGTGATGAAAGGTTTGCTCTCATAAGCGATCTTAGAAGCCATCATTGATAGCATCGCCTTGTATTCGACGGTACCAACATTTATCTTCTCGTCAAGTTCAACTCTTCGATCTGAGCATCCTATAAACGACGTATATGCCGCGGATGATTTATCAGGCTTCACCAGCTTTCCTGTAAAATGTTCGAGCCTGAGTTAGTCCTGTAAAAATACTTGTGAAACACCATCCACAAAAACCAAAATAGTTAGATTAGTTTGTCTCAAAATTTAAATAGTGTTTTGAAGACCTTATAGGAGATTAAACTCTGTTTTGTTTTTTTTAACCAAACTAAGTTCTTGATTAAATATTGTTAAATCTTTTTGGGTTTTGATATGTGCTATATCGTCTTGCATGTAGAGATCTTCGGTCTGTCTCGAATCCGTTTGATATGAGGTAATTAGTGTCATTGGTCCTCCTTGTCCAAAAGTCCATGGGGAATATTAATATGTGGAACTCTATATGATATTTGGTCCTTGACATCTTTGGAATGATTTTACATATCTAAATTTTTTTGGGATACATTATATCATATGCACAAAAAAGGAAGGGAAAAAAAAACTGAATAAGTAAAGGTTAAACTATATTGTTAGATTTCTCACCTGTCAAAAGGTTTAGTATCATCTTGAAGAAGCCACCATTTGCCGTAAGAAGATTGAGCGAATACGTTAGAAAACCACCTAGGATCGCCACGGGTTTTCTTAAGAACATTAAAATCTTCTGAAGCAAAATGGCCAACACAATGATCCATCGACTCGTGAAACTTCTCCGGAAACTTTTGAGCGTATCCGGAGGAGAATCGATGAATCTTGCGCTGGTTAGGTTGGAGGAAAACAAAAGAAGAAGGAGATCAAGAAAACTTGCTTTGGTCGGATCGACCAGAAAATAATTGTTGCATACTTTCATATTGGTTTTCGACATTCTCACAATATGAAAGGAAGAAACAAAATTTGCTCAAAAATAAGAAGAAATAATAAGTGACTATGGTTGATTTGTGAGTCATGCAACCTAGAGTGTGGCTACGTATTTATAGTGCTAGCAATTATAAGGATCATAATATTTTTATCATTTAACTTTATAGTAGAGCCAATCATACAGGGCCGTGTGGTAAAAAAAGCCTAAGTTGTTTTTCACGTGCGAAAATAAAAATGATCGATTCACATTTAAACCTAATCGTTCTGTCTTTTTTTGTTTTTAAAACGAAAAATGTCCGATCAAAGTGAAAAACTGGTCGGTAAGATAATATAACACACATACATGATACATATGTGCGAGTTACTAGTCCTGGAACATGGAAGTTGACTACTATCGATCGAATTATTATTGATTTTACTATTATCTGTATGAAGATATAACCTAAGCTGCAACATCAGATTGATCTGCCTAAGATAGCATTGGTGGCAGCTGTCTGCGATATATTCGTATTAATTATGCCTTAGCTTAGTGTGAAAACTTGTTGACATAATGATTGAAATTCCATTTTGACCCCAAAACCATCTTTTTGGTTATAATATGTATGTTTGTTGTAAAATGAAATAATAATAGACATAGGATAACGATGACTTTGTTACTATCATGAGACACTAGTAAATTGAAATTAAAAGTGAAAACGAACACTCCTTTTCTTTGCCCATGGTTTCCCATGCAGCCATGACCATGAGCCATGCCCATCCCTTTGAATATACACTTTTTACCGACCATTTTTGTGAATACTCAACAGATTTGGAAAGAATTGTTTTTTTTGGTAAAAAAACTCGTCGGTGTTTTAACTGCGCATTAAATAAGTTCGATTTGACCGGAGCCTTGTAGTGGTGGTTAGGGCAGCTCCACCGTCAGTTTTTGAAAGGGGTGTCTTAGCGTTAAAAAGGGAAGAATG
This sequence comes from Camelina sativa, assembly GCF_030686135.1. NCBI lineage: Eukaryota > Viridiplantae > Streptophyta > Magnoliopsida > Brassicales > Brassicaceae > Camelina > Camelina sativa. The sequence continues at coordinate 24,101,848 of NC_141882.1, read as the reverse complement.
GTAAAAATTGGAAAAAGAAAGAAACGATCGGTTCTTTATCTAGATACCCTCTTTTGCCACTTGTTCATTTATAACGGACTATCGTAACAGTTTCAAATTTAATTATATTACTAAAATATATTAAATATAATATTAAAATACAGTTAAATATGAACAAAATAATAGAAATATTTTATTATAATAACAAAGTAATAGGTATCTTAATTATAATTGTTGACAAAAAAAAAAGTATCTTAATTATAAGATTAAATTTTTAGGTATACATGTGTATCTAGATTTTTTTATTGGTATTTTAGAGGTTTTTAATTAAGAAGGTCATCTAACTTTCTCTTTTCATGTCCAAAAAAAAACCACATTTCTCTTTTTATGTCCAAAAAACTTCCTCTTTTCATGTAAAAAAAATCTATCTTTTTCTCTCCTCTTTATTTTTCCTTTTTCTTTTGATGCTAAAATATGCTCAAGATGTAATGATTCCAGTTATCCTTTATTAGGTTAAAAATGTCCATGTATATCCATATATATATATATAGTTTTTTTTATAATTTGATTTAAATTCTCAAGATGAAATCCAAATAAGCACGAAGTAGATTGATTTGTGTTGGTGCATAGTTTCCATTTTCTAAGAAAAACTATAAAATTAATATAAAAATTGCATTAATTTAGTTGAATAGAAAATGTCTCGTTTTTTTTTTAATAATGACCATTAAAAATTCAACCGTATCTTATATATATATACTAGATAAAGATCCATCCGGTTTTAAAAAATTGTAAATAAAAATATATTAAAATTTATTAGATATTATTTATAAATTTTCTTTTTGCTATAATACACTGATTTATATCCATATACAAATATTTTACGTATGTGTATTTTTTTACACCTAGGTATATTGTATGTTACAAATATATTATTTACCACCATCTAGAAAATATCTATATGAACAAATTAGGCCAACTATCAAATGTCTCTTTACTTTCACTTTTGCATAGTTTCTTTAATCACTAAAATTATTTCTTTCTATTGGTTCTGCCCTCCTCCACTATGTAGAGAACCTTGGCTCTGTCTTCCTCCCTTGGGAAGAGAAACTTGCATCCAACTTCCCCCACCTTCCTCTCTTGCGCAGATAACCGTGTGTCTAATCTCCTCCACCATAGAAAGAACCTCAACTCTGCCCTCCTTCTATGTGGAGAGAACATATTCACATCTTTTAGTTGTCTCAAAGTGGCTTGCTCCAGTAATCAATGAAACTAAATACCCTTTTTAAATGTCACAAAATCTTTTGATAGTAACTAATGTTAAATTTCTTATTGTATTTGTGGAAGTTTCTTTGACATACCATGAAGTAGACTCTGTCTATGAGCTCGTATGAATCTATCAACAACGATTTATGTTTTTCCAATCTATCTATGTTTGTTGTAAGCTTATGTTTGATTAGCCTATTTTATCCAACCATTAGGTTGATAACCTTCTCCTCTTTATCTCCTTTTGGGATTGAGCGAATGGGTAATAATTTGTTTGCACAAAAAAATGTTTGTGACCAACCAATCAAGGTTAAAAAAATAAACGAATTTAATTTGACATAATTAAAGAAATAATAGAAAATTATAAAATTGGTAATATATGAATCTCAAATAATTCAAATATGAAAATATAAATTAAATAAAGCCATCTACAACTACTACAATAAATTTGAAAATACTATATTAGAAAAGGAAGATGCATATATTAATCTTCGATTTTTTTTTGGGTCAGCATATTAATCTGACCTATTCAAAACTGAAAAAGGAGAAAGTATATTTTGGTTTAAAAAATAGAAAAATTTGTTTTCCCATTAAAAAAGTTTCACCTATAGAAAAAAAGTTGAAAGAATTTTTTTGTGCATAAATTTTTTGTTGGATGAAAAATCCGAGACGATCTATATTTATATAGAAGTGAGTATTTAAATTTTTTAGAATTTGTAATTTACTGTATATTTTCATTAATCTCTTTTCTATTTTTTTGTAGAATTAATAACATAAAATTAAAATAAGTAAATAATGTTATAATATTTAGTTTTATGAATTATATATATATAATCTTTATAATTATTTTTAAAAATTACTTAATTTTTGTATTTTTTAATAATTATTTTTTTTACATTATTAATATTTTTCAAAGAAATAATCTTAAATCCCCTATTAAATATTAATTTTTACACATGTCAAAATCTCAGATTAATAACTTGACACATATTAAGAGAATAATTAAATTTTCTGTTTTATCTTTATTTGATACATTATTTCATTTGATATAAGTAATTACTATATAAGCTAAAAATTAAGGGAATTTTTTGGAAATACCCCTTTTGAGATATCCCTTTTCAAAAATATGATTTTTTTGAACATTTTCATTTTTGCCTTCTTTTACATTATTACAATATGTTAAATTAATTTTTAGAATTTTTTTTTAGGTTTGGGTTCTCTATTTTACATTTAGGGTATAGTTTTAAAGGGTTAAAGTTTAGTATTTGAGGTTTAGGATTTAGAATTTAATCATTTTGTATATTAAAAATGTGAATTTTTGAAAATGTATACGGGTATTTTTGAAAAATAATATATTAAAAGATGTATTTTTGAAAATGCCCCAAAAATTAAAGGTGAAACTGAAAATTTGATTCATAAAGGTAATTACAAAACGACAAATAATATAAAACAAAAAATTAATTCTAAAACAACAAATAAAAATAAACAGTAGGGCTATTACTTTTGAACTGTTGAATTTGTTCGTTGGTTGGAAAATTCATGGGTTTTTTTTTGGTGAAACACCCGAGGATTATCTCCCAGCAAAAATATTATTACGAGAAAAAAATATATGGGTTGAAAACAACTAAAGAGCATTTTTTTTGTTCAAACCAGCAAAAGTATTATCCACTACTTGTCGTTTAGAACAAACTAAAGAGTTTAGGACGAGAATTTTGTCCGGTAGAGAGCAAATCAGCAAACTATGCTTGTGACATTCGACCTTTTAATACTTTGTACATCATTAATTAGCACGGTTTAAAGGGGCCTCGGAAAAACACAATAAGGTATATACGAATTAGACCAAACTTTACTTTACTTAATGCCAATATCGATATTTGAATGAATAAAGCCGCAAGTTTTATTTACCTACATGAATATGACACCTATATTTCAACTCAGATAAATTAGCATTAATTAATCTACAGTAGCACGATTTTAAAAAATGTATATATAATTCCAAATTTGTGAACAGACATCTAATAACATCTGATCAACCGTAACATCTCTCGGATACGTAAGAAATATATTTTAGTTTTGACCATTGTACCAATAAACTTATATATACGATTTTTGACGAGATTTGGGAGGCATTATTTAACTAAAACGCTTAGATCCACTACTACACTAATCTTTATCATCGAGACACTTGACATTTCACCAAATATGTAGGATTTTATAATCGCTGCAACCGAAACAAGATAAGTTATATTTTGTTTTTTTGATAAAACTAAATATATTTTAATTACTGTTGTTAGAAAAAACTAAATGGATATTTGACGTTGAGAGATATCCCTTGAATTTATAATATACGAAAAGATTAGGCTGAATAGAAATTTGATGCTCAGATATGTGTTTGAATTATATATATACTAGAGAATCAGTCGAGGCAGCCCCGACGATTGACAGAATGCAATAAGTGCATTTGCACATAGACACTAAATTAAGACCAAATTTTTGTAATGTTTTCATTATACATATTATTTAATTATGCTGAATTTATTTAATTAAAAACCCTCAAATTTATATTTTTTTAACTTTGATTTGGAATCCCAAACTTAATAAACAAATGAATACACTACAACAAATATGCACATTGTTAACCAGAGAAAAACGCTATCATAGGTCTTTGATAGCGTTTTCATGAGCGCTGTTTTAGGGCACTGTTATTATATGTACCCCATATACAATAGCACTTATTACGTATGCTATGTTATAAAAATATAACATAGCTTTAAGAAATTGCTATATTATCAAGATCATAATTTTGAAAAAATTTATACAACATTTGTTTTTTCGTGCTATGTTATAGTTTTATAGCATAGCTCTAATAAACTGCTGTATTATCAAGATTATAATTTTGCAAAAATTTATACAATATTTAATTTTTCGTGCTATGTTATACATATCTAATATAGCTGTTGCGAAATGCTGTTTTATCTTGTTTACTGTGCTATGGTATATTCTTTTATCATAACGTTTACCTGTACTTTTATAGCATTTTCTGATATGTGATTATAGCACACATAACCTGTTTTATAAAATCTCATAAAATCTGATTAATAAACGTCTCAGATCCAAAATACATAACAAAAGTCTCAAGAACATCAGTTTACCATCAAAGTCTCAAGAACATCCAAAATAAACAAGCAATCTCAAGTACTTAACATTACACAATAAAACCATCAGTTTAAGACATAATGACCTTGTTCTCTGGCCAAGCAATGCAGGAGCTAAGTGCATCTTCAATAATCTCTATTTCATCGGATGGCCTCCAAACTTTTACATTTTTCACCTTCACAACATCTATCCACACTTTAACTGCATTAGAACCCAAGCGAGTAAAGTGAACCTTATGTTCTGGATCATTTGTTCCCCATCGTCCTTCAGCCACAACCCTATTCTTTTCAGTTAAATCCATCAACTTGCACTTCTTATTCTCCTTGGAAATAACTTTATTAATGCGCTGCCATGTTTACAATATAAACCATCAGTCATCATATAATTAACAAAAACAACTTCATAACATATGAAAACACTTACTGGAGACTTCCTGAGAGGAGACTGTGATGGTAAAGTATTCTTTATTGGTGATATTGGACCCGTTGCATCATCAACAGGAGACTCAGAACCAGATGCAGACTTAGAAGACATAGATGCAGATTTGGCCTGCGATGCAGCCTTTGAAGCTGTTGCTGAAGTTTTGGACTCTGTAGCAGACTTAGAAGCTGTGGCTGCAGACTTGGCCTTTGATGCAGACAAAGAAGCATGTGATGTAGCATTCTGACCAGTTGGAGTTGAGGGATTTTCAAAATCAACCTTACTCAGGGGCCAAGATACGTAAGCCATCAAACAGTCCTCAAGAAATGACATTTCAGCTGTAGGTCTCCATAGTGATGTATCAGGCTGCTTTACTGAATCCACAAATACTTTAACTGCTTTTGGTCCAAGAGGAATTCCGTTAACCAACGCACTTGGTTCTTGTGTCTCCCAACGCCCCTCAGCAACAATGACGTCACCCTTAGACAAATCCAATAGTTTACATTTGTTTCCTTGTATACCCTGTTAAACACAATCAGTAAACAAATCCAATATAATTAATTAGCATTATAGACAGGGGTAATACATTGCTAACACATTGCTAGAAATTATAAATACCATAGGGGCAATGTCTTCCATTTGGATGTTGTTGTCTACCAGTCTACACTTATCAGTTGGCCATGCGATTATATGTCCAACAGCTTCTTTCATATGAAAGATCTTTTGTGCAGGTCTCCATAGAAATGCATCTGGTTTATATGCAGCTTCAACTAACACTTTGAGATCATAAGGGCCAAGACGACAGTCATTCACTATGTCATCCGGATCAGAAGAAAGAATCCGACCCTCACCAACATTTTCATCAATGTCAGACCAATCAACAAACACACACTTAGGATGTGCTCTTTTGTTTACACTCTGCAACAATTTCATGAGCAACTAAGAATCATAAACGACACTAAGAAGAATCACTTAGCTGATATGAAAAGAAGTAAGAATATGTTACTCTTGCAGCTGAGTTTTCATCCATTTCAGCTTCTGGTCTCTGTAACATAAACAAAAATAACATCAATTTATATTACTCTAACTGGCTGATGAATAGTAGAGAACTCTTAAGTATCTAACCTGATTCTTGATTCTGCCAAGTTCACTTTCCAAGGCATTGACCTGTTTTACTAATTTTACTTGCCGCTCTTCCATTTCAGCCATACACTTGCTCTGCATTTGTAAACAAGCTAATTTGGTCTTACTCATGCCTCTACCCATTGCCCTCAGCCTACCAGAATTGTCAGGTCCTAAAAGCTTGGCGAGGTGATCTTCATCTGGATTTGTTAAAAATGCTGGAGCATCACTTCCACCAATTTCAGCTGCTTTTTGCTGAAAAACATAAAGACAGTTTCAGGTTTTACTAGTCGATAACACACTATTTACTGGTGTACAACTCTATTCAGACTTACAATCAAATCAGCTGCATTCGTATCTACTGGTGTACCATCCTTTTTGGTGCGAGACTTGATCCAAACATCTAGTCTTGTCACGCTGGAAGGATCTTCACTTTCAGCTTTCTGTTCCAGAAAACAAAATTTCAGTAACAGTACAAGCACTATGTATAATAATAAACAACATAGTTGTAGTATATATGCTTGCCATTTCTTCTGTTAGTCTGCTGATCCCTTTACGACTAGTGGTGTGAGGTATCTGATTCTTTCTTTTTGCTTTATATTTCTCACTCACGGCCTAATAATGAAACATGTTAATTACTAATCACCAATCAACTACTAAACAATTATAATCACAAGTAATTACCTTAAATGCAGCACTAGTTTTGAGTTTGACAAATTTTTGCCAATCAACAGGACCAATATTTGGTGGTCTCAAATTCATCCTCTCTTGGTTATTTGCAGCCAAATTTATAGCCTTCACCGTGACAGACTTGTGTGATCGCCACAAATGTCCCATCTGGTGAATCACAGATATCCTTTGCCAATCTTCATCAAGCTCAAACCTTGCCTGCATTCACTTACACTCACACCATAACTATAAAAGTAAACATGTTCAATTGAGAGACTTTTTAAAAACAAAAAAAAATTCTTGTTACCTGAACAGATCTCCAGAGAAGTGTTTTAAGATCTGGACTCACTTTCTTCCAGTTAGGTATGTTGATAGGGATGTGTTCTCGCATCAATGTCCCTACATATGATGCCAACTTGACTGACCCTGGACCAACCGCTACTCCAAGTACATTGTAATCAACTTTCACTCTAACAGATGGATCCTTGGCTAGGTTTTTCATCTTTGTTGGTCCTCGTTTTCTTTTACGCGTAGCAGGCTGCTCATGTTCTTCAGACAACACAAACTCTCCTACTGGTTCTTCTGGTTGCTGTTGAGTTTGTGGTTCTTCGGAATGATGCTCCTCTTCCTCCACATGCTGTTCTGTTGCTACAGGTTGGGCCTCCACATGCTGTTCTGTTGCTACAGGTTGGGCCTCCACAGTACAAATAAACTCAGGTTCGTCATCATCCTTAGACTTTCTCTTTCTTTTTCCTCCACCCTTCTTCCCTCCAACCTTCTTTTTAGTTCCACCCATTTTAATTCACCTGCGTAAACAGAAAATTAATCACTTAGAACAGAAACTTAATCACGTAGAACTTATATAATAGAATACATCATAAAATCTACAACATTCAACAAACATCAACCATAAACAAAAACATATATATATATATATATATATATATATATATATATATATATATATATAAATGAATCAAGAATCTACTCTTGCACATATATGCCTTCACAATCAGATCTAGCATATTCAGCTTCATCCATTTCAGTATCCATGTCAACATCTACTGGCAATGGACCAATTATATCTGCATTTCCAGACTGAACATCTTCTTTACTATATCTTCTTGAAGCACCTCTCATAACAACAGACCAACTTGATCCATCTTCACTTGAATAAAATACTTGCTTTGCTTGAGATGCTAGAATATACGGATCCTTCTGAAAGCTTACTTGGCTCTGATTTAAGTTAACAAGTGTGAACCCATCTTCCACTTTAACTCCATTACCTTTTACTGCCCAGTTACATCTAAATATCGGCACATAGAACACATGGTAGTCCAACAATATGATGTCAGTAATTCTCCCATAATATGACACCAAATCAACTACTTGTGAAGTATCCTTAGCACTAGATCTACACATAGCCGTTGCCTCATAATAAACACCACTGTTCTGACTCTGCCTTTCAAGTGAGTATGTGTGAAAACGTTGTCCATTAACTATATAACCAGTATAGGACCTTGCAGTACACCGTGGACCATATGCTAGCCATTTAACTATGTCTTCATGTCCATCAGAAGTAATAGATATCTACAAAATTAAACAGACTAATCAAAATTATGAATGAGTCTACTATAGATTTATAAACAGACTCATCAAATTCATAACTTTACTCACCTGTCCTTTTAACCAAGCAGCAAAATTCTTAGAATGCATAGACCATAAATATGTTGCATCACGTCTACACCTTGGATTTGAGTCTTGTAGATATTGCAAATGCATACTACCAAATCATAAATACGAAAAGAAACTATCAGCAGCATAATTTTGACCTTATAATTTATAAGGAATGAAATACACAAGTAACTTACTCCACATAATGATCAAAGGCAGCTGTATTTTGAATGACAGCAAGATGGGCTATATTCTTCTCCATTTCAGTAAGAGTGAATGACGTTCCTGCTGATATTGGACGACCTTCTAATATAGAGCTGTTCACATACTCTACATTCCTCTCAGGTTTTTCTTCTACATTGGTTGTCTTTTTCAGAAACTCATTACAAAACAGCATGCTTTCTTCTGCAAGATATGACTCTGCTATACAACCCTCTGGTCTTGCAGGATTTCTTACAAAATCTTTTAGAACTTTCATATACCTCTCAAATGGGTACATCCACCTAAAATGCACAGGTCCTCCTAGTCTAGCTTCTCTTCCTAGATGAACAGTCAAGTGTACCATGATATCAAAGAAGGTTGGAGGGAAAAACCTTTCAAACATACAAAGCGTTTCTACAATTTCAGCTTCCAATACTGTAATAACCTCAATATCAATAACTCTCTGACACAAATGATTGAAGAATGCGCATAGCCGTAGTATTGCTGTTCTAGGACCTTTTGGTAACAATCCTCTAAGTGCAACCGGGAGAAGCTGTTGCATCAAGACATGATAATCATGTGATTTCAGACCTCCTACCTTACACTCTTCTACTGAAACTCCTCTTGAAATATTAGAACAGTATCCATCTGGACCTTTAAAATGAAATAGTCGTTTGCAAAAAATCTTCTTCTCATCCAGCCATTATGTGTCTTAATCCTAAACAAAGTCACAATAGCCGATAACTTGCTGTGGTTTGAACAGCTAGGGTATAGTGGGGTTTCAGCATCCCGGATCTTTGCAAGGAACTCATCCTCTTGTTGGTCCTCACCCTCTGCAATCTCACTTAAGTCGCCCACAGGTTGGTCAGCTAAGTCACCTCTAAAAGCCAACTCTTGATCAAAAAATTCAGCAGCTTTATATAACTCAAAAACTTCCTCATTCCACTGAGTTGGTTTACTTTGAAATTCATCTACTGACTTCACATCTCCATGATGATACCAATCACTATGCACCTTGTATGCCTCATCCATCCCTCTTATTACAAGATGCTCAACCACAACACTGTTTAACTGTCGTACTACATTACGACAGTCTTTACAAGGACATATTATCATTTCTATGTCACCTAAAGCCGCAGACACATCCCTTACAAATTTCCAAGCTCCACTTTTATAACCAGGATCAGCTCTTCAATGGATAATTAAAGAAAAAAATCATAACTAAAAGAACATCTTAAAGTATCCAAACCCAAAATAAAACCTAATTATGAAATATAATTCCTTACCTGCATAGATGCACCCATGCCTTGTCCAACATTATATGTTATAATATAAATTTTAACCTTTATAGATAAAATAGAGATACATATTATACAAAGCTCACATTAAGCAACAATTCAGACAATACTGCACTACTTCAGACACATACAGATGCTCTTAAACCAATATCTAACTGTGTAAAATCTCACTAATCTAATCACTATTTATACGAATCAGACTCAAAGGACAAAACATAGCAATCACCAATATTCGTGTGTAATAATAATGTTTAACTATTGGTTGAGTGATACTAACCTGTTGTGTGAGTACAGAGAAATGAGAAGCTTCAGTTCCCCAACATTTCAATCACCAACACTTGGGAAAAAAAAAAAATCGTTCAGTTTATGAAGGCGCAAATACTCAAATCCAAAAGCTATTTTTGAGTCAAATCTGTAAATAATCGAACCCTAACAAAACAGATGGATTCGAAACTCCACATTCTCAAAATCTGTAAATAATCGAACCCTAAAAAACAGATAACGAAATAAATCTAGATAAATCGAACCCTAACAAAACAGATAACTAAATCTGACCCTTATCAAAATCAAAAGCTGTTTGAAATCACAAATAATCGAAACAAATAACGAAATTAGGAGGAAGAAGAAAGACATGCCTCAAAAATGGATTCGAGCTATCAATTGCGATGGATATGGAGATTTAGGGCGAAATTGGGGCTTTTCACAAACGGCGAAATTGGGGCTTTTCACAAACGGCGATAAAACTGAAGAATTGATAAGAAATTTAGAAGAATTTGAGCACACACAGAGAATTTAGAAGAAGAAATCTTCTTAGGTTGAGCTTAGGTTGTAACGAGAGAGAGAGAGAGAGTGTGTCGAGTTTTTGGGTTTTTTTTTTATTTGGCGATTAAGTGAATAATTTCACTAAGTATTGGCGGACAAAAGTCACTTTTGTTTCCCGCTACATAATTTTCCTATCATAGCGTTAATAAGATGCTATTAAAAAGTAAGCGAAAAAAAATCTCATCTTTCATAGCAGTGACGGAAAATGAGCTATATCCGTCTGCTATCAATGTACATATTTGTTGTAGTGATATGTCCAAAGAAATACAAAACCCAAATTAACTTATAAAAAAGAAATAAGACTAAACTTAAAACTAAACTATCGTTGTTTGTCAGATTTTTTAGTCACATTGTATCATTCCGTTGAATGAACCGGCTCTAGTTGTAGTGATTTTACCCTCGTTTTCCAGCCATCAGCTGGTGGATTCAAGTAGGTTTTGGAATGAAATTTTGTAAAATTTGAATTGAATTTCATATCAAGATATTTGCACCGAACTGAAACAGAACCACTTTTGGATCAAATTATTAAGGTTTAAAGTCCATCTTAAGATTTTGGGTTGTTTTTAATTGAAGCCATTTTATATGATCATTTTCAACTTATCCAACTAATTAATATTATCTGGAATGTATGTTTAAGAGAATAACGTGAAAAACGTTTAGCGACATGTGGTCTCACATCGTCGAGGGTGTAGTTTTTGGCACTCAATGAATGAGGGTAATTATATCATTATGACTTTAAGAAATATGAAGTTACTGGGATAATTGTAATATTCCGATTTCTATGCATAGTAAGAGTAAAACTAAATGATTTGATAACTTATATCACCAAAGTATATATATATATATATATTTTTTTTTGAACAAATATCACCAAAGTATATTATAATAACAACCTAACTAAAAAATACAGTATAATAGTAATATTAGTGCAATTGTATTGATATAACATGTCATCTTACATTTCAAAATAGAATGACTTGATTAAATGATTTTCTTCGTGTTAGAAAAAATTTCAAGTTATTATATATGCGATAAAAATATTTAGAAAAGATCAAAAATGAAAAGGAAACTCGTGTACAAGGTATTCGCAATATTTTACAAAGGCAAACGTTGTTTTTTACTCACTACCGTTGTGAAGTTGCATAAAGATTGAAGAATATAATATTTTATCAAATTTTGAGAAATTAGTTTTCAAAAATATCAAATATTCAAATATAATCTTTTATCAAAGTTAAGAGTTAACTGAAGTCATTCTCACTATATAACTAAAAGATATCAAAAGTCAAAGAAATAAGCTAAAAATTGTAATTTCTATTTGGTGTTCGATAACGTGTCATTAGTTATTTTCATACAAATATCAAATTTTTATAGAACCACGTGAATTCGTCCAAACCTCTCCGTTTCGACTAATAATTGAAAATGAATCTGCGGGTGAGATTTGCATTTATTGTGTGCGATATAGCATCTAGCCATCTACACACTACAATCGTTATTAATTTGAGCGTATGGGTATTTTATGTGTTTGATAACTGGTTGTGGGTATGTTATTGTTTTTTTTACTTTTTTTTTATTTTATTTGGGATGATAATTTCCTGTTTATAATATCCAAAATTAAGTAGGAGAGCTCACTTTTTGAGCTACAGATGTGACTCGTCTATATGGTTTCAAAAGGTAACAATATAATTAAAACATCAATCTGAATTCTGCCTCACATTGATCCTCACGCTAAGCTGCATCAGCCGTAAATAATTTAACCGTGTCATCTCTGATCTCTGATCTCTGATTCAGAGCCGGCCTCGATTATACCGCAAGCTCAAAAAAAAGTTTGGACCTAAAAAGTAATCAAAAAGATTTTTAAATGTTCAAAAAGGTCATAAGGTCGAACTAGGCACCTCAACAGCTCAACACTAACAGTTATGCACACTACCACTTTTTTCTTCTCAAATATTCGTTTATTTCGTCAAGACTAAAACATCCATATGATGACCACAAGACTAAGGACCCTTCTTTAATTCTTGTAGGCGGTAATCAGATCAAAAGCTTTGTGGATTCAATTCTCATTCTCAGACTTGAGATCCGAGACGAGATAAGTGGAGTTTAAAAGGTGATTGTTCCACATTTGGCTGGCGAAGTTGCAATGGAAGAACAAGTGTAAGCATGTCACCTCTTGGGTGCAGTGAGAGAAAAGACCCGAATGATTAACACCTCGAGATTTCAGATTTTCACCATCAAGTAGATCATTTTTCATGGCTTTCTAAAGAAGAAATTTTATTTGTGGTAGCCTTCTAATGTTCCTAATCTCCCTGATCCAGTTGAAATCGTTGAGGTCGCTGGATTGTTTATCAATTTTTTTTTCTCCATTGTTGCTACTTGTTATCCATATTTGCAATGTATTCTCCTGAGTTGATATGACATAAAGATCTTGATGAGCGTCCCATTTGTTTGACCTGATTGCAAGGATTTTCTTCTCATGTTCTTAGAGGAGTTGCCGAATTTTCTCTTTGTCCTAAGTTTGGGATAATGGCTGTGGTTACCGGATCTGACCACTCAATGATAAATAATGTTTGTAGGTTAAAAATCTCTAGAACAAAATCTAGAACGTATCTTTAAAATATTTAGTATGCTTATGAACCGTATAAAATGTATAAAGAAAAACTGTATCCCAACGATTGAAAAAACCTCCCTATCATTCTTATGTGGTTATATACTTGTATATATATATATTTATACGTACATTGTAGAGAAATAATTCGGATAATTCATTCCATGATTTCCCTTTAGATAAATCCATTTCGATCCTACCTTCAATGTCATAACGTCTTGACTTCGAATATTTATGGGTTTTTTATGGGCCTCTAACCGTTGTGCTCGTTTTTGGGCTTCTAATAACTCCTTGACCCTCCACCTTGCATGTCCGAACTCGTGATGGCCTTGGATAATTCTGCTTGACTGCATGCCCCCTTTTTTCCTCCGACGCTGTGATGTGGAGACCATGTGGACATCCTTCCCCGGGTCATGGATCCAGGATGCATGATCCGACACCAACAATGGCCAGAGGAGGTTTGAAACTTACAAAAATTAATTATATTTCTTCTATTAGTGGACCTATTGGAGTGACTTGTTTGGATAGAAATATCCAAGGTTTATACCCACACTAGTGTTGGATCCAGAGCTAGCTAGTAGCTTTCTCTAGATGAGGTTTTAAGAGATCTTGTTCAGTAAACTAGTAAACTAGGAGTTATCATAGATTATTTGGCCTAACATCATTATGAATATTCAAATTTAGAGAATCATAGTAATTCCTTCATTTTAAAGGTGAAGCTGGGATGTCATGCACTGTATAAAAAGAAACTTTCTAAACAAGACTCACTTGGAAACAACTTTGAGAAACAACCACATATATATGGTTTATATATGTCACAAATTCCCAAGTTTCCCTTCAATATTTGGAACTACCATCTAGAATGTTACCAATACAGTAGTCATATAGGGGTATCAGTGTACCTAGTAATTGTATAATTACAACCTCTACACCAAAACACGAGATCGTATTACGCCGGAATTGCTAGTTTAATTAGTTGATATGTTCATAGTCTTCGTGTAACATGAATGTCAACTAACATTCATATTTAGCACTCGGCATCTTATCCGAACCCGAATCCCGAACCCGACCCCAAATAGGTGGTTTGGTTCGGTTCGGGTTTTGTGTAAAACCTGATCGAGTTCGAATAATATCTGAACCCGAAATAAAACCCGAACTAGTCCGAATTAAATGTAAAAATGCATCTAAGGGGAATCGAACCCAATACCGTGGACATTTAAGGATGCATATTAAACCATTTTGCCATCTTAGTTTCTTTGTTTTAATGTGAAACATTTAATATTTATATATATACATGTGTTCTAAAATTTATAAAAAGATGAAAAAAAAATTGTTTGTTCATGATTTTTTTGAGTTCGGGTATACCCGAAAAACCCGAACCCAAACATATAATACCCGAACCCGACCCGAAAGTACAAAAAACCCGAACTGGTTCTATATGCCTAAACCCAAAAACCCGAAAACTCGAATCCGATCGGATTCGGGAACCCGAATGCCCAAAGCTATTCATATTGATAAGTAATATGTTTTAGGCTTTCCTCAACCTCACTGAATCTCGCCATTCCACTAAAATACATAATTGTTTAAGTAACTATTTATCTATATTAACATTTTTGTAGTACATTTTGTGTTATGCCCTTTTAGTTTTGTTTATTTAAAAAATTATTTACAACATTCTGTGAGCTTTGATTCTTAACATAAGAAAAATTTTGATTGATAATTATTTAAATATTACAATTAACATATATAAACTTAATAAAAATTTTAATTATTACGAATATGTAAAATTAAAAAATTCTAAAATACTATATAATGTGGTTATATAGTAGATTAGTTATAAAGAGAACATGTTGAAATTAATAAAATATTATTAAGTTTGTGTTAACACGGGTTAAGTCCTCATTTAATTATTTATCAACACTACTAATATTAGAATATTTGACATAAAATCAAGTTGATTTAACTAAGACTGTATAAAATAATTAAATTATTAGAAAAAATATGACTTAATCACAGCGTATAATTATTGATTATGTATTTAGATCCGTTATTTTATAATAATAAAAAATTAAAATATAATCTCAAACACTAAATAAAACAAACTAAATATAACAAACAAATGGTCATGAAGTGTATTGCAGGTTAAAAAATAATATAAATATTTAGCCGCACAACAACTAGAAAATTTAGTTATTCCTCTATTTACAAAACATTCAATATTTAACAAATAGATACAACATAAAATATAAATTATATACCCGCGGTCTACTGCGGCTTAAAATCATGAAAAAGGCGTCACTCAATTTTGCCATACCACTAATTGTCTTTAACATTCATCGGTTGCTCTTTTATTATTAAAACAAACATAAAATATTCAGGAAATACACTTCATTAAGGGCCAACTTTAATGAACCTATACCCAACAATGGCTTACTTGAGTTATGATTACCATTAGATACACTAAGAAAATAAATAAAAACATCAATGATTGCAGGTCTGCAGAGGGAACGCCCAACTAGTTCGGGATGGTTGCTGTGAGGCAGCGTTTGGAGGACAAAATGGAGGTCCAATTTGGTTGAAATTTGTTGGGTAGCTTCGTCGCCTACAAGCTCCGTATTCAACAGTAAGGATTTCGAATTGTACGGTTAGTTTGTGAACTAATCAGGTGTTGATATGGAGGTTTTTTATATGGACTATTTTGTGGCAAGTTTCACTACTGGTTGGGCCAACGAGCTCGTTTTGAGCTAGAACTTGTAAGAGCTTTTATAGATTATGGAGTTAGGTCTTGGTTAATGCAGAACCAAGGTGGCACTTAAGAGTGTGGGGTTAAATATAAGATGGTTCATTGAAGAGACGAAGTCCATGACCAGAGCGAAATGGAGTATTTCAGATCATCTATTTTGTTACTTGGTCGCTTAAGCGAAGCTTGTTCCGGAAAGTTTAGTCTATATATGGATTTCTTTTATTGGAACTTTTTTTCTTGATCGAATGGATCACGAAGTGGTCCAGTGGAGGTAGAATAAGAGTATGTGAATGGTTTAGGTGCTTGCTATATTTGTAAGTTCATGTGACTATGGTTGGTCATTGTCTGGTCAGGGTTAGTTGGATCTAGCATGGACGTTTGGAAGAATTTGTAAAAAGTTTAATTGACGTTGGTTGTCTCATCGGACTTATGGGTTCAGTGAGATCGTCTCCCTTATGTCCCTCAGCGAATATTAGAAATCAGGATTGCAATGTTTCAAGAAAAAAGGGTTCCAATAAAGGAAATCCATATATGGACCATATTCTTCTTTATATATTGGGTTGACTCACGTCTCGAATGAATTCAAAGACAAATTAAATTCAAAACACTTTATTCTCGTCTTCAATTAGAATTGTTCATTGATTATAAAATTTTCAGTTAGAATTGTTCATTTATGAACAACTTAAACTACATAGTCAATAATACTAGATAAGGCCCGCGTAATAACACATAATAAAATTACAAATTTTTATTGAGAATAATTAAAATGTTATTAGTAATATAAATGTTTTTAGATTGTATATTTGAATTATGCCGTATATTTTCCTATTGGTTGAAGTATTACAAAGAACAAAATATTTATAGTTTCTTAATCTTTGTGCTTTTACCCAAAAGCTCTTACAAAATAACACAAAAGAGTATAATGAAATATCTATACTATCATAATAAACCATATTTTAAGTTTTACACATTTCATCTTAATGCATAGAGCTAAATATTTTATATCAAACACAATTAGTACATCATATCAAATATATATCTTAGCTAGAATTGAAAATAAATATAAAAGTTAACAAAATATAATTAGCAAAAAACTCAATCAACATTATCCAAGATAGATTTGATATATTGTTATCTCATAAGTACTAATTTTACCTCATGAAATAATTAATTTTAAGTGAGTGAAATTTATAAAATAAAACATATATAAAGATACATAGACATTTTCATCAAATAACTGAGGATTCATTCCTATAAATTATTATTTATTTTAAATTATTTTATATTTTCACGTATCCATTACAAACGTACATGTGTTGAAATTTATAAAATCAAAAAAAAATATTACTAATATTTTTAAATGATTCTTTTTAAAATGGCACATATTAAAATTTTGATAATTTTTAATCTAAATTAAATTTCATCGTTAAACATTTATTTCGGTAATCACATTTAACTATCTATTTTATCGTAAAACCGTATTTTAATCCCGTTCTTCATAGATTAGAGTTAAAATGGTTATAACAAACATAATATATGCATCATATGAGATAATATGTATGTTGGTTAGTATTTCAAATGTAACAAAAAAAAATTAGTAAAAAAAATCAATTAACATCCACAAAAAAATTTTGAAATCCAAAAATATCCAAAATATTATTTTTTTATATGTTTTAATTTCATAAGTAGTAATTATGTCAATTTTTATCAGTTAACCAACAATTAATTTCTACAGGCTCATTTTTCTAATTTTTTTTAGTAATAAATATATTTTAATAATCAAATGGAACTATTCTTGTTACATTTCCAGCAACCATTTCTTTCATTGCTTATAAGTAAGTTATAATGCACTATCTACTGTACTATATTTATTTACACATTTGATATATGAACATATAAATGAATGTACATATAGTATATTTATATACATATATATCATATATGGTTTAAGTGTTGTAAAATATTTTAAGAATTAATTGCACAAAAGATGTTCAACATCTGCTTGAACACACAGAAAAAATTAACATTTTGAGTATTTTCTTTTTATTTAAATTTCAATTTAATAATATTTTCTCTAAGATGAGACAGCTAACACATAATCAATTTTTTTAGTAAACTTAATAAAAATACCGTAACATTAACAATACAAAACATAGACTTATACAATGAAGTTTTTGTTGTAGGCTGTGAATTAATAACCATAAAGTGCAATCAAAAAACTTTCAAATGTATCATTGGAAAAAGATGTGGTATTGTTGCTTTAAATAAATACTTTTAAGATTTTTATTTCTTGCATCACAAAGTGTTATTGTTCTTAGGGACATTAGCCCTCTCCCTATCAAAACAAATGTAAAATTAAAAACAATCAAAAATATATTAAAAGAAAAAACAAAAATCATGTGAAAAACAAACACATAGATGCCAAAATCAATTAAAAATGAGTGTCTCATTTTTATGCTAGAATTTGTATAAAATAGTTACGATAAACAAGGCTTTTAACTTGGGAAGATGATGATGTTAATTAATTAATATCTCATTTTATAAATTGACATATGCACTATCCCAAACTCATTGTCATCACAACTAATTCCCTCCTACATAAAAGTCAAGGGAAAATAAATAAAATAATATATCTATTGGATTTAATAACTAAAATAACCTAGTGTCGGTGACCTGGTGGATTTCCATTTTGATGAAATAGCGATTTTATGCCATATAACTCATAAAATCATAACACTTGATTTAGTTGGCACAATGTTGCGCACTTATTATTACTGTTTTTGGAGGAGCAGATTTAGAACCTGGAGAATCTAAGGACCTTTAATCTCATTGGGGATGCAGGATTCATTGTGTTTTCTCAATTCTGTCATAAGATGAAAAAATTAGAGATTCTACTGGATCCTGACCACGGTTTTGAGAGGACATTTATGGAAGTGGACGTGGATGGTGTCATCACAGATGATGGATTGGTACCTCTTGTTAGCAACTGCAAAGAGTTTATATCTCTAAGGGCATACTTAATGACACAACTGATCTTAAAGTAATTATAATAATATTATAATAAGATAATATTATTATAATAAGGTAAGAGAGAGCAAGAGAGAAAAATATCAAGATCAATGCTCAAGACCAGATCTTGTTCAAGATCGTTCCTCTGCTTGTTTCTCTACTGTTTGAGTTTTTTCTATTTTTTTATACCCAAGATCAGTGTAAAAGATGTCCCGTTAATGATGGCCTAACTGTTTGTATGGTTCAAGTAAGTTATGTTGAAAGAGTTGTGCAACTTTTCCCTGTACATGATTCCCACGCTCTGCCCCATCGGTACCACTACCAGCCACACCACTGATCTCTCCTGAAAAGCTTGCGACTCGCCGATGCTCTCAACCGTCACACTCTGATCCACAGTGTCGTTAGCAATTGGGCCTCTGCCTCTACCACGACTACGTCCGCGTCCACGACCAGCAACAACACCACCTCTAACCATCTCCACTACCATGAACAGAAGGCTAATCAAACAGTCCGAAACCAAACACAAAGAATACAACATATCGTGGAATCTCATTGAAGACTCGAAGAGTATGTTCTAGGACCTCATGCCACACATAATAAACTAACTCACATAATCAATTAAAGGCATGTAAATCCAAACATCAACAATGAAAGCTCAATAAACCCATACCTATAACCGTGAGGTTCTAATACCAAACTAAAACAACCGACCAATTTATTTCCTTTTTAATATAAAAATTAACTAGTGATCTCATACTCACTAACAACCCACCAACATTCAACCCAAACAACAGAAATAACCAACATTAATTCATCAATTTTCCAATAAATACTCAAATAAGCAATATCAATATTCGAAAACAAATCCAACAATCCTAGGCAACATTCTAAAGAACGAGCCTCTAGAACATCTCCTCTTCATCGACTTGATTCCACAATATCAATTTGCTTTTACATGCACCACAAACAACAATTGAGATGCATGAATATTATCACAAATACTTAGTGAGCCAGTCTTCCCATCTACTGGGCTATACACACAAGCAATTGAGAATCCAAAGCTCAACAATCAACAACCAACACAATCAAACCAGGTAAACAAGTATCAGCCTTCTGCTGAAGGGTTGATGTCGACCGACACCCCACCTCAACAACCCAAAAACTCTAACAGTGTATACCGACACCTCCACCTTGTGTCGATCGACACTTGCCAAAGTCCTCGCCCTGTCACAACCTTAGTGTCAACCGAAACCCACCTGGTGTCGATCGACATTGACCATGCAAACACGTTCTCCTCGAAGCTGAAGGTCTAATCTCCACCTTCCACCGCCCTCAATGCAGCCAAAGCTCACCAAAAAATCACAATAGGCCATAGTGATTGCTTGAGTAATTACCCGATGCACTTAACCGCAAGGTAGTATATATGGCGTCGAATGCACAAGGACACTAAATATTTGCGAGAGTCATAAATAGCTAAAGCGTAAGAAACTTTTTTGGTTTTCAGGATTGTAAATAAAAATTTGAATTAAATCAACTATTAAACAAGGTGAGAAGTCCTATTTTAGCATTAAGATCATGTGAATCAAAGAACCTACGGATTAAGAACTCCACACAACAATTAAAAAAATCAATTTATTGAATCTCCTAATTGGAATCCTAAAACCCAATAAGGAAACTACTCACTCATGTTGCTGAAAATAACACAAAAATATGAAGAAGACATAATTGAATGATACTAGGTTTTTTTGTGTGTCTATCCTAGCAGGTTCAATTAACCTTATGTGTTGTAGTACTTAAGGTGTCAATCCAAATGGGATGTTGCTAGCAATCAAGATGCAATCAAGCAATCACAAGTCAAGCCAATTCAAAAGAGTATTTGTCTAACAATCCTAGAATGTTGAAAATGTTGAACGAAAATGGACTACAGAACTAGAAACGAAAATGTATGTCAAGGAGTAAATATGAATAAAAAGCAAAAAATGATAACTAGATAGCAGGTTCAGAAACGGTCTCCGAAATGCAATATCAATCAAAAAGATAGAAGTCCTAAGGATGGGGTAATTGATGTCGGTGGAGTCTCTCAGTCTATAGAGTGTTTAACATGCCACAAGCAAGCTATCCCTAAACAATGAACATCACGACTTAGCTAATCCAATCTCTTGGCAAAAACTACTCAGACTCAACCACTTCCATACCTATCTCTTGCTAGATAAACATGGTCGAGCAGGCATGACAAACAAGTTCATTCACGTCAACAAACATCCTAGACAACTAATCTCTTAGGCTAGGAACGTAAGTCTCTGGCACTAGTTGGTCAGGCATTTCATCAAACACCTTTTGGGTGTGGAAATGTCTAAGACTTAGTTCCAATTGGTCAGAGAGAAACTAGTATTTCTACCTCTAGTCCAGAAGGGAATCACACGAATCTAAGCTTAAACACCTTACATACTAAGATCCTCCACCTAGTCTATCTCATCCTCAAGAACTCTAACACTACTCAGATCTAGAAATCATCATCGATGATACAAACTCAGAAAACAATGAATCAAGCATAATTAGATAGATAAAAATAAGATGAACAACTTTGTAGAAGGAATCAAATGTAAAAACTGAATAAACTCAAAGATGTCGGATTAAAAGTCTTAGAACGTTTTTTGGTGGTTAGGTAAAACCTTAAGGAAAAGAACTAAAACGAGATCAAAGATGTCCTCGGCCAAGACTTAACAAAATGTATTTATAGTCAAAACATGTAAAGCCCTAAAACTTAAAACGACAAGGTAAGGAGTCTGTTTGGGAATCTCCTGAAGCGTGTGAAACCAAACGTCTTTCTTCCTGACATGTGCGATCGAGTTCGTGCGTGTCGAGTTGAATGCAATCTCATCGTGGCTCGACCCAGGTGGCTCGAGTGAAGTCGATTGATGCGCATGATGAGTGGCTCGAACGGGTGGCTCGAAGGTCGGCTCGAACTGATGTGGTGTTGGCTTGAGCTGGCTGTATACGCATCCACTAAAACAATGATAACTATTGAACCAAACCTCTGATTGGCTTGAAATAAACGGCATTAGAAAGATAACTCAATTCCCTAAAACTTTGGTGAGGACGTTGAAAGCTGAATCCAAAACTAAAATCTTCACTCGACTCGATCAAAGAGGTGGAAGAAGTCGGATATTTGACGTGGTTGGTCGAGTGGCATAATGGCTCGAATGACATGGCTCGAACGGGGTCGAGTGGTTGCGGGGAGGCTGGCTCAAACGACGTGGCTCGAACGATGCGTCTTCGACGTCTCCTAGATATCTGAAATACTCCAAAATGCACAATGTATGCAAAGATGATGCAATAACTACCTAAATATGCAAAGTGTACAGAAAAGGCTAGAAATCGATGCAAACCAACTAGTTATCCTAGCTAAATGCATGACAAATACATGCTAAGCAGAGGAAAAATATAGACATATCATTAAATTAATGAGTTTAGATTGCGTTTTCAAATTGTCAAGAAGGATGAATAAATCTCTAATCTCCAGAAATGGCTTATAAAGGTACATCAAGGTGCAGAAAACTCATTAAAAAAAATAGAACGTCCTGGGAATTAGGTACTTGGGGGTATTTACACCCTTAATGAAATAAGCAAAACAAAATAAAAAAAACTTCAAAAAGGAAATAAGTGTCTGGAACACAGGCAAAAAGACAGCAGACTTCACCAGATTTCCCTAGACTTCTGCATACTTGTTCATAAACTTCACCGATCAGACAAAGACTCCCGTGAAACCGTCTCCACAGCCCACACTTCCTTCGACCAATTTACGAAGGTTACCTCCAAGCGATTGACTCATGTTCCAAACACTATTTTCTCTTGAGTTTTAGACTTTCCTTACTCATAGGTATCAACCTTGGGTTTTTATTGGCTTCACATCATGCCTTTTCATGCTGATGCGTGGTTTATTTCGCTTCAAAATCTTTTACCTTAAAAACCACACAACGGCTGCAATTGCACAGATAATCAGTAGTAGTATTTAAGGATCGATCCCACAGAAAGAGAGTTGTTGTTTAGAGAATCCGTCGGAAGAGATGTAAGGCTAGGACTCAATAAAAATGGGGTTTTGGTTGTCACGGTCGCAATAAGCAAATAAAATAAATAAATAAAAAGCGTTGGGCATCAAGGGGAATCACATGGGTTTGATGATCTATCTACCTAGGAAAGTTTAGGATTAGTTTGTTTATCTAAAACTCGGACTACGAAACACGAATGAACCATTAACTTATAGTTCACAAGCTAACCGTCTAAAATCACTATAATCCGTTACTCAACTATCGCAGACAACGACGCATAGATCAAAGCATTTTAAACAAGTTCGATTCTAATCCATGAAATTCCATAGGTAAGGGGTATGTGCTTCCTATGACTCCTCACACATCTAAGCTAGGTCAAGCACACATGCAAGCTTTTGGCAAAGCACACACACTTTAGATCATAGAGCATTAAGCAAAGACTTAGAATTAAAGCATAGAATAAACTAGAATATAAATCTAACAAACCCTAAAAATTGCCACCTAAACTAAGATCATCTCCCCCCTTTGAGTATCCCTTTAAACCCAACTAGAAAACTACTCTAGCATGTTTAAGGGAATCATCAAAGCAAAGCAAGGTTTAATAAACTCATAAACATAAAAGATGAAATAGAGAAAAGGGATTTAGATATTAATTCAATGATTGTCAAATAAAGTGTATGATCTTCTTCTTTAGAAACAAAGAACAAAACAAATAGAATTGAAAGAGTTGGTGGATCTTCAAAGCTTTAAGAGATGAACGAGAGAGGGCTTTGGTTGTGGTTGCTTCTCTGGTCGTGATCTCTTTGGAGGCAGGTGAAGGCACTTTGAAGGTACACTAAACCCTAGGGCTTATAAGAGTATTTATAGGGTTTTGTCTATGTTTAGGGTTTTGTAAGGGTAGAAACGTCTTTTCTTATTGAGTGCAGGACAAAGGGCGGCGTAGGAATGTTCTAGAATGTGGTGAAGACTTGGACTGGGCCGTTGTGGTGGTCGCTGGTCAAGCCTTCAATAAAAGCCCATCGGCTGAATGGTTCTCTTTACCTCGATTTATAACACGTCTCGGTAAATCGGGCATAACTTCCTGGTGAGTGAACGGATTGACTTGATTCCACTTCGAGGAGAATCAGCTTTCCATAGACACCAAGCTCGTCATAATGTGCGTTCTGGAAGTTCTTCAAAAGTTTCCCGTACTGTAAAGCTCTGAATTTGTCCTGAAACGTATTTTCCTTGTCTTTTGGTCCTTTTTGCTATAAAACCTGTAAAACCTTCTTGAAACCTAAAATACTTGATAATAGACATTAAAGCCTTGAAATCATACTAAACTCTTCCTAAATGCATACTAAAACTATAGCTAAAATGGGTAAGATAATGATGTTATCACATGCATGCCATAGTATTGGCTCATCGTCAGGCTAATACCATATATGAATAAATGAAGTCCAATATTCGTCTCTCGGTTTGCCACCCTACAGCGCCCCCGGATGATCATCCGAAGTCGATATATATGTCATACTCTCATGTCACAAAGTCTGAGAATATGACAGTACTAGGAGAACTAAAGTTATCCAAAGAGTCGTTCAGGACCAACTATTCTTAGAGCAAACAATTATGAACACGTCTAAGTCATATCTCCTATCCAAGTCTCCCTCCCATGGCTCGCATAAAACATCACAATCTCCTACCAACCACATATTCCCTCACTAGAATACTTCATGACCACACAAGGATCATAAAAAAACCACAAGAGCCGCCACTAAGGCCAACAAATTAATGTCCTAAACAGGACCACCAACAAGGCCAAACAAATGTCTAAATAGACCACCGCCAAGGCCAAACAAATATCCTAAAGATGATCGCCACCAAGGGTAAACACCCCTAAGGACCATCACGAAAACCACACATCCCGAAGGATAGTCACGAAGACCACACATCCCGAATGATCGCCTGAACAGACCGCACATCCTGAAGAACCGACACAATGAACATACATTCTAAAAGATCGCCTAGACAGGCCACAAATCCCGAAGAACCGCCCAAACAAACCACAAATCCCGAATGACCGTCTAAACAGACAACATTGGTTAAAGAGTCTCCCACAAAGGGCACACAATAACTCGAAAGATCGCCACAAGAGACAAACTTTGACTCAAAAGTCCACCACGAAGGCCCCACAAGCACCACAAAGGCCCACACCTACTAAAAATGGAAAAGTTCTAACTCACATAAAACTCTTCATTTTTATAACTTTCCACTAGTAGAAAATTTCCACTTCTAGGAACAAGTTTCACCTAAAACATGTATCTCAAACACCACCTTATCTTGATACTTACTCGCACAACCAACCACCTCTAAGAGACCAAGTGTCAAGAGAGATGGGCTGGAATACTTAATTCCACTCTAGCCACGCACTTCACCTCACCAACAACCACAACGACAATTGAGACCAAGGTTAGACAAGCTCAGGCCTCGACCTGCTTCTTGAACCAATTCTTGAACATCGCCTTCATCCTCGCGTTTGGCTTCCAAGTCTGCTCATCAACACCGTCACAGTCCCACAAGACTCTCATCAAAAGAACCTTCTTCATCTAAAGTTCCTTGACTCTCCTCTCGAAAACCCTCACTAGTCTCGCCTCAAAGGTCATGTTGGGCTGAAGATCCTCAGGAATCTTAGCCAACAATTGATCATCCTCATAAAAACACTTTCGCAGAATCGACACATGAAAGACCTTGTGTAACGCATCATAGCATCAGCCAAATCCAGCCTATATGCAACCAGTCCCACCCGCTCAACCACTATGAGCAGACCCATGTATCTCAGACTCAGCTTAGTCTCTGACAATGACCAGTTTGGACCTTGCAATATGGCCATCTTGA
Organism: Camelina sativa; assembly: GCF_030686135.1. NCBI lineage: Eukaryota > Viridiplantae > Streptophyta > Magnoliopsida > Brassicales > Brassicaceae > Camelina > Camelina sativa. Next base: position 24,075,967 of record NC_141882.1, on the reverse strand, counting down.
GGTACACTCTATCGCCAACCTGAAACTCAATATTCTTCCTCTTTTTATCAGCATAACTTCTCTACTGACCCTGAGCCTCCTTCATGTTCAGCTTAAGAAAATGTGTCAACTTAGTCAATCGGTCCACAATGACCTAAATTCTTCATATCACGAGTCAGAGACACTGTCCTACCACGAATTCCGTCGTGATCATGTCCCACTTCCACTCTAGAATGGCAAACTCTGCAAGAAGCCGCTTGGAACCTGATGCTCAGCCTTCACTGGCTGGCAGAAATCACTCTTCGTGACCCAACTAGGTACATCCTTCTTCATCCCAACCCAATGTGGTCACTTATGGATGAATGGAGAACATCTCACATGAGCCTCCATTAGAATCTTCTGCCTCAACTCGTTATCCTTGGGAACACAGATCCGACCGTGAAAAAGAATTGTACCATTGACTGAGACCTGATACTCCATACCAACATCTCTAAAATCCTTCACCAGTCATCTATCTCCTGAGCCCATCGCACTTTACTCAGAAGATCTGCTCGATCACCCGCCTTCAAACCCAACGGCTCCTAAGAAACAATACACAAATTCAATGCACTAATCTCTCCAATCATAGTCTACATATCATGCTTCTAAGCCAAAGCCGCCCTCTTCCGACTCAGAGAATCTGCAACAAAGTTAGCTTTACCAGAGTAGTAAGCTATCTCTAGATCATAATCCGCCACCAACTTCATCCACTGTCTCTGCCTCAAATTCAGGTCAGGCTGAGTGAAAATGTCTTCAGGCTCTTATGATCGGTAAACACATGTACCTTCCCGCCATAAAGATAAGACCTCCAAATCTTCAAGGCAAAAACCACAGTAGCCATCTCTAGGTGATGAGTAGGATAGTTGTCCTTATGCTTCTGCAACTGCCTCCAAGCGTAGGCAATAAACTTCTCATGCAACATCAACACACACCCAAGCGAACTCTGGAAGCATCTGTATAGATCCAATATGGGTCACTTTGTTCTAGCAATGACAACACTAGCGTAGTAATCAACATCCCCTTCAGGGTAGTGAATGCCTCCTCACACTCCCGTGACCAAGATTAAGGAACATCCTTACCCGTCAACTTAGTCATCGGTTGTGCCTTACTCACAAACCCCTCACAAACCTCCTGTAATAACCCGCAAAACCAAGGAAACTCCTGATCTCCGTGGCATTATGCGGTCTAGGCCAATCCCTAATGGCCAAATCTTCTATGGATCCACAAAAACTCCCTCTATAGAAAAAATGTGACCCACAAATCCCATCTCCCTCTGCCAAAAACTGCACTCACTCAACTTAACGTACAGCTTCTACTCTCGCAGCATCCCTAACACTGCTCTCAGATGTACTGCATGCTCATCAGGACTCTTAGTGTACACCAGAATATTGTCGATGAAGATGATATCAGACACATCCAAAATCTCTTGGACCACACTGTTCATCAACCTCATGAATGTTTTTGGTGCATTACTCAACCCGAAAGGCATCACCACAAACTCATAATGCCCATACCTCATCCTGGAAGTCGTCTTCCTCACATCTGCCTAATCTATTGTAATATGATGGTAACACAACGCCAGATCAATCTTGGAGTACAAAGTAGCACCTCTCAACTGATCTAACAACTTATCGATCTTGGGAAGAGGGTACTTGTTCTTCACATTGACACGGTTTAGACCTTGATAATCAATGCATAAGCGAAAACTCATATCCTTCTTCTTATAAAATAACACCAGCGCTCCCCACGGTGAAACTATAACATCCCGGTTTCCTAATTTTAAAAATTGGCCGGTTTGGTTTAAGTTCACCGATTTGGTTTGAGTTTACCGGTTAGTGTTGGTTTTGGAAGAAACCTAAGAAGTGTTTTATATGTTTATATGTCTCTGCACCTTCTCCTTGTTGTTGTTGCTGCTGATTTCGTGCTTGAGCTATGAATAAAGCAAAGAGAGAGAAGCTCAGTGTGGTATGAAGGAGATTAAGGAGAAATTAGAATTGTTAGGGTTTTAATAGAAAAGGGTTTCTACATAGCAAATTGTACCCAAAGGTAATGGAATTTAGTGAATTTATACATAAGCCTTTTATCTAGATGATAGTTTTTACGGATTTAGATTTTAGTTAATAATCGAAGAGTTATCTGCAGTTTTGTGAGTTGATTTGTCTTAGACGCAAACTGAGACCAGCCGGGATTGTAAGTGCGATCCTGGGCTCTTCTGTTATCTGATCGGCATCAGATTTTGTGGGAAGCGCCTTGACCTCTATAGATAGCTTTTCACTGGAGGAATTTGATAGTTAACAGTTGGTTTTTGTTTTAGGGTTTTGTCTTTAATACTGAAGGTTTCTGTTATTTCTCTCAATTTTGTTTCAAGGTCATTTTGGTTTTGTGATTTGTTGTAGGGTGTTTCTGGGCTGTTTGTAGACGCCAAGAGAGTCTCTCCTGGTTTTAGTTGTTGTTAGAATAAGGTGAGTGCGTGACCATGAGCTTATGTAAGTGATTGGGTTGTATGGCTTGTTTTGTGTGATCATGTGTAAGTGTGGTGAATGTGTTATTGGGTGTTTTATTTAATGACTAGTTTGTTATGTTTTATTTGTGGTTGTACTCTTTATTTGCTTTTGTGTAGAGCTCGTAGATGGGAGGATCGCCTTACTGGGTATTTCTGTTAATACTCACGCATCTCATTGTGTTTGTGGTGTAGGTAGTGTGTAGCGTGGAATCATGGAGATGAGAAGGAGGAGGATGATCTATGTTGGAGCCATCTCTGGTTAGTCCATGGTTCGAGCTCAATCGTGAAGGGATCAAACCGAGATGGTGGTAACCCCTACAACGAATGTAACACATCCTCGAACTCCTCAACAAACCCGAATACCGCCAACTGTAGACTGCCCCACTAACTTCAACATCGAGATTGTAACCTTATAGGCCCCATGTCCCTTTTTGATCATCTTCCCTGCCTGCATGGCCGAGATCATAAGACTCCGCGAAGTCGGTCGCACTCCATCAAATACCAACTTCCCTCCTGGATGCTCAAAAACCACTCTACCCCGATGATAATCCATATGTACCTTATGACGATGCAATCAATCCATACCCAAGTAACATCATACAACTACACAGGACTGATAATCAAATCCGTCGTCTTTAACTCCCTGTAATCTGAATATTAACAACCCTCACTCGTCCAAAGATCCTCAAAAAGTCGCCTCCCGCGACTCTATCAACACTCGATCGCTCTCCAGCGGAAATTGTGCAAGGTTGTAGAAAAATGGATCACTAACTCACAATTTGGTCTCGATCTTTGATGTTTTACACTTCTTGGAATGGAGTGATTACATGTTGTCAATGTAAGGGTGTTAGTGGAGAACAATCTTTTCACGTACCACATATAATGTTTTATCGAGGAAACAGATTACAGCTACTGTTTAAAACACATATAGTTTTGTAAATATATACATTCAAGTAGAGTACAGAGAGAGTTGGGTTAACCTAATTCTCAGCCTCAAGCTCCAACAATTAACCTAATTCTCAAAAAGAAAGAGTTGGGTTAAAGGGAAGTTTTTGCTTAAATATCTCTCTTATATCAAACGTTTCAGTACGTGTTGAAGCTGAATTCTTTGGCTCGTATCACACAACTTCAGTGATCTTTTCTATTCAAGAATCTGACTATATACTGAACCGGATACATCATATTTAATAGCAACCCTGGTACTAGGAGGAAGACGAGAAATTGCTATGCGATTGCATGATGCCTTGGGAACCAAGAAAGGTGGTTTTGCCCTTGAGAAAACCAGAGTACCAAAGGGCAGAGAGTTTGGGAGATCTCTTGCGTTGGGGGTCGCTAAAATTGACAGAGTACAATCCGTAGCTATGCTCATATCCGGTTAGTAATTCGTACAAATCCATAAATGACCATACGAAGTAGCCTCTCGTGTCTGATCCATTCCTACATGTAGTCATGACTTTTGTATCTTTCATACACCGATAAGAGAGCAGGGAAGGTAAGATGCATTATGAAACACTTTACTTACCTAACGGCTTTCAGCACTGCTCCAATGTAAGCTTCTAAGTACTCAATCCTTGGTGTGTCCTTCTGTTGCAGCTCCAAATCTTGTTTCATTATTTTACCTATATTTATTTGCATTGGCAAGATAATTAAATAGACTAAGACAAACACAAGAGAGAAGACATACGGAGTGAGAGAGAGAGAGACCATTCTCAAGAATGTAGACTGGGGATTGCCATAGCGCTGCTTTATATACTCCAGGATGCCTTCCATAGCCCATGGAGAACCAACATACTTGTCCTAACAAAAACAAAAAAAATAACAACTAGTGAAAAAGGTATAAGTAATTAATACTAGGCGCTTTGCATCTGAATTTAGTAGCCTCGAAACTCTTACCTTCAGAGAAGAAACTGCCTCCCAAGCAATAAAAAGAAAAAAAGATGATTAGCTAATGCAAAATATCATAGGATAAAAGAGAAAAGAGTTTTGAATATATATATATATATATATATATAGATTAGTTTTTTGGCTCCTACTATTAATAGATACGCCCAAGTCTGAGTTAAAATCTGTGATTCTTGAAAGTGAAGGGTTCATTTCGTTCTTTGTCACAGAAGCGGTAAGATAGTGTATAGTTTCTATGAAGTCAGATGACCCTTTAACTTGTTCTGATTCTTCCTCTGAGAAAACTGGCAGTCTTGATCCAACGGTTTTTTTCATCGCATCAGGATAGTGTCCATATATAACAGGCTCAAGCATCCTGAGTTTTCAAGAATATATGTTTTGTTTTTGTTTTTAGCTTAAAACTTTGGATACATATGTTGCAAAAGTTTGTTTTGTGCATGACTCACCATCCTAGGTAGAAATCATTGGCTCTTTGCGTTGCGATTTCATCATCCTTGGAGCTTGTAGAAGGAGTAAAATCGAATGCATATAAGCTAAAGCCTACAGAACCTCCTTGTATATCCTGCACATTACATATAAATATATATATATATATATATATATATATATATATATAATACCTTACTCCTTTGTTATCAAGTCTCACATTCAAGAGAGGGTTATCTAAAAAACAGATATTATACCTTGTACTTTTGCTTAAATAGTCTTGAAACAGAGGCGTGCGCAAGCAACAAGTTATGGCCGACGATATATGTTTCAGTGGAAGAGTTCCCTAACAAGCAGTTTCTGCCCGGAAAGGAGCAACGACCAGGCGGTGAATTCCCATCGTTGTAACCTCCAATAGTGAATATATTAGCCTCGTTGATCGTGGTCCAGAATTTGACGTAGCGCCCAAACTCTCTGAAGCAAACATCTGCATAAGCAGTGAAGTCTTTGCTGCGATATGAAAAAATAACAAGAAGAAGCTTTTCATTTTTTCAGGTAATTTTTTGTAGCATCATGTGAAAGTGGAAGCAAAGTAAATTAAAATGCTGCGCTCTACATGATTCTGCGGTTGATCCATCCTCCATAGTCATCCTCGAGATACTGAGGATGATCGTAATGATAAAGTGTAACATGTGGCTCAATTCCTGCAGTAAAATTGCATATAGTATAGTTAATATGAGGTAAAAAGCAAAGTCTACTTCCGAAGAAGAAGAGTTTAAAGTCGGGTTAGTAGGTATTACCATGTCTGACAAGTTCTTGGATAAAGTTCTTATAGAACTGTAGACCTTTCGGGTTAATGGAACCTCTTCCATCTAATGAGACAAGAGCTCATTAAGTTGATCCTTTGGAGTAAAGTAAGAAAAAAAGGTCATAATTATAGAAGGGTTACTGAGAATAAGCCTAGACCAAGAGATGGAGAATCTGAATGCACGTAAGCCAGTTTCGGCCATAAGCTTCACATCTTCCTGCAGTGTCAGAAAAAAAAATCTTTGGTATTTCGTTTGGTGAATATATATAAATAACATGTATATAAAAGAGAACGAACCTTGTACTTGTGATATCCATCACAAGCTATGTCTCCGTTATCCATCTTACCTGCCAAGTGTATTGGAGCAAAGGAGATAAAACAGAAGATGATAAAGACCAAAGACAAAAAAAATCAAATGTATTTTTCTTCTTAAAGTACTTGAAGAGAACCTTATTCTCTAAGCATAGAGCTGCTAATTTTGTTTGACCAAAAAAAAAAACAGCTAATTTTATGCAATGTTTTTTTTTTGAAAAGTCATTGAATAGACCAAAACTGAACCAAACCAAACCAAAACAGAATTGCATATGGTTTTAGTTTTTTTTTAAAAGCAATATATCCTAAAACCATAAAACCAAACATAACCAAATGGAATTACATACCGTACTTTTAAATGGTTTCAGTTTGTATAAGACCGTAAAACCGGGAAAAGTGAAGTGTAAACAGGAATACCCACCCTCCCTCAGATCGTAGTGCAAAGACCAAAACATAGAAAAAGATAATGGAAAAAAAAAAAAAGCTTACGAGAGTGCCGAAGTGGAAGTCGGCTCCTTCTTCTTCAAGGTTACGCTTTGGCCGAACTGACCTCTTGTTGACCTAATCAAGCCCTTAACCGGTTTCCCGGTTAACTAATCAATTAGTATTTCTGGTTTAGTTCGGTATGTCGGGGGTGCTGAATCCCGCACCAATAGGAATGTATCCCAAACGCTAGGCTTCCTCCCGCCTTCATCAAAAGCTCCTTCCCACTTTGAGAAGAAACCAAAAAAACTTAAAAGAAAATCGAGAAGAAGAAGAAGAAAAAAACAGAGAAGAAGGGATGGGATTGCTTGGTTACCTGATAAGCAGATATCCCGGCTCCAAAAACGAAACCTTCCGGGAAATCACTCCTGCTGTAACTGTAAGCATGGAAGCATTTTCCAAGTCCAGACGAAGCTACAAGAAGAAGCAACACAATCATGTTTATGAGAGACTAAACCCCTTCCATTTTGGGCTCTCGTATACTCTGCTTTAGATGTCTTCCATATACTTATTATTTACACTATCTGTTTCAGATCAATTGTGATTGAAAATATTTAAAAAAAAATCAAGTTTTAAAAGGTTTTTTTTTTCAAAAAGAAGATGTTATTTTAATATTTTTGATATGTGAAAATCGTTAACTCCATTAAAAATGATAGCAAAAAAAATAATGAAGGTCATATTCCTGCAATAATTTGATTGATATCCAGAATTATTTTGTCTCACTATTCTACAATTATTTGTAAATGTAGGCCATATTCCTGAAAGTTACGAATCAATACTTTTATCTTAACGTGACTATCTAGAAGACTAGAACTGAATCGATTTTGTCCAATTCGGTGTTCTGTTTTGTTCATAAAGCCAACAAAACTACATACAAATAAGTTTAACAAAAAAAAAAAACTACATACAAATAAGTAATGATAAAATGAAAATAATATAATCCTGATTAGTTTGGTCAATCATGTGACATAATGTAGTGATTAGTATGAGAAAATTACGTGAGAGGCAAATGAGAAAATGTTTTGATCACACGTATCAACGTCCACACCGACAAGCTGTATAAATGTTGTGCGTACAGTAGTGTTGTCAATGTTCTTATTGATTCTTTTCACATTGCTTTGCCAATGCTAGTACACATATTTTTTTATGCATACAAGTTGTAACTTTGATTGGTGGTTGTAATCAATACAATAAATTTTTTTACAGCTACTAACAGTTCAGCTTTTATAACGAAGGAAAAACTGACGCATCACTAAAAATAGCTAACCAATTAAATTATAACGATTAATACATATCATCTATAATTTTGCTTACCTATTAAATAACATTCTAATGATCTTAAAGTTATTGAAAATGTCCCAAAATCTCAACAACCATGAATCTGATTTCTCAATTCTCCCTTTACCGTGTCTCAAGAACTCGCCACCACTCTATAGTAATACGATGTGTGAATCAACGATTTTGGTGTTCTTGATATAATTTGCAAGCCGTTCTTATTGATTTTGTAATGAAGATCTTATTGATTTCTTCTCCTTCTCTGGTACAATCGAATATATTGATATTGTCAGGTAAACAAACCTTACTTCCAGACAAAATTGGTATTTTGTGCATATTCTTGATTCACAAGATTAAAATCAGCTTATCGATGGAATCAAATTCCAGGTGGCTTTTGTTTCCCATCTTGATCTCTCTCACATTCTCGGGTCTTGTTCTTCACCATGGAGTTCTCGCCGAAACTGTTAAACCTGATGAAGCTAAACAGCTTAGGGACGAGGTAAACACTCCTCAACAGATCTGGATTTACTCGCTCTCTCGATTTTTGTATGTTGTCCCCAAATTGAATTTTCGTTTTCTGGGGACACTTAAAGTCTTAATCTTTGGATGTTGTAATTACTCATTGATGTGGATTATGTCGTAAAGGTAAGTTCTTTAGCCTTTTGAGAAGTAGGTTTTGCAGAATAACTTGGCTTGGTGGTGAGTTACTTAATTTGATGGGTTCATTTTTGACATTGAAACTAGGAGAAACAGATAAGGAGCTAAGTTTGTATACATTTTCTCCCTTGTGTTATAGAGTCTCTCTACTTTATTTAAAAATCTTGATGGATAATTGTGTTTGCAGATTCTCGCTTCATCACCAAAAGTGATACTTGTACACGCCTATGATTAATCCAATCCAAACTCAAACTTGATCTGGTTAGAGAACTGGTCAGCCTCATGCTTCTGGAAAACCTCAGAACAAGCTTTTAGTCGAGGCTGAATCTGCTAAACCCAAGAAGAGTGTCTGTAAAGTTCCTGCTGCAAGCTTGGAAAGTTCCTCAGTGCAGACATCTTTTGAGTTTGAGAAACCCAAACGAAGTTTCCGGAAAGTTTCAAGCCAGTCAATAGAGCCACCCGCTGTTGAAGATCCTCAGATTGAACTTGAAAAAGTTAAACGTAGCTTGAGGAAGGTACACAATCCTGTAGTTGAGAGCTCTATCCAACCTCAACGATCCCCTCATAGGGAAGTCGAGAAGCCAAATCTTGGCGTGGAGAAGATAACTGAGTCATCATATCCGCTGGTACATGAAACTGCAGAAGAACCTGTGAATGTATGTGACGAAAAGAAAAACCAAGAAATGTCTGAACAGCCTGGGGAGGAGGTACATGTTCATGAGGTGGAAGTACATACTCCTGCACCATTAGAAACCAATGAAGCACTTGATTCATCACTGGTCAACCAAATTGACAGCAACGAAGAGCCATGGTGGAGGAAAAAGCCTCAATAGAAAAGGATACCAAAGAAGAACGGTCTCCCAAACCAAAGAATAAAGAGAATTCAGCTGAGAAGGAGAACCAGAAATCCAGGAAGAAGGGTTCAGCTACTAGCAAGACCGAGCGTGAAGAGAGTAATGGGCACAGTCAGACTAGCCCATCAATCCGAAGCTATATGCAAGCAACTAAATCTGCAAAAGCAAAGCTAAGGCTGCAAGGCTCACCAATGGAACTGAGAAAGCCACTGTTCCTTGACGTCATTCTCTACCATCTTCAGGCAATGGCAGGATCACCTCTAATTTCCCAAGAACAACGAGACTCACAAACTCAGGTGACAAAACCGGGAATAAGAAGGAGAAACCTCTTCTCTCTGAAGTAAGTTCTTATTTGTTTTTTCAAAATACTGTGGAAATTTTTTTTATGGGATTTTCAAAATAAAAGCATGGTTACCTCTCAAAAGTAGTTGCTGTATTTGTCAGCATGGCCGGTGTGGTCATGACGACGCTCGGGAAAACTTGGGATGTTAATGATTCATTTGATTACATGAGTTGTCCAACTTCATCAACCATATTTTTTTAACGTACGGTTGATATTTGTGTTTAGCAACGGGCAACGGTCCCTTATGGGAGATCTCTTTGGGCTTCTCTCTGTAGTCCTATAAACTATTTACAAGTTAGAAGTTGTTCTTGTATATGATCCTTTAATAATTAAAATATTTTGTGTGTTGGGGAGGATAACCTCGTGGCCACCCTTTTGTTATTGACAACACAATGCTTCTTAAGAAATTTGCCGGTGAAGAAGGAGAAGGGGTTTAATGTGCAAAAGCTGTTTGCATACATTGGACTGTTCACACTTGTTGCTTTCTGGTGGCTTGGTATACTAATATCTTCTATATTATTTAGTTTTGCAAATGTATCATCCAAAACATAACATATGAGACAGGGAATTGTTTGTCTCTTGATCAAAAATTTGTTTTTTTGGTTGTTTGTTTTCAGTGTGGGCATTGACAGCACTCGCGATTGAACCCAAGTTTACCATACCACAATGTAAAAGTTGATGAAGTTGTCTTAGCTAACGGTTTTGTTGGAAGCAGTGTTCTAAAACGCGCTAGGCGTTCTCTAGGCGATACACGAACGCCTAGCGCCTAGCTGTATACGCGGGTGTTTAGGCGGAGTCTAGGCGGATATTTATATATACTAAATAATTATATATATATATATATATATTAGTGTAATATATATATATATATATATTATTAAATAACTATATTCTTAAAGCAAATATTTATACCGATTCAGTCAGAGATCAGCTGAATTTTGATGATAATCTCCTCCAATTTTTACTGAAAGAACAATACAAAAAATATAAACAGAAATAATTAAATAATCAAATCATGACAGCAGAACATGATTGTAACTCCAACAATCAATGTTATATAAACACTTCACAAGGAATAGCCACAAACAATAAACCAAAGGTACGAACAGAGACATTAACAAACTATTACCAGTATAGTATAATATTAAATAATAAAGAAAAACTGTATCACAAAGACTCGTGACCATGAAGCAGCAGAGTAGCTTACGTTGGGAAGAAGGCCAATCGGAGTAGAGAAATAAACCAAAGAGGAATACAGAATAACAGATAAGGGAATAGAATTTAACGAGCTATGAAAACGAGAGGTATAACCAGAGAGATATCAATATTACTTGGGATTGTATTTAAGGTTTTTCATTAACTATTGAGAAACTAGTTTTTTTTCCACTTAACAAAACGTACGGACGACGTCTCGGCGGTGTTGTATACGTAGACTATACGGTGCCCAAACACCTGCTTTATAAGAAAACACATAATAAGCTGTATAAGTTGTATTACGACACCGAATAGAGAATATGCGGTGCATATACCGTCAAAGCGCCGGCATTTTAGAACACTGGTTGGAAGTGTCCTTTCTGACTTTTTTTGGTACGTTGCAATGATTCTACGTTGCAAGTCTCTAGCATTTAGCGACAATTTTTCCAAAACTCATCATCTAATGAAACCCTATCATTAGAAATATACCACAGCAACAACAACATAAAAAGGAACACTAACCTGTCTCAAACGCAAAAGCTGGAGAATCATCTTGGTCTTAGGGTCAATGGCATTGATACTGCAAAATAATTCAAGGAACAACAGATAGGGACAACATATACTCTCTTCTTTTTTTCTTCTTCTTATCTTCTCATTGATTTAAATGGGATCTAAAATTTATTTGTGTAGTATATATTTTTCAGTTTTATTTGAATATATAAAATTCTTGTATAATAATTAAGATTTGACATATGGAAATTATTATAATATAAATTTTATATTATCTCGCTATATGAATCAAGAGTTTTTAAAATTTTATGAAAATGTAAGTAATTAAGTAATACAGTTAAGTTCTAAGGAAAATAAAAGAATTATATTTTGGGTGTCACTTTTAAAAAAAAAATACAATGGTATTTAAATACTATTAAAATCTGAAGACAAATACAGAAATCATTTCTGGAGTTTTGTGAGCGCAATACGTCAGCATTTTTTTGTTTTTATGAGAAAGCTTATATATATATATATATATATATATATATATATATATATATATATATAAGGGATATAAACCAAACTTAACAAAAAAAAAAGATATGAACCAAACTAGAGTTAAGTCAATTATAAGATAAAATTTACCCAACTTAAATGTAAATCAGATTTTAAACATCCAATATATTTTAAAATGTATAGAATAACATCCCGCGGCATCAGATCTAACCTAGTAATAATAATAATACCTGTCTGAATGAGGAAACCATATCAAACCACCATATTAACATCTCTATCCACAGGTGACAAATGCCTCAGCAGCTGATTCTGTTCTGTCCCAGTTTTGTGGATTTCATCAATTCGAAGATTCCGATGATGATCAAGCTAAGAACTTGTTACCTTCTTGAATCAAAGAATATGAATATCTTATGCTATGTCGATACATCCAATTTGGATATACGATAAATAATAAATTACATAACCAATCATCCATAAAACCTATAAATTGCCAAATTGGCTTACAAGCTTTCTTGGTGTTGCTGGGTAAAATCATAAGAAAAGAAAAAATCTAATTGGTAAAATTAACTTATCCAAACAAATTCAGAAGAACCCAAGTTTTTTTCTTTTCTTTAGGTTCTCCTTTTCTTCCTATCTCCTTCAGTTACTTCCCTTCATTCCTATCTGACAAGACACCAACTTGACTGCAGTGTTCTGATGAGGCTGCAATGGTATAGAACACTCGACAAATGGTTAAAACCCAACAGGTTCAATCATTGTCTTCTTCGCTTATTTGCAGTGTTTAATCCTGTTGTTTTGCAAATTGGGCAAAGATTCTTCAGCTTCAGCCATTCTTTGATGCATTGGCCATGGAAGTTGTGCCCGCATTCCAATATTCCTAATTCTTCTCCTTCATTGTATTCCTCCTGCAGTCATTGCATCAAAGTTTAAGCAACCGGCAAGTCATGAATAATTAATAAAGATTAAATAAAAGTGCAACTCATAATGGTCAAATCTGATATTCTTACCTGACAAACACAGCATGGTTCTACTTCTTGTGGAGCTCCGGTACTACTATTGTACTTTTGCTTCTTCAATCTGTTTGATATGGTTTCCTCATTCAAACCGGTACAAACGTCGCCAATCCGCTCTTCTAGAGACAACAACTCCTGTAGATTTTATACACACTGTTAATAATATGATGAAACAAAATAAAATGATTATGGGATTGCTCTGGCTTTACCTCATATGTCATGTTGTCAACATCAAGTCGCATGTCTCTATGTCGGTCATGAAGATCTGCCACACTTCGCACCATCGACTGAAGCATAACATCCTGAACAAAGCAGCCCAAGATAAAACAGATTAAATATGACCATTAAGGTAAAATCTAGGTAGCATTTATTTGTTGATTGCATTCATCAAGTTAGATTCTGCTATACTTAAATCTTTTTTGTAAATACATAATATCTAAAACAGTACCTCCAAACGCAAGTTCCCTCCTCTACGCATCTGCTCCAAGACATTACGCATCTGTTTCATAAGAGAAACACATACATTATCAGATTAATAATGCGTCACCGTCTACAGGGTATTTAGTATTTACAGTCGATATGAACACAAATGTAACATTACTACAATCCATAAGAAACAAAAGGGAGCATTAATCTTTGATATGAAACTAACCTCGGATGACGCCGTTCTGCTTCTGCCTCGCAAAGCAGTTGTTGCATGTGGCCGTTGTCTTAGACTTGTTCTCGAGGAAGCCCGAGTACGCACCTGAGAGGTGTTTTCACCACCAGACTGAACCACATGCTCAACCGGAGGAGAGGCAGGAGGGACCAAGGAACGAGCAGCAGCTCTCTGGTTTGTTGTAGCAAGGGAAGAAAGCAATGACCTACGCAAGTGTTCAGATAAACTTCCTTGATTATGTGGCGAGTTATTACTCGGGTAAGGATTCCATGCTGGATTAGATGGCGACGGCGACGGAGACGGAAACTGCCACTGCTGAACATTTGTCCTGGATGAAGAAGATACAGCATGTCTAGCACTACTTGCATTATTGCTGATATGACCATTGGCTACATGCCTCAGTTCAGGAGCAGGTACAAACAAAGGAATCTGTAGACTATTATTTATCTGTCTCGTTTCATCTCGATGCAAAACATTTCTCTCAACAGGAGTAGCAGAACTCGACGGTACAGCCGCTGCTACTGGGCTTGCGTTCAAGTTAAATACAGGAGACATGTGAGTAGCAGGTGCATTTGGATTCTGAGAAGCAAAATTGCCTAAAGCATGTCCATATCTCAAGTCGATCAGTTGTTGATCTGCTGGTGGAAACCCTTGTGAGTTCAAGGATGGAGCAGCAAGTCGTCTGATGACACTTCCTGCAGCAAAGACAGATGGGCTTACGGTGTCTTGTTGATCAGTTGGATTAACCCTGACAGAGTAATTTCTACTAGAGCTCTCTGTGATAGCAGGAGCAGATACATTTGGAACAGCATTAGATACCACCAAACCCCTTCGACGATCAAGAGATAGGTTTAAATCATTTGTTGTCATTGCTGGACTATAATACGCAGAAGGTGAGATCCAAGAACTGCTTTCTCCACGCTGAACCTCACGGAAACCTCCGCTTGAAGAGGACTGACCAATGCTTGCATCAAGAGCTTTTTTTTTACAGGATACGCGACGCCCATCTCTAACACTGTCCTCTGGTATAAACCTAGACCTGAGTCCATTAGCCTCAAAAAGAGCAGGATGACCTGTGACCGGATTCACATCATCAAGATGCTCATTATATTCTGCATTCAGATTGACATGGCGAACAACACGGTTTCCATTAGATGGTTGCGCAAACAAAGGGTTCAACTCAAGCTTGCCATTTCTCTGTTCCTCAAAACGTCCAATTCCATTCCATTGTTGAGTGTGGCTAGTGGTTTCGTTCTTCGTACCACTAGAGCTAGCCTCGCCAATGTTAAACCTGTGTAAGCCGCCTTGCTCATGATAAACTGAGTTTGCAAAAGTAGGATTTGTATCAGCAGCAGCTGAAATCATGTAATCCTGCAATCCATTATCACCATAACTGTGAATATTATTATCCCAACGAATTGGCTGATCTATCACAGAGTTACTAGATGTAGATCCATGCTCAAAGTTCAAAGCCTCTGCTAAAGAACCGAGACTAGCTCTCTCTCCCTGCATCCTAGCGTTATCCAAAGTTGACACTTGAGACAATTCAAGAGACTCTCACCACTTTCCTCAATGTAGCCAATGCTGGAAACTACAATAAAAACACGGAGAAAATAAAATATCTATCAATAACGAAGACAAGAGAAAAAGAGCAATGTATAAGCTTTCTACTTGATCAATCAGACACAAAAGCTACAAATTTCAAATTGACATCTAATCTCCAAAATCAAGCAACCTATATAATCAATGGCACTTGCAACGGAACAGTATAGGTAATGAAAACAATTAGCACAGCCACACACAACAAGCATAGCATCAGTAAATAAGATGAACATCAAATCTTTAGACATGAGGAAACAAGAATCATTACTCGTAATCAACAAACCAGCATAACTCTTTAACTTACCACAAAGCCCTTATGGGTTAGCAATCAAAAACAGCCAAGAAAAAACAGAGACATTGAACAACTTTAAACCGTAAAGTCTTGTTTAAATAAAAAAATCAGACAAGAACTAAAGACAGAGAGATCCATTCAAAAGTCACAAACCCAGCATCAAAGACTCAATTTTTATCATACCATACAAAAGAGGAGATTCTATTTGATATTACAATGAACAAAAACACAGAAATAATGATAACCCACCAAATCAAACTTCACCAAACTTCGATCGATCTGAGAAGGTTTTGGTTTGAGGAAAGCAAAAGAAACGCTTAACGCTAAGGTAAAATAAATATGAAAGACCAATGAAAGAGGAAACTGATTGCCGAGAAAAGAGGAAAAAGGCAAAGAGAAGAAAACAAACCACTTTTTTTTTTCTTGTTCTGCAGAGAAGAAGATTGAGAATTGAGGAAAGCGAAGAGAAGCACACAAACCAAATGAGAATAGAATCCGGAAGATTAATATTATTATCATCATCACAGTAATATACTATTATATATATATATATATATATGTAAGTTAGGTTAATACTCACATTTAACCAAAACAGCAATATTCAAAATTAAAAAAGCTGACAAAAAGAAATTAAAATAATGGAAATTTGGTTTTATAAAAATGTCAATAAAAATGAACAGTTTCCAAAGCAAAGAATTGAATACAATGCAAACCAAAGAGATAGTAATAAATATTGAATGGTTTTGTAATTAAAAACGTGAATGGTGTAAGTATAGTTACATTTTGTAAAAGCAAGTTGGGTAAAGTGAAAAAGAAAAAACGAGAAGAGGACTTACATAAATTGTCTTTTGTATATTGTCTCACGTCCCAACCAAACACGCACGCACGCGGGCTTTTCATTGCTTAAATTTAATCTTGAACCGAATCCAAAGCCAACTATTCGTATATAGTAATACTTAAATGGATTTGCTAAAGGGCGTTAGAGTTAGACAATTCAAACGTCTGTAATACATGCATGTTTTGTATCCCTCTATTAGTAAGGCACGTATGATATTAGATAATACTGTTTGTTTTTCTTTTTCTTTTTCTTTTACTTTTTCTTTTACTCATAATATATGTTATTGATATGCATGTTTGATCTTATCATTTAATAGAGACTTAGAGAGTATCAAGAAGATATACATGAACTTATAAGAATTAGTTAATTTTTAGTATACTGATTACCTATGATAATATATTATATTTTTATAAACTTTCATATATTTAATTTTAAGAAAGGTATAATTCATACTTTTTTTTAATGTGTGTTATATCTGTACAGTACCTTAAAGAATTGTAAAACCAAATCCAATGGATTAGTAACCATTTTAACAAAAGCATAAGTTCTTTTTATTGTGTTTTTGAAAAAAATATATAGCAGTAACAATATATATGTTTTTAAACGCTATTATCCAAATTATATTTTGATTGTTGACTAAATTATAATTTATGGTTGTTGGAAAAATGAGTTAAGGTTTCTGAAACCTTCTAATATCAACAACTCAAATACAATTAACTATTTAGAAAATTATACATGAATTTTAGAATAAAAATACGGTTTCAAACCCTAAATTGGGTCAAATTATGAGGAGTTTTACAAAGCGGAAAAAATTCTCAAAAATTGAAGTTATAAATTAAATTTTGTTGTGAATTAATTTTTATTCAAAAACATACTTTTAAAATCTGTGATCCCTTACATATTAAGAAATTATTCAATCTTAAACTCATATTTGTTTTTTTCAAAAGAAAAAAAAACTCAGATATGATTTGAAAGTTTTTATTATTTTGAAAAATATATATAAAAAATATTAAAATGACATGTTTTATCCACGTATATGAATCTTTATTATCTTTTACTTTCAAATCAACTCAAAATTATATGTAACATAATGTAGATTTTAAAATTAAAATTAATCACTAAAAGTAAAAAATTTAACTGAGGGGATGTATTCCATTAAATATTACAATTGATTTTAATTTTCATAAGATTTTAAATATTTTTGATAATTTTAGGGAAGTTAATACAATTTATTATAAAATTCTCTCAAATTTAACTAAAGAAATCATCTCAAATCATACAAAATTATTAAAATTTAAATTTATAAACTGTTTTCAATAACCGTAGATTTTAAGGTAGATTTTTAAATCATCATTTTAATAATAATTAATTTTATTAAATTTTTAAAAATGTATAATTAAATAACATAAGATTTTTGTAAATTTTACAATACACCCCCCTGATGGCTAACGCTTACGATTCATATAATTTTTAGTAAATTTTTTGACTATTTAAATTTTGGCAAGTGATTTTATTTGAATTTCTAAATCCTTAAAGAAACCTCTTATTACCGACCCAACCGGTTTAAATGGCGAAAAAAAGAGAAACCCGAAATCCATGAAATCGGGTCAACGAGAGATATACACAGAAGCGGCGGCTATCGTGAGATGACGATGAATGCTTCTTTCAAGGGAAAGTTCGATGTTGACAAGAGCGGTGGCACTGCTTCGCTTGCCTTCAACGCCGGCAATGTTAAGCTACGCGCCACCATGACTGATGCTGCTCTCGTCGCCGGCCCTAGCTTGAACGGTCTCTCTCTGGCCGTTGAGAAGCCTGGCTTCTTCATCATCGACTACAACGTCCCTAAAAAGGTTACTCCTTTATTCGTGTTCCCAATTTTTGGAGTTAACCCTTTTTAGCTTGAACCTATAAGAAATGAGAAATAGATGAAATTGGTTTTGGATTCTCTGATTACGTAAGGTTCTGCTTGTATTGGTTCTCTGAATAAGAGTGAAATTGAACTAGGAAGTTTCTGATTTGATGCTGCAGGATGTGTTACACAAGGTTCTATTTTGTATGGTTTCTCTGAAATTGAGTGAAATTGAAATAGAAAGTTTCGGTTTTTTTTAATGATGCAGGATGTTAGGTTTCAGTTCATGAACACTATCAGAATTGCAGAGAAGCCTTTGAATCTGACTTACATTCATATGAGAGGAGATAACCGGACAATTGTTGATGGAAGCCTTGTGGTTGATCCTGCAAACAAGTTGTCTGCTAATTACACGGTGGGTACAAAGAACTGTAAGCTCAAGTACACTTATGTTCATGGTGGGATGGCTACATTTGAGCCTTGTTATGACTTGTCTAAGAATATTTGGGACTTTGCGGTTTCTCGTAAACTTTATGGTGGTGATAATCTCAAGGCAACTTATCAGACTTCTAGTAAGATGCTTGGTTTGGAATGGTCGAGGAACTCCAAAACGACTGGATCTTTCAAGGTAAATACTATTTTCAGTTCTCGCCTTTGTTCATTAGTGGAACCTATTTTTGGAAGGGTAGATTGAATTTTGTATATATCACTATTCCAACAGAGTTGACACTAGATACTAGCTGATACTGTTATCCTAGCATTTCTTCTTACGGTCCCGTCTCTTCTCTACAATTGTGGTTTTGCACGTCAATATGAAACAAATAGATTCGCGCTCAAAAACAAGCATATATGTGAAATTCAGGAGGCTGCTCTTCTTGTAACATTTAGTTCTATATAATAGGTTAAAACTTCTTAACGTAGCGTGTATTGTTTTACCATTGTTGCTTCTAAGAAATTAAGAAATAGTGATACTTGGCATGAATGATACAAAACTCCTAATGGCATGTGTTATGATCTTCATTAGATACATAAATGATGCATGGTGATCTTGGGAGAGTTTAAATAAAATAAGTGAATTAGAATCCTTTTGTTATGGAGATAGTTCCTCTTACATGGTTTTGAATGTCGGGTAGAATATTTGGTTGTATCATCGATTAGGATTTCACAATAGGTCTGAAACTGACTTCTGCTCTATTATTGTTGGTTTGTTTTGGAACTAGAACATCTGTTGGTGCCGAGCATCGTGAAAGAATGCCTAAATCGATTTTTAGAACATTGTTCATTAAGCACTCAGCCAAAATTGGTTCTTTTTTCAGTCGTGTTAAATGGGTTTCTTGTACTGATTCAACAGGTATGTGCCTCAATGAATCTAGCCGAGGAATTGAAGACGCCAAAACTGACCGCAGAAACGACATGGAACCTGGAAATTTAGTTCCCATACATCTCAAAAAAGTCTCCATTCTTTCGGTTCGGTTGTTTTAACGTGGATATAAGTCTTGATAGATGCCGTTCTTTATTTATTATTGTTAAGATCAGACTATAATGACCACAAAAAAAAAAGAAAAATACTTAGCTTTTGTTCACCTTTTCCATTTTCAACTAATGAGAATCTTTTATATAATATTTTATTTAAAAAATAAATCAAAATTAAATTAAAAAACAAAACAAATTAAAAAAATTATTTATATTTTTAATTTTAAAAAGTTAATTATTTGCTTGGTTTAGATTTTACAATTAAACGAAGTTATATATTGGTTTGAGTTTATAAATGAGAATTAAAGTTTAGATTTTACAATTAAAACGAAATTATGTGTTGGTTTACAAATGAGGTGATTAGGGTTTAGCTTTTACAGTTAAAAAAAAATTATATGTCGGTTTGGATTTATAAATGAAGTGGTTAGTGTTTAGATTTTACAGTTAAAACAAAATTTTATGTCGGTTTGGGTTTACAAATGAGGTGATTAGAGTTTAGATTTTACATTAGAAAGAAATTATATATCGGTTTGGGTTTATAAATGAGGTGGTTAGGGTTTAAATTTTATAATTAAAATAAAATTATTTGTCGGTTTGGTTTATAAAATAAAGATCTAGATTTTTTTTATTTTACAATAATGTATACAGATTTTGTTTTTTATATTATAAGGAGGTCAATAAAATGGTGAACCCTAGTATTGTCCGTAAAACAATACGCAAAAATGTAAAGTTCGTTCAACCTTTGCCGAGCTTATCCTTGAGCTTTGGACTTTCGTTTAAACTCAAAAAAATTTACAAACTAAAACCATATCTAAGAAACATAAGTTAACAGATGGTTAGCTAGCATATTGGTGTATGGCCCGACAAGTCTATGTTTGACCTTGTTGATGTCGGTTATTATGAGTCAATATTATTGTAAATCCGAAGAGTTGGTGTTATATAAATTTTTGTATCATTGATTAAGAAGAACAATACAATAATAAAGTCTTTTCCTCAAATCCTTCTCTAGTTTCTAAATGGTATCAGAGCATGATCTAAATTAGATCTTCCGCATCAGAGCTTTTATGATCTCAACTTCAAAAGATATCATGGAGAATTTTCTTTGAGAAGATTGTGGTGATGAAGATGAAGACGACGAAGACATAAGCAATAATAGATGTGTTCCCGTGATTGTTTCAATCACACGGGCTTTAGTATTTATAATTTTTTTAATTATTTGATTTGGTTTGTACGTTTTTAATATAGATTTTGGTTCGTTATTTTTATTACTTTTGCAATAATTAATCGAGTTTTTATTATTATTTAAACTAATAATGATGGTTATACTTCTAGGGTTTATGGTTACATGGATTTGAGTTATGAATTGTTGAGAATTTTTGTTTGGTAATAATTTACTATTACAAGAGAATTGTTTGGAACACTCATGTTTTTAGCTTAATTTCTTTTTAGTCTGATTTGTGGACAGTCCAAGATTAGGACAATTATTTTTGGAGCTGCAGGATCGCACCCATGGGATGTTGTTAATCCCTTTTACCAAGACCAAAGACGAGCTGAAGTTCTAACCCTCTTTTATTTTCAAGATTGAAGTTGATAGCCTAAGGAATTCATTTACATGATTTGTATGCCCTTGACAATTTTCTATGATATACGTATTCTGTTTTATTGATTGTAAAGTTTAAGTTTTGTGTACCACGTTTGTCGTGCGGGGGAGTATAGATGTATATTTGTGTATGGGCCAACAAGTCCATGTTGGACTTTGTTGATGTCGGTTATTATAAGCCCTAATATTGTTGTAAACCCTAAGAGTTGTGTGTTATATAAACTTTTATATCATTGATTAAGAAGAACAACACAATAATAAAGACTCCCCCCCCCCCAAACCCTTCTCTAGTTTCTACATATTTCGGAAACGGTCCAGGATACGTCTCTATACCCATTGATAGATTAAGTTTCAAATGATTTTTTTTCTATAGGACATTGGGATTCATAGCTACAGTTACACATTTAACTGAACCAAAAATCTTCAATGACGCAAACAGCCTAAAAGTATGGAACAATGCAATGAATAAGGAGGTTGTAGCTCTTGAAGATAAAGATACATGGGATATAATCACTTTACCACCAAACAAAGTGGCTATTGGAAGCCAATCGGTTTACAAGATAAAGTATAATGCGGATTGTATGTTAGAAACATAAAAGGTGTGTCTTGTTGTACTTTGTAACAAACAAATTGAAGGGAAAGAGATTAATGAAACGTTTGCACCTGTTCTCAAGATAATTATAGTTCTTGATGTTCTTCCTCTTGTCGCTGCTAAAATATGGGAGGTGTATCAAATGAATATCAACAATAATTTTTTCATGGAGATTTGGAGGACGAAAGTCTACATAAAATTACCTCATTTTTTTTTCATTTTCATCCTTAAAAAGTTTGTGGTCAAAAAAAGTTTTTATATGAGATTAAACAAGCTCCATGAGGATCATTATCTCTCCTCCTATGCTCGCGATGACATTAAGTTATGTGTGTTTGTTTATATCGATGATCTTTTCATTGGTGACAACAATATGTATATGATCAAGTCTCGTTCCTTTGGCATGAAGTATAAATTTAGGCAAGCTTTAATACTTTCACGAAATTGAAGTAAGTCATGGACGTGAATTGATATAGTTGCTGATTGTGGTGATCGAGGTGCTAAATCACCTGTTACACCCTTAGAACAAAACCACTATCTCACCAAAAATGATGGTCGTTTTTTTGTAGATATAAAACAATATCATCGATTAATTAGTGTGGAGAGTAATTTATCTTACAATTCGAGACCGAAGATGAGTTATTCGTTTCATGTTATGTCACAACTTATGTAACTGTAACACCCTGACCACCAGCTATCAGTGGGCCCCATGTCTATTCCTAGCCCATGGACCCACCTCGCTTAATGGGTATCAAGTCCTTTCACTAGGCCCGTGAGTCCATCCAAATATGACGGTTGGTTTGCTACGTTCGGGAGACTTTAAAGACTTGTTACCGTCCCTACAAATTACCACACGATTTTTTCATGTATTTTGTCCTCACTCGCACTGTTCCAACAATCACTTCCTGAAAGGTCACCAATCCAGAGACTAGACTTGTAACATATCCGGATATTCGGTGTTTTAGGAGTATCCGACTCCGGCTCAAGATCTGCTGGATTCTTAGTTTTAATATCTGGATCTGGATCCGCTCTACCCGGATATCCTGGTTTCAGATATGTGTTTAAAACACCAGATATCCGGATCTGATGTTTTTTTTGTTTGGGGTGAAACTTATTTCTCTTTCACTAAAAAAAGTTTGAATCCACCACCAAAAGAGATCGAAACCGCCGCAGAGATCATCTTTTGCAAGTTACAAACCATTGAGATCGTAGGTTCTCATCTTGTTCTGCATTTCGAAGCCATATTTAAACTTATCTTGCTCTCTTCTTCTTATTAGACGGCGAGTCGGTGATCTCATCTTGCGGCAGCTATCCATAGATTCACGGTGATGGTGTGGAAGACGGTGATGGAGATTAGATGGTGATGTGTGAAGACAGTGAAAGAGATGAGATGAGATGGAGATGGTTATGGAGAAAGCGGCAGAGAGAAAAATAAAAGTGAAACCCTAATTGTAAGTCTCAAACAGTACAGACTTTGTACTACTTTCTCTTATTGGACATGTATTGGGCTTTGAAATAGTAATGTGTATTAAGCCCACATATACAAATATAAGCCTAATAATGTAATATTTACCAACTGGGCTGGATATCCGGATATTCGGGTCTGTTTTTTGTGCTATCCGGATCCGAATCCATCAGACATGAAATTTTACTATCTGGATTTGTATCCGTCCTACCCGAATATCCGGTTTCTTGGAGCGTATGAGAGCGGATCCCAGATCGGATCCCACATAATAGGTCTCTGGGCTATCTGAGACTACTCCAGCTCCAGCATGCTTAACTCAGATACTTAACTCAGGAGTTCTCTCAGGACCATTGAGCGAAAAGATAAGTGCACTATGGTGACTAAGGTGGCCAATATCCTCATTGCACACAAAGAGCGTCACCCCTGACGGTGTGAGACACTCAACGCCATACTCGTCTGGGTTCGGCTCGGATACCACATGTAGCGCCCCGACCGCCATCTCTTAGGGGCCCCATGTCCACACCCAGTCCATGAGCACACCTTCCTTAATGGGCCTCACGTCCTCTTGCTAGGCTCGTGAGCCCATTCATATCTGACGGTCAGGTTGCTACGTCCGGGATGTTTTAAAGACTTGTTACCATCCCTACAAATCACCACATGATCTCTCCATGGGTTTTATCCTCACTCGCACAATTCTGACAGTCACTTCCCGAAAGGTCACCCATCCTGAGACTACTCCAGCCCAAGCAAGCTTAACTGTGGAGTTCTCTTAGGATCCTCGACCGAAAAGATAAGTGCATTTTGGTGACATAGGTGGCCAAATAGATTCTTTTAAACCATTTCAAAAATCTCTGAAATCGGGGTGTCACAGCTTACCCTCACTAACAGATCGCAACGTTCTCGTTGCACACCAAGAACGTCACCCCCGACGGTATGAACCCACTTGACTCCACACTCGTCAAGGTTCGGTTCTGATACTATTTTTAACGACCCGACCGCCACCTATCAATGGGGCCCATGTCAACTCCCAGCCCATGAGCCCACATCGCTTAATATGTCTCACATCCTCTCACTAGGCCCGTGAGTCCATCCAAATTTGATGGTTAGTTTGCTACGTATTGGAGGCTTTAAAGACTTGTTACTGTCCCTACAAGTCACCACATGATCTTTTCCTGTGTTTTGTCCTAACTTGCACAGTTCTGACAATCACTTCCCGGAAAGTCACCCATCCTGAGACTACTCTAGTATAAGCACGCTTAACTGTGGCGTTTTTTCAGGACCTTTGACTGAAAAGATAAGTTAAAGTGGCCAAATCAATTATTTTAACTCTCTTCGCAAGTCTCTGAAACCAGGGTGTCACAGTAACAACTTCATGAAGCTCATTGGGATGCGACGCTCTGTTTTGTTTGCTGCTTAAAAGGATCTTGAAGCCTTGGTATTCTTCTTAAATCTGATATGGATCTCAATCTCATAATTTCTTGTGATTCGGATGAGGCTACTTGACCTTTAATATCCAATCGTTGTGTGTATTTATTGTAATTCTTGGAGGCTCTCCAATTTCTTGGAAGGTAAAGAAGCAAGATATATTATTTCTCATTATTCAGCTGAAGCTAGGTATCGAGCTATGGCGGCATGTCTTGCAAAGTCAATTTGGTATCGAACAAACATTTCCAACACGTGTCTTATGTGATAGTAAAATTGCAATTCATATTATTGCACCTCCAGTTGTTTACGAGCACACTAGGCACATTTAGCCAGATTGTCATGCGGTGTATGTGATGGGATTATTAAAAACATCATATTGGTACTGAAGATAAACTAGCCTATATCTTAACTAGGAAAATTGTTCGGTCCTATCGTCTGTCTTGGGTGGGTTAGAGGGTGTGTGACTAGCGAAAATGTACAGTTGGTCAAGTATGGTTTTTAGAAATAAATTTTCCACCACAAATTTGTTACGATTTTTCACCATAAATTTCTGCGAAGTTTATAGTTTTATATAGTTTCTAAAATTTTCTTGATAAGGAAGGTTTATTCCAAACTTCTATGTAAGTATTCTATCATGCACAAACTATATACTCTTCAATAAAATTATTATATGGTTGTAAAAGTAGAGTAAAATTTTGAACTATGATTTTATATACGAACAATAAAATTTACATATATACTACCATCTACATTGTGATAATTTATTAGTATTTTCTATATTATTTTTAAATTTCACATATAGAAAAATATTTTCTTGCAACATGTAATACAACCATCATTATAACCAACAAAAAACTTAATAGTGATACCAGAAAAAAAAAAAATTGAAGCTCAAAAACTTTTTCTCATGAGTTGCTTTGACACTAGCGACCAAACTTGTAGGAAGCATCGAGAATCTTCATGACTAAATGGAGAATAGTTGTGCCTCATCTCTAGAAGGTTCATTAAAATTTTGATATCATCTATATACAATAGGTCCTCAGACGGTCACAATAAATATGTCGTTAATTGAACCCGCTTTAGAACCAGTTAAATGATTAATACGACATACCTAGGATGATACGATCTGGACTCGTTGTATTTGAAAATTTTAAGAAATTAATGAATTTACTAGATGGGAGGCACAACTGGTTGCCATTTCGTGAGAAAATTCTTAATGCACCTTACAAGTTTGGTCGTTGCTGTCAAAAGAATTCATGAATGCTAAATATCATCCCCTATCTTTATAGGCGCTGAAGGTGGTGGAAAAATAAAGGTGAGAGTCAAATAACGAATATTTTTCATATTTGGTGGAGTGAACAAAAGAAAGCGAACGATTGGATTATGAGGAGTAGTTTCTTTTCTTTGAAAGAGGGGTTGTAAATACATTATCAAATTCTTTAAATTTATACAAATCCTAGTCAACTAGCATAAATGTATTGCAATTCATAAGTAAAAATATATCATATGTTGATTATTTTATATATACAAAGAACAATTAGACAACACGTGCGCCTATACACACCACACATAGAAATGATGTGGTGTGTGCACACCCAATGATGTGGTTTGTGTGTACGCGTGCATATAGTTTTTGCTATATAGAATCTTGAACATTCATTAGTATAGATAACTAGCATAAATGTATTGCAATTCGTAAGAAGAAATAAATCATCTGTTGATTATTTTAGATATACAAAGAACAATTAAACAACACGTGTGCGTACACACACGACACATAGAAATTATGTGGTGTGTGTAAGGGCACGTATAGTTTTTGCCATATAGAACCATGAAATTAAATAGTATAGATAACTAATTTGTGATGTAATTTATCATTATATATATATATATATATGTGTGTGTGTGTGTGTGGTGTGTACGCTTGTGTGTGGTTTTTGCTATATAGAACCTTAAAGTTCATTCTATTAGATAACTAATTTGTGATTTTTTGATAACAATTTTTTTTTGAAACACGCTGATAATAATGAAAAATACAATATGGATCTCCAACTTTTCAGAGTTTATATATACTAATATATTAAGATACTGGTTCAAAAGTTAATATTTTTATATATATATATATATACATATTCAAATTTATACTTCATTGTTTATATAAACAATCATTTCAATTGATGAAAATAAATTAAAATTCAGTATTAACCAAACATTTAAAGCATAGAAATCATATCGATTATTCTTGTTTAAATGGAAACACATGAAAAGGTGTTAAGAATAAGTAATCTCAATTTAGTCAAAAATGTAAACAATGAGTTGATTATGTACTGCCTATAATAGTTCTTTACATATCTTCAGCCAAAATTGGTTCTTTCTGAGTCACGTTAAATGGGTTTCTTGTACTGATTCAACATGTATGTGCATCAATGAATCTAGCCGAGGAATCGAAGATGCCAAAACTGACCGCAGAAGCGACATGGAACTTGGAAATTTAGTTCCCATACATCCGAGAAAAGTCTCCATTCTTTCGGTTGTTTTAATGTGGATTCAAGTCTTAACAGAGGAATATACAAAATTTCTAGTCGTTTCTTATTTATTATTGTTAAGACTATATTGAACACAATGAATTGCTATTTAATTTCTTATTACTATTTGTGAGTCCAGTTAGTCGTAAAATAATACGCAAAAATGTAGAGTTCGTTAAACATTTGCTGAGCATATGCTTGAGCTTTGGACTTTCGTTTAAACTCAAAAACTTGTTACAAACTGAAACCATATTTTCTAAGAAACTAAATATAACAAAAGGTTACCTAACATATTGGTGTATGGGCCGACAAGAATATGTTGGACTTTGTTAATGTCGATTATTATGAGTCTTAATATTCTTTTAATTCCGAAGAGTTGGTGTTATATAAATTTTTGTATCATTGATTAAGAAGAACAGCACAATAATAAAGACTTCTTCTCAAATCCTTCTCTAGTTTTAACATGGTATCAGAGCATGTGGATCTAAATTAAATCTTATGCATTAGAGATTTTGTGATCTCAACTTCAAAAGATATCAGGGAGAACTTTATTGGAGAAGATGGTGGTGATGAAGATAAAGACGATGAAGATGTAAGCAATTAGAGATGTGTTCCCGTGATTGTTTCACGTGGGTTTTAGTTTGTATCAAAACTATAATTATTTGGTTTGGTTCATATGTTTTTTTATAGATTTGGGTTTGTTTTTCTTTTTCTTTAGCAATAATTAATCAAGGGTTCTACTTCTAGGGTTTATAGTCTACATGGATTTTAGTTATGAATTTTCAGATTTTTTGTTTGGTAATAGTTTTACCATTATGAGGGAGTTGTTTAAAACACTCATATTTTTTTACCTCAATTTCCTTTTAATTTGATTTGTGGACAGTTCAAGATTAGGACAATTATTTGTAGAGTTGCAAGATCTGCGTCCATGGGATGTTGTTATTCCCTTTTACAAAGACCAAAGACGAGCTGAAGTTCTATCCCTCTTTTCTTTTCAAGATTGAAGTTTATATCCTAAGGAATCTGTTTACATGATTTGTATGCCCTTGACAAGCATCCATGACATACGTGTTCCGTTTTATGATTTTAAAGTTTGTGTTTTGTGTACCAAATTTGTCTTGCGGGAGAGTATTGGTGTATATTTGTGTATGGGCCGACAAGTCGATGTTGAACTTTGTTGATATTGGTTATTATAACCCCTAATATTGTTGTAAATCCTAAGAGTTGTGTGTTATATAAACCTTTGTATCATTGAGTCAAAAGAACAACACAATAATAAAGACTCCCTCCCCCAAACCCTTTTCTAGTTTCTACATAACACATTATATATACAAATTACTCAAGAGCAATAAAGATTTACTTAGAGTTGCTCAAGATCATCAAAAATACGGGGTATATTTTTTTTACATAATCTAATGTCTACATAAGAAACCCATCACGCTCTACCTAATTCCTCAATAAAGCTTTTGGAAATGGTCCAAGGTACGTCTCTCTACCCATTGATAGATTACGTCTCAGATGATTTCTTTTCTATAGGACATTCGGATTCATCGCTACAGTTACACATTCGACTGAGTAAAAAATCGTCAAGAACACCGTCCGATTAAAAGTATGGAACAATGCAATGAATAAAGAGGTTGTAGCTCTTGAAAATATAGATACATGAGATATAGTCACTTTACCAGCAAACAAAGTGGCTATTGGAAGCCATCAATTTACAAGATAAAGTATAATGCGGATTGTATGTTAGAAACATACACGGCGCGTCTTGTTGTACTTGGTAACAAACAAATTGAAGGGGAAGAGTTGAATGAAACGTTTGCACCTGCTGTCAAGATAATAATAGTTCATGATATTTTTCCTCTTGTCGCTGCTAAAATATGGGAGGTATATCAAACAAATATCAACAATATGGAGATTTGGAAGACGAAGTCTACGTAAATTCACGTCTTTATTTTTTTCATTTTCATCCTTAAAAAGTTTTCCATCAAAAGAAGATGTTGTATGAGCTTAAACAAGCTCCATGAGGAGCATTATCTCTCCTCCTATGCTCCCGATGACATTAAGCTATTTGTGTTTGTTTATGTCTATGATCTTTTCATTTGTGACAACAATATGTATATGATCTTCTAAGTCTCATTCATTTGGCATGTAGTATATATTTAGGCCAGCTGAAATACTTTCACGAAATTGAAGTAAGTCATGGACATGAATTGATATAGTTGCCGATTGTGGTGATCGTGGTGATAAACGAGGTGTTACACCCTTAGGAAAAAATCACCATTTCACCACAAATGATGGTCATGTTCTTGTAGATCCAAAGCAATATCTTCGATTAATTAGTGTGGAGACTAATTTATCTTAGGAATTCGAGACCGGAGGTGAGTTACTCGTTCCATGTTATGTCACAACTTATGCAACAATCTCGTGAAGCTCATTGGAATGTGAAGCTCTGTTTTGTTTGCTTCTTAAAAGGATCTTGGAGCCTTGGTATTCTTCTTAAATCTGATCTGGATCTAAATCATATAAGCAAGATCGTTGTGTGCGTTTATTGTAATGCTTGGAGGCTCTCCAATTTCTTGGAAGGTAAAGAAGCAAGATATATTTTTTCTCATTATTCAGCTGAACCTAGGTATCGAGCTATGGCAGCATGTCTTGCAAAGTCAATTTGGTATCAAACAAACATTTCCAACACGTATCTTATGTGCTAGTAAAACTGCAATTCATATTATTGAACCTCCAGTTGTTTACGAGCGCACTAGAGACATTGAGCCAGATTGTCATGCGGTGCATGTGATGGGATTATTAAAAACATCATATTGGTACTAAAGATAAACTAGCCTATATCTTAACTAGGAAAATTGTTTGGTCCTATCATCCGTCCAGGGTGGTTTAGAGGGTGTGCGACCAGCGAAAATGTGCAGTTGGTCAAGTATGGTTTTTATAAATAAAATTTCCACCACAAATTTGATACGAGTTTTCACCATAAATTTCTGCGAAGTTTATAGTTTTATATTGTTTCTAAAATTTTCTTGATAAGGAAGGTTTATTCCAAACTTCTATGTAAGTATTCTATCATGCACAAACTATATACTCTTCAATAAAATTATTATATGGTTGTAAAAGTAGAGTAAAATTTTGAACTATGATTTTATATACGAACAATAAAATTTACATATATACTACCATCTACATTGTGATAATTTATTAGTATTTTCTATATTATTTTTAAATTTCACATATAGAAAAATATTTTCTTGCAACATGTAACACAACCATTATTATAACCACCAAAAAACTTAATAGTAATACCAGAAAGAAAAAATTTAAAGCTCAGAAACTTTTTCTCATGATTTGCTTTGACACTAGCGACCAAACTTGTAGGAAGCATCGAAAATCTTCATTACAAAATGGAAAATAGTTGTGCCTCATCTCTAGAAGGTTCATTAAAATTTTGAGATCATCTATATACAACTGGTCCACAGAGGGTCACCATAAATATGTCGTTAATTGAACCGGCTTTGGAACCAGTTAAATGATTAATACGACATACCTAGGATGATACGATCGGGATTGGTTGTATTTGACGATTTTAAGAAATTAATGAATCTACTAGATAGGAGGCACAACCGGTTGCCATTTCGCGAGAAAATTCCTAATGCATCTTTCAAGTTTGGTCTTTGCTGTCAAAAGAATTCATGAAGGCTAAATATCATCCCCTATCTTTGTAGGCGCTGAAGGTGGTGGAAAAATAAAGGTGAGAGTGAAATAACAAACAATTGGATTATGATGAGTAGTTTATTTATTCTGAAAGATGGGTTGTAAATACACTATCAAATTCTTTAAATTTATACAAATCCTAGTCAACTAGCATAAATGTATTGCAATTCATAAGTAGAAATAAATAATATGTTGATTATTTTAGATATACAAAGAACAATTAAACAACAAGCGCGCGTACACACACCACACATAGAAATTATGTGGTGTGTGTACGTGCAATGATGTGGTGTGTGTGTACGCGCGCATATGGTTTTTGATATATAGAATCTTGAAAATTTATTAGTATAGATAACTAGCATAAATGTATTGCAATTCATAAGTATAAATAAATCATCTGTTGATTATTTTAGATATACAAAGAATAATTGAACAACACGTGTGCGTACACACACCACACATTGTGTAACATCCCGTTTTCCTAATTTTAGAAATTGGCCGGTTTGATTTGAGTTCTCCTGGTTTTGAGTCGGTTTTGAGAAACCCTAAGAGGGTGTTTATAAGCTTTGGACGCCTCTTTCTCTTTTTGTGGATTGTCGACACTTAGAAAGGAGAAAGAGATCAACAAAGATTTATCTTAGAAAGAAGGAGAAGAGCAGAATCGTTAGGGTTTGGGAGGAAACGGTTCGATATATCAAATCGTTTTCAAAGGTAACGAAATTTGGAAGAGTTATTCCCCAGTCTTTCATCGTCATTCTCCTTTTTACTGAAGTGAATTTGAGTTAATATTCTAGGAGTTATCGGCAGTTTCGTGGGGCGTTTCTTCTCAGTCGCGGATTGAGACCAGCGGGTGTTTCAGGATCGATTGCGGTTTCACCTGAGATCTGACCGATCTTCAATAGAGAAAGGCAAAGAAGGCCAAATGGGTCGAAAATAAGGCAAGACTTTACAGTAATCCCAAACGAACGAAGATGCATGTCTACCGTACGGAACATATTCAACCAATTGAGACTCCAAGTCACAGGTGAAGATATGCGGGTCCTTTCTGATGTAAACAGAGTTCGAGTTCTGATTCATTAATGCTAGCAGCTGTGTTTCTTATGTCTTAGCTAATCTCTTAGATTCCACTGGGTTCATCTTCCACATCTGATATGATAGTGGCCAGCAAGGAGACAGAAGCTGCAGAGAAACCGGAGATCGTGGGAAGGATCACTCGTTCAAGAGCTAAGGAGATGGCCAAGGAAGCTCATGCACTCATAGCTGACGGGTCATTCAATCTACCGAGGATCCAAGTCTTCAACATATCCACCCTGAAGACTTCAGACTTCACCCGGTAATGATAACTAGATAACTTAGGTGTGAAGTTTGTACTCTTTTTCCCATAGCTGAGTTTTGTCCCAATGGGTTTTC
This sequence comes from Camelina sativa, assembly GCF_030686135.1. Taxonomy (NCBI): domain Eukaryota; kingdom Viridiplantae; phylum Streptophyta; class Magnoliopsida; order Brassicales; family Brassicaceae; genus Camelina; species Camelina sativa. The sequence goes on along the minus strand of NC_141882.1, from coordinate 24,043,725 downwards.
TCGGTATGGTTTTTAATGAGGCAAATGGATCACTACGTCGAGTTATCTAGAAGTCATTATCAATGGGAGATAATGTATAAGTCACCATGACTTTTGTACTAATACAAGTGACTTCTGTACTACTACAGATCACCTAGACGCTTTGTTGTTTTCTTATTTCCTTTACACGCCTTGTTGTTTTATTTTGAACTTCCTGTTGTTTGGAGTGTCGAGCCTTAGGGTTGATTATAAAACCCAAAAGTGACGCCTCCTTGTTTGGTAGCGAAGAAGTTTTATGTAACAAGTATTGTTGAATCTTTCTTCTCTCAATCCAAACTCGTGAATGCGTTCATGATTCCGAGTTTCTAAACACTTTGTGATTAAGAAACTCTTCACTTTATTTTCGAATCCATATAACCATCTAACACTTCTCACCATCGAATCATTGCTTTTCTCTCTCGAACATCACCTGCCGTCACTCGCAATCCACTTGATCATCATCACCATCAATTCACGTCGCCTCTTACCTGTCATCAGCCTCCATCAGAGTTTCATCCTAGGGAGTTCGTATTATGTGGTATCAGAGCCAACTCTGTTCCAAAGGCTGAGCGATTCTAAACCCTAATCTCGTTTTGTGTTGTTTTGATTTTGTTCATTTGTTTAATTCTTTGTTGTGTTAGTCTCTGCTGTTTTAGCTTTCGTTGTGAGTCTTCTTTAGTTTTAGGATTTGTTTTTTTGTTGTTCGTTTGTGTCTAGATTATGAGTCTTAGAGTTTACTTCGAGATTTCTTCTTTATTTTGCAGGTACAATGGAGCTTTCTCCAGAAGCTATGGAAGCTTTGAACCAAGCCATGGCTAAGCAAATAGCAGAAGCAAACAAGACAATGTCTACTCAGTTCCAGCAACATATGGAGCAGCTCAGTAACAAGTTTGAGAAGCAGATCAAAGATATAGCTTAAGCAACTAGCGCTTCAGATCAGAGTTCTTCAGAACCGCCTAGTCCTAATGAGGCTCTCCGCTTAGCTAAAGGAAAGGCACACGTGGGAGCTTCTTCCAAACATACACGGATCAGAACAGCTAAGTCACCTACTGGGGGAAGAGAGACTTGTTTCAATCAGAGAAGAAACACTCAAAGCACAGAAAGAGAGCATCGAAGAACTGGTAGAGATCCTACACGCCCACGACGAGCTGAACAAGTAGCTGGGCATCGAATATACTTTGATACAGATAGAGAGTATTCAGAAGAAGAGGAAGCCTCAAATCATAGCCAAGAGACAATGAGGAGAAACAGAAACAGAGGTCGCGGCAGGGATTATGATCCTTTGAGGCAGCAGCTGAATCATCTCAAGATTCAGTATCCTTCGTTCCATGGTACCAATGATCTAGAGACTTATCTAGACTGGAAAAGGAAGATGGAGTCGAACTTTCAAGTTCAAGGTACCTATGAGTTGAACAAGGTGAAGATAGCCATATCTGAATTCAATGGCTATGCTTTGTTGTGGTGGGAGCAGTTGGGACTCACTAGACATCGACAGAGAGAGCCTGCTATCACTACATGGGAACAGTTAGTCACGCAGATGAGAAAGAAGTTTGTGCCTACACACTACAAGAGAGAGATTCTTAACAAGCTGAGGCGTCTCACTCAAGGTACTAAGTCTGTAAGAGACTACTATCAGGAGCTGGAAACGCTTATGATCAGGGCTGATCTGAGAGAAAGTGAAGACATGGTTATGTCTAGGTTTCTTGGAGGTTTGAACAGAGAGATTCAAGACAAGATAGAGCTGCAGAACTATGAAGATGTGCAAGAAATGGTACATAAGGCAGAGCTAATTGAATCACAGATCAAGAGAAAGGGAGTGAGGTCAACGTTTACGCCTAACATTCCCAAGCCAAGAGAGTTCAGTAAACCCGCCTTCACCAAGGACAGCAAACCCGCAACAGCCACAGTCAAAGAGGAAGTTAAGATCGATTTCAAGCCCAAGAGTAGCACCTATACAAGTCATATCAGGTGTTTCAAATGCCAAGGAATGGGGCATTATTCCAAAGACTGTCCTAACAAGAAGATGTTTCTTCTTCAAGAAGGAGGAGAGATTGTGCCTGTAGACAGTTCAGAGAGTGAACCAGAGCCTGATTTAGGTGAAGAAGGTGAATCCGCAGTCATGGGAGAGATGTTAGTAGCACGCAGAGCTTTAAGTGTTCAGACTCATCCAGATGATCGAGGGCAGCGTGAGAATCTCTTCCACACCCGGTGTATGGTTCAAGACAAGGTCTGCACCTTGATCGTTGATGGTGGTAGATATACTAATGCTGCTAGTGAAGAGATGGTATAGAAGCTTAATCTCATGACCACTTCAATCCCTAGACCTTATCAGGTACAGTGGTTGAATAACAAAGGAGCTTTAACAGTTTCACAGCAAGTGGTAGTGAAACTCACAATTGGGAAGTATGAAGATGAGCTGCTTTGTGATGTGATTCCGATGAAGTCCAGTCATATTCTTTTGGGAAGACCATGACAGTTTGACAGAGGAGTGTTCCATGATGGCTACACCAACAGGCAGTCATTTGAGTTCAAAGGACGCAAGGTCACTCTTCTACCACTTACACCCAGCGAGATCTACAAGGATCAGCTTCACATGAACCGCAAGGATACAGAGAAAGTGTCTCACAGCCTGTACATCAATCACAGCGAGTTCAATAAGCTATTTGACCCAGAGATGACCACATTCATGTTTGTCTACAAAGAGACACTCGCTAGTACCAAGCCAGCAGAAGAACTTCCACGCGAGATGATAGAGATTATAGAGGAGTACAAGGATGTATTTCCAGAAGAGATACCTCCAGGCTTGCCTCCAATACGTGGGATAGAGCATCAGATCGATTTGGTACCAGGTTCAGCTCTACCGAACAGACCAGCTTACAGAACCAATCCTGTAGAGACTAAAGAGCTGCAGAAACAACTAGAAGAGTTGATGAACAAGGGACACATCAGAGAGAGCCTCAGTCCATGCGAAGTACCAGTCTTGCTCGTACCAAAGAAAGATGGTTCATGGAGGATGTGTGTTGACTGCAGAGCTATTAACAATATCACAGTGAAGTACAGACATCCGATCCGGAGATTAGATGATATGTTGGACGAGCTATGTGGGTCAACAGTCTACTCAAAGATCGATTTGAAGAGTGGGTATCATCAGATCAGAATGAAGGAAGGAGATGAATGGAAAACAGCTTTCAAGACCAAGCAAGGGCTCTACGAATGGCTAGTCATGCCGTTTTGTCTCACCAATGCTCCTAGAACCTTCATGCGTTTAATGAATCATGCTCTCAGACCTTTCATTGGCGTCTTCGTGGTTGTGTACTTCGACGACATCCTCATCTACAACAAATTTCTAGAAGAACACTTAGAACACATCCGCCAAGTTCTAAATGTTCTTCGTTCTCAATCCCTCTTTGCTAATTTTTCTAAATGTTCGTTCTGTACTATTGAGGTTGTCTTTCTAGGCTTTGTTGTCAGTGCAGAAGGAGTTAGAGTGGACGATGAGAAGGTCAAGGCTATTAAGGAGTGGCCAACACCCAAAAACGTGGCAGAAGTCAGGAGCTTTCATGGACTAGCAGGATTCTACAGGCGATTTGTCCAAGACTTCAGTACTATTGCAGCGCCACTTACAGAAGTTATCAAGAAGGATGTAGGATTCAGATGGGAGGGAGCACAAGAGAAGGCGTTTTCAGCTTTAAAAGAGAAGCTTATCACTGCCCCTATTCTCTTACTTCCTGATTTTATGAAAACTTTTGAGATTGAATGTGATGCCTCCGGAGTGGGTATAGGTGCTGTTTTGATGCAGGATAGGAAGCCAGTAGCTTACTTCAGTGAGAAGCTAGGAGGATCGACGCTAAACTATCCTACATATGACTAGGAGCTGTACGCCTTGGTTCGGGCTCTTCAAACGTGGCAGCATTAACTGTGGCCAAAGGAGTTCGTTATTCATACTGATCATGAGTCCTTGAAGCATCTCAAAGGACAACAGAAGCTCAACAAGAGAAATGTCAGATGGATGGAGTTCATAGAGACTTTTCCCTACACGGTTAAATACAAGAAAGGTAAGGATAATGTAGTCGCAGATGCATTATCCAGAAGGTACACTCTCGTTTCTACCTTGTCTTCTAAGCTTGAAGGTTTTGATAAAATAGTAGAACTTTATGAGACTGACATCGATTTTGCTGAGAGCTATGGCAAATGCCATAAGTTTGCTTTTGAAAACTACTATAGGCAGGATGGATATCTATTTTATAAAGATCGATTGTGCATACCAAGAGGATTCATAAGGGAACTGTTGATTAGAGAAGCTCATGGAGGTGGACTAGCTGGACATTTCGGAGTGTCAAAGACTCTACTTGGACTGCAAGAACACTTCTATTGGCCTCAAATGAAGAAAGACGTTGAGAAAGTCTGTTCTAGGTGCCATATCTGTAAAATGGCCAAGGGTAAAGTACAGCCCAACGGCTTGTACACTCCTCTCCCTATCCCTTCTCAACCTTGGACTCATATTTCTATGGATTTTGTTCTTGGCTTACCTCGAACCAGAAATGGTAGAGATTCGATTTTCGTTGTGGTTGACAGGTTTAGCAAGCTATCATTCTCAACCACATGTCATCCGCAAACAGATGGGCAAACCGAAGTGGTGAACAGGACGCTATCTACACTCCTCAGGACCTTAGTGAAAAGCAATCTCAAGTCATGGGAAGAATGTTTACCACACGTAGAGTTCGCATATAATCACGCTAAGCATTCTGCTACTTTATTCTCTCCTTTTGAAATTGTTTATGGTTTTAATCCACAATCACCTCTAGACTTGATTCCTTTACCTTTAAGTGTGAAGTGTAGCTTTGGTGGCAAAGAAAAGGCTGAACAGGTCAGGAGGATACATGCTAAAGCTAAGGAGAACATAGAGAAAAGAACCAAGCAGTACGAGAAACATGCGAACAAGGGCAGAAAGGAGATCGTTTTCGAAGAAGGAGACGTGGTGTGGATTCATCTACGCAAGGATAGGTTCCCAGAAGAGAGGAAAAGCAAGCTTCTACCACGAGCTGATGGTCCATTTGAAGTCGTCAAGAAGATCAACGACAACGCCTACCAGATTGATCTTCAAGGTAAGTATAATATATCTTCAACCTTCAATGTTTCTGATTTGCTTCCTTATTATGCAGATCCCGATTTGAGGACAAATCCTTTTGAAGAGGGGGAGGATGATATGATCATGGCCAGCAAGGAGACAGAAGCTGTAGAAAAACCGGAGATCGTGGGAAGGATCACTCGTTCAAGAGCTAAGGAGATGGCCAAGGAAGCTCATGCACTCATAGCTGACGGGTCATTCAATCTACCGAGGATCCAAGTCTTCAACATATCCACCCTGAAGACTTCACCCGGTAATGATAACTAGATAACTTAGGTGTGAAGTTTGTACTCTTTTTCCCATAGCTGAGTTTTGTCCCAATGGGTTTTCTCGGTATAGTTTTTAATGAGGCAAATGGATCACTACGTCGAGTTATCTAGAAGTCATTACCAATGGGGGATAATGTATAAGTCACCATGACTTATGTACTAATACAAGTGACTTCTGTACTACTACAGATCACCTAGACGCTTCGTTGTTTTCTTATTTCCTTTACACGTCTTGTTGTTTTATTTTGAACTTCCTGTTGTTTGGAGTGTCGAGCCTTAGGGTTGATTATAAAACCCAAAAGTGACGCCTCCTTGTTTGGTAGCAAAGAAGTTTTATGTAACAAGTATTGTTGAATCTTTCTTCTCTCAATCCGAACTCGTGAATGCGTTCATGATTCCGAGTTTCTAAACACTTTGTGATTAAGAAAATCTTCACTTTATTTTCGAATCCATATAACCATCTAACACTTCTCACCATCGAATCATTGCTTTTCTCTCTCGAACATCACCTGCCGTCACTCGCAATCCACTTGATCATCATCACCATCAATTCACGTCGCCTCTTACCTGTCATCAGCCTCCATCAGAGTTTCATCCTAGGGAGTTCGTATTAACATCGCCTTGAATTTCAGCTTATATTGAAGAACCCATTGAAGCGTTATTTTCTCGAGGTTCCAAATCTCCATTACCGCTTTATCACTCCATCCATATTGTAAAGACCCATCAGCAGATTCGCCGAAAACATGTTCATCGTAATTAAATGTTTTCGGGAGTTTTATCTGATTGATATGTTTCTCTTCATCGTATGTGTCATAGATAGACACTTGACCTGCTATGGCAATACAATATACCACGGAACCGATCACTCTTCCGGGAGTCCACGGCCTGAGCGATATTCCTTGGGGACAAGTCAGTTCGGCATAGCTCCACATACTAGTTTTCGAGGAATAAGTCTGGACTTTCACCTTTTTAGAGTTAAGTACGTAGGAATTAAACTCTGCGTGAATCACCTTGTAGCTTAAACCTTTATCAAGAGAATCTTCGGTCATCAAAGACATAACAAGCTCACTGAAATGAGCTTGAGGACACAGAATCTCATCATGTTTCCTCGTATTTACATCCCATAAGTAGTAAGTTTTCGGATGAAGACCACAGAGAAAGAAACCGATTGATGAATCGATGTAGTAATTAAGCTATTTCAGAACGCCGGGATATTCCATTTTGTTGCCTATGATGCTCGTTGACAGTAAAGGCATAGGAGGCTCGGAGCGAGGTCAAATACATTGGTTGTTGAGGTACATTGTGTTGCTGATGAAGAAACCAATGAGATGGGATCTTGGTTTCCATTTGGTTAGGTAAGTGCTGCGGAATACAGGGTTGGAGACAATCTGAAGCCATCTCTTTGATACAAGAATCACCTTGTAGATTGTTTCATGCAGTAACAGAAGAAGAATCTCAAACATTGCATGATCGCTGTTTAGAACCTCGTGAGCACTTAAATCAGAAATCATCCCCAAATTGTTTTTTGCCCTAATTGAAGAAGACATTGCAAAACACATTGTGTTCTTCGATCGTCTATAAACAGAAAAGCCAAAACACAAACCAACAAGAATCATCAAAGATCCTTAACATACAGAGGAATCTCAAAATCAATTTCACGAAGCCTGGATAAATCAAACCCAAGAACTCAGCAAATCTAAAATTTCCAAACTGAGTCTAACAATTGGCGCTAAATACAACAATGGAATCTGAGGTTTGTAACAAGAAACATAGAATAAGTCAGTGACTAAATAAAAAGTGTGATGAAAAAGGACCTTGATGGGCAGATTCAGTTGCTTTCAGTTACGGGCGTTGTTCTGAAATGGATCGTGTTCCGACCAACGATGCCGACGAGTGGTTTTAAAAGTTACAGCCTTTGTTCTTACACCGATTTTGTTCTAGAAGTTCCCGGTTTTTTCTGAGACGATTTGTGTTCTTAAGATTAGGGTATTGTTTGGCAGGAGCTACAGAGTCCAGGGATATGGGCGTTGGGTTTTTCGGTTTTGTTTCCGTTCGGTTTTTTCGGTTTACGATTTTTCGGTTTTATAAAAATGGAACCATAAAGAAACCATATGTAATTTGGTTTGGTTACGGTTCGGTTTTTCCGTTTTATGGTTTTTTCGGTTTTATCAAAAATGAAACCATATAAAAACAATATGTATCACAGTTTGGTTCGGTTTCGGTTTGGTTCTGGTTTTTAACGGTTATTCCATGCTTTTAAAAAATAAATAGTTGATACATAACTAAAAATAAGCATAAAAGTAATAGGAGATCAATAACTAGATCCCAATAAAGAAAAATATTATAAATCTTGTTATACAATATAAATTTATAACCTTGAGAAACTAATTAGTAATTATATCTAATTATCTTAAATTTTTATAAAAAACCAAAAAAATCATTCGGTTTTACGGTTTTTAACCAGACTAAACCTAAACCAAATGGTTATTTAAAATGAAAAACAAACAGATTTTTAAATTTAACCATAACCAAACTAAACCATTTATTTCGGTTTGGTTCGATTCGGTTTTTCGGATTTCGGTTTTTTTGCCCACCCCTCATTTTTCATTATCGTTTTGGGCTTCTAATGGACCTTCTGATTCTTTCTTTAATAAACATTACTCGGCTTACTCCACACAGCACAATGGGACTTTGGATTCTAACTTCTTCCCTTTTTTGTACACCATTTGTTGTTCTTCTTCGATTTTACGCTGCTTTCATCTTCTCTCTGTCACTCTCGAGCTCGTAAGCTTTTCTTCCATTTTCGTTCTACACCATTAATAAGTCGAAATTGATACTCTTAGACGCCAACCGTTCTATCTCCTTCGGTGAGAATCAATCAGCCGTACCGCCGCCCCCGCCGCCATCTTCATCGATTTCCTCCGAGATTCAAGTGGATAGCTAGTTTGAAATTTGATAATAGGTCAATTTTCTGTATAAATTTGGATAATACTGATACTCTTCGACGCCGACCTTTTTATCTCCTCCGGTGAGAATCAATCAGCATCAGCTTCTGTTGACACCCTCTAATAAAAAGAGTAATTAACATTTTAATTTAGCAGCTTGCAAAAAACGTTTTTGAACATTGTGGCTGAAGTCTGGTGGCTGAAACATGAAGAAAAACCTTTCTTCTACTGTGGAAGAGATATTAACAAACGATAGAATCATGTAAAATAATCCGAGCAATTTGTCACCAAACTAATATTTGTACCGAGTTTTCCTTCAGTTCTATTAGCTTTACCTAGTTATACTTCCGTTTTACTAGTTTTATTAATTTCACCTAGTTTTACTAATTTCACCTAGTTCTACCTTCTCGTACTAGCTTTACTTTAATTCTACTAAAATCCAATCTATTAACAACCAATTGAATCATGAAAAATAATCCGAGCAATTTCTCACAAGACTGATAATTGTCCCTTGTTTTATCTAGATTTACTTGAGTTTTACTAGTTTTACTTGAGTTCTACTAGCTTTACCTAGTTTTACTTGATTTCTAATATCTTTACCTAGTTTTACTATCGTTTTACTAGGTCACTAGTTTCACCGAGTTCTACTACATTTAATTTAGTTCTACGAATTTTACATAAATCCCAAAATGGCAATTTAATTTCAAAGCATTTCTGTTGCTAACTGTGGATGTGATATTAACAAAGGATAGAATCATGGAAAAAAAATTCGAGCAATTTCCCATAAGACTAATATTTGTATCTTGTTTTACCTAGTTTTACTTCAGTTCTACTAGCTTTACCTAGTTATACTTCCATTTTACTAGTTTTATTATTTTCACCTAGTTTTACTAATTTCACCTAGTTTTTCTAGTTATAGTTAGTTCTACCTTCTCGTACTAGTTTTACTTAAATCCAATCTATTAACAACCGATTGAATCATGGAAAATATTCCGAGCAATTTCTCAAAAGACTGATAATTAGACCTTGTTTTATCTAGTTTTACTTCAGTTCCACTAGCTTTACTTAGTTATACTTAGTTCGACTAGTTTTACCTAGCTCAACCTTCTCTTACTAATTTTACCGCAGTTCTACCTTCTCGAATTAATTTTACTGTATTTCAACAATTTTTACTGTTGTTCGACTAGTTTTACCTAGTTCTACCTTCTCGTACTAATTTTACGTCAGTTCTACTTAAATCCAATTCATTCCAAAGCATTGTTGTCGTTTTCTCAACTGTGGATGAGATATTAACAAACGATAGAATCATGGAAAAATAATCCGAGCAATTTCTCCCAAGACTGATAATTGTACTTTGTTTAATCTAGTTTTACTTGAGTTCCACTAGCTTTACCTAGTTTTACTACCGTTTTACTAGTTCACTAGTTTCACCTAGTTCTACTACATTTAATTTAGTTCTACAAATTTCACTTAAATCCCAAAACGCCTATTTAATTCCAAAGCATTGTTGTCGTTAACTGTGGATGTGATATTACCAAACGATAGAATCATGGAAAAAAATCCGAGCTATTTCTCACAAGACTAATATTTGTACCTTGTTTTATCTAGTTTTACTTCAAGTCTACTAGCTTTACCTATTTTTACTTCCGTTTTACTAGTTTACTAGTTTCACTCAGTTCTACTAATTTTACTTATATCCCAAAACGCCAATTTAATTCCAAAGCAAGGTAATACTAGGTAAACAGAAGTAAAACTACTAAGAGAACATAAAACTAAGTAGAACTTGGTAAAACTAGTAGAACTGGAGTAAAACTAGGTACAACTGAAGTAATATTAGGTACAACTATTAGTCTCGCGACAAATTGCTTGGATTATTTTCCATGATTCTATTGTTTGTTATTATCTCATCAACAATTGAGAAATCGACATTTACTTTAGTGCTACGAGTTTTACTTAAATCCCAAAACAGCAATTTAATTCCAAAGCATTGATGTCGTTTTCTCGACTGTTGATGAGATATTAACAAACAATAGAATCATGGAAAATAATCCAAGCAATTTGTCACGAGACTAATAGTTGAACCTAATTTTACTTCAGTTGTACCTAGTTTTACTCTCGTTCTACCAGTTTTACCGAGTTTTACTTAGTTTTATCTTCTCTTACTAGTTTTACTAATTTCACCTAGTTCTACCTTCGCATACTAGTTTTACTTTAGTTCTACTTAAATCCAATCTATTAACAACCGATTGAATCATGAAAAATAATCCGAGCAATTTCTCACAAGACTGATAATTGTACCTTGTTTTATCTAGATTTACTTGAGGTTTACTAGCTTTACCTAGTTTTACTTAAATTCTACTAGCTTTACCTAGTTTTACTTGAGTTCTAATAGCTATACCTAGTTTTACTATCGTTTTACTAGTTCACTAGTTTCACCTAGTTCTACTATATTTAATCTTTTTACTTCAGTTCTACTAGCGTTACCTAGTTATACTTCCATTTTACTAATTTTATTATTTTCACCTAGTTTTACTAATTTCACCTAGTTTTTCTAGTTACATCTAGTTCTACCTTCTCGTACTAGTTTTACTTTAGTTCTACTTCAATCCAATCTATTAACAATCGATTGAATCATGGAAAATATTTCGAGCAATTTCTCAAAAGACTGATAAATGGACCTTGTTGTATCTAGTTTTACTTCAGTTCCACTAGTTTTACTTAGTTATACCTAGTTCGACTAGTTTTACCTATCTCAACCTTCTCGTACTAATTTTACTGCAGTTCTACCTTCTCGAACTAGTTTTACTGTAGTTCGACAAGTTTTACCTTAGTTCGACTAGTTTTACTGTTGTTCGACTAGTTTTACCTAGTTCTACCTTCTCGTACTAATTTTACGTCAGTTCTACTTAAATCCAATTCATTCCAAAGCATTGTTGTCGTTTTCTCAACTGTGGATGAGATATTAACAAACGATAGAATCATGGAAAAATAATCCGAGCAATTTCTCCCAAGACTGATAATTGTACTTTGTTTAATCTTATTTTACTTGAGTTCCACTAGCTTTACCTAGTTTTACTACCGTTTTACTAGTTCACTAGTTTCACCTAGTTCTACTACATTTAATTTAGTTCTACGAATTTCACTTAAATCCCAAAACGCCTATTTACTTCCAAAGCATTGTTGTCGTTAACTGTGGATGTGATATTAACAAACGATAGAATCATGGAAAAAAATTTGAGCAATTTCCCATAAGACTAATATTTGTATCTTATTTTATCTAATTTTACTTCAGTTCTACTAGGTTTACCTAGTTATACTTCCATTTTACTAGTTTTATTATTTTTCACCTAGTTTTACTAATTTCACCTAGTTTTTCTAGTTACGGCTAGTTCTACCTTCTCGTACTAGTATTACTTTAGTTCTACTTAAATCCAATCTATTAACAACCGATTGAATCATGGAAAATATTCCGAGCAATTTCTCAAAAGACTGATAACTGGACCTTGTTTTATCTAGTTTTACTTCAGTTCCACTAGCTTTACTTAGTTATACCTAGTTCGACTAGTTTTACCTAGCTCAACCTTCTCGTACTAATATTACTGCAGTTCTACCTTCTCGAACTAGTTTTACTGTAGTTCGACAAGTTTTACCTTAGTTCGAATAGTTTTACCTAGTTCTACCTTCTCGTACTAATATTACTTCAGTTCTACTTAAATCCAATTCATTCCAAAGCATTGTTGTCGTTTTCTCAACTGTGGATGAGATATTAACAAACGATAGAATCATGGAAAAATAATCCGAGCAATTTCTCCTAAGACTGATAATTGTACTTTGTTTAATCTTGTTTTACTTGAGTTCCACTAGCTTTACCTAGTTTTACTATCGTTTTACTAGTTCACTAGTTTCACCAAGTTCTACTACATTTAATTTAGTTCTACAAATTTCACTTAAATCCCAAAACGCCTATTTACTTCCAAAGCATTGTTATCATTAACTGTGGATGTGATATTAACAAACGATAGAATCATGGAAAAAAAATCCGAGCAATTTCTCACAAGACTAATATTTGTACCGTGTTTTATCTAGTTTTACTTCAGGTCTACTAGCTTTACCTAGTTTTACTTCTGTTTTACTAGTTTACTAGTTTCACTCAGTTCTACTAATTTTACTTATATCCCAAAACGCCAATTTAATTCCAAAGCAAGGTAATACTAGGTTAACAGAAGTAAAACTACTAAGAGAACATAAAACTAAGTAGAACTTGGTAAAACTGGTAGAACTGGAGTAAAACTAGGTACAACTAAAGTAAAATTAGGTACAACTATTAGTCTCGTGACAAATTGCTTGGATTATTTTCCATGATTCTATTGTTTGTTATTATCTCATCAACAATTGAGAAAACGACATTTACTTTAATGCTACGAATTTTACTTAAATTCCAAAACAACAATTTAATTCCAAAGCATTGCTGTCGTTTTCTCGAATGTTGATGAGATATTAACAAACAATAGAATCATGGAAAACAATCCAAGCAATTTGTCACGAGACTAATAGTTGTACCTATTTACTTCAGTTGTACCTAGTTTTACTCTCGTTCTACCAGTTTTACCGAGTTCTACTTAGTTTTATCTTCTCTTACTAGTTTTACTTCCGTTTACCTAATATTACCTAGTATTACCTTGGTTTACTTCCTTTACCTAGTTATATTTTCGCTTTACTAGTTTCACCTAGTTTTATTAGTTTCACCTAGTTCTACTGCATATGATTTAGTAGATGAAATATTACAAACGATAGTTTTACTAATTTTTAAAAGATAGAATCATGGAAAATAATCCAAGCAATTTGTCACGAGACTACTAGTTGTACCTAGTTTTACTTCAGTTCTACCAGTTTTACCGAGTTATACTTAGTTTTATTTTTTCTTACTAGTTTTACTTCCGTTTACCTAGTATTATAGTTTTACTCCAGTTCTAACAGTTTTACCGAGTTCTACTTAGTTTTATCTTCTCTTACTAGTTTTACTTCCTTTACCTAGTTATATTTCCGTTTTACTAGTTTCACCTAGTTCTAATGCATTTGATTTAGTAGGTGAGATATTACAAACGATAGTTTATCTTGTAATTCTGTTTACTTCCTTTAACCACTGTTTATACACATCTTCTACATGTTTTATTAGCTTATCTTGTCATTTTCATGTAGTTTAAGGACTGTTTGTGCATTAGACTAGGATTTGCATTGCAGTTGCATTAAACAGGTGAATTGGATTCAAGAAGCATGGAAATAGCATCTGGGCTGAGAGGAGTGCAACCATTGAAGCAAATAGGAGTTGAATCAAGGAGATGACCAGCAAAGGATCAACCACTCGACCACCACTCTTGAAGCACTCGACCGTTTGCATCTAAAGCACTCGACCGTGTGCAACTCGTGGACTCGACCGTGTGATACTCAGGGACTCAACCGTTTGAAAGCAAGGGAAGGGACCACTCGACCAAGCCACTCGACCGCTTGTGGTCGAGTACATCGAACCGACTTTCTATTTTGTCAGCTAGCCAAATAAGGGCTTCCTTCCCTCACTATATATATCCCTTGTACCCCATGGCCGCCCACAACACCATCTTTTAGGAAAAATCACATCAGTAGCCACAAAAAACCTTAGTTTTTACCCCTTAAGGGTTTTTAGCTTTGAATATCATCTTACAACTTTATTTACTGTTTCTCTCAGATTTTAATATCTTGTAAGTCTCATAACTTTCTGGGTATTGAGAATATGAGTTTACTTTTTATATAAAGTTGTTATTCATTATCTCATCTATCTTATCATGCTAGTTTCATCATTTTCTGGGTTTATGTTCATCATCATCATATTTTATTCATCTGAGTAGTGAGTTAGGATTCTGGAGATGGATCAGGCTGGTTTAGGGTTGTGGTAGTATGGAATGGTCAAGCTTGATCGTTTAAATATCTCTTCTCGGTTGGTAGTTCTCTAAGTTGTTCTTATATCTGAGAGGGTAAGAACAGATATGAAGCTTCCTAGCATCACACCAATGTCTAGGTTGTTAGATAAAGCCAACACTGGAGATTACCATGCTTATCCCAAGAGATTGGTTGCACAAGGTGTTTTTTGACAAGTAATGGTTTGGTTCTTAATGCCTGTTCAGTATGGTTTCACCAATGAGAGTTGGTTTAGGATGTTATTGTAACTTGATCACTTATGTCATGAGAGTGAATTCGTGACTCATTGAGATCATTGTCTAGAGATAGCTCATGTTTGATTGAGGTTTGTTGACCAGTCTAGATAGCCACAACTTGAACACCAGCCCATGAATCCATCTCTGGAAGCCTTCTTTGTCATTTGATTGTTTACTAATCGCATATTATCCTGTTTCATTGCATTCTGTTTTGTTTTAAGCTGTCAAGATTGCATATGTTCTTCGTATCTACCCACTCGACCTAGTCACTCGACCAGTCACACGGTCGAGTGCTTGATCGAGCACCTTCGGGTTGTTCATCTATTTTCTGTTCCATTTCAATTTACATTTTGCATCTTTACTTTTTGTTTACTGCTTTTACTTATGTTCGTTTAATTTCAGTATTGCTTACCTTGTTTACTTGCACTTACTTTCTGTTTCAAGCATTTTACTTTCTGCATTTACATTTGTTTTATCAAACTGTTTCACCAAAACCATTTTCATATTTGTCTTGACTTGATTAATTGTTACATTTTGATTGCATGCATATACACACTTTACGGATTGACATCCTTTATGCTACAACTACATACCCTGCATCTGATCATCATCCATACTTGTTTGTTTGATTTTGCATCATCCATTCATTGCATAAGGATTAGAAAAACATTATGTTTCAAGAAGCAAGATATATTACTTCTCATTATTCAGCTGAAGTTAGGTATCGAGCTATGGCGGCATGTCTTGCAAAGTCAATTTGGTATCGAACAAACATTTCCAACACGTGTCTTATGTGATAGTAAAACTGCAATTCATATTATTTAACCTCCAGTTGTTTACAAGCGCACTAGAGACATTGAGCCAGATTGTCATGTGGTGTATGTGATGGGATTATTAAAAACATCATATTGGTACTGAAGATAAACTAGCCTATATCTTAACTAGGAAAAATTTTCGGTCCTATCCTCCGTCCAGGGTGGTTTAGAGGGTGTGCGACCAGCGAAAATGTGCAGTTGGTCAAGTATGGTTTTTATAATTAAAATTTCCACGATATATTTGTTACGATTTTTCACCATAAATTTCTGCGAAGTTTATAGTTTTATATAGTTTCTAAAAATTTCTTGATAAGGAAGGTTTATTCCAAACTTCTATGTAAGTGTGCACAAACTATATACTCTTCAATAAAATTATTATATGGTTGTAAAAGTAGACTAAAATTTTGAACTATGATTTTATATACGAACAATAAATTTTATATATATACTACCATCTACACTATGGTAATTTATTAGCATTTTCTATATTATTTTTAAATTTCACATATAGAAAAATATTTTCTTGCAACATGTAACACAACCATTATTATAACCAACAAAAAACTTAATAGTAATACCAGAAAGAAAAAAATTGAAGCTCAGAAACTTTTTCTCATGAGTTGCTTTGACACTAGCGACCAAACTTGTAGGAAGCATCGAAAATCTTCATTACTAAATGGAAAATAGTTGTGCCTCATCTCTAGAAGGTTCATTAAAATTTTAAGATCATCTATATACAACTGGTCCTCAGAGGGTCACCATAAATATGTCGTTAATTGAACCGGCTTTGGAACCAGTTAATTGATTAATACGACATACGTAGGATGATACGATCTGGATTGGTTGTATTTGACGATTTTAATAAATTAATGAATCTACTAGATGGGAGGCACAACCGGTTGCCATTTCGCGAGAAAATTCTTAATGCACCTTACAAGTTTGGTCGTTGCTGTCAAAAGAATTCATCAATGCTAAATATCATCCCCTATCTTTGTAGGCGCTGAAGGTGGTGGAAAAATAAAGGTAAGAGTGAATTAACAAATATGAAGAGCAAAAGAAAGCGAACAATTGGATTATGAGGAGTAGTTTATTTTCTTTGAAAGAGGGGTTGTAAATACATTATCCAATTCTTTAAATTTATACAAACCCTAGTCAACTAGCATAAATGTATTGCAATTCATAAGTAGAAATAAATCATATGTTGATTATTTTAGATATACAAAGAACAATTAAACAACACCCGGACGTATACACACCACAAATAGAAATGATGTGGTGTGTGTGTGCACAATGATGTGGTGTGTGTACGCGCGCGTATGGTTTTTGCTATATATAATCTTGTAATTCATTAGTATAGATAACTAGCTTAAATGTATTGCAATTCATAAGTAGAAATAAATCATATGCTGATTATTTTAGATATATAAAGAACAATTAAACAACACGTGTGCGTACACATACCACACATAGAAATTATGTGGTGTGTGTGCAGGCGCGTATAGTTTTTGCTATATAGAACCATGAAATTCATTAGTATAGATAACTAATTTATGATGTAATTTATCATTATATATATATATATATATATATATATATATATATGTGTGTGTGTGTGTGTGTGGGTGTGTGTGGTGTGTGTGTACGCTCGCGTGTGGTTTTTGCTATATAGAACCTTAAAATTCATTCTATTAGATAACTAATTTGTGATTTTTTGATAACAATTTTTTTTTTTGAAACACGCTGATAATAATGAAAAAATACAATAGGGATCTCCAACTTTTCAGAGTTTATATATACTATATATTAAGATACTTGTTCAAAAGTTAATATTTTTATAAATATTATATATATATATATATAATCAAATTTATACTTCATTGTTTATATAAAAAATCTTTTCAATTTATGGAAATAAAATAAAATTCAGTATTAACCAAACATTTAAAGCATAGAAATCATATCGATTATTCTTGTTTAAATGGAAACACATGAAAAGGTGTTAAGAATAAGTAATCTCAATTTAGTCAAAAATGTAAACAATGAGTTGATTATGTAATGCCTATAATATTTCTTTACATATCTTCAGCCAAAATTGGTTCCTTTCTGAGTCACGTTAAATGGGTTTCTTGTACTGATTCAACATGTATGTGCATCAATGAATCTAGCCGAGGAATTGAAGATGCCAAAACTGACCGCATAAGCGACATGGAACATGGAAATTTAGTTCCCATACATCCTAGAAAAGTCTCCATTCTTTCGGTTGTTTTAATGTGGATTCAAGTCTTAACAGAGGAAGCTACAAAATTTCTAGTCGTTTCTTATTTATTATTGTTAAGACTATATTGAACACAACAAATTGCTATTTAATTTCTTATTACTATTTGTGAGTCCAGTTAGTGGTAAAATAATACGCAAAAATGTAGAGTTCGTTAAACATTTGCCGAGCATATGCTTGAGCTTTGGACTTTCGTTTACTTAATAGTCTTACTGATACTTTAACAGCTTTTGAGTTGATCCATGATTGTAACAGTGCCACTTTATGTACACCTGATTCTTCATGATATATGCATTTCCCAATGTATCAGTTTCATGTTGCCAGTAATGCGCACAAGAATATTAATCAATCAGTTTCATGTTTCCAGTAATGCGCACAAGAATATTAATCAATCCTCAAGAGGATCATAAACATTGAGCATTTTACCAGTTTAGACTTGTTTTTCCAATTAGCAAACAGTCCCGACGTTGATAACAACAAGTCATTCCTATAACACAAATCTTTGCTTTCTCCAACACCCAACTAAAACCAATCTTAGCCGTTTATGAATGTTTTCCGGAATAAACTCAACAATAAATATAAGAGCTAGTGTTTAGGCGGGCAAATAAGACTCCAGCATCAATTTGGCTGGTGAAGGTGTAAGAATCTCTACGATCAGGTACGTGTATTTCCACTCATTCTCGGCCTTGTCTTTAAACATCTCCGCATACACTTTCCCCCCTCCTTGAGGCCCACGGATGTAGAAGTTTACCTGAAGCATTTTCAATTTTGATAAATGTTAAACAAGCTATTCTGTAGTCTGTTTCCTCCGATTTTGTTCTCAAGCAAGGATGTGACTCCAAGGCCACAAGGGGGTGAATTACCTCAACATGCTCAACTCCGTCTTCATCTGTAAATACTCTGTTGGGTATACGTTGACGAGCAGCTCGGTTTCTAGTTTCTTGTCCGTAGCCTTTGATGGGGGATCCAATCCTAACCCTCACCTAATTAACAAGACAATCTCTGCATTAACACAGATGCTATCTCATTTATTTAATACACCACCCTTCCGATGGAGTTACTTTCTTATTATATTACCTGACCATCATCTTGAATTCTCTTAAGGGCTTTGTCAAAGATCTTGTACCTAGAATATAGAATGGTGTGTCTTTAGAGTAAGACCAAATCCTAGTGTCCTAGCAGATAAAATGAAACTAGAGGTTCACAAGTCTCACTCTTTTGGTTGAAAGATGAGCTCTTTAAACACACCGTAGCCAGCAGCTCCGGCAACCGCAAGCCCAGCAAGAATAACAAGACTGTAGGAAGCACCTTCTGTAAAGGTCACCGGTTTCTCAGGGATGTGGTATGTAGGAGAATCAAAAGGATCCTCCACAGTCGTCACATCTTTCTTAGCCTGTAAACACACAATTTTCAAAGCAGGCATTAAGTAGCTATGCATATTGGGATATAAGTTGTTGTCTGTCGGTTTTGATGTTTTGCGTTGTGATAAGTGGCGAACACAGAGCGTAGGAGAAACTTGTACACAAAAATGTTGAGGAGGTCAAAAGCATATTGTTATGAACGAACACCTTATTCTGCTGATTCCCAGGTTCTTTAGAAGTTCTTGATGATGCAAAAGATCTAGCAAGGTAAGATGAGTTGATCATCTTTGGAAGAGTTGTTTCCGTACATATACTTGCTTGGGGTCGAAACAATAGTCCTGCAAACAGAGATGATTGTCAGAACAACAACTACACAAAGACTGGGATTTGAAGTTTTATAAACTACAACACATGATGATAATTGCTGACCCTTAGCTCCAGTTGAGTCCTGCATAAGAAAAACTCGATGAGAGAGAGCTATTAAACTAACAGACTGAATGCCCCCAAAAGGGTAAGGGTGTAAGTAGCAAACAAATGTTGTGTTTACCAGACTCGTGAGACCCGAACTAGTAATGGTCCGCCTTGATGCTCCGCTTTGTAAAACGCTTATCAACTTCATATCGGAAGGGAGAAAACAAAAAATATATATATAACAATTAAGGATATATTTTGCAAAGACATTCTTATTACTAGAGACTAGAGAGACTCAATCAATTCAAACAGGACTAGAAAAGAAAAGCATTCACCCGAGACATATTGGAAAACTTGTACTAAGCCTAGAGCTATGTGTAGATTATGCAAGTCAAGTTCCGCCAGAGTAGGGAAAAGAGTAATAGATGGAATACAAAATCAAAATCACGCAAAAGGAAGGAGAAGGCAGAGAGAAACCGATTTTGGGAATCCGGAACAAGGCTGTGAAGAAGCGGAGGAAGAAAACGAAGTAAGTTTCGATTTGGATTGGCGGCCCATGGCTATCGCTGATCTCCTTACAAGGTTCATCATCATATATCTGGGTAGTGATAGGAGCGAGGAGGAGAAAGACTGAAACTTGAAGCTTCTTCTTTGCAAAAAAATCCCACGACGGAAGTACGAGCGAGCGAGATTGATGAGCAAGGCGAAGCCGCTTCTTCTGTCGTCGACTTCTTCTGGGGTTTTTCACAGTCACTGGGCAATTTTGGTTTGGGCTTGGGGTTTTATTAGGTTTGGCCTTAATTGCGAGACTAAATCACAATTATTTGTTTTAAATGTTTTAGATAAATTCATCACAAGCATTCAATTTCAAATTGTAAATTTTAAAATACTGTATATTATTCCATAGTATTTTATAATTTATTGGTTTATTCTTTTTTCATGTAATAAAATATAATGTGTTCTTCCATATTTTTGTTATTTAGTTAAATTAATATTCAATTTTTCATAATTTTAATGTAATTCGTATTATTCAACTGCTATAGTACTATCAATCAAGCTAAAAATACTCAACTGTTTTTTTTTTACCACATCATCTTTTATATTTGCTATTTTTAACCGTTTTTCTACCATCTCGTTTAAACGTGGTCACCAATCAAATCCATTTACTTATAAATTATCTATCTTGTTGAAACCCCCATTTGGATATTTTGGCTGAACCATTGCTACAAGACGGTTTCAAGTTTCAATAGGATACATGTGAGAGGTGGCTAGAAAACTTTTTTTTTCCGGAAAATATTTAGGTTCACCCCTAGCAGTGAACACTTTTGTCACCTCCTCTTTTTCAACCAATCATATTATGTCACCTAATAAAAGGTTATACGTCGGTTTGATTTATAAAAAAATATTTAGATTTTACAGTTAAAAAAAACTATATGTCAGTTTAGGTTAACAAATGAGAATTAAAGTTTAGATTTTACAATTAAAAGAGATTAAATGTCGGTTTGGATTAACAAATGAGAATTAGATTTTAGATTTTACAATTAAAAGAGATTACATGTCGGTTTGGGTTGACAAATGAGAATTAGGGTTTAGATTTTACAGTTAAAATTAAAAGAGATTATATGTTAGTTTGGATTGACAAATGAGAATTAGGATTTAGATTTTACAATTAAAAAGTATTATGTCGGTTTGGATTGACAAAATGAGAATGAAAATTTAATTTTTTCAATTAACAGGAATTATATATTGGTTTGTTAAGTTTAATTTTTAATTATGAAAATATTAAAGCAAAATGGAAAAAGAAGAGATGTTGATGGTGAAGGACGTCAACGACGTTAAAAGAAAAAAAAACTAATTTTTCTAGTTTGTTTTATCGTTTGATTTAATCTAATATTACGTGATATCTTTTTATTGGATAAAAGGAAGGGAGGTAAACAAAAGGATATAACTTAAAGGTGAACTTAAATATTGTTCTGTTTTTCCATATATATATATAGTAAAGGGAGGTTTACTAGAATAGGACATTAATTGTGGTTTATTACTCGAAAGGAGGGTAAGTACGAAAAGGGAGGGAATGATGCGGACATTGATCCTACAAACCAAACCGTTGAACTAGATCCTGTATCACATCCTGTACCAGAAGTACGAAAAGGCCCTATGACACGATCAAAGGCTAAACAGCTAAGGACAAGGTTTAACCTAGCCGTTCAAGACATTGTAAGCTCCCTAGAGCTGAAGGACGTCAACTGGTCTGTACCACCATCATGCCACCATAATGGACATGATCACATTACCGAGGAAGAGCTTGCTGAAGCCTTCACCCAAATGAGCCTTGATCAGACCATTTCCCCAGGTATGAAACCTCTTTTGGCAGGTCAAGGAACCTCAAGAATCCAAGAGAAGACATTGGATCTGCAAGAGACGTGTGATACAAGCTACACCTCCGATCAATATAGTGAAGATCAAGACCAAGACATAGAGGACATGAACGAGCATCAAGAGGCTGATCAAGATACTCTAGAGGAACTCCAGGAAGACCCCTACTTCAGTAAACAAACCAACAAGCCAATACAAGACAGGAACCCTGAAGTAGTTCATCGAGTAGTACAAGAAGTGGTTCAAGGAACGTCAATTGGACCTAGATCGCATCCAGGTAAGTCTTATTTAATATTTTAAATCTTTGCAGGTCCCACCAACCCCAACAACGGCTAGAAGAGTTGCTCATCAAGAGAGATCAAGTGTACTTTAGCATTTTCTTTTATTAGTTTATTTACTTTCTAAAAACAATGGTTTTGTGTTTGATTTTATTTGCTTTCCTTTGTTGCATTATTTTGCATTTATTTTCGGCCTTAGGGCTAGCTGAAGGACTCTTATAAAGTCCCCTTGCATCAGTTGTACGATTTTTCACCTTTGATTATCAATAAAATACTGAATTTTCTTACTTTTTCTCGTTAAGTGTTCTTGAGAGAATAAGCTTGTTCTTTGTCTTGTGTGTGAGATTCCACAAGACTAAGTTCGTGTACTGTATCAGAGACCAATCACATCTTTGTGGTGTACTTCAATCCGCCAGCACTTCCCCTTTTACCGATCCCACACGAGAGAAGCGACCGCCATCGTGTCAGATCTACATCATCGACCATCTTTCCTTCACAAGAGAGAAGCGACCGCCAGCTTGCGAAGCCATCATCTCTATCCCGGTATAAGACTCACCACCGAGTCTTGTATCATCTCGTATCAGAGCACAGTTCACGCTGTTCCCTTGCCAGGTTTATCTTTTCCATTTACTTTCATTTGATTTGTAGCTTTTGTTTTATTTTATTAAAAAAAAAAAATCCTAGTTTCTTTTATTTCACAGCCTTATCTCTAGTTTGTTTAAGCTTTTATTTACAAACTTTAAAAAAAAATATTATATTTTCAATTTGTTTCCTTAAGTCGTCTGTTTCACTCTCTGTATTAGTTGCTGTACTAGTTCATCTTGCATTTAAAAAAAATATATATATATATTTTCAGCTTTTGTTTCATTGCTTTTATTGTCTAATATTGCTTGTCATTCTTAAAATTTCAAAAAAAAAAAAAAGTTTCCTTTATTTTCTTTGACATTTCCCTTTTCAACTTATGTGGTACGTTGATCCTTTGTTGTTTTTGTCTAAGCGCAGATCCGTTCTAGACACTCACTATGGGAGAAAACGCAGATATACCCCAAGACGCCATGATGCAAATGATGAGAACCCTCACAGAGCAGTTGAGAGGACTCGGCGATAAGATAGGCCGTTTGGAGCAACCTCAAGTGAGGGTTGACGTTGGACCAGATCCAGATCCAGATCAAAGGAATGTCCGCGACGAGGAAGACGAATCCATTGACATGGATGATGATGATGATCCACCACCAGATCCATTAAGGAGTCAACATCAGCGGAGATAAGATCCTTTGATGCGGAACCGTGCTAGAGAGGTAGAACCAGGAGAACAAAATCGAGATGTTAAACTAATACCTCCTACTTTTGCAGGAAAGTCTAATCCGGAGGTTTACATGGACTGGGAGAGACGTATGGAATACATATTCCAATGTTATGGCTATGGAGAAGCCCGAAAGGTAGCCCTTGCATCGGCGCAGCTCACTGACAATGCCTTGTCATGGTGGGATAGGACGGTAGCCGATAGAAGGAGGCAGCGGTTTGCTACCATCAGCAGTTGGGGCGACATGAAGTACCTCTTGAGGTTGAGGTATGTACCTGATCATTATCAACGAGACTTACAAAAACGTTTTAGAAAATTATCTCAGGGAACAAGGACTGTGGATGAGTATTTTGAGGAGTTTGAGAAGCTCATGAACTCATTGGAGCTGGAAGAATCGAGTGAGTCCCTAATGGCTCAATTCATTGACGGCTTGCAAGAGCGTATAGCCCGAAAGGTGGAGACATCGAACTACAGCAGCCTACATGAACTACTTCACAAGGTTGTACAAGTAGAGCAGCAAATCCAGCGTAAGATGTATTTAAGGAACCGTACTAGAAACAACACGCCTTTGAATGCAAGCAACAGCCGGAGCATGGACAAAAGCAAAAGCGTGGAAAATGACTCTAGGTTTAAGAACAAGTCTAATGAGGCACCTAAAACCTCTAAACCCGAACCAGGTAAGTTCCCTAACACTAGTCAATCTCGTACCCGTGACATTACTTGTTTTAAATGTCAAGGCAGGGGACACATGGTGAGAGAATGTCCGAACCAAAGGGTGATGATTGTCACACCTAGTGTAGACTATGAGTCTCAAGACGAGCAAGATGAGTACCGTACTGATCCGGAGAATGACGTGGAGTATCCCGACACAGGAGAACTTCTTGTGATCCGACGTATGCTGAGTGTACTTGTCAACCCCGAGGAGAAAGTTCAAAGGGAAAATATTTTCCACACTCGATGCACAATCAAGAACAAGGTATGTAACTTGATTATTGATGGAGGTTCTTGTACTAATGTTGCTAGCAAGTATATGGTGGACAGGTTAGGTCTTCAGAAGAAAAAGCACCCGAGGTCATACAAACTTAGGTGGCTGAACGATGACACCGAGCTGAAAATTGCTGAACAAGTTACTGTATCATTCAGCGTTGGGAAATACCAAGATTAAGTCATTTGCGATGTAGTTCCAATGAGAGTCGGACATCTTCTTCTTGGAAGACCATGGCAGTTTGACCGAGCTACAACTCACGACGGTCGAACAAACCATTACACTTTCACGCACAATGATCGTAAGTTCAACCTTGCCCCTTTAAGTCCTTCTGAAGTTCATGAGTTGCAAAAACACATGAACAAAGAGGTCGAGGTAAGGACTTCTAACCTTTATTTGAGATCCAATGAGGTTTGTAAAACCATGAGTGCCAAGGGCACCGTGCTACTAATGTTGTTCAAAGAATGTTTAAGTACAGGTACAAGTGAGCTTGAACTACCCGCTGAAGTACAAGCTGTACTAGATCAATACAAAGACGTGTTTCTGGAGGAGATACCACCAGGATTACCCCCTATTCGTGGCATTGAACATTAGATCGATCTTGTACCCGGTTCTGCTCTACCAAACAAACCAGCTTACCGAATGAATCCGGAGGAGTCTAAGGAGTTAGAGAAGCAAGTGCATGACCTAATGGATAAAGGGTACATCAGCGAGAGCCTCAGCCCGTGTGCGGTACCAGTTCTCTTAGTTCCAAAGAAGGATGGTACATGGAGGATGTGTGTAGACTGTCGAGCAATCAACAATATCACCATCAAGTATCAACACCCCATTCCAAGACTAGATGACATGTTGGACGAGTTAAGTGGTGCAACCGTCTTCTCCAAAATTGACTTGAGGAGCGGCTATCACCAGATCCAAATGAGGGAAGTAGACGAGTGGAAAACCGCGTTTAAAACCAAGCAAGGTCTCTATCAGTGGCTTGTCATGCCATTTGGGTTAACCAACGCCCCAAGCACCTTCATGCGACTAATGAACCAGGTTCTAAGGTCATTTATTGGTAAATTTGTTGTTGTTTATTTTGATGACATACTTATTTACAGTAAGTGTCATTCTGATCACATTAAACATCTAGGGTTAATTTTGAAAACACTTCGGAAGGAAGGTCTTTATGCTAACCTAAAGAAGTGCTCCTTTTGTACTGATAAGTGTGTGTTCTTAGGTTTTGTAGTGAGTAAACACGGCCTACAGGTGGATGAGGAGAAGATTAAGGCCATAAGAGAATGACCTACTCCAACTTCGATTGGACACGTTCGCAGCTTTCATGGTCTCGCAAGCTTCTACAGGAGGTTTGTCAGGGATTTTAGTACAGTGGCTGCACCAATGACTGCTGTGATCAAGAAAAACGTGCCTTTCTCATGGGGAGAAGCTGAAGAAAAGTCCTTCAACACATTAAAAGAGAGGCTCACACAAGCACCGGTCTTAGCCCTCCCAGATTTTGAAGTTATATTTGAAGTAGAGTGTGATGCATCAGGCTTGGGAATTGGAGCTGTACTACAACAGAGAAAAAGACCCGTGGCTTTCTTCAGTGAGAAGTTGAGTGGAGCTACGTTGAACTATCCGACCTACGACAAGGAGCTTTATGCCTTAGTTCGAGTACTAGAAACGTGGCAACATTACTTGTTATCCAAGGAATTCATCATTCACACCGATCATGAAACCCTTAAGCATCTCAAGAGTTCAGACTTCACTTAATAGGAGACATGCAAAGTGGTTGGAGTTCATTGAGACGTTCCCATATGTGATAAAGTATAAGAAGGGCAAAGAGAATGTGGTTGTTGATGCTTTGTCAAGAAGATATGCTCTCATAGCTACTATAGAGGATAAAGTAATGGGATTTGAGCATATCAAAGAGTTGTACAAAGATGACCCAGAATTTGGAGAGTGCTACAAGGAGTATGGCAAAGGAGCATACCAAGCATTCTACTTGCAGGATGGGTTTCTATTTAGAGACAAGCAGTTGTGTATTCCTCAAGGTTCCATGCGAGACTTGATACTCACTGAAGCACATGGTGGAGGTTTGATGGGTCACTTTGGTATCGACAAAACCTTGGTCGTGGTAATGGAACACTTCTTTTGGCCCCATCTCAAGAAAGACGTTGAGAGATTTTGTGCTCGATGCATTGTTTATCACAAAGCAAAATCCAGGTTACATCCTCATGGTTTTTACTTACCATTACCTATTCCTAATGCCCCTTGGGTAGATATTTCTATGGACTTTGTCTTAGGATTGCCAAAGATTAAACACAAGGATTCGATCTTTGTTGTTGTGGACCGGTTCTTCAAGATGGCACACTTCATCCCGTGTGACAAGACCAATGATGCGACTCAAACCGCAAATTTGTTCTTCAAGGAAGTGGTGCGCCTCCATGGAATTCCAAGGACAATAGTCTCTGATCGTGACACCAAGTTCTTGAGTCACTTTTGGAAGACACTTTGAAGAAAGTTAGGTACCAAGCTTCTATTCTCTACAACTTGTCATCCCCAAACGGATGGACAAACTGAAGTGGTAAACCGAACTCTCTCTACTTTACTTAGAGCCACTCTTGGTAAAAATATGGCAACATGGATTGATTGCATTCCTTTTATTGAGTTTGCTTATAATCGTGTTGTCCATTCGGCTACAAAACTATCTCCTTTTGAGATAGTCTATGGAATTAACCCTTTGTCTCCATTAGATTTAGCACCTTTGCCTCAGATAGAACAGGTTTGCCAAGATGGGCTAAGAACAGGAGAAATCATCAAGAAGTTGCATGACAAAGCCAAAGCAAATTTGGAAAAGAAGAATGCCGACAACAAACGCAAGGCTGATCGGGGAAGAAAGGAGATGTTGTTCAAACCGGGAGATTGGGTCTGGTTGCATATGAGGCCTGAGAGATTTCCAACACAACGAGCTTTTAAGTTATCACCAAGAGGCGACGATCCATTTAAAGTTCTTGAGAAGATCAATGACAATGCCTACCGTTTGGAGCTACCAAACGAGGTAAAAATTTCTCACACTTTTAATGTAGCTGACTTGTCTGCTTATGATTCAGGAGATTCAGTTTTGAGGACAAAACCTTCTGAAGAGGGAGGGAATGATGCGGACATCGATCCTACAAACCAAACCGTTGAACCAGATCCTGTACCACATCCTGTACCAGAAGTACGAAAAGGCCCTATGACACGATCAAAGGCTAAACAGCTAAGGACAAGGTTTAACCTAGCCGTTCAAGACATTTTAAGCTCCCTAGAGCTGAAGGACGTCAACTGGTCTGTACCACCATCATGCCACCATAATGGACATGATCACATTACCGAGGAAGAGCTTGCTGAAGCCTTCACCCAAATGAGCCAAGGAACCTCAAGAATCCAAGAGAAGACATTGGATCTGCAAGAGACGTGTGATACAAGCTACACCTCCGATCAATATAGTGAAGATCAAGACCAAGACATAGAGGACATGAACGAGCATCAAGAGGCTGATCAAGATACTCTAGAGGAACTCCAGGAAGACCCCTACTTCAGTAAACAAACCAACAAGCCAATACAAGACAGGAACCCTGAAGTAGTTCATCGAGTAGTACAAGAAGTGGTTCAAGGAACGTCTATTGGACCTAGATCGCATCCAGGTAAGTCTTATTCAATATTTTAAATCCTTGCAGGTCCCACCAACCCCAACAACGGCTAGAAGAGTTGCTCATCAAGAGAGATCAAGTGTACTTTAGCATTTTCTTTTATTAGTTTATTTACTTTCTAAAAACAATGGTTTTGTGTTTGATTTTATTTTCTTTCCTTTGTTGCATTATTTTGCATTTATTTTCGGCTTTAGGGCTAGCTGAAGGACTCTTATAAAGTCCCCCTGCAGCAGTTGTACGATTTTTCACCTTTGATTATCAATAAAATACTGAATTTTCTTACTTTTTCTCTTTAAGTGTTCTTGAGAAAATAAGCTTGTTCTTTGTCTTGTGTGTGAGATTCCACAAGGCTAAGTTCGTGTACTGTATCAGAGACCAATCACATCTCTGTGGTGTACTTCAATCCGCCAGCACTTCCCCCTTTACCGATCCCACACGAGAGAAGCGACCGCCATCGTGTCAGATCTACATCATCGACCATCTTTCCTTCACAAGAGAGAAGCGACCGCCAGCTTGTGAAGCCATCATCTCTATCCCGGTATAAGACTCACCACCGAGTCTTGTATCATAGAGTTACGCGGGAGAAATATAAATAGTTATGGTAGAGTTAGTAAAACCCATAGAGTTATGAGGTAGAGTAAGTACCCGCCGTAGACTTAACTTTAGTGGTGGCAGAGTAAGTAAGAAAAAGATTCTTAGAGTTATGGGCGAAATAGAGATAGGCGATAGACTTAATTGTAGTGGTGGTAGAGTAAGAAGGTAGAATTGAGTTATATGGCAGACTGATAATTAGTGACAACAGAGTTATTGTTGATGATAGAGTTATTGTTGATAATAGAGTTTTTGAATTACGTTGTGGTAGAGTTAACGATTACTAAAATAGCTTAAAATTCGTAGACTTAGCGTTTTGTGTAGTGATAGAGTTAGTAATTGATAGTAGATTTAAGAAATTTAAGTCAACATTAGAAAAACAATTTTTAGGTTAAATGAGGTTGCCTAAACGGTCAAAAGACAAAATTGCTCTCAACAAAGAAATACCTAAATTTGTATTTTGTTGGATATGTATGTGTTGGTAAAGTATTGATGGAGATCACTATAATTGCAATTTTTTTGTGTAGCCTAAAGATGGGCTAAGAGAGTTAGCTCATACTTATCTAGTTATTTTCATGATTTAAAAACAAACCATGTTGTTTGGCAATTAAGTTGTTGGTTTATAAATGTGATCAAGCCAATTGGATATATGCACAATAAAGCTAATGGTGGTATGATGAAGCCACTCAAAGAGTGGATGAAGATAAAAATAATAATTTCATAAATTTCAAAACAAAACAATATCCCAACGAAGATTGTTTTAATTTGTTCTTAGAGAGATAAGAAGCACACAACATGAGACGTTTGTTTAGAACTGTTAGGTCATCTCCAATGAGGTTCAGGTACAAGTGTTTCAAATTTAAATTTGACACACACTCTTGAAAGTAATTCGACAACGGACAACTAGAATGTAGACAAGAAAAGCTTCAAGCTCAGGCTTGGAAAGATCTTGATACAAAGCTTCTGTGATGCAATTCTCCTTATTGCCAAGCATCCTAGAAATGTTTTGAAGCTGAGAAAATCTCCATTCATAGCTCTTTGTTCTGCCAGTGTTGAAGTTGGTTCTGAGCTCATCTACAACCAAAACGTGAAACTTTAAAACAAGAACCTGCATTTCAAACACCAAAACCAGAACCTGCATTTTAAACTAGAACCTGCAGTTTTTAAAAAACCAGAGCCTGCATTTTGAAAACCAAAAACAGAACCTACAATTATTGACAAAACAAGAACCTGCATTTTAAACTAGAACTAACAGCCATAATAGCACCCTAGGGATTTGAGAACAACGAGATAAGTAGATATAGCTTGTAACCACTGATCAGATAAACATTAAATTTAATATAAATCAGCAAAATTGATTCAGCCTGGAGTGCTTCACAACAATTCTCTCTCTACTGAAGTAAACGATATAAAATGATAATCACTTCTACAGAGTTTTTTCACAGAACAAGATGTCTCAAGTTTAGAGGTGTACCACAGAGACTGTAACAACAGCTAATGAGATGCTAGAACGTTGCAGCTACCATAACCGTTAATGTAAACTTTACCAAACATGTGTACAAGGGATATTAAGATAGAACACTAAGCAGAAAACTCTGTAGAAAACTGAGCAGAAAACTTTGCCCAACAAAAAATGCTCATGAAGCAAAAACGAATGCATTTTCCATCACAAATTCTTCCCAAATCCAGACCCCAAAAGGAACTCCTACACTGAAAAATCTTAAGTTTAGTCAAAAAAAAAAAAAAAAAAAAAAACACCTCTAGAAAACAAACTAACCAAGCAAAGAATCAATGCGTTACGAAACCTTATAACAAAGACTTAAACATTGGTAACGAGAAAAACTCACGAGGGTCACATTGATGGTAAAACTTCTGAACATCTGCAAAACAAAATATGAATAAAACCCAGAACCGTCAAATCCCAGCAAATTAAATAAACCAAGAACATGAAAAGAGAACAAAGCCGAAACCTCAATTAAAACAAACGAGCATAAAAACTGCAAATCTTCACAACTAATCAAAGACTCTCTGCAACGAACCAAGAGACGACGACACTCAGAGGACGACGACATTCATTCGGAAGCAAACGAATCTAAATCCTTCCGGGAAGCAACAACGGACGGACCGTCTCACGACGCCGGTAACCACATACTCTAAGTACAATCTAATCATCTCGTCTCTTACTGTAATTGTTGACAAACGACGCAACCGAAATCTTCACCGGAATCGCTACCAGAAGAAAGCAACAGAATCGCCACCCAAAACTACACCGGAATAGCCACACAAATATCCACCCAAATCGCTATCCAAAACTCCCCCAGAATCGCCACCCAAATCTCCGTCGCAATCAACACCGGAATCGAGTTCGGAATCGCTACCAGATGAGAGAGCACAATCGACTCTTCACATGTGTCGAGACTAGGGTTTTCACGATTTTGGTTTTTTTTTTTAATATATTATTCCTTTTTTCCTCAAATTTTAAATAAAAATGGCATTTCTGCAATAAACTGATAAACCAAATGGTTAAACGTCTTTTACCAACTAATTAGTACTACTTTAGTAAGTTAAAAATAAACTGACCTACTCTAATAATAAACCACGATTTATGTAACAGTATAGTAATTCTTTCTATAGTAAACGTTAGAAAAACTTTAATGACCATATAACACAAATGAAGCAGTTAACTCAAAGATAAAAACAGATTTTATGGAACGCAACACAAATGAGTGAATCTACTAGCTGTAGAGATTTTGACTTTAAAATTTTAGTCGTAGAGAATTTGCCAGTAGATGTTTTGCTATAGAAACTTTAACTGTTAAAATTTGATTGTTTACCACCAACTTTTAAAGTTGTAGATGTTATTTTTATTATTATTATTTAATAATAATGAATATATATTATGTCAAAAATTAACTCATACTAGGATTTCACCCGTGGTACACCGCAGAACTAAATTATAAATTATTGTCTTTTATATAATAAATTTTAATTTAATTTTCAAATTCTCAATTAATTAACTTTTGTCTAATTAATTTAGAATTTTGTTTAGAATTTTTTTTCTTCTTCTTACGCTTTATAAAGTTTATAACTTGATTACATTAAATTTGTTATTAGATAGAATATAAAAATTCTAGATTTGGTTTGTTCTCTAGAATTAAGCAGAGGTATATGCTTATATATTATGTTAGTTTATATTTTTATGTGTATTTTTTTTATTTTTTATTTGGAATTTTAAGAATGTGTTATAGTATGTGTAATATTTTGTAGTTCATATACTAAATAATTTATAAGTTAATTTTCAAAACTATGATTACAAATCTATACTATATATGAGATAAACTAATAGTTTTACTGTTGGTCTATAGTCCAAACCCGCCAATCTAGGCGGGTCAGACAACATGTTCAAAGATTTTTAATCCGTAAAAACTCATCATATGAAACCCGTGAAAGTAAAAATTAGTTTTAAATACGTTGAGATCAAAAATCTCAGCAATGGATCCTCGTCCAAGATCGAAAATCAATTTGTTTATTGATTAGACCGATTGTTTAGGAAATTTGTGTATGGAGAAAATATTGTTTTGTAAAATTGGAAACTTAATATTAATTAAATTAATTATAAACTTAATACTTAATATTAAAGAAAGTGGTTCCGATTGTTTTGGAAATTTATTTAGGATGGGAAATCTTGTTTTCAAAAATAGAAACTTAATATTAATTAATTAAATGAAAAACAAAATAATAATTAATGCCAATAGCATGCTTGTAAATAGGTATGAGCTTCATGATTTATTCATAAATTTCTCCAAAAATGTATATATAAATAGCACTTTAATGACAAATTAAATTTTATTAATCATAAATTAAAGTTCTAAAAATATAAGTCAATCAAATATGTGATTTTGTTTGAAAACTAATTAAAAATAAACAACTAGAAGAATAAAAAATAAATAACTGAAGTTGGAGACATCAATTTACTAAGTTATTAAAATTTGAAATAATGCAAAAATAGAAAATGCATTGAGTAGTTATACGAGCAGTCAATTATCCATTTACCACTAATCAAGGCATTGTTTGAATGTTAATCTAATAATTAATGATAAATTTCATAAACTCTTTTACATTATTATTAGTGATGATAATGAAAAAATAAAATTTAGTATTGAAATAGATCTTAAAAGAAAGAGAAAAAATGAGAATAATTAATTTATAAAAATAAAATATGTTAAATATATATATATATATATATATATATATTTGGATAGCTTTTAAATATAAAAGGGAGAAAAAAAGAATGCTTTTAAAATTGTATAGTTTTTAAAGCATGGGTTAGGAGGCTTTAAAAAAATGGAAAAACAAAGAAGATAAAAAAATAAGTGGCTTTCAAAAGCTTTAAAAAAAAAAAAAAGCAAAAAAGTTTGATTGGCAAAAAAAATGGCTGTCAAAACTTTAAACATTTTTAAGACTTTAAAAATGTGCTACCAATCAGGCCTTAGTCTTACCATTAAACAGATTTTATGGAAGGCAGGACAAACAAATTGTAGTCTTAGTCACATTAATATTGTCTTAGTCACATTAAACAGATTTTATGGATGAGTGTTCACCCATCCTAATATTGTTTTGTAAAATTGGAAACTTAATATTAATTAAATTAATTATAAACTTAATACTTAATATTAAAGAAAGTGGTTCCGATACATATGTTTTAATGTAATTGCTAGAAAAATGCTTAAGTAGTGTAATCAGGTTCATGTTCTTGAAGCGACCTCCAAGGTTGTTCTTAGCAAAATGGTCATAAGTATCTACAATATACTTGGGCTTAGGAGGATCTATGTTAATTTCTAGAAAGTCTATGTTATGTCCGATCACAATTTTTCCTACAAATAAACCAAAGGGTTAGTTTAGTTTCAGAGATTACATCAAAATGTAAAGAGAGACATAGACAAACCGTTGACATATTCATAGATCTTGTTGGAGGCGTCGAGGAATGTTTTTGCTTGACATAGTGTGCGCGTGAGCTTGATATTGTCAGGTATATCTTCAACCTTAGAGTTTGTACCAATAATATGATTACTAATAGAAATTTTGGGTAAATAGTAACATATCAAAGTTTCTTAAAACTTATCTAAATGAATAACTACTTATGGATGCAATATTTTGTTAATTCATTATGCATCAATTAAGTGGACAAATAGTCTATTTCATATCGAAGATATAATTAAATAAATTTCTAAATTTCTAATTAGTTTGAACTCACAATTTTATCAAAATTCAGAAT
The DNA here is from genome assembly GCF_030686135.1 of Camelina sativa. Classification (NCBI taxonomy): domain Eukaryota; kingdom Viridiplantae; phylum Streptophyta; class Magnoliopsida; order Brassicales; family Brassicaceae; genus Camelina; species Camelina sativa. Next base: position 24,009,833 of record NC_141882.1, on the reverse strand, counting down.
GTTAAACTTTTTACAAAGAGAACAAAAAAATTACATAAATGTTAAGGACTTTAGCTTTGATAAAATTTTCCCAACGCTAATCTGGAAATACTGAACCAAATATGAACCAGCTTAAATATTGAATGTGTTCTATGTACCGAACTGATATATATGGGGTATCCAAAAATATTTGAAACACAAATATACATACTTAAATATCTGAAATACCTAAGAATAATTATAAACCCAAGCATATCTGAAGAAACGAGTGATTTTGAAGAGAAAGGGGAAAAAAATTGAAGAATTGACCTAGAGGGAAACGATGATGAATTCGGGTGTGTGCGTTTATATATATACGCAAGCCAAAAAGAAAACACTCCCGAACCGCAGAAATCTGCCTCTGCTTTCATTGGATAAATTTGAGTAAAATAAGAATTAACCAATGTTTTAATTTTTTTTAGGATAATTATATTCGAGTATTTTTAAATAGATTTGGGTACATTTGTATAAAAGTTTGCCAATCGTGAACTGTATTCACTAAGTATTCAGTTCATGACGGGTTTTCCATGTAAATATCTGAACTTGAAAACAGCTGAGCTAAAATACCTTTCGGATTTGGTGAGAGAAATGTGAATGCGGATTACAAACAAGTAATCTTGTTTTACAAGTGTTTCGAGAAAAGTGAGAATACCACGCATCAGTCTGTATTTCATCACTTATAATGATCCCAAATATAAAAAGCATTTTCTTAATATAGATCACTTTGCCAAATGGTGCTTGTCGGGCAGAAATTGTAATGATCCCAAATATAAAAAATATTTTGTTAATATAGATCACTTGTAAGGGGGATAAGACCATTTGACAAAGTGAACTATATTAACAAAATGCTTCGTATATTTTGTATCATTTTAATTTGTGATTCATATAATTTCGCAGAAAAGTGAATACCACAGATTAGTCCGTATTCATTTTTCAATTGTAATTGATTTTCTATATATATTAAGAAACAAGATATGTATTAAATTTCTCATCTAGGAAAACAATTGTGTGTTAATTTATTATAATATTATGTTAGTCATGTTGCAAAATTGAAATTTAAATTTAGTGTGATTATCACATAAAAACATGTTTTTTTTTGGTAGGAACATAAAAACATGTTTGTAGAATAACTGATTATTTTTCGATGCAAAAGGAAAAATCTCAATTTTTATTGGTGACAGATTTACTTACGCTGTAAAATGGACCTACTGTTGAAAATAACAAATATTACTTTTACAATTTTTCTCTTAAATAAATTTTGTTTAAAAATTAAATATCTTAGTTACCTTTTTTTTTTGTTAAGCAGTAGTATTTGTTCTTTGGTGTTTTATTAAGGATCATTTAATAGACGGATCTATTATCCTCTTTTAAAATTTCAACAACAGACTTATTATTCATTATTTGATTTAGAGGGACAAACAGAATCAGTACTCCCATCTGTATTATTTGCTCATAAGAAAAAAAGATTAAATTGAAGATTTTTTCAAAGAGAGATTTATTATTATATCCCAAAATCAGTGTATCTTTCCCATGTGTTGTTTGCTCATGAGAAACAAATTAATAAAATATACTTTACAGAAAGATTATTATCTTAATTAAATGTTTTTAGAAGTTTTGAAACGGTAACAGATCAAATAAAAAAAAACATTAATTAAAAAAAGATTGAAAAGATGTCACAGCCGCGGAGTCGTTGAAGGCTAAATAAAAAATCTAACCAACCCCATTGAGATTGAGAGCACTCCTATTAGCTCTTTTACCCAAAAACCATCCATGAATCCTTCTTCTCATCATCATCATCATCGTCATCGTCTTCATCACCCTCGCCGACCTCACTCTGGATTCCGATTCTCTCATCTCCGTCCCTAGTTTCACCTTCCTCCGGCGATGAAAGCGTCTCTTCTTACCGGAGAAGCCAGAGCTTGGAGGTATTAGGGTTTTCTTTTTCCGTGCAACGGCGGTGACGAAATTTTCCTTGATTTTTTACTTTCAAGAAATTCGATGGCGGAAGAGAATCGTAGGGATCGAGGTGTTTCGTCTACGGTTGCGATTCCGTCTGGTTTGAACCGGATCAAAACTCGGTTAGCTTCGTCAGGTCCTAGGCCTGAAGATTTCTCCGATAAGCCTCCGTTTAATCGTAATCAGAAGAGTATTGTTCCTCGTGGACATGGTAGAACCACTAGCTCTTCCAAACAAGGTTTTGATTTGAAGATTCTTTCATTTCATACTAATTCATTTTGCAGGTTTTTTTTAAGTTAGAATCGTTTTGGTTTGTATGGTCAGTTAGGAAATCAGAATTTTCACATGAGCATTCATAGTAGAAACAGTTTGTTGTTATCTCGGTTACAGAAAGAAGAAAATGAGAGATGTGGTTTTGGATATTAGAAAAGTGATTGAAAACCCCTAAAAATGATATTTAGATTCACATATCATAGTTGATAAAATTTCTTGCTGGTGATCACTCCTCACAAGTGTCGTCGTTAACTCTTTGTTTTAGGAACAAAATTGTCAAGATGGCTCGCTTCGTATAAACCCAAGTATTCTTGTCACCCTCCAAAATATGTTTGCTCGAGCAGTGAGGTAAATTGTGCTTTTGCTTTTGTTCAATTGGGGACGTCATTGGCTTTGAATTAACCGCCTTGTTTTGGTGACAGGATGCCAAGTTAAAAGTCAAGAACTCTTGTAAAGTAGAAGAGAGGATGGTTAAGGTATCTGAAACTGCCCTTCCCTCTTCCAAGTCAATGGGTATAAAGAGCTTTTCCCATGAGTTAGGGCCAAGGGGTGGTGTTCAAACTCCTTATCCTCGTCCGCACAGCTACAACGATTTGAAGGTACTACAACGATCTTAACTTGTAGACTTTTCTTTTACTGAGTTTTAAAATTGTCACAAGATATTGCTATACAAGTTGTCTCAAAGTTGGGTTCTGTTTCCTAAAGTTTAAGGAATTGCAGTAAAATCTGTGTGCCATAAGGCTATTTTAATGACTCGTTTTGTTGGGATCTAATTATGTTAGTTGGTTGTATCTTATGATTGCAATGATATTCAGGAACTTCTGGGCTCACTTCACTCAAGATTTGATGTTGCTAAGGAGACTGTGGATAAGAAGCTGAATGACTTTGTCATAGATGTGAAAGAGGCTATAGAGAAAATGGATCCATCATGTCCTGAAGATCGAGAAATGGTAGAGGAGTTACTTAACTTGGCTCGAGCCTGTATGGAGATGACATCTGCCCAACTTCGTGCTACTTGTGAATCTATCGTCCAAGACTTGACTAGGAAAAGGAAACAGTGCCAAGCAGGACTAGTGAAGTGGTTGTTTTCTCAGTTGCTTTTTATATTGACTCACTGTACAAGAGTTGTGATGTTTCAGAAGGAGACTGAGCCAATTGATGAGAGTTCCTTCCGTAAATTTAAGGAATGTTTAGATAGAATCCCTGCTTTGGAAACAGATTGGGCTACTCCTAGAGTTGATGATTCTGGTTCTGGTAATCCTAAATATCAAAGGAATGAAGAAGGAAAAAAGTTCAAGAGACAGGAAAAAGAATCTTTGGAATCCGAGACAGCTTTCGGTTCTGCCATAGCAGTTGAAAATAGCAATAATGCTGATAGGGAAGGTTATGCAGCTGCTAAACAGGTTTTTCCATCGCAGAAACCCGAATATGATAGTAAAGTGGTAGAACAAAGATTTTATTCAAGCGATGAGTCTGAAGATAAGATGCCAAATGAGCCTGGAAAAGAGTTAGGTGGATCTGATTATGTAATATGCAGGATATGCGAGGAGGAAGTTCCTCTCTCACATCTGGAACCGCACTCTTACATATGTGCGTACGCAGATAAATGTGAAATAAATTGTTTGGATGTCGATGAGCGCCTTTTGAAACTTGAGGAGATACTGGAACAGATAATTGATTCACGAAGTTTAAATTCCTTCACTCAAGCTGGTGGCCTGGAAAACTCTGTTTTGCAGAAATCTGGAGTTGCATCTGAAGGTTGTTCTCCCAAGATAAATGAATGGCGGAATAAAGGTGTAGAGGGAATGTTTGAGGATCTGCATGAGATGGACACTGCCTTCATAGATGAGTCTAGCACATATCCTATTAACCTGAAGAGCCATGTAGGGGCCAAACTTTGCCATCATGGCACTTCATCATCAACAGGTAGCATCACGTCAGTATCTTCAACAAATACCCCCAGAACAAGTCACTTTGACTCCTATTGGCTAGAGCGGCATTGTCCAGAGCAAGAGGATCTTCAACTGGTTAGTTATATGTTTCCTTTATATTCTCTGTTTAGGCATATTAGAGATCAGCTATTGGTTTTATGTTATATGTTGTTGTACTAGTTTTCTACTGTGCCTTACAATATCCATTCTTATATATTGAAGTACGCCTGCTCAGTTTTGGAAATTAAACATTTAGAAGCAAAACATATTCGAGCTTTTTTTTTTCCATCTTGCAGATGATGGACCTATCTGATATTGCCCGCTGTGGAGCAAGCACAGATCTCTTGAAAGAGGGGTCCTGTGACTATCTGATGGCCTGCATGCAAGACATACAAGCTGTCTTAAAGCAGGGCAAGCTCAAAGCACTTGTAATAGATACTTTTGGGGGGCAGATCGAGAAACTTCTCTGGTAAATTCACTGTATTATGGAATAGTTAGCTACTGTACTCGTTCTATAGGTTTTATTAACACTCATGTTACCTGCAGCGAGAAATATATATATGCTCGTGAATTGACTGCCAATAAAAGTTCAGCGGGTAACGTAGAAAGTGAAGATGTCTTGGAGCATGCAGTAGCTACTCCACACTTACTGCTGAAAGATAGGATAAGTATCGATGACTTTGAGATTATCAAACCAATAAGTAGAGGTGCCTTTGGTAAAGTCTTTCTTGCACGCAAAAGAACAACAGGAGACTTTTTTGCAATAAAGGTAGATGCATTTTGTTTTTGCTTTGTTGCATATTGATATGATGTTTATTTAGCCTTGCGTAGTTTTTAATATGCGCAGTGTTTTGAAACATATAATTTAATGACAAGAATAACATGTAAATATAGTTAAATAGTAGCTTTCTCTTTTCCAATTTTAGACAGCCTAGTCGTTGGTGTCATATTGTTCAAACCTCTCATAATGACAGTACTCGTAAGAGGGAATTCTTAGTTATAGTATCCTGGTTCCCTGTGTTGTATTAAATTTGCTCATTTTTATGCGAAGTCAGCTTGTCCATGTGCTAATCTTATTTAGCTCATATACAGGTACTCAAAAAGCTGGATATGATAAGGAAAAACGACATTGAGAGGATACTGCAAGAGCGAAATATACTAATAACTGTCAGATACCCCTTTCTGGTAAATGTTGTACTTCTTTGCTACTGTCCAACTATAATATTCTTTCAAAGGCTGAACACCTGATCTTATAAATGCAGGTTCGGTTTTTTTATTCATTCACCTGCAGAGATAACCTCTACTTGGTAATGGAATATCTTAATGGTGGTGATCTATACTCTCTGCTCCAAAAAGTTGGGTGCCTTGACGAGGAAATTGCTCGTATTTACATCGCGGAACTGGTAAGTGGAAGGCTTCATCATATACATGGAATACCAAAGTTTGTTTGATTCTTTAAGAAACAGTTAACATTGATTTCAGGTTCTTGCATTGGAGTACCTCCATTCTCAGAAAATTGTGCACCGTGATTTAAAGCCTGATAACCTGTTAATCGCCTATAATGGGCACATCAAGGTTTGTTATTTAAGCTCTCGCTTACCTAATATGTTCTTGCAGTAGGGTGACCAAATGTTTTTTCCTTAATGCATACAAAAAGTGAAAGATGTCCTTCTTTATTTTTCCAAAAGGAGAGTTATATGCAGCAAATTTGCAAACATAGATTGTTCTCCTTACACTTGTAAAAAATATGAAAATAACCATATGCAAATGTTGTTTTCCCTTTCGGTTGTTGAAGTACTTTGTTTTACAACCTAACTTATTATTATTTTTGTTACCAGCTAACAGACTTTGGGCTTTCAAAGATTGGTCTTATAAACAACACAATTGATTTATCTGGCCATGGGTCAGATGTATCTCCAAGAATAAGTTCTCATCATTTCCAGAAGAACCAAGAAGAAGAAAGAATTCGGAATTCAGCTGTTGGGACACCTGACTACTTGGCGCCAGAGATTCTTCTTGGAACTGAACATGGTTTGGATACAACCTTAATCTAAATCGTAGATTCTTAAGCTTTTGTGAATCACTAGGAAATTAAATTCAACGCCTTGACCGTGCAGGTTATGCTTCAGATTGGTGGTCTGTTGGAATCGTCTTGTTCGAATTGATAACTGGAATTCCACCTTTTACAGCAGCCCGCCCAGAGGTACCTACATATTTTAATTTACTGCTGGAATTTTAAGCATGGTTTTTTCCTGACTAAGAATAGAAACTAGGTCTGGAGTTGCCAAAGTCATAATCATAATCATAAAAACTTAGTGGTATCATAATCATATGTTTTGATCACTGTAGTCCAATGGTCGTTAGACATCTTAAACAATTAAATCACATAAATCTAATCAGTATTTTGGCTATATAGGTGATTGTGGGTTTGTCATTTTTGGAACTTGATTGCTTAATTCACCTTTCCGAAAAACACTGAGGATTTTATATGTATATATCTGATTAAATTAAACCGTCATAGCTTTGTCTTCTTAGCAAAGGATTCTTTGAATGATTCATTTATGATCGGTTACAGTGTGATGGATTCTACACACAAATCTAGTTTTCAGTTAGTTTAAAATTCACACCGACTCACCTTTTCAATTGTACTATACAGATAATATTTGACAACATCCTGAACGGAAAAATGCCGTGGCCAGATGTCCCTGGTGAAATGTCATATGAAGCTCAGAATTTGATTAACAGGTCTGTTTTGAGGATTCTCAAACCTGTTCCCACCTTCCTATTATTTCCAGTTCTATTTATGTGTCTCATTCCAGTCAAGAAATTAACATCAATCCTAGTTTCTTCATGTTGGTTACCTACAACATCAGCTAATTTGAATGCTTTTTGCTGGTCCATATTACACTGGGGAACTCTTAGTTCGACATAAGTATATAATGACTGTGCAAGTTTGACGTTTAACTGGTTTCTCCCGTATTCATATAGATTCACTTTCTTTCCATATTAGGCTTCTTGTCCATGAGCCGGAAAAGCGACTGGGGGCAAATGGGGCGGCAGAGGTTCCATCACTTTCCCCTATGATATTTAACCTTCTAGATGCATGCTAGAACTGAAGGATGCTGATGTTGTTGTCATAAGTAAAACTCTCAGTAACAGCTCTGTTCTTTTTTTTCAGGTAAAGTCACATCCCTTCTTTCGAGGAGTTGACTGGGACAATCTTGCATTGCAAAAGGTGAGAACTCGACTCTGCATCTCTTTTTTTAATGCAAGAAATATTTGATAAACAAATAATGCTAATAAAAAACTGTTAGTTGCCATTTAAAGAAAGAAAAGATAAGAAAGTAAAGCAGAAGCTACTTGATCGAAATAGGCTTTGCGTTATTATGTATTCGTCAATGCATATTATGAATGAAGGACAGAATATTCTTTAAATCTTAGTTGCTTTTCCTTTTCTTGCTTTTTGGCAGGCTGCTTTTGTACCGCAGCCTGAGAGTATAGCGGACACAAGCTATTTCGTATCACGCTTCTGTGAAAACAGTTGCAGTGATAGTGAAACTGACAACAACAGCGGGTCATTTCCAGATTCAGGAGACGAGGTAGGCATTTAGAACTCACATCCTTTTTCCTATAGGTACTTCCAATCATCGAGGATCTATTATAATCTGTTTGTCCTTGGTTTTGTATTTTCTTAGTTGGATGAATGTACCAACCTGGAGAAGTTTGATTCTCCACCTTATTATCTCTCGCTCATTAACTTTTCTTTTAAGGTAAAATCGCAGTGTCCACCTTTTATTTTTCAAAATATGAATCCTAGTGTAGTTGATTGAAGTTGTTGGGTAGTTCTGCATTGGGATAATAATCATCAAGTATAAGCCATTATTATTTAAACAGAATGTTATGATGCAGAATTTGTCACAATTGGCTTCGATAAACCATGATGTGCTATTGCAAAAGGATCCAGCTAAAGGAGGAGGAGACTCGCCCTTTAAAAGCCATGGAACGTAGAGCTTTGCTACAACCGTCAAATAGCATTAGTCCGCGGTTTGGTCTGGTTTGGGTCTGCTTTGACCGTTGTAGCTGCTGCTGCTACTATGCTGAAATTGTTACCTTAAGGTCTTTGGGTAATTATTGTTCAGTTTTGTCATAAGTTCATTTGGAACTATTTCAAATGCAAATCCCAATATTTATTGCGTGGCAACACACACACACACACACACATACACCTGTATATAAGATTGTGTGTATTGAGGCTAATGGAAATAAGAGAGAGCTTTGGTTACTGAATTATGGGAATCCTCCTACTTCCAGTAAATCTTACTCTCGAAAGAAGTCTTCACAGTACCAAGCTTGCATCCATCCCATCAAGGTCACTGTCAATGAGAAAATGCCGGTTTCAGATATTTGGCAATATCAAATTAAAATTGAGAAAGTTTTTAGAAAGACATGTTCGGGGCGCACAGTCCCACTTTGCTCAGCATTAGAGTTGGATGTGGAAACCGCTAGTTCATCATCATCCAGCAATCTATCACGTTTTTACATAGTTATTTTTATTGAATCTCTTCTTATTTTGACCGTTGGAGGTATTTGTCAAGAGCCTATCAAAGCTCTCTATCCTTTCACTTTCAATTAACGCAATTTATCAATCAAGAAGTATTCTGTTGTTCTGTCAAAAGCTTTGTGCATTTGATATTTGAGTCTTATATTCTCTTCGTGTGGTTTCCCCTTAGAGAGTGAGGTTCGTGAGTTCTTCCTTCATTAGCGGGTTACGCCTTTGAAGAAAGCTCCTCAACGTTTGTTGCTCCTGTCCCCTCCGTGTGGGTCGTCTCGTCTGTCGGAGCTGATGGCATCGAGTGCTCTTCATTGATTGCTCTTGCTTCCCTCCTTCAGATAGGTTTCAGGACACCGCTGCCTCACGACTTCAATCTGATCTCAAACTTTGACGATTTAGCTTGCCTTCGGGATGAGATCTTTCTGTTTGCATTTTCTGCTAGAGGACATCTTTCAGTTTTTGTACGAGGGTGACCATGTTTGAAGTGTCAAGTGGATGACATCGTCTCGGTTCTCAGATTATGACTTTGGTAGCTACGGTGGTGTTGAATTTTGGTGATGTTATAGCTTCCGGTGGTGGCTAATTTGCTGTCTCATTTGTTCACGTCACAAGTATTTATTAGCTTGTTGATTACGCTTCAAGGCCTGGTTTTGAATGTGTCTAACTAGTGTGGTTGCTTTGAGTCGAAGTTAGTATTGCGATGAGTTCTCGCCTTTGGTTGTTTTTTGATTTGTACTCTAGAGGAGCTAGTAAGACCGATGGTGTTCGATGTGGTTATGAATAGCTTAAATCATGTTCTGCGCTAGCCGACTTCAAGGAGTGAACAGTAGAGGGAGCTCACATCGTTCGCAGGATTCGGTTCGTGAGGTTCCATTTTGGGAAAGCTCATGGATTAAATTGACGAGTCGCTCTCACATAACGCGGGAGGAGTATGTGATCGAGGACTTTAATTTGTGTACTACAATTTATGCTTCCATGTTTTTACTTTTTTTTTTTTGCCATGGGACCATTTGTATAGGTTCATAATCTTTTTACTTTTTTCTTTTGCCATGGGACCATTTGTATAGGTTCATAATCTTTGATTGTAGACCTGAACTGTTTTCATTTTAATGAAATATTTACATTCTTAGCAAAAAAAAAAAAAAAAAAAAAAAGAAAGCTCCTCAACCGGTTACCATCCATCCAATCCTTCGGCGAAGCCCTTGAATCTGTTCATTCCTAGTCTTATTAAGATCAGACCGTTTTGATCTTAACATCAAGAGTAGAGATTACAATCGATGAGAAAATCATCTTCTTCGAACACTCACGTTCCGGTCCGACGTTCGGATAAATACATAACCCCTATATGATAGATCTAATATCCAAACCTGCTCCAAACCTGCTCCAAACCGATTATTTCGGGTCGGGTTTTCGGGTCCGGTTTTTCTTCCCAGGCATTTTTGCAAATTCCTAAACGAATATTGCAGCAAAAAAAAAAGTTTCTTCAAACAGAAAAGGTACCTTTTTTTATATTGAGTAAATCACCCTTTTTTTTTTTCATATTTCGTTTAGACACGACAGAGACACACGAGTAAAAAAACAAACAAAAGCTTGAAAATTGAACTTCCTCATCTACGCGTTGTTGTTTTGCTTCCTTTCACAAATCTCCCCAAAACGCGATCGTCTCTTCTTCTTCAATCCCCTCAAGAAATCTCCAGATTTTCCCGGGGAAAAAGAAAGAAATGGACAACAATGGTAAGACTCAATTCGCTTCCGTACAATCACAGTTTTAAAATTTGTTCTTATTATCGCAATTCTCCGTTGTTTGCTCGAGAAAATCGCCTAGGAGTTGAGAAATTCTTGAAATTTTCCGGAGAATTGATAAATCCGTGTGCTTGTTAAAGATTTCCATAAAACTAGCCTCGATTTTTGTTGTTTTACTCAGGAAACGATCCTTTGGTTCCACACAACACAAGCTTGTGCTAATTAACCTGTGCTAGTTTGTTTAAGTATTGGAAAGTGATTAGCTTTATAGCTGAAGGAATCTAAAACGTTTTTTTTTTTTTTTTTTTTTGTAGGATCTCAAGAAATGACTGTGCCAGTAGAAGGGGTGGCTGGTGGAGGTACAGCTTATGGGTTTAATGATGCTGAGCCACTTAAACAATCTACGGATCCTTCAGAGGTTCCTACTGCTGATCTGGTGAATGTTTGGTGTCTGCCAAATACAGTTAATGTTGGTTCACAAGAAACACCTAGACCGCTAGAGCCTGTAAGTGTTCTATCTGTTGCTTCATTTTCTACTACTAATCTACTATATGCTTTGTGGTAAGTTTTTACTACTTATTATGTTCTGTTATCAGGCATTGGTTGTGTAGCTGGTAAGTGAAATAATACTCTATGCTGTGAACTAGTTTGAAAGGTGGGGATATTACAGTAGATGTATTTTCCTAGGGATTAATCACTAATTTGAATTAGTTTCAATGATCCTTTATCGTTCTGTTTCCTATGCATATGTTACATGTTGGCTTCCATTTCGTGTTCTATAGATAAATCTTTTGGCGGCTAGGAATGAAAGAGAGAGTTTTCAGATCGCCATGCGTCCCAAAGTTTCTTGGGCTGCTTCTAGCCCTTCAGGGAGTGTTCAGGTTCAGTGCAGTGACTTGTGCTCTTCAGCTGGAGATAGGTGAGCTTTTCCACCTTGTATTTTTTCTATCTTTCTTTCTGAAGACCAGGGAAACTAATGAGACTTAATATGGCGAATGTAATATTTGGGATGGTTCCTTTGTCATGGCAGATTGGTTGTTGGCCAGTCGCTTAAGTTGCGGCGAGTGGTGCCTGTCCTAGGTGTTCCTGATGCTCTAGTACCCCTTGATCTACCTGTTTCTCAACTTAGCTTATTACCAGGGTACGGCCACTCACTTATCCAATTTCTTAATCTGGTATGTGGAGACATTGTTGCCCTATTTCGTGAGACTAACATAGCCTGGGATGCGTCCTGTTGTAGAGAAACAAGTGTGATTTGGGTCTCAATAGACGTTCCTAATGGGCAGCCTCCTGGTCAATATGAAGGAGAGATCATTGTTTCTGCAATGAAAAGTGATGGAGGGTGAGTCTTACTTTGATGTCAGTGTGTTGCATGAAAATGATAATTTGTTGATCATGGATTTGACCAGTTATGTGTTTGGTTACAGGTGTTCTGGTCACTTGGGAAAGCAAGAGAAGGATCAGCTTTGTATGGAACTTAACAACTGTCTTAATATTATGGAACCAATTGAGGGGAAACCCATGGATGAAGTGGTAATTTTTCACTTTCCTTCAACTAGACTACCTCACCCTTAATGAATATTTTTACGTGTCAAATAATCTGCAGCTTATCTTTTAGGTAGAAAGAATAAAATGTGCAAGTTCGTCATTAAGAAGAATTCTCTTCTCTCCATCATTTTCGGAGTTCATTTCTACAAATGGATCAACTGATATGATGGAAGAAGATGTTGTTTCAAATCTTTCCCTGCGTATCAAGCTAAGATTGACAGTTTGGGAATTTATTATTCCAGTTACTCCATCACTCCCTGCTGTTATTGGCGTCTCTGACACTGTAATCGAGGATCGTTTTGGTGTTGAACATGGAAGTGAAGAGTGGTACGAGAAACTGGATCTCCATTTTAAGTGGCTTCTTCAGTATCGGATCAGTCCATATTTTTGCAAATGGGGTGAAAGCATGCGTGTCTTGACATACACCTCACCATGGCCTGGTACTGCAAATCTTCTTTTCAATACATAAAGCACTATACGTGCTCTGTGCAAGCGTTTCCCATTGCCATTCCACTTTTTGATTTTTGCAGCCGATCATCCGAAATCTGATGAATATTTGTCGGATCCAAGGCTTGCGGCGTATGCAGTACCATATAGACAAGTTATAGCTGGGTATGCATGTGTTGTCCCACTCGAGCTTTTTTTTTAGTGTTGTAGCTGGGTATGCATGTGATCATCCGAAATAACTTTCATTTGCCTGTTGATGTGCAAGCAGGGATGATTCAAGGGAAAGTTATCTGCGCAAAGAAGTTGAGATATTGAGGAGTAAACCCCATTGGAACAAAGCTTACTTTTACCTGTGGGATGAGGTGTGCTTCAGTAACTCTTCGCTTTGATAACTGTTGATAGGATATAGTTTTGCTGTGGTAATAGTAAAATTCTATGTCATTGATAGGTGTAATTGATGTGTGTGTGTTTTTAGTTAAAAATTACTTATTCACAGCTTTCTTATTTACCTACCAACAAAATATTTGGCAGCCACTAAATATGGAGCACTTCGATAACGTTCGCAATATGGCCAGTGAAATTTATGCCTATGCCCCGGATGCTCGTGTGTTGACTACATACTACTGTGGTATGATTTTCTTCTCGTGGAAATCTCTTGTTCTAATTAATTTTTTGTTTCTCGATTTTACTGCCTGTTTCCAGCTGGGGTTCTGTTTTATTTGATTTCATGGCTTTGTCTTCCTGTTGAAATGAGCTCCAAAATTTTTCAATGGTGTACCATAGAAATTTAGTTTGTATCAGTAGGTTGATCAGTATTCGACTCGATGTGATTATGTAGCTCATAATGTTAGCTCCTTGTGTAAGGTTAATATTTTAGCACTTCATGTTTCTGTTATGCTTCGTTACAGCGCTTGTGGATATTTTGTTCTGCGTGTTGAGGAAAATCTACGTTTATGGCAATGTAATATTGTATTAAGGTTCACAGTTCAACAATGCTTTAGCTACTTGATAAGTATAGTCAAATATTACTCTTTTCTGTAGGACCGGGTGATGCGCCTCTTGCTCCAACGCCCTTCGAATCTTTCGTCAAAGTTCCAAATCTTCTTCGGCCTCATACTCAGATATACTGCACAAGGTAATTGCTCATGCAAATTCTCTTGTGGGGGCTGTAATGTGATAAATTGCCTCCACTTACCTTGGGTTTTGGATGTCAAGATCTTAAAACTTATCTTTAATTTGAATCTCGCGTAGGTGTGCTATGTTTATGGTGTTTATACCTATCAAAAGACATCTGGTTCAAAATAAATTGTCTATCTTCTATCACTTAATTTTAAAAGTCACTTCCTTTATCGATATTTATTGGCAAATGCGTTATTGGTCTGCAGGTGTTTAGTATAGAAGGTAAATTAGTTAAAAAGATTGTCATGTGAATATGGGGAGCCTAAAGAGAAATCTAATTTCAACTAGTCTCTTGTTGCTTTAATCTGCTAACTCAGTCTTAAAATATGGTTTAATATTCAGTGAGTGGGTGCTTGGTAACCGGGAAGATTTGGTAAAGGACATTCTTGAGGAATTGCACACAGGGAAGGGTGAGGTAGGCTCTCTCTGACCTTTGTCAACCCTTTCATTAACTTAGTCTGAAGTTCATTAACCACTGTTCACAGCTACTCTATGATGTGTAAGGGACTATACAAAGGTCATCGTAATGGTGTGGTCTTGTGTGCTTATGTATGTATTATCAATAAGTATCATAAAGAGGAATTTCTCTTGGTGGTGCAGGAATGGTGGACATACATATGCCTTGGACCTTCGGATCCTCACCCAAATTGGCACCTAGGGATGCGTGGGACACAACAACGTGCAGTGATGTGGCGCGTGTGGAAAGAAGGTGGAACCGGGTTCTTGTACTGGGGTGCAAACTGCTATGAAAAGGCCACGGTTCCAAGCGCAGAGGTTCATCGTCTGACCCATTGAGCCTTATCTTCTTATCCTTGGTTTCCTTTCTAAATGTTTCTTGAACTGATTGTTTTGTTTCATGATGTTATATAAACCAAATGAATAGGTAAGGTTCAGGCGTGGTCTTCCTCCTGGTGATGGAGTTCTTTACTACCCCGGTGAAGTATTCTCATCTTCATCAGAGCCCGTTGCTTCACTTAGGCTAGAGCGTCTTCTAAGTGGGTTACAGGTACAGCTGCTTTATAGTTACCAACCAGGTAACAATGAGGAACTGTTTCAATTGGCTTATTTGGGGGCATTAATGTAATGAATCAGGACTATGAGTACTTGAAGCTGTATGAGTCAAAATACGGAAGAGAGGAAGCAATGGGGCTATTGGAGAAGACAGGGGTGTATATGGGATCGGAGCGATACACTCTGGAACATAGACCAATTGATGTATTGCGAGGAGAAGTGTACAACACATGTAGACCATCTTGAGTAAGGAGATCATTTTGTATCTATACACGTACTCTGTTAGCCGTAAGTTAGTAATATTAAAAAAAAAAAACATATGAAGAAAAATCTTTCGAAGTCTAGGTTTTGTTGTTTTGTTTTATGATTATCTGATGTGGAAAGGGTCGACTAGTATGATAGATAATAAAATAGTAGTATAGATTTTGTTTGGTACGTGTCTGTCTCAACTGTCTTTGGCTCATATATCAAACAGTAGAACAAAGAGCCTTCTGAAGTAGTGTTAACTTGGGGACTGTAAGCACCACATCACGCCACTCGACCTTACCCCAATTCTCTTCGCTCTTGTGTCTTACAAGAGAAATCACCGCACACCAAATCATCCTGTCTCCACTAACAGGCTCATACTTGTCCCACAAAACCGCCATCTTTCCTCCATAATCGACCGATCTTACAACACTGCAACTGACAGGCTCGAGTAGTCCTCTCAAACCCTTAACTTGTTTCCACAATCTCACCTTATTGTCATACCATTCTAGTGCTCCTTTATTATAAAGGTACAAAACATTAATAACACGAAATTTAATTACACATCTTTAAATCCATAATTAAATAACATATTTTAAAAATTTTACACAATCACTTCAAATACTAGATTTAATACACATGCACTTACAGTTTTGTAAATGCTAACTGGCTCTAGGCTCCAAGCGCAAAACCGGACATTTTACATGAACAATTACAATTTACAAGAGATGAAAACGTAACAAATCTTTTAGATTCAAATAATTCATATACTTTTTACCAATGTACTTCGTTTAACCATGACTAGAATTTGATTCGGAGAAACGTAGAAGAATAAAAAAGGAAGTAAATAATAATATATAGAAAGCTAGCATTATTTTTCAATACCCAAATACATGTTTTAGATTAAGAAATAATTTTAAATTTTGTACCATTCAACTTTGCCGTCATAAGCTCGAAAAAAAAAACTTATATTTGTACCGACAAAACTAAACTTTATAGTAGCAGTTGTCAAATCCCCAAGTGCCAAGTGTAAGGATTAGGAAAAAACAGATAAAATCAATATGTGCACACATAACACGACTTCTACTATCTAGAATGTTCGTTACCACCAGCATCGCTGCATGACGGCGTTGACATAGACTTATGATTTTTTAAAAGCCCTTCAATATCAACCGTTGGATCCATTCACACTTCTACGCGTCACAATCACACAAAAGATTTAGGATAAAGTAATAAGACCAAGAAGAGGTAAGAATGTAATGGTTCCCCCTGCCCTATAAAAAGCTGATCCCAAACGATAATGTAATTTTCATTCATTCACCAAAAAAAAAGCTCTTATCAAACAAAGTTTAGAAGAAGAAAAAAAGAAGTGTAAACAATGTCCGGAGAAGGAGAAGTGATTGCTTGCCACACACTCGAAGTCTGGAACGAGAAGGTCAAAGCCGCCAACGAATCCAAGAAACTGGTACCTTTCTCTGATCCTCTCCCTCTCTAGCGGTTTTTTTCTTGATTAGTGGTTAAGTGAATGATGTTCAAGACTTTTATCATGTACGTTCTTATCCCATATCTTGATTTGGTCTGAAATTGATAGATACTGGTACTTTGTGTTGTCCAGTCTAGGGCTTCTCCAATTTGATTTGGTTACGTTACTTAGGTGTTTATTGGTCTAAAATTGATAGAAACTAGTAGTACTACTTTCTCTTCTCCTCTTTTAATTAGGGTATCTTCAATTTGTCTTGATTAGTTAGCTTATAGTGGGGAATGATATTTTCTTTCTGATTTGTTCTGAAATTTTGATTGAAACAGATTGTGATAGACTTCACAGCTTCATGGTGTCCACCTTGCCGTTTCATTGCGCCAGTCTTTGCAGAAATGGCTAAGCAGTTCACCAATGTTGTCTTCTTCAAGATTGATATTGATGAGTTGCAATCTGTTGCTGAGGAATTCAAAGTTGAGGCAATGCCCACTTTTATTTTCATGAAAGAAGGCGAAATCGTTGACCGTATTGTCGGTGCTGCCAAAGATGAGATCCTTGAGAAGCTATTGAAGCATGGTGGTCTTGTTGCTTCTGCTTGATCTTGATTTCAAATTTCTAAAATCATTGTATACTAATGTACAACTTTTAAATTTTATTATATCTTAGGTATGCAATAAAAGTGATGCATTTCTACTACACATTTGTTTATAACTACATGTCAAATTTTCAATTTTCAGTTTAAACACACAGGGGTCATCCTTTTGGGTAACACACATGAAAGTGCGAGAACTTTAAGATCTGAACAATTTGAATAACGATTTCTTTAAACACTTTTTGATTGATTGAACATCTGTTTACAAATTTGTTCTAAACAATTTTCTAATCTCTCAAAACTCTCTTAAAGAACTCTCTTGCTCTCCCTAAGTTCTTAGCTCTTTTTCTTTTAGACTAAAACTTAGTAGCTAGATAAACTTTTTTTTGTTTGTGCTAAAGCTCAACCTAGCTATAGCACCCTATTTATAGATCTAGGTATTAGCTATTTAATTAGCAAACTACCTAATCTAATCCTAATAAGAATTGGACAATTTCCTTTTTCTTTATGGTTTAGGAAATTTCCCACTTTCTTCATGTTTACATTCCAATTATAAACATGAAGCTCTTTGACCTTCTAAAAGCTTCTCTTGCCTTCTAATCCTGTATGAGTCTTGATAATCGCCGCCATATATCACTCGATACTCTGTTCTTGTATTAGTGTCGTGTCCTTCTGAAGTAGTTCAAACACTTGTTCAAATGTTGCATCTTCAATCTCCCCCTTTTTGACTTTGTGCTTTACAAGCATCTGCAGTTTAAATCTTTTTCATGCATTCAAATTCATCTAAATGAAACCTTGAATAAACTGAAAATCCTTAACACATAAACGTCATAAATTCTGCAAACAACAAACCAGCTGACAAACGAACTAATGTTCAGATAGTTTTTTTTAAACAAAACAAAACACTGCTCCCCCATAACTATAGCTCCCCCATACTTGTAGCTCCCCCAGAATACCAACACCAGACTCCATTTCTCCCCCTGCTTGTGAGCACAACAGTTAAAAACCACTAAATCATCTTTGACAATGGATGATTCTGAATCAACCTGTGAACCACATCTGTAAGCCTCTGAAGAACTTGAGCAGTATCAACCAATGCTTCATATGAAATCTCTGCACTATCCTGACCAATATGCGGCAATCGTATACTACCCAACTGAACAACGTCAGACGCAGAAGAAGACCCATCTTCAGCTTGTCTTCCAACTGGTGATCTTTGCATCGCTTCATCACATTCTGGAATCAGATTATGCTTAACCTCATAGATATGTCCTGTTATGGCGTCCTTTGTATAAAACTCAGCATACACATCTTCTTCTTCATCTGACCGCTCAAGCGGACCTTCTTGAACTCTAAGAGTTTCAAAGATTGTTCTTGGAAAAACCACATAGCGATTAGGATCTGTCCAACTTATGTTCATAATCTGATTATAAACCAACTGCCCCAAATCAAACCGGATGCCCTTGATAATCTTGTAAACTACTCGAGCTCGTTTAACCGAAAGATGATTCCTGTGTTTCGAAGGAACCCAATTGTATGTTGCCAACATTAAAAGAGCTGCACTCTCCTTAGGTAGATCCGCAACTTTTAAATTAGCCCAAGCCGATTTGTCTTCACCACTTAAAAACTCTGCAAGTTCATCTTTACTCAATTTATCCACTGCTGCATCAGCTTTCTTTTCAGCTTTAGTCAAAGGCAAAATACTAAAAGTTCGATTAATCGCCTTAGGAGAAAACTCATACCAATGTCCCCTCACAAACACTTGAACACCATCCCTAGCCTTTCCATTAGGCAAATTAGCATAACATTCACAAATAATCTCTTTGACATAAACAAAAGGATCATCAACTGTAGCTCCAAGTACTAACTACAATATCTTCCCAATAAACCCAAATTCATCCGTTCGAGACATATCCAATTGTCTCTCAGCTGTAAATTTCCTAGAGAAGAACTGAGAGTACCTTAATTTGGCTGCCTTGGAGATAAACACATTAGATTGAAACCCATATTTAGTCCGAACATTCCTGATATTTGGTTCTGCGGATCTTGGTCGTTTTGATTTCTTCTTGCTAGCGGAGGCAACTTCTCTCTGTTTCTTGCTCCTCTGCTTCTCTGTGTGTCTCTCAATCTGCTCTTGTACAGAGATTTCTTCGACCCCAACCTCTGTATCAGACTTGCCAACAAATTCCACCTCATCATCCATTAGATCTTCTCCTTCGAGATCATCTACCCCTTGATCTATTTGATTCTTCTTCAATTCTCCTTTAGATGAATCATCATCGCTATCAGATCCATATGGCACAATCCTTGGTTGAACTTCTTCATCATCACTCGAATCATCAACCAATTGAGGTCGATTGACAGTCCCATCATCTCGAGACATCTCCGACTTCCTCGCTCTTCGCACCAATCCACTTCGAGTTGCACCTACGATCTCCGATTCGTTCCTCCTTCTTCGAGTTTTTTTTTTTGACACACACGAAGTAGAGATTCTTATACTTTCCTCTTCTTATTTTGTAAATTACAAAACAAATATTTAGTTTCCCCTTTTTTTAAACAACAAAAACCACAAAATCTGCCCATATCTCGAGAAATCTTTTCCAATATCTTAGCCATGTATCTCAGATTCCACTAAACCATAACCAAAATCAATAATCCAAACACCAATTGAATTTGAGCTGTACCAGCTTTATCAATCCTATCTCCTCCTGTACCAGCTCCGATCTTGTGAGTAATTCACATCTCACAAACACCAATCGAATTTCGCAAGAATGAAAAATGATTAAAATCTAAAGCTTTGGTGAAAATATCTGCTAGCTGTTCTTCAGTATCAACATGCTCAATCAAAACTTGCTTTTTTCAACTAATTCTCTGATAAAGTGATGTCTAACATCAATGTGCTTGGTTCTTGAATGTTGAACTGGATTTTTAGAAATATCAATGGCACTTCTATTGTCACAATACACTTATAGCACTCTTGACTCCATACCATAATCTGCTGACATCTGCTTCATCCATAACAATTAAGTACAACAACTCCCCATAGCTATATATTCTCATTCAGTTGTAGATAAAGACACTGAATTGTGTTTCTTACTCAACCAGGCTATTAGATTGTTACCTAGGAAGAAACAACCTCCACTTGTACTCTTCCGATCTGTTACACTTCCTGCATAATTTGCATCGCAATAACCAACCAACCCTTTGTTTGAACCTTTAGAATACCAAATCCCAAAATCAACAGTTCCTTTGACATATTTGATAATTCGCTTGACTGCTTCAAGATGAGACTGTTTTGGTTTAGACTGAAACCTTGCACATATCCCCACACTAAAACTCAAATCTGGTCTACTAGCAGTAAGATATAGCAAACTCCCAATCATTCCTCTATACTGCTTGACATCCACATCTTTACCATCAACATCTTTTGATAGTTTCAATGAAGTACTTATAGGTATCAAAGGTTCTTTGCACTTATCCATCTGAAATTTTTTAAGAAGTTGTCTAGCATAAGTGCTTTGTGAAATAAAAATTCCTTGATCTGACTATGTAATCTGCAACCCGAGAAAATACTTTAATTCTCCAACCAGACTCATCTCAATTTCTTGTGTCATACTACTCACAAACTTATCCACCAACTCTTCTGAAGTACTTCCAAAAATTATGTCATCAACATAAATCTGAACCATCATGATATCATCATCTTGTTCCAAGATAAATAAGGTCTTGTCCACACTTCCTCTATTATAGTTCTGCTCTAACAAGAAACTAGTTAGCCTTTCATATCAAGCTCTTGGAGCTTGTTTCAACCCATAGAGAGCTTTCTTAAGCTTATATACATACTCAGGCCTAACTGGATCTTCAAAACCTTTGGGTTGTTCAACATATACTTCTTCTTGTAAAATCCCATTCAAGAAGGCACTCTTAACATCCATCTGAAAAACCTTGAAATTCAGAATGCAAACCATTCCTAGAAACAGTCTAATGGCCTCAAGTCTTGCTACTGGTGCAAAAGTTTCTTCAAAATCTATACCTTCGATCTGCGTATACCCTTGTGCAACCAATCTAGCTTTATTGCGAACCACAACACCACTCTCATCAATTTTGTTCTTGAAAATCCACTTTGTACCAATGATATTCACATCTAGTGGTCTACGAACCAGTTCCCAAACATTATTACGCTCAAACTGTTCCAGTTCTTCTTCCATGGCTATAATCCAAAAATCATCTTGAACAGCTTCTATATGATCCTTCGATTCGATCATCGACACAAAACACTCATAGAAAACTGTTTCTAGAGTTGTAAGGTAGTTTGTCATCTTCTTAAAGTCAAGCTGAATTCCTCTAGTCTTCATTTTTCCATTCAAGTCTCCAATGACATCAGATGCAGAGTGATTCTTATGAACTTGTTGTACTTCTTCCGGTTTTGTAACAGGAATATCCAACTCAGAAACTTCATATCGTACTTTAGTGATACTTACTTGTTCTGACTCACTGTCTGAATCATCTTCTCGTACAGCTACAGACTGATCATCAAAAACCACATTTACTGATTCCATGATTAAGCATGTACATCTGTTGTACACTCTAAACGTTGTGCTACTCTCCGCATAACCCAAAAACATGCCTTCATCACTTCTGGAATCGAATTTACCAAGATAATCTTTGTCATTTAAAATGTAGCATTTGCACCCAAAAACATGGAAATAGCTCAGATTTGGTGTTTTGCCTTTCCACAGCTCATAAGGCGTCTTGGTCGTATCTCTTCGTAGATAGACTCTGTTAATTATATAACAAGCAATATTCAAAGCTTCAGCCCAAAACTTTTTAGGAACAAGGTTTCCATGTATCATTGCTCTTGCCATTTCCTGAAGAGTTCTATTCTTTCTTTCTACCACTCCATTCTGTTGTGGAGTTCTTGGTGCTGAGAACTGATTTGCAATCCCATGTTGTTCACAAAACTCTTTCATAGCTTCGTTTTGAAACTCTCCACCATGATCACTCTGAATTTTCTTGATGCCTCCACGTTCATTAAGTAGTTGTAAAGCTAAGATCTTGAAACTGTCTATTGTATCTGACTTCTCACGGATAAAACGTACCCAAGTGTATCTGGAGTAATCATCAACTAGTACAAACACATACTTTTCCAGCTAAGCTTTCCACTTGCATTGGTCCCATCAAATCCATGTGAATCAGATCCAGAACTGACTTTGATTGAACGTCTGGAACCTTTTTGTGCTGAATCTTGACTTGTTTTCCCTGATTACAAGGTCCACACACAATATTGTCCTCACTTTTAAGCTTGGGTACCCCTCGTATTATCTCTTTATTCACAAGAGTAGTAAGATTTCTTGTATTCATATGACCAAGTCGTTGATGCCAGAGATCTATACTGCCTTGAGCACTGTAGCATTTGATTGAATGTTTCTCCCACATGTAACAATTATTTCCAGATCTCACACCATATAACTTGATATTACCTGATTCATCCAATGCTTTGCAATCGACCTTTGTGAATAAGACTGACAATCCTTCGTCACAGAGTTGACTAATACTTATCATTTTTGCACGCAATCCTTGAACTAGATAGACATTCACAAGTTGTGGAAGTTCTGTATCACATGTTGTACCTTTGCCTTGTATGAACCCATGACTTCCATCTCCAAATGTTACTGTACCTCCCTTCAATTTCTTAATATTCTGTAAATTACTTTTGGTTCCAGTCATGTGTCTTGAGCAACCGTTATCGAAGAACCAAGGTTCCGTATCTTCTTGTTCTTCAGTAACATGGCCATATTGCATCTAAATCCTGATCCAGAAGCTACACTTGACCCTGACTGATATAGGTCAGCTTTCTTCATCCAAACCTGTCTTCTAACTCCATTCCAAAAGAATCTTCCTTGGCGCTTTAAGGTACAGACCTTCTGCCAATACTTATAACAAAATCGTTTGAAGTGACCGATTTTCCCACAAAAATGACAGCTTAAAGACCCATTAGAAATACTCGTAGATGTCTCCTTCTCAGATTGATATGCTTCAGCCGACACAAATTTAGTTGTCTGTGATTTAGCTCCCTTGTTCTCATTATAGCCTAATCCTCTATGAGTATACTCAGTTCTCACATAGCTCAAAATCTTGTCAAGTTGCTTTGTGCCTGCGAACATGTGAATCTTCCTATACTGTTGATCTAATTCAGATTGTAGTTCTGCGGTTTTTTTCTTTTCATTAAGCAGCTCTTCTTCAAACTTGTCTGCTTTTTCTGATAGAACCAACTTCTCTTTCATCAAATCAAGCGAATCCTTAGCAATCCGTTTTTCATTCATCAATTCATCTTGCAAGGACATAACAAGTGCTTCTAGACGAAATTTTTCTTTCACCAACCCTTGATTTTCCTTTCCAATAGTAATAAGTGTGTTTCGCACTTCTTTGTAACTCTGAACAATGTCAAGAACTTCTTCTCCTTCTGAGTCTGAATCAGTTACCTCTTCTCCATTCTCAAATTCAGTGATTCCTACCATAGCCACTAAATTAATGAGCTCTTCTTCACTGCTGCTGTCATTGTCTGATTCATCCTCAATGCTAATCATAGATTTTTCTTTCTTAGCATTAGGGTTAGTCACACACTCTTCATGTGTATGTCCTGTACCTTTGCAAATTGTGCACTTGGCATCTCGCAACTTGATTGTCGGACACTCTCGAAGAAAATGACCATATCTCTTACATTCATGACACTGCATATCAGCCTTTTTGTCCTCACTTGTCTTTTTGAATGAGTTACCTTTCCATTGACCTTGACCTCGTTCTATTCTTCTTAAAGCTCGATCAAACCTTCTTACCAACAGGCTCACAGCATCTTCTTCTCCTTGGTCAGTTACGTCTTTGCTAACTACTAGAGCTATTCCTCTTGGTTTCTTAATTCCATTAAGTTCCATCTCTTGTGCCTGTAGCATTCCAACCACTTCACCATAACTGAGATTGTCTAAGTCTTGAGAGACAGTTAAGGCTGTCTTGTATCCCATGAATCTTGATGGAAGACATCTTAAAAACTTTTTGACTTACTTCTGATCCTTATAAGTTTTCCCAAGAGTTAAGGCTTCTTGTGCTAGAGCACTCAACTTTGAACTAAAGTCTGAAATTGATTCATGCTCCTCTATCCTTAGATTCTCAAATCTAGAGGCCAACATATATTTTCTCGAACTCTGTCCAGTCTGATTCAGTGTTGAACTTTGATCTCTTTTGTTCTTCATCGGTCCAGTCTGATCCAGGTTTGGGAATTTTCTTGCCTGATTCATCTTTGATTGTCGGTTCCTCCCACTTTTCCGGAACAGTCTTCCAAGCAAGATGATCAATACCTCTGATGATAGATTTGATCCTCGACTTCCAGAACCCATAGTTTCCGTCATCCAAGACAACCTTGTTGTTGTTGATCAGATCTCTGTAGCTCTCCATCTTGTCCACAGAATCTCACCTGTAATAATCTGAACAAGCCCCGCTCTGATACCAATTGAAAGTGCGAGAACTTTAAGATCTGAACAATTTGAATAACGATTTCTTTAAACACTTTTTGATTGATAGAAAATCTATTTTCAAGTTTGTTCTAAACAATTTTCTAATCTCTCAAAACTCTCTTAAAGAACTCTCTTGCTATCCCTAAGTTCTTAGCTCTTTTTCTTTTAGACTAAAACTTAGTAGCTAGATAAACTTTTTTTTGTTTGTGCTAAAGCTCAACCTAGCTATAGCACCCCTATTTATAGATCCAGGTATTAGCTATTTAATTAGCAAACTACCTAATCTAATCCTAATAGGAATTGGACAATTTCCTTTTTCTTTATAGTTTAGGAAATTTCCCACTTTCTTCATGTTTACATTCCAATTGTAAACATGAAGCTCTTCGACCTTCTAGAAGCTTCTCTTGCCTTCTAATCCTGTATGAGTCTTGATAATCGCCGCCATAGATCACTCGATACTCTGTTCTTGTATTAGTGTTGTGTCCTTCTGAAGTAGTTCAAACACTTGTTCAAATGTTGCATCTTCAACACACAATATATTGAGTAGTCTAGTTTTAGTTTACTGATCTCTTCACGATAGAGACTTTGGAGATAATCACTTTAAAACAGGATAAGAGGGCATAGCTCGAGAAGGTTTAGTTAAGAACAGAGCATGCATTATTGTTACCATTTTTGTGTCGGTTCTCGCCACAACCTGATTGGTATTTGTTTGGCCTAAAATGCTGGCACATCAACTAACATTAATGTTTGGCTCCACCGTTCTTTGAAAGTTTTGTAAAGTCATAACTTTCATGATCGATGAGATTTGACCACCTACAAAAAAAATTATCTTTTTGGCCTGTGTTCGGTACCAAATAAAAGTGATACGTATTTTCTACTGCACATTTTGTATTATAACTATTTCGATGGTTTCTGACCACAAAGAAGAATAATTTAAACACAGCACGAGTAATGCTTCGTGCAATGCACACACAATATAAGAGTTTTTTTTTTAAGTACAAGCGGCCCCGTCAATTCCTTTGAGTTTCACCTCTCAATGCTCTAACGCTCACACCGGATATGGACCAAACTGTCTCACGACGTTCGCCTCTCGTTTGACCGATTTCTCAGAGTTGGAAGAAAAACCTTCTTCTACTTTTGAATTATCCAAACAAGAACTTTATGTAATAAGTATAACAAGAGAATCCATAAATAAAGCTAGAAAAGTGTTTCTTATTTTGTGCCGAAGCTATTTATAAACCACAGGCTGAAACAGGTGAAATCAAAAGGCATTATTTAACAGTCGAATCAGCATATTTTTTGAAGCCCCATAACTCTTCCTCAGCCAGGCTTTGCTGTAATCAAAGAAGCAATACCAAATACTCCTCTAGAAAGATCAGAGGTTCTAACCAGGGAGCACGCAGATCCCAAAAACGCATTAGCTCTCCCTGAAAAGGAGGTGATCCAAACGCATTACCGCGTACGATGTAAAGCGTACACTAGGGTGCACCTGTTTCGCACACCACCACTGGTTTACCTCCTTGCTTCTATGGTACAATCCTCTTCCCGCTGAGCCTTCTTTCTTCTTGGTAAGTGATCTCTCCACAGAGACTAGCCCTCGGCATTCGGGTTCGAGTTTTCGGATTTTCGAGTTTTCGGGCTTTTGGGGTTTCGGGTTTAGATATATAGAACCCGTTCGGGTTTTTTATACTATCGGGTTGGGTTCAGGTTTTACCCGTTCGGGTTTGGATAATTCGGGTATACCCGAACTCAATTAAACTATGAACAAAACAGATTTTTTTTTTATCTTTTAATATATTTTAAAACAAAGACATATATATAAATATTTAACATTTTATGTTAAGACAAAGAAACTAAGACGGCATAGTGGTTTAAGATGCACTATTAAATGCTCAAGGTATAGGGTTTGAATCCTTTAAAATGTATTTTTACATTTAATTCGGATTAGTTTGGGTCTTACTTCGGGTTCGGGTATCCGAATTTCAGAAGTACTAAACAAAATCTTAAACTTGCCCAAAAATATTACATAACTAGGTTTTATCTCGTGGTACACCACGGGTCTATTATTTTGTTGATATGATATTGTAATAGTTTAGTGGTGCTTGTAGTCGATGGTGAATTGCATATATATATATATATATATATATATATATATATATATATATATATTCTGTTAACGGTTGTAGATAAGTTTTGTATAAACTCTTGATTCGCAAGTTAAGAATATACATTTTATGATTTGGTTAGTTATGCTTTAGGAATGAATGATATGACATATTCTTATTTTGATTCTCAATTGATATTATTGGATTAATAATGTACATTTAAAGCTAATAAGAACTTAGCAAATATTTAATCGATTATTAAACGGAAATTAGATATTTCCTAAGATGTATTCATCTTGAATTAGTTGCTATATTATAGGGATGTGATTACAGAATTTGTGTTATCAATTCTTTTTGTCAAACTCAGCCCTAAAAATTCGACATGTAAATTAGATCTTTCCTAAGATACAATGGACATTAATTGGCATTAATTGGATGTAAATAAGTACGTTATGGATTAAAAACCGGCCCAAAATATTCGATAATCTTAAGGAGAATCCGGATAATTGTATCGGTTATAATTTTAGTTAAAAATCTGACCCGAAGTTGGCAAAAAGCCAAAAAATGATTGCACCCTATTGTACTTTAAAAATATATTTCGAGCTCTATATGTGGATATACTTGTTTGGTTATAAATATCCTAAGAAAAATTTTAAAATTTATATCTGTTTATAAAAATTCAAATCACATCATATGCAGAAAAAAAATCTAAAATTTTATTAACTTTATGTATTAAATAGTAATTAAAATAATTAAATATAAGATTAAATAAAAGTGCAAGGAGAATTATATTTTAGTATAACATATTGATTTAAATTAGGTAGATAGTTTTTAGGAGATTAATATTATCAAATAAGGAAATGATTGTGTTTAGTTGTAAGGATTGTAGAGAATTTAGTTGAGACTTGTTTGGATACAAAGATAAGAGAGGATGTCACAAAAATGTACTTCAAAATTGTTAAGATAGATATCCCAAAAAGAGAGTGATGATTAGATTGATATCATACTCAAATCTTTACAAGATCATTTACAAGAGTTTGCATATAAATTATTTTAAAATTATGAAAACAGATTAAAAAATATTAAATGATAAAGTCGCAACTCTGTAAGATGTTTAATCATGAGACTTTTGAGTTCCACAAACAACTCGAACACTCTATCTTTTCTCTACCACAAACAGAAAAAAAAAAAAAAAAAAAAAAAAAAAACCAATATTCAATCTCTCAAAAATCCTTCATATCAATCGGAAAGATGATCTTCGCAAAAGTTTCTGATTTATGTTCGGGAAGAGCCGATTGGAGGATACAAGCAAAGGTATTGAGTAATTGGTTTTCACACAAACTTTTCGCGAAAAGGGTTGTTATTTTGGCAGATGAAGAGGTAAAAATCATAACTTTCTTTATACTTCATACACAACTTATACCGAAATTATCATTTCTTTTTCTGATTTCAAAAAAAAAAACTTATACAATTTTAAAATTGGACATGCAAGGGTGACACCATTGAAGCAACTATTGTTGAAACTTCAACAATGGAACAAATTCCAAGATTTATCAACAACGGTGAATGGTATGACATTTATAACTTTAAGGTCATCAACCCTACGCTCAAAGAGAGAAACACACCACATCTTTAGCAGATCAAATTTTGGGAGGATACGGAAATGATGAGACTTGCAGATTTGAGTCCAAAAAAATTCTTTCGTTTCAAAGACTTTGAATACATAAATAATGAAAGATCGATTGACGGCTCATCTTTTGGTTAGTTCTTTTTCATTAACGAGTTGTTGGAATCGTTTCAGAATTACTTTTAAATTATTTCTCAATATCATTTTAAAGAAAATTTTTGTTTATTGCAAAATAGATGTATTTGGCTGTGTAATTGATGTTGTGGACAAAACAAGCTGTGGGATTGCCAATGCCGAAATTGGGATGATCAATGATGATGAGGAAGAAGTAGTTTTCACTCTCTTAAATGACAGGTAATAAATTTTAGCTGATCTTATATTTCTCCCGTATGAATCTCTAAAATGCATCAACGACACTTAGTATAATTAGATAAAAATCATAATTTAGTTTTCTTAACTAATATAGGAATGAGACACTTAAGTGTTGTGCAAAAAGAGATTATGCTTCAAAGTTCATGTTTTATTGGAGATTAAACGGATACCATCTAACATATAAATCCGAGCCAGTGTTCTGTGTTTTATGATTTTGGAAATTTGGTGATAGTGAAGGTATGTTTCTTTTCTTACACTTTATAATGAATTATAATCTCTTATCAAAATTAAACGAACATATTACTACTTGTCTGATAAAATACTTATAGGTACATCATGTATTGTGAATTGTCAGTTTGAAAAGAAACATACCTTCACATTAACAGTTTGAAAAATCACAAAGCAAAGTAAGTTTAAATATAGTTTCGAATTTGTTAATGTACTAATCTATAACAAATATCCTCATACTCGGATAACTCAATGAAGACATTGACTATATGTTCAGCTGTGAATTCGCTGGCCGTTATTATATAAAGTATGTGATGAAAGATCACGATGACTCTTGAGGAACATGGGCGTAAGGCAAGCAAGATTGAAGACGTATTTTGTATGTGAAATCGATGCTACTCTTTAATGTATAACATTTAATTCTAAGGTCTGGTTATGTGTAATCTATGCAACTTTTTAATGTCTTTACTCATGTGTAATATATTTTATTTGAATTTTATGTATTGATTATCTTTTGAGTTTGAAGCATGATTAGCTAGGTTACTAATATGGAAAACATATATTTAAGAACGAAAATATGTTCAGTCTCTCTACCAAATTCTCTCATCTCTTTGTAATTGCATCCTAAATTCACTATCTATTTAGACTGGTGTTGAAATGACCCGATCCAATTTTTTTTAATAATAATAATAATAATAATAATAATAATAATAATAATAATAATAATAATAATAATAATAATAATAATAATAATAATAATAATAATAATAATAATAATAGTAATATTAATGATCTAAGCTAGTGGTCTCATACCCACTAACCACTTAAACACAAACAAACCAAACAGCGGAAAATAAACAACAATTACCAATATCCAATAAATATCCAATAATAGATCATAGCAATTATCCAATAACCAAACAACATGAAACAAGGAACCAACAACCTAGCAATGTTCTATTTTCTCAACTTTAGCAACCTAGCAAAGCCAGACAACAACCAATCGAGTTACTAGAACATCCTCCTCTTCATTGCCTTGATTCCACGATCACACTTTGCCTTTACCTGCACCACAAATACAAATTGAGATGCATGAGTATTTTATAAACACTCAGTGAGGCAATCCTCCCCTCTACTGGGCTATACACACAAACAACTGAGATACCAATGTCAAACACAATCAACAAACAACACTTACAAACCAGGGAACAAGTATCGTCTTCACTGGAAGGGAGGTGTCGACCGACACCAGCCAAGTGTCGACCGACACTACCCCACTGTAAGTGTTGTTTGTTCCTTGTTGCAGGTGAAAAAAGAGAAGGTGAATGTTGATGTATTTCTAAGTATTTTTTATAGATAATTAATAAATCAATGTTGATATGGCGAAAAAAAAAGAGAGAAAATATAATTTTATATATATAGATAACATATAATTTTTAAATTTTATACAAATCACTTAAAATATTAGATTTAATACACTTCTAGTTACAGTTTTGTAATGCTAACTGGCTCTAGGCTTCAAGCCTCCAAGTAAAACCGGACATTTTACATGAACAATTACAATTTACAAGAAATATGAAAACGTAACAAATCTTTTTTATTCAAATAATTTATATATATTTTTTTCCAACGTACTGCTACCATGACCATGAGTTGATGTACACGACTAGAATTTGATTCGGAAAACGTAGAAGAATAAAAAAGAAAATTAATCAAATATAGAACGCCAGCTAAAATTATTTTTGAAAACATAAATACATATTTTAGATAAGATTTAATATTTAATTTGTAAAAGTTCCATTCAACTTGGACGTCCAAAGCTCGAATTATAAAACCTTAAAACAGATAAACTCATATACTTAATACGTGCAAAATAAACTTTATAGTACTTGTCAAATCCCCAAGTGTAATAAGGACTAGAAAAAACAGATAAACTCAAATACTTAATACAACGTGCACACGACTTCTATAATCGAGAACGTTCGTTACCAGCATCGCTTCATTACGCCGTTGACCTAGACTCATGAATTTTTTTAAAGCCCTTAAGAAGACCAAGAAGAGGTAAGATGGTCTAAGTCTTCCCCCCTGTCCTATAAAAAGCTGATCCAAACCATAATGTATTTATTCTTCATTCACTCACCACAAAAAAGGTCTTATCAAACAAAGTTTAGGAGAAGAAAAGAGCAGTGTAAACAATGGCCGGGGAAGGAGAAGTGATTACTTTCCACTCATACGATGCCTGGAACGAGAAGGTCAAAGAGGCCAACGAATCCAAGAAACTGGTACTTTTCTCTTCTCCTCTCCCTCTCTAGGGTTTCTTCAATTTGATTAGGGTTTTTTTCTTGATTAGTGGTTAAGTGAATGACGTTCAAGACTTTGATCATGTACGTTTTTATCCCATATCTTGATTTGGTCTGAAATTGATAGATAGATAGATAGATAGATACTGGTACTATCTCTTGTCCTGTCTAGGGCTTCTCCAATTTGATTTGGTTACGTTACTTAGGTGTTTATTGGTCTAAAATTGATAGAAACTAGTAGTACAGCTTTCTCTTCTCCTCTTTTAATTAGGGTATCTTCAATTTGTCTTGATTAGTTAGCTTATAGTGAGGAATGATATTTTCTTTATGATTTGTTCTGAAATTTTGATTGAAACAGATTGTGATAGACTTCACAGCTTCATGGTGTCCACCTTGCCGTTTCATGGGGCCAGTCTTTGCGGAGATGGCTAAGAAGTTCACCAATGTTTTCTTCTTCAAGATTGATGTTGATGAGTTGCAATTGGTTGCTCAGGAATTCAAAGTTGAGGCAATGCCCACTTTTGTTTTCATGAAAGAAGGTGAAATCGTTGATCGTGTTGTCGGTGCTGCCAAAGATGAGATTCATGAGACGCTTTTGAAGCATGGTGGTCTTGTTGCTTCTGCTTGATCTTGATTTCATATTTCTAAAATCTTTGTATACTAATCACTACAACTTTTAAAGTTTATTTTATCTTTGGTGTGAAATAAAAGTGATGCATTTCTACTACACATTTGTTTATAACTATGAAGAATTTTGGTTTCTGATCACAAAGAGGGATAATTTAAACACAGCACGAGTAATGCTTTGAGTAACACACACACAATATAAAAGTTCTTTAAAGTTAGTTTACTGATCTCTTCACAACAGAGACTCTGGAAACGTCTCCACCAAGTTCTTCAAAGAGTACTAACAAGTTCCCTCGTGGCTTCAACCACGAACGCGGAACATGATACCTACAAAGAAAAAGACTCATCTTAATACGAGAAGAGAGCTTTTAGCTTCAAAAGGTTTAAGTTAAGAAAGAAGAAAGCATTATTGTTACCATCTTTGTGTTGGCTCGCCACAACCAGATTGGCATTTGTTTTGCCTGTATGTTCCAGCGTAGTGACAAGTCCCACATTTTCCTTTGGCATAAGCCATCCAGTATCTCCCTAGGCTTTGCCCGTTTATCCAAGCTTGCCCTTTTCCCATACTCTTCAGATCCAAAGCCAGTGGTTCGTTTCCTCTAGGCGCGTCAAAGTAGGCCTGTGGATGTTATAAGCAAAGATATAGTGGGTCTACTTGAACATGTCTTAGGTCAAGCCTTAGCTATAGTTCTACATATGAATTATTAGGTTTCATTGGGAGATAAAGTAGTAATAAGTTTGGTTCAGGATGAGTTAGGAGCAGCTTGGATAAGTTAGAGTTTCTTATTTACCTTGTACCATGTCAAAGGTTGTTTGTTTTGCTTAGCCAATGAGCCTTTGATCCAATCAACAGAGGACTCTTCTGTAGGAGAGATCAAGTTCATAGCTTCCCCTTGCAGACCAGCCTGTTTCATTTACCGAGAAAGATGGAAATGTTATTAGATTTTCAATTGTAAACCGAGTCAATCCATGAGAGTTTCTTCTTCTTTTTTATGAACTCTATCTATCTCACCTGATATGTCCACTTCTGCCAACTCAAGTCTTTGTTACCCTCGTCAAGGCCGTGAAGCACCACAGACCCAACGATTCCAGTGGCCCAGGTCTCAAAGTGTAGTCCAACATTCTTCAAAACCACAAAAAATGAACACTATTTATCAGTCTGCTACAAGAAACTTAAAGTCAAAAGTAGAGTACTTTCATGTTTTTAAACTGACCGGTAAACCAACTGCTACGCTCAGAAGCGCGATTCTGTTAGCTCCACCTCGAAGATTGACTGGTGCGCTGAACGAAACTTTTCTGTTTTCTCTTGTCCCAAAGGCAGATCCTACATCGTTCAAAATCACAAATTATATGATGAAACAACTCTTTCCAAAGGAGTTAGTCAGCAAAAGAATCATTCTTACCGTACAAGTGTCCATTGACAAACACATGCACAGCATGTCCTGCAGAATCCACTGTAAGAGTCGGCCATTTTCCTCCACGCAAGAATGACTCTGATGCCTTAATATCCACACTAGAAACCCCGGAAGTACAAATTCATTTTTCCAAGAACAAATCATGTTTGACATGTAAAAAAGATAGTGTTACTACTATTGAGTATTTTCAAAATGTACCTGGTTGTGTACCACAGGTAATCAGTTGTATCTCGTGTAACATTAACTTGCTCCAACAATCCACGGGCTGTGATTGTCCCACGGTCTCCATAAGTAGCAATATTTTCATCGTATCTAGCAACTGAATACAAGATGGAACCAGATGGCACCATTTGCACATGTGTTGTCTTTGCAGCAACCTGTCCAGTGACCTCATATTAGCTTCTCAATGATGTAACTAAAGGATTTTACAACAAAACAGCAACTACTCTATTACATACCGTCGCAGTGTTGTAAACAACGTTTCTGCAATCTGGAAGTATGCTGATGGACCATGCGGGAAGAGTATAGTGCCGTTTATTGAACATTACTTTAGCAGGTGCATTCATGTGATAGTTGGTTAGGAAAGCTACACAACTTCCTTTGCCGGCAGTGAACACATGAGCCTCCTCGTAGTTTCCTAGTTTAGTAACATGTGGATCAGAAGAAACTAAGGCAGCTTCACATTGCTTAATTGCAAGATGAAGTTGCTTAAGATGGCTGTACTTGGGTTCTTGGACCAACCCTGCATCATTAAAAAGCCATGTTTTGGTAAAAATGTAGAGGAGAAACAAACATTTTACAGAGCTGAGACTGTAAGAGAATTGTACCGTATTCATCAATGGGAGCATCATAGTCATAACTAGTGGTGATAAACGGACCTCCTGCTGTGCGTCCAAAGTTTGTACCTCCATGGTACTGTCACATAACACACAACAAGCATCAGGACAAAACTGAAACCGAAACAATTTCTTTCGTAGCATTTGTGCAAGGACTAATTACCATGTAGTAATTTATATACGATCCACCCTTTTGTATGAAACGGGCTACTCCAAATGCTAGATCCTCTACAGGTCGTTTTGGAATGGTTCCACCAAACTCTGAAAACCTTTTCGCCATCATAGTGGACAACAACAACAACACACATTTAACACAATCAGTAAACATATTTGTTGTGTCTCTTACAGTCTCACAAGCAAAGAAAGTATATGTTTTTACCAGCCACTCCATGCCTCTGTCCACATAGTTGGCTTATATGGCTTGTTGGGAGTAAAATAATCGCAGTAGAATCCATTGCAAGCATTTATCTACAAAACAAGAATACCACAAGAGATTAAAGAAGGAACATCAATCTTTATGAATGAGAAAAGATTAGAAGATTGGTCGGTCATACGATTGGGTCAGGTGCATCATCTTCCTTACACATCACCCATGGAACTCCAGTGTTTAAACCAACAGCCATTTTCGCAGCCCAGTTGACGTAAGAGTGACCAGCCGGCCCAAGCGCTTTAAGCTCTGGTCCAAACTCATTCTCAATCTATATACATTATAAAAGATCAAACCTTTTAACCATCTACACATTAATTCTTATAAAAACAAACAAGGTTTGAAAAATTTGTATAATAGTACCTGAGATAAGATGATGGGTCCACCTTGTGAGGCAAAGAATCTATGTTCTTTCATCATCTCGACAATCTTCTCTGTGAAACCTTGCATTGCAGCCTTAACAGTGGACACCGACACAGATAATGTTACATTAATGATATCCAAAACTGAACATTAAACAAAACATCAAACAGAAGCAAGCAACATTTATTACCTTGAAGGGTCCATTGTCTGTTCTGAAACTAATCCCATCTACATACTTCAACCAAACAGGAAACCCTCTACAAAAGTCAAACAAGAAAAAAACAAAAAAAAAAAAGCACAATTTTTCAAAATTCAAAAAGATTTGATTTTTTTTTTTTTTTTTTTTTTTTTTTGTGATTTTGGAATTGATTGAAAACGTTACCCAAAATTCCATTCTGCACAAACATAAGGACCAATTCTGAGATGAACATAAAGACCCACTTCCTGAATCGTCTTAATGAATCGTACCAAATCGTATCTCCCTTCGAAATTGTACTGCAACAACACAAACACAGGGAAGTGACAAATTCTACTCAAATTCAAATCTAAGTTTCATAAAGTTCGCAACTTTAAATTTCAAAAAGAAGAAGAAGAAGCATACAGTTCCAGGAGAAGGTTCATGACCATTCCAGAAAACATAAGTATCAATAACATCCAAGCCTCCATCTTTAGCTTTCTTTATAAGATCTTCCCACATCTACAAAACCCAAAAATTTAAAATTTAAACAAAAGAAACAAAACCCCATTTGTGTTTCTTTAATAAAGATTCGTTTTTTGGTTACCTCAGGGGTACTTCTTGGGTAATGAATTGAACCGGAGAGGAGGATTCTACGGTGGCCATTAACGATGATTGCTTTCTTATCATAAGTCACACTAGTACACTGAATCAAACCGGATCCAATCAGCATTGTTGTTAGCAAGAAAGATAGGATCTTGGACAGAACCAAGATCTTTGTTGTTCCCATTTTTGTGTGTGTTTGGAACAAATGTGAATGAATTTTGAGAGGGAAATTGAATCTTTCAAACAAAAAAAAAAAAAAAAAATGAAAGAAAGATCAGAGAGAGAGGAGGAAGCAAAGTTTAAGTAAAAGGGTCGTTGGTTTGATATTTTTGGTTTCGCTGCCTACTCTCTCAATTTATTTTGTATGTATAATTTGGTATAGTGAATTAGTTGAGATATTAAAATAAAATTAATGTATTAACTTTACATATACAAACAAAATGTTTGTTTTAATGATGAAAAACAAATATTGTCTTTATATAGATGTTGTAGATAATTTTAAAAAAAAATATTTGAATGTTTGTTGAGAATGAAGAGTTTGTTGATTTATGTGTTTTGGTTTATTTGGAAATGGAATTATGATTATGTGTTATTAAATTATCTTTTTTTTTGTGTTAGGTTGAAATGGTTAATAATTTGTTATTATTAGTTGACATTATGTGTTAGTATTTGATTTAGATATATATATATATATATATATCTTATGTTTAGTCATTAAGCTAATTCAGAGTTTTAATATTTTATTTTACTTTAGACTGAATTTAGAATATAAAATATTTAAGAAATAGATAAACTCAAGATAAAAAAAAAAAAAGAACTCTCTTTATTAGCTTTTGAAAAATAAAAAGCTTCTCTCAATCTCAATCTCAATCTCTCAAATTCTTAAACTCATAAAATTCTCTCTACAATGCCACATCTCAACATCTCTATTTATAAGCTTAGAATCTAACAATTTCTTTATTCTCATTAAAGGATAATTTTCTTTTCTCTAAGTTTTCCTAATCAATTTAGGATTGCTTGTTGTTATTCAAGCTTATCTCAACAGAATATTTAATTTCAAACACATTTTTCATAATACTGACTGGTTTAATCTTGTTTAAAGAATTTCATTAACTGATTTGTCTAGACTGATAGTTGTAACTTAATGATTACGATTAGTGTTATAATCAGATCATGACTGGAATAAATTTTATGATTGATGTATCAGTGTATGATGTTTGTAAGAGTTATAAAAAGATTTTATATACTTACTAATTGTGTTGCACAAAAAAAAAAAAAAAAAAAAAACTTACTAGTTGTGTTGTTAAATTTTTAATCATTTTTAAGGAAAGAAAACAAGGGACAAAAGTTAAAAAGGTGGGAAATGGGATCACATGGAAAGCCCAAGTCAAAAAAAGCATCAACGTCGCATCAACAATTTATTCGTTTTTAAAAAATTGGGCAGTATACAGTTTGTAAAATTACAACATTAAAGCTTTTGCGAAAGGGACAAGCGATAATAAAATCTAAACTGGTGAAAAGTTTTTCAGATTTTATACATGTACGGTAGTGAATGGGAATAGTTTTTTTTTTCTTGTTTTTTTCTTTTTCTTTTGACATACCTAATCTACCAAAGATTAATCCACCAACGCATATAATTAAGTTGGGGACCTATACTAATAACGTTATGTTTTCTGGAAAACAAATATCTATAACAACTATAGTACTACTATACCATTACCAACTATATTGGTTTAAACTAGATTCGTGAAATCAATCTTTTGGGATCACGATAATACCATACCAACTTAACGAAACGTGTTGATAAATGAATTGGTTAAACGTACTAATTGGTTAGTAGTATTAGGCAGTTTAACCTACTAATATTAATCTGGAAATACGTTTACAAAATTACCACTATATTTTATATCAACTGTTATTGATAATTAATTTTAAAAAAAAATCAATAATCAAAGGTCCATTTCTGATAACCAAAGAAGTTTTAGAAATCTTCTACTACGTTTTCTTTATAGCCAAACAACTCTCTTTTTTTTCTTTTGACATCACCAAACAACTGTTATCTATCCAAAGAAGTCTTAATATATTTGAGGTTTGGGAGTAAATTAACAGCTCGAGTATCATAATGCATCTAAATAATTGAGTTTTTGCTTTATTTAAGATCAACAGGAAGGTATTGAGGGCAATCAAACTAGATTTTTGTAGTTGTAGAGGCATTCTGGTTGAGTAGGGTTGGGAGGGGTTTTGTCGTTTTGAAAGTTCTTGGAAGAATCTCGTGTTTATGCATATGAAGAGAACATTGAGCGACATACTTTCGGAAAAATACTTTTTAATAGCGGAGATTATGGGATGACATTAAACGACATGTTTATTAACATTAAATTTGTGAAAGTTGCTATAAAGGAATAACATCACTGATTTTTTTTCTCTAATTTTTTCCGAGAAATGCATATATATTAATCTCATATGAGAAAACGTGATTTATAGTGCTCACGAGTCACAAAAAATTTTCAGATCGTTCATTAAAAAAAAAAAGCTATTTGGCTAAGTTATCTTTAAAAGTATATGGTATACCCTACCCTCTAAAAATACATAGAAAAAAAAAGTGACACACGTATAGACCAAATTAAACTGGCAATACTCACACCGACTAATTGATTTAAAGTTGATGAGATAATGAATTAGGTTTGATGTTGAAATTACATGATTATAATAGCGTAATAAGAAACCGGACATAGAAACATGTGCGATGACGACAAAAGAAGAAGAAGAAGCAACACGGTGATGGGTTTGCAGCTGGGCTCCATTTGCATGTGACTGTGATCCAGATTACCAATTCTTTGATTTTTATCCTTTGCATTATTATTTAGAGATGCACATATGAATACTTCCATAACCATAAAATAAAATAAAATTGTTCATCCGCATTCATTAGTACATCCCAAAATTTTTTGTTTTTGGGTCGTGGACGACAGTATACTTTGGTCTCAATCCATGTCCATATATACTTTGGTTTCACTCCACATCCATATCCAATAATGATTAAAACTTAGCTTCCACGAGGAATTTGAACATATGCATGTGCCCATCATCTTCTCTTTTTTTTTTTTTTTTTTTTTTTTGGACAAAAGCCCATCATCTTCTCATAACCTTCTTTTTATGAATATATTTGGACCGATGATTTGTGACTTGTGCCACCTCTTGTTTTATCTTTTAGAAAAAGTGATGTCACACTAGTTAATTTATGTAATTTCACTATTAGATTAGCTATAACGAATTTTCAGGGTTTTATTTTGTTTACGCTAATAATTTATGTTTACTTTTACTTATTAAAATAATACTCCATAAGTTTACGGCAACAAATTATATATTAGTTTGGTATCTATAAGCTATTTTATCAATTCCATGATTGCTAAATTAACATTATAGATATTTGATCTCAACAAATAGTGGAGTATGGTAACTTATGCTATTGTTATATAAAATCGTTTCAACAATGATAAACTATTATATATAGACCTAAGTATTCTATATTTCTAAACGTCTAGTTGGGAATTTTATATATATTTTAACTGAGAAAATTTGAAAACGTATTGAAAAAAACAACGTTCAAAAAGATTTAGATTGGATTCTCCAAACCTCAAAAATACTCAAATCCACTATAAATATATTATGCAGTTTCTACGGAGTCACTTAATCAGATTGACTTGGTATCAAACCAGACATTTGATTCGACATTACCAGTTTCTAGTATTTTAAGAGTGTTGTTCACTGAACAACATGTTACAACACATGAACACACGAGTTCTTGATCTCTGGAGCATACATGCTCCGATGCTCGTTAGTACAACCAAAATCTAAAATTCAAAAATCAAAAATTTATAATTATAAAATCTATTCAAAACTCATAGCTTTAATTTTTTTTTATTCGAACAATTATAGTGGATGCCAAAAAATAAGAAAATAAAAGATTGTTAACGGATGGGTAAAATAAAGGCTAAAATAAATTTGACATAGTTAAGCCTATTATTAGAAAACAAATACTACTATACTAAGAAATTGACATGTGCTCTCCTCGGAGATTTGCGATTGGATTTTAAAATGATTTAAGGATTGATTTCATGATTACGTAGCAATTTACAAAGTTAATTAAAATAAGATTAAAAAAGATGCGCACTGCAAGTCACAGTGGAGCTTTTGATTAGTTTTGTTAATAACGAGGCAGGAGGAATGAGATGCCGTTTAAGCGCCGTTTGTCACTCTTCATTGAAAATTATGATACACGCAAACGCCGCTAGATCTCCGTTCCGTTTACGTCGGTGCCTGTCTGATCCAGACGAAACGACATTACGTGTTTTGTGTTTCACAATTCCTTTTTTTTTTCTTCTAATTTTATCCAAGTTCCAACCTGTCTTATTTTTTTTTTAATGATTTAATTAAAACTGTGATTAACATTCAAATAAAATATCGTTCAGAGTTTTTTTGTTTTATTTTTCTGAAAATTAATCCAAAATGTAGAATATTAAGCGTACATCTATAACAACAAATACAATGATAGTCTGATAACTAAATGATTTCTTTGTGACGAGGAGGGAATGCGCAGACAGGATAGCTCAGGAGACAACCTCTTTTCAGAGAAATGAGATCCGATTTTATTCTAATGCACCGCATTGGCTAGAGTATCTAGTGGCAACAGAACTTGTATCACATAACATTGGTGAATAATAAAGTTGTTGTTGAGTTAAAAAAAAAAAAAAAAAATGATTTCTTTGTGTATTTTATGATTAAAAAAAAAAAGAAATACCAATACACTAGTTTCATTTTCACTTCATCGTATGAGAAAAAAGATGAATAAATAAAAATATGGAGTCTATGGTTATGGGTTTGCTTTCTTAACATATCAAATATCTTATCTTCCTACAAAAGAGAGAGACCCATATAAAGACTGAAAAACAAAATTTGATTTCTTGAACACCAAGAACCTAGACAAGAGAGTTACTAAATTTTTTTTGAAGGAACTAATTCTTACTATACTCTAAATCCACCAAAGTCAAGCTCCAAAGCTCAATTGAGATTTGGGATCATAATAGAACCATTTTACCAAATCTCATTTACTCTCATTAGCTTCATCTTCAACATGAGTCTCCTTCCCAAATTTCTTCAATGCAAACGAATATACCTCTTTCTTTCTCATTTCGTCACCATTTTCACCCTGTGATAAAGTTTGAAAACATGTCTATAATCAAATCATGTGTGTTTTGTAAGTTTTAAGCTTAGTTAAGGGAAAGTTCTCAAATCAATAACAAAGATAAGAGATTATAACAATCCAAAAATTTGATAATAGTCTCTCAAGATAAAACCATTCGATCATAAAAATACCAAGCCACCATCTATCCAATATTACAAATCTTGTGCAGAACTTGGAAGCTCGTACCTCGTACCACTCCCCAATGTAATGTTGATAGTTAAAAAAATGGATTAAATAAAATAGAAAAACCAAAGTGAATGAAAAAAAAAAGCATAAGCCTTATATTGGATGTCTCGGAGTTAGGTGACCGACATGTCTAAATAAACTTCATAAATGATCAAACAAAATATTAGTAATTTGGTAATAATGACGAGTGGAACTGGAACTTGTTTTTTTAATGGTTATATTTTATTTTTTATATAATTTAAACAATTGGTTTTTTAAAAATTCTTTAATTAGAATCAGCCGTCTACATAGTCATTCTTTGGCTTGATTCTTTCGTAATCTGAAAAAAAACCCATCAGAGTTGTTGTTGTTCATAGGATTTTTGTCATCATTAAAATGTCGTTGAAGCTTTGTGAATGTATCATCATATTCAGCTCACAATCATGGTGAGAGTGTATGGACATCTCACGATCTTGAACATTATGAAAGCTACAATTTTCCTTATCATGTTCCAATGTCCTTTCTAACATATCCAGCCTCCTTTTTGGGATAACTAAAGGAGGAAGAAGTTTTTGACCATTTTCACAATCTTGGGTTTTCAAGCTGCAAATTTTTCATGGTTTAGATAAACAGTCATCTGTAACTCATTCTTCATCCTTTGATTGATACCGAGAGGAACACTCTTCTCATGAATTATTTATGGAAGAACAAATCGGTTGTTAAATATTCTCCAAAAATATATACATCATAATATCCATTTCTAAAGTTTTAATCAAACCAAATAAAAAAAACTATCAAAATGAAAAAAAAAAAGTCCAAAGGCCTAAAAATCAACAAATAAACCCATCAATATGTGATTAAACTATATCAATGCCTCGGATTTCGTGTTCACTATACTACAAACCTTCTTTTTTTCTTTCTACATCATATCAGTCCATTTACTAAGCTACCAATTTTTCCTACAAATATTTCATTATATATGTTGTGATTATCTACATCCTTTCTAACCAAAATTTAGAGTTTTAATTCCGTTTTTAACAGATTTCTTTCCAATTTTAACATATTTCATTCCATTTCATCTTTAGTACTTAATTCTTATTGTAAAATTCTTTAATTTACTATTACAAATATCATAGATTTTTAAAAAATATTTATTAATGAATTATGCAATTACTCGAACTTAAGATATGTGGGATTCAACTACATATGCAAATCACTCGACTCAGCTTAAATCCTACTATAGTAGAGATGTATATATAAATATTAGATCCGATTTTCCGACTAGATTCTCTATTACCGTTTTTAAAACAAAAATCCTAGTATAAATAAATGTTTTTGAAAACGCTGTTAACGAATAAGTTAATTTCTACCTTCTCCAATATACGAACTTGCAATTTTTTAATTAGAAAATTACAATGTCAATGACTCAATTAAACTATGGGATCGATCCCATTAAACTATCATACTTATAAATATGTAGTAGGCCAATACCAGTCTATCAATCTCATGTTTAACTTTTACTTTTCTCCGTTTGCTAGGCATTATTAATTAAGCGGTTTTACAACTCCTTCCAACCTGTCTTATTATGTTTTTTTCTTTTTTTTTTAATTGCAAAATATATACTCTCTTTTTAGGCTTTTTGAAAATTTCACAAATAAAAACTTGATTGCATTCAATACATAAATGGGCATGTCTCTGTAAACAAAAAAAAAAACATACTCTAGGGATAACAGAAAAAAATATATGGAGTTTATGGTTATGGGTTTGCTTTCTTTAACAGATCCAAATTCTTTTCCTACAAAACAGAGAGGCCCATATGAAAACTGGGAAACAAGCTTTGATCACTTGAGATCCAAAG
Organism: Camelina sativa; assembly: GCF_030686135.1. Lineage (NCBI taxonomy): Eukaryota > Viridiplantae > Streptophyta > Magnoliopsida > Brassicales > Brassicaceae > Camelina > Camelina sativa. Next base: position 23,967,003 of record NC_141882.1, on the reverse strand, counting down.
ACCTAAACAAGTGAGTTACTTCAAAAAAATTTCAAGGAACTAACTCTTAGTATACTCTACATCCACCAAAGTCAAGCTAATGAGAATTGGGATCATAAACAGAATCCATTTAACGCAACAAAATAAATGGCAATGACGTCTCATTTACTCTCATCAGCTTCATCTTCTACATGAATCTGCTTACCAATACCAAATTTCTTCAATGCCAGCGAATATACCTCTTTCTTTCTCATTGATGTTCTTTCCGCCACCATTTTCACCGCCTGATAAAGTTTGAAAACATGTCTATAAACAAAATCCTGTGTGTTTTGTAAGTTTTAAGCTTAGTTAAAGGAAAGTTCTCAAATCAAAATGGTTTACCGTGGAAAGGCTATGTCCATCAGAGATCAGCCCTCTTAACTCTTCTTCAAGTTGAGAATCCGTTGGATTTTCAGCTTTGGTTTCTTCTTCGCCTTCAATCAAAAGCGTGATTTCTCCTTTTGGTTGGCGACTCAGAAACTCTTGCTTGGCTTCCCCTATCGAACCCCTCCAAAACTATTAATAGGAGGTATCTCTCATCAGTGAGTTATATTACAAAACGGTTTATTATGCACATATAGAGTGATAAAAGATGTTACCTCTTCATGCAGCTTTGTAATCTCCCGAGCTATTACACATTGCCTGCACCACAAAATACATTTCAGGACCAGGCATAGGACTGGCTCCTAACTCCTAACAGTAGCAGATGAAAAAATATCGCCTCATTTCCTTGGTGATCGATAATTGTATTGAGAGAGTCTTATATCATTAGGTATCAATCAACAATAAAGACTAAGGAAAAAGAGAGAAAACAAAGTGGATACGCATTGGTATCAATTCATTCAGCAGATGTTACAATAACTTTCTTGAAATATACAACAAACCTTGATTCGCCAAAATAAGGGGTTGTTTCTTCAAGAAACTGTGACAACTTATGAGGTGGAACATAAAAGATCTGTGTTCTTGTCTCATTTGATGAAACTACCAGCCTCTCCTTCCTTGTTCCAGAATGCTTCGGAAGAAATCCAACTGTAAAAACCAAGTTGTTCGAAAATTAAAAACTTTATATCAGCTTGACCAAGATGGCTGAGACTGAGAGGAATAAGATGGGAGAATTTACCGAATGTGAACTCATCTGTCTCCAAACCAGAGGCAGAAAGAGCAGAAACTACAGCACAAGCCCCAGGGATTGGTATCACATCAATATTTTCTTTCACACATATTTTTGCCTGAGAAAAGATGATAACAAATGTTTTCTCATATTTTCCATTTAAATGAAAGATCAATAGACACTAGTTTATTAATCCAGCAAGCTGACTACATATAGAGAGAAAATGAAGGACACTCACAAGTTGAGTACCAGGATCACTAATGCCAGGTGTCCCTGCATCGCTGATAAGAGCAACAATCTCACCTTGTTTCAACCGTGTCAACACTGCTTGCTCTCTTTGGGCCTCGTTGAACTTGTGATAACTAAGCTACAAGCCTAAACCTCATAAATTCAATAAACATCACATTGATAAAAACAAAAAGAGACAGACTACTTCCATATATATAGAAGAAGCAACTTACAAGCTGAGCTTTAATATTGTAATACTGAAGCAACTTCCCAGAGTGTCTCGTGTCCTCAGAGAGAATCACATCCGCAGATCTCAATACACGAATCGCACTAAACCATTGTCCCAAACAAATTGATTCAAGAATTAGAAATCTCTCATTTTACAAATAATGCAAAAGCCTTAGAAATTGAAAGAGTACCGTAAAGTGATATCTTCGAGGTTTCCGATTGGAGTTCCGACGAGGTAAAGCCCAGGTTTGAGAGGACCCTGAAAGGAAAGCAGATAGATTTATAGTCAGAAAATGGAATAACTCCAAAAAAGCCCTAATTGAATTTGATCAAGAAACAAAGAGATGAGTGAACTTACGCGTTTTGAATCATCCTTGGCTACAGAGTCGGCGAACTCCGACGAAGAACAAAATGAAATTGCGGCGGTTCTGGAGAGAACCGGTGAACGGAAGAGAAGTGAAAGAGGAGAATAGAAACGAAGGGAAGCACAAGGAAGACAAAGTCTCGCCATTCCCGCTCACAGTTTGGTGTTACCTTCTTCTTTCTCTTGTTTATCTTCCAAAAAGTTAAAAATGGTGTTTTTAGCTTCTCTGTTCTCAAAAAAAAAAAAAAAAAACATAACATTCTCTGTTCTCTTAAACCCTAACCAAACCGAACCAAAGTGAAAAGGTTTGGTTGTCAAAAAAAAAAAAAAAAAAGGTTTGGTTATGTTTAAATCCTCAAACCCACATGGTTAGCATTTTTGACAATTTTATCGGTTAATTTGGTTAAATTTAGCGGTTCTCTGGAGAACATAAATATTTTTTCTTCTAAACCATTTTTTAGTTTTGGAATTAGGCAAAAACTAACCAAAAAAATAATAATATTAACTAAGTATTCTAACCATAAACCTATAAAATTCCTCACATAAACTATAGTATATCATTTTTACGTTAATAATATTATTTTTTCTTATAAATATTCTTAATATATATAGAAACGCATAGATATATATATATATATATATTTTTTTTTTCTCAGGGTCAAAATATATATTGAGTAATAAAATAAATTTTATGGAAAAGAATATGTTGAGTACTATGATACAGTATTTGTATTCTCTGATATGAGAAAAATATTATATTTTAGTGTATCGTTTTTTTTCTTTATAAAATTACGGTAATTGTAGTTGAAATGTAGTAGATAGATAACATATTATAGATCTATCACTGAAACCTAATATTTGTCTATAATTCTACTGTCAATTTCTAATATTTGTAAACCTATTTTGTATTGTCAAATCTAATTAGAGTGTTGTTGATTAGTAATCTGATTAGCAGTAAGCAAAACCCGTCAACCTTGACAAAAAGAAATCCAAACTTTTTAGATGATAATTTTCCTAAAATCCAGTTGAATTGTTGTCTAGTCTCTTTTACTCATCACTCCATGTAGTGTATAAGAACATAATGTATACTCTTAAGAAACTCTAAAAAAACAAAATGAACACTAACTTAAGCAAAATAACTAGGCTGTTTGGGAGCTATATAGAGGCAAAGTACTTCCAAAATCGTTGGATCAAATCTTTTTTAGGTCATGAATTTAACCAGAAACATTAATGACGACAATGGGATCCACACAATTGATTCCGATCCCAAGTTCCCAACTAACATACCACCAATAATGTCGGCCTATTAACATCGCTCAAACCTTTTTATTCCTCTCCATCACTATTGTCAACATAAGCAATATAGGTCTTGAATTGGGGAAAAAAAAAAAGAAAGAGATCAAGAATGGACGAAGAACTAGTAAGAGCTATTAAGATAATAGTATTTGGAGTAATCTCATGGGGTGTGGCCTTTGTTCTCACCCGGAGAATCTTCTCAAGCTACTCCTTCAACTTCAGCAACCGTCTTCTCTCGACGGCTCACGCCACAATCGCTGTCACATTAGCAACACTCTCTGTTCAAGATTGGTCTTGCCCTGTTTGTCCCCGAGCATCTAAGCCATCTCTCAAACAGGTTCCTTCTTAACCACGTAATCAGTTCTCTCTTGACTCTTTTTTGCAAATTTAATTTGTAACCAAGCTGAGATGGAAAACCACAAGCAGATAGACGTGATGGCGTTTTCATTGTCATATATGATCTACGATCTCATATGTTGTCAGTTCGATCAAGTGATCAGCATTGATAACGCGGTTCATCATTTTGTTAGCATTTTTGGTTTTATAGCTGGACTTGCCTACCAAAAGGTATTATTAATTCTCTAATTTAATGGTTACACTAAGATATATATATATATATATATATATATATGAGATCTTGGGTTATTAAATGTTGGTACCATTTCTTGTTTCGAAGTCTGGATCTGAGATCATCGCTACACTGTGGATAGCAGAGGTATCGAGTCCTTTCTTCCACCTTAGGGAGATTCTCAAAGAGATTGGATACAGAGACACCAGCCTCAATCTAGGCGCCGATGTGAGTGTATCAATAAAAAAGTTCATAAAATCATATATATAAATTTACAAAGTATAAATCAATTTTTCTTTTGAAAGCTCTCAAGACTAAAACACGTTAATTTCGATTTGTAGTTTACTAAACAAAAAGATTGTATTCTTTTAGAAAATCAAATACATATAGATGTAACTTCTACACCATCTAGAAATATTAAGTAAACTAGTTCAAATTGTGGGGGTCATTTTTTGTTTCTTTAGTGTTCATAAGTACCTACACTAATATTTTATTGAATAGTATTTTTGTCACTTAAAACGTTTATAGTGGTCTTATTTGTTTATGGTTTAATTTCATTGAATTAGCAATTGGCATTGAACATTTCTTATAGTTACGGTCCTCCTGTAAAACCCAAACCTACTTCTCTTTAGCATTATTGTCTTTTGTTTGTTTTAGCAATATATTTTATTAAAATAAAAATTAGATTTATTTTATTTAGTATAGACCTGCTAAAAAACCTAAGCACCAAGCTGTTTTACATTAACTGATGATAGGTATGTTTTGCCACTATATTCACATTGGCGAGAATTGTGTGCGGACCATTTCTCGTTTACGTCAGTCTGTCAGCTGATAATCCCATCTTCATCAAGGTATTTTATATTTTTCCCAACTACCAACAAACAGGTTTTAATTATATTCGTCAACAATATAATACTTTTAAACAAAAAAAAAATTATTAAACAACAAAATCAATATAACTTTATATTTTTGGATCACCATATTTCGTTTTGGTCTTTGCTTTTAATACATATTTTGATATTCACCATTTTCTCCTTTTAGAAAAAATAAAAGTAAAATGTGAATTTTTTTTAAACACAACTTGTGTATTGATTTCATCGATTTCTCCCTTTTTTTTTTTCTAACACAACAATAATCTCTCAGTACGTCATAATTGTAATGTGAATATTGTTTTCTTTTCTTACAGGCAATGGGATCAGGATTACAACTCGTGAGCATATTTTGGTTCTATAAGATTTTCGGGATGATGAGATATAAACTTTTTAAGAAGCCAAAGTCAAACAAAAAGTCTACTTAGTTAGAGATATACTAAATCTGATTTAATTCAGTTATTTTTGTTTTTTTCTTTCTTAAACATTTATAGTCATTTATCTATAAATGTTATAAAAATGTATTCAAAAATAAAAAAGAAATATATATGTGTCAATAAGATCCAATTTGTATGTGTACTGTGTAGGCATTTTACCGAACCGTACAAACCAAACCAAAGTTTACATACAACTCATTTGGTTAAGCTTTTTTTTAACCAGAACTGTTTGGTTCAGTTTAGTTTGGTAAGCTTTTTCAACCCGAATGAAACTGAATCTAACCAATAAGAAATTATAGTATGTTTAGGTAAAATGTAAAATGTTCAACATGAAGTAAAATACAAGAATTATAATGAAAAAAAGGTCCAATAAGACTAGAGACTACTATAAGTCCTGTGATTCACACTATTCATCTGATTCCATCCGCTAAGACCATCTCCAAATATTTTTCCTATTTTTACCTTTACAATAGAGAAACTCTATAATATAGGTAACTTTTGCTCCAATGGATACCTCTATTTTTTCCTCTAAAAAAGAATATTCTGAAGAGATTATTTTTTTACTTTACTATTAATACTTTTTACTTATAAAAGTTGCAAACTAACCCATTTATTTTAGTATTTGTGAAACATTCATAAAATTATGATATTATTTAAATTTTTAACATTCATAAATATTATTTAAATATCACATTTATTAAAAGAAATACATTGCATCATATAAAATAATAAAAAATAGTAAATTTTCTTTTGCAAATGATAGTCTCAAATTTTAAAAATGTTTTTCTATACAAAAACTTTTAAAAATTTTCTATACGAAAACCTTTACAAATTTTAAACCAAAATATTAAAATTAGTCAAATTTAACTTTATAATCAATTATCCTATTAATATACAAATTAAATTATTATTAAAATATTTAAATTATTATTAAACTATTTAAATATATATTTTATTTATGGGTTTTGTTAGTTTCCAAGGATCCAAGTGACTGATCCAATCGCAAGATACTTCGGACTAAAACGTGGGCAGGTCGTGAATATTTAAATTATTACTAAACTATTTAAATATATATATATATATATATATTTATTTATTTTGATCGTAAATATAAAAGTGTTAAAAGTTCAAGGACTATTTTATAAATAAAAAAGTTTAATTCTATTAAAGAGAAAAAAAATAGAGTCCCTCTATACATAGAGGAAAAAATAGAGATCTCTGTTATAGAGGTAGAAATAGAGATGGGTTGGAGTAGATTTTACTCTAAAATATAAAAAGCAAATATAGAGGTGAGTTGGAGATGTCCTTAGGGAGACGTTGTTGTTATGCGGAAGTGCTGGACGGACCAGCTCCGTAATTTAATGTTCGCTCAACAGTAACACCATCTGTTCTAATGTCTTTGCGTTTTTTAGCACAAGTTCCACGAATGAAGTCACGTGCTTTAACTCTACATCCCAACGGTTCTCGTTCCAGAAGACTCCATCTTTTGATTTCCAGCATTGATCCGGATTCAAGCCTTGCGTAGTTAGGTAGCCGTCAAAGCCCTGCTCAACAAAAAGAAAAACACAAAAATGATAGTTAGTTAGAAGAGAGGCCAAGCAGGAAAATAAAAGAGTACGTTGACGGTAACCATACCGGTAATGTGTTGCTGTCCCATGCGCGTAAGGTGAGCTTCTTTAAACAAGGTGAGTTTTGTAACAGCCTTTCTATACCAGGAATAACATACTGAAAGATCACTGTCTCGAGAGTCAAATATTTGACCTTTAACATCGGAAAAGGAACACCACAAAGCTCCGCAAGAGATAAAATCTAACAACAAGCACAAAAAGATCGATATTGAATTGAGTACAACCATGCATATATATAACATAGATTTAAACATTCCTAAACCTGTAAATCAAAAAGTGGTGCAACCAGCTGCTTAATCAAAAGATACCTGAAGAAAGTTTCCGCCCAATGTAAGCTTTTCCGCGTTCTGTATCTTTTCAAGCATCTTTAGCACCATTACTTGAAGAAACTCAGCATTCACCGTTCTTTGCGCGTGGTTGAATCCAATTTCCATTTTCGCTTCGGTTAAAGAAGAGACATCAACTAAAGTACACGGTAACAGAGAGTTTCTCAATGTGAGACTATGGAGATGTGGTGCCAGGATCTGCGTTGGCCCGGGGACCCAAATGTTGCGTCTTATTTCTAATGTTGTCAGACGCAATGAGTCTCTGAGATCAAGAACCATCAGTTTATCGCAAAAATACAATGTTAAGCTTTCAAGAACTGGACAACCAGACAGAATCTTCGCAATGGATTCGTCAGACACTTTACAACAACCCAAGTACAACTTCTTCAGTGATGTCCAGAGCACAGAGTCTTTGGGAGTTAAATCAGCGAAGCATAGCTCAAAGGTGAGTTGCTTGACAGAGGAATTGATGAAGAAGAAATCAGGAATAGGTAAGTTGCCACATTGGTCGACTTCCAAGGAAAGATTCTCCACGTTGCGGGAGATGGCGAACTTGATCCACTTGTCTACGTGGAGTTTGCTGCTGGTACGTTTGTGGAAGTTTATTATCTTGGGAGCAGTGTGGTAATTACTTAGGGTTTCGTATATGGATTCATCATCACGATCACATATGTAATCAACGAAGTAGAGAGAAGGTATATCGCACCATACATGCCTCCATCGTTTTGATAGAAGAGATGTTCTGATGGCGAATTTTGTTGGAATAAAGGTGAGGATATGTTGGAGGATCACATCAGGTAAAGAGCTGATTACGTCTTCTACTGCTCCTTCTCCTCTTAAAGCGGCGGTCCAGCTCTTGCCGGCCATCTTAATTTATGAACTATTTGCGATTTTCTTAGGGTTTGTTTTTTTTAGTACAGCAAAAGGCCAAAGGGGGCTTTCTCGACGTTACTTAAATAGGTATCTTATTATTATACTTAAATAGGTAATCTTATTATTATACGTATAAAGGTTAAAGATTGGTTTTTGGGCCAGACCTGTTTAACATTCACGACGAGCGAATCTTATTCTTCTACAATATTTTCTCCCTGCACGGCTGCACCACGTTTATAGTGAACAGTTTTCACGTGTATCACAAGATCATGTTAAACGGATTTACCTACCGGCGCCATGCATGTTGAATGACGATGAATGGACTTTGGGGTTTTACAAATAATCCTTTCAAAGCAAAATAGAACTCGTGGCGCCGAAAGATTAATCAAACTGACTCTTGACTTTCTGAACCATATTTAAAGATATAGGAGGCATAAACATATAAAATTACTGTCATTACTAAAGCAAGAACTTTTGTATACTAAAAACCTCGAAACAAAAACATTCAGAAACTGAAACAGAATCATTAGCTTGTTTTTCAAAGTGAACAGCAGCAGAGTTTTTCACTGCCACCCTTAGGCTCTGTCTTCTTCTCTGAGCTTCTTCTTTTCTTACTCTTTCCCGAAATCTGCGTTGTAGTGAGAGCTCGACTCAAGTTTCTTGGCCTCGCTCAGCTTTCTCACCGCCTGTACGACCGACAAATTTGATAAGCAGAAAAGTTTGGGTACGAATAAATATGTAACAAATGCAGAGTATTTATTTTTGTATCTACCTTCATGAAGTCTTCATGGATTACATAATCGCGCTCTGCTCTGATTGCAAACATTCCAGCTTCAGTGCATATGTTACGCAGATCGGCACCATTGAAACCCTATGGATTTTGATTTAGAGCAACAATCAGTGGGATTCGTTATCTATAGCCAATGCAAAACTACACCGCAGTGAGCATATAAGAAACAGAAACAAACCTCTCCAAGTTTCACAATAGCCTCATAATCTATTTCTCCATGCTTGGCAATACCAGATGCGTGGATCTTGAGGATTTCCATTCTTGATTGTTCATTTGGCAATGGGATCTCAATCTTTCTATCTAACCTACCCGGACGGAGAAGTGCTGGATCAAGAACATCCGGCCTGTTGGTGGCCATTATCATTTTCACCTAATAATATTATTTCCCAAGTATCAGAGGATATTCCATTGAACAAAGAATATTGGGAGGCAAGTAAATTTCACAATGGTAACTAATACTCGCGATGATTTCATATTATAACCACTTGTGTGAAACCTAAGTTAGAAAGACAAAACACTTTGAACTATAGGTACCCCAACAAGTTTCACATCTCAGCTCGTGAAATAACTTAACCACACAGATTTATGCACGTGTAGTAATCTAAAACTATAGGTCATACCTTTCCAAGTTGGTCAAACCCATCAAGCTGGTTGAGTAACTCCATAAGTGTTCTTTGAATTTCACGATCAGCACTAGTTCCTTCGCTAAATCGGCGCCCACCAATAGCATCTATTTCATCCATGAAAATGATACAAGGCTAGCCCCGAAGAAGGAGAGTTAATAAAAGAAATTCATGAACTTCAATATAAAGTATATCAAGGTATAAGACAAGAGGAATAAGATGGTATTCTACCTGGTGTTCACGAGCATAGTTAAACATTTCTCGAATCAACCTAGCACTTTCTCCAATGTATTTGTCTATGATTGCACTTGATACAACCTGAACATGAAGGCAGAAAAAAAGAGAGTTTATTTAGAGCAGATAAGGCATAATAAGATTGAACACCAAACCACTTCAACAACCAAATCAAACCTTCAAGAAGTTGGCATCGATGTTGCTGGCAATAGCCCTTGCTAATAGAGTTTTTCCAGTACCCGGAGGTCCATACAGAAGGACACCCTGGAATGAGAGAAAAGCAAATTAGCCTCAATGGAATTTGAAGTGAGTTTCAATTCTTTTAGCCATAAGCATGGGATAGTTTGTGATAGCTAAAGAAAGGAGTGGAGAGAGAATTAAGTACCTTAGGAGGTTTAATCCCTACTCTGAGGAAAAGTTCAGGATTCATGAGCGGCAACTCAATAGACTCCCTAAGTTCCCTGATCTGATCACCTAAACCACCCACAGCCGAGTAACTAATGTTGCCTGGATCTTCATGCAACATGTTATAAACAACAGGATCGACCTATCATCAAAAAGGATAGCACAATGTTAAAGCCAGTACAAAACACACTCTTTTAAAAGAATAAGAAACAAGCAATTCCAAAAATCAAGCATACTTCACGGGGAAGGGCTCGCATAATCGTTAGCGTAGTCATATCCAGAACAACTCGAGTTCCTGAAGTCAGTTTTTCCTTGTCCACCTTGCTACGACAACCCACCACATAACGAGGGCCACTACTTGCCTTAACAATCACTAAAATTACACAAAGAAAACGTAGAAAAAATCCCACCTTTAGTTATTAAAAGCAAAAAGAAACACTTAGTATTCGAATCAAAAGCCATAGGTAGAGAGAGAGAGAGAGACAGGAAATTACATCGCTCATTATCAAGAGGACGTAGTACTTCTCCGATAATCTGGCCAACGCTTTGAAGAGACTTCAAATCATCCTCGGTTTTGTTGAATTCCTTTTTAGCTCCTCTTAAATTCTCCCTTGCTGCATACCCACAAGCAAAACCCAGTTTATAGAATCTCAACTGAACTATCAAAAAGTTCAATTAAGCTTTGAGATCGACTTCAAATTCACAAAATCAAGTGTAGAAACGGTGGAATCAATTCAATTCGGAACTCCAAAACCCCTAAAATCTCGTTTCAAGCAGACTAAATTCCCAAGGGTTCTAATGAGAACAAAGAGTAGGAGCGAACCCTAGATTCGATTTTGACTCAAGAGCTCAGGGAAACAAAAGAAGAGAGAGAGAGAGAGAGAATGAGGAAGATTTAGGTGGAAATCGAACCTGTGCGGACACGGGATTCGAGCTCTTTGTGATGAAGGAGCTTCTTCCGGTACTCAGTCACCGCAGCGGTACGGCGTCTAGCAGCGTCGTCTCCGTCGCTCATCTTCTTCTACAGATCTCAAAGTTCGACGACGACACAGGGCTATTTAATTTATCAATTGTTTTTTTTTTCTTTCTAATTTCTTCTTATAAAAAAGTGTTTTCTTGAGCAATGGGTTTTGTTAGATATCAAATAGGGGCTTTTGGGACCATAGACTATATGTATTTCTGGTCTAAATATTATTCTTCCGTTTTTTTTTTTTTGCCGTTAATAGAAAAGTTTTTTTAACATAATCGATCCCATAAGAGTTTTCAACTACTCATTAAGGGCATGGGAAGATATATTTTTAGAGTTGTAAAATTTTTTAATTAATATAATTTGTATTTTTGGTTGAATAAGAACTTTGGGTATTATAATTAAAATGTACCCCTCCAATGGTAGGTTCTAATATTGAGTCTCTAAATTTGAATTTTTTTTTTTTGAAAATAAAAAAATAAAGTACAATATGAAATTAAAATTATTGCATGTATCATGTTTCAGCAAATCCATATAGAGAAACAACAACAATCAAAACCAAAATCTCAAACTTCACTTATGAACTGTGTTGATGATAGATACAAAACCTTAAGCGTCTGAGTTGTCTTCATCATTCTTCAAACCATCTCTGATCTGCACATACAGAATTAGAAGAAACCATCATTAATTATGAATTAAAACAGCAACACCAATGAAAACCATGAACAAACCTTAACGCCTTTTACTTCTGTTGATGATAGTGGTGTCCACAATTTTGGACAGCTTCCAAATAGGTTGGCTGCAATGAATTAAAAAAGAAGAAGATTATTATTGGTTGAATAAACTTGAAACAGAACAAAGTAAAGAAAGGAAAAGAGGATACTGAGATTACTTACGGAGCAAGAAGAGAGAATTTTCCATCGGAGGAAAGGGAACCATATAATATCTCCATCTAGCGAAGCTAGCAGCAACAAAAACCATAATAGAATAAAATATATCAGTATCTCTATCTGATCTAAATTGTGTAACAAAGAATAAACTTTAAAAAGGGGAATAAGACTCACACTTATGGATGGAGAATTCGAAGTGGACAAGGAAGACGTATTGTATTGAGTCAAAGACCATCAATCACTAGAAGAAGTCTGATGTTGTTATCGTGAGCATTCTCATCGGCCAAGTTTTTATTATGAAACTGAATTCATACTTTAAAGTTCAAACCATATCTCTTTGAACTGCACATTGAATCAGAAGAACCATCGTTAATTTTTGAAGTCTGCAATAACAGCCTAAGTTCAAAGCCTAAATCGCAAGTGTTTAATTATTAAAATCCAAGTGAAAAGAAGCTTCATAATACCTGCTTAGTCAGACACTTCTTTTGTTAAAGCAATTGCAGATGTCTCTATGTATGCTGGCTGGTTACTAAGCCCTCCCTTGCCAATGTTTAAAGATGAAAGTCTTGCAAGAGAAAGAAAAGATAATAAGTTCCAGGTAGATTAACAAAACAAATTCATTAAGCTATGATCAGTCTGTTCTAAAGTGATGAAGACTAGAAAAAGGCATCATCATCGTCGGTAATAATGGCAAGAAAGAGAGCCTTGCATATATCATCTTCCATCTAATCCATATAGAGAAACAACAACAAACAATTGTGGTGTTGATGATAGAAATATCACAGTCTACACTTATGGATTGTGGTGTTAATGATAGAAATATCACATTCTACACTTATGGATTGTGGTGTTGATGATAGAAACAAAACCTAAGCAGTCAGAGTCTTCTTCTTCATCGTTATTCAAACTAATATGCAAATAGAGAATTAGAAGAAACCATCGTTAGTTATCAAGTCTGAATCAAAAACAGCAACATCAATGAGAAAACCAGAAAAGTGGGGAATTTGACCTTCTCCTTTGATCCAAGTTCTAGTAACGGCAATGATATTCCAATAAAATGCAAATCGAAGAACCCTAATTTGCGAACAGAACTCAACAACCCTAATCCGTTTAACTAATCACAAATTCATACTATTAAAAAGACAAACTTACCAGCCGATTCCAATTCTTCAATCTCATCCGAATCAATCGACTCCAAAATCAAATCTCAACCAATTTAATCTCGGAGTCGATTCAGTATCCTCCGAATGGCCTCCGCAGGTTCAATATCCTCATCATCGGATCTCCTCTAAACCCAATCTCCTAGCAAGAGATGATATATTCGATCCGAAAAAAAAAAAACCTACTTCTATTATTCTCTTTAGTGAACAGAAGGGTGACACGTACAGTCTCTTATTCCACAAAAGATGTTGTTAAATAAGAGGCTCTCTTATAATTTTTTGTTTTCTTTGATTTTTTTTTTTTGTTAGTATTGCACTAAAGCTGCGTTACAACCCCCGTTGGGGAAGACCTAAGACACAAACAAAACAAAACACTTCTACTACTAGTCTACTAGCCATTACCCTACTCATACTCAATTGTTATTAACTATACTTCTTTGTCACCAATAAGCTGGATCAGACCTCTCTCTGAAATTTCCGGCAGAACCCAGGGACCCATTTATAGTAATCCAAAAAGAGAATGCAACAAGTTGTAAAGAAAATGAAACCACCCGAAGCTAGAGTCCATCTGCCAAATTACTAGATACAGACTGAAGAGGAGGAATAACTTTCTAGTAACAAAAACAGCAGCTTGCGGGCTTGTCTATTATCTCTCAGTCGAGGACTTTTGAATCCAAGAATACGATCCTCCATATCTTGGATATGATTAATTAGACGGACCAGACCATCCTCACCCCATGTTAGATTTATAGCAATATGAACCAAATTAAGAACTCTGTTATACATCTAAGTCAAAACCCATGCCCCATGGCTTGGAAACCATCAAGTCACATCCAACCACCTTCTTCTATTTTTAAATTCTTTCTTGATTCAATCGAAAATTGTTTTGTAAAACAGTACAAAGTTGTCAAACAAAAACATCATGTGATTCCAACAAACCAAAAAAAAATGGTTCCTTCAAGAATCAAAATTGTAATTTTAGCTTCAAAAATTGTAGGATTACATGTGGTACATTATGTACCTTTAATGTCAAAAGATTATTGAAAAGAAGTTCTGGAAAAAGATTTACTTATAGGGAATGCGAGATCATCTTAATGATATATATTTTCTTAAATTGTAACAGTTGCCTAATCTACTCAAATTATGGCTATAACCTCAACAAATTTCATTTGCGTAAATCCCAATGGGAGTAATTACCGTGTTGGTAGCTAGCTTTGTGTTCAAAGTTTGGGCACTCACAATATTGATAATGTTAGGTTAATGTCAAATGGTATAGGCATGGATTGCAGCTTCCGACCTAAATCTATACTAGTATTTTTGCAGCAATTTTTGCTCAAAAATGTTTTTTTGGAAAGTTTTTACATTTAATACTATTTAATGCATATATTCATATCCAAATAAGTTTAGCTAACTTTCTCTACTATCCTTATAACCAAACACAACTAAAATATTTTAAATATCCATATATATATATATAATGTTCTATAATTAATATAGATGTTTAGAAGATTTATTCCAGATTAAAAAATAATATTCTCCAATCATACCTTTTTGATTTTAAAATTTAAATGTAGTGAATCATCATATAATACATAAATTTAATAAAAGATGTATTTCTCCTGCATATATTGTGATTTAAATTTTTTAAAACAAACATATATTACTCAATTAATATAAAAATTGTGTGTTCAACATACGTATATAGTAAATTATAAAATTTTAAGAAGTTTATAATTTATAACTAATATATCTAAACTTAATAAAAAATTAAAACTATAAATATTTAAACATATTAAATTTTCAAAATTACAGAACCGAGTTATATTACATGACGGGTTATATAACATTACAGGATTAAACTAATAATACTAAAAAATAAACTATCAGTAATATGATATTTCAATACGGGCTAAATCCTCATTTTAATGTTTTAACAACACCAACATAAAATATGTCAAATCAAATGATTTAATTAAGATTGTAGTAAAGAAAAATTATTGTGCGGTATACCACGGTTTATATATTAAATCACTAAAATTAATAAAAGAGTATATTAGCAAAATTAGTATTAAAATAATACATTAACAAAAAAATTTTTAAAAAAAACTTGGTCCGCACTGTACCGCGGGTCATAATCTAGTTCTATGTTATTTTACGAGTAGTATTAGAGACATCCACTCTCTTGGAAAATATCAAGATTTTTTACATGTTTGTTTGTTTCTTTAAAGATGAATCGAGCATCTTATTAACTTGAGAGGAAAAATAAAATAAGATGTATTTCTCATTCATCAAAAACTATGAAAAGTAGAATCTTTCTGACTACAAAATATAAATACTGAGGTTCAGATCAAATCTTAAAAAATCGCTAAAAATTGTACTCCCTCCGTTTATTTTTATTTGTCGTTATGGAGCTTTGCATATAAATTAAAAAAATAGATTAATGTTCTATTATACCCTTGTTTGACTATTAGAATTCTAAAGAATTTCTTTTTTTATTTATTTAATAAGGGGCAAATGAGATAATATTTTACTAAAAATGACATTGGAAAACGAGAACGACAATGAAACAAAAAATTAGGCCTAGAATAACAAGTATTTTAAAATGGAGGGAGTATAATTATTACTTAGAATTAATAGACATCTTTAATTTTTAATTAGCGTATAGATTTAAGAAGTAAGTCCCTAATGGCATGCAATTTGTGAGATTTAGGTAGAATCTTATTAAACGAGAAAAGAATGATTTTTAGTAAATAAAGAAATTTAATATTCTGAATTTATATTTTACGACTATATAGATGAACCTGAGCTTCTATTTATAATAATTAACGTTAATATATGTAGCCATCGAATTTATTATTGTTTTCATATCCACCCAAAACTCATTAAACCTCTTTCTTGATCTGAAATCGACAATCATGAGTCTCTAATAATGAGTCAAGATGTGATCACCAAAATTCTTTGACATTGTTTGGTGTAGGTACGTAATTCAATTGTAATAGAGAGCGTATAAGATTATGTGCTTTTCCATTTCAAATTAGGAAGAACCAATTTTGTATTGGACTATTTTGTATTTGACTATATTTGAAGTAAAGTATGATGAATAAATAAATTTCTCTTTTTCACATTTATGTTTGACAGGGTAAATTGCGCAAAAAAAACTTCATATATCACTTGATTTTCTACTTACATAAAGAGTTAAAGATTGAAGCTTGTAAATTGTGATGTAGAATGTTATTTTGTACCGGTGTTTTTCCCTGGTTAATGGTATGTTTGATATGGTCCTCCCAAGGAACCGGCACCTTCGAGTTGGTTGATAGAGACACCATGATTCTAAAGATAATGAAGCTTTGAGAATAAGGATGGTGGAAAGAATGGTTGCACAAGAGTTGCGGAAAGACTCTTGATATACAGGTTTGATCTTTCAGCCTCGCACCAAAAAGATCGGATCTCTCAGCCTCGCACCAAGCAGATCGGGGTTTTGACTATTGGAATCACACCAAGTAGTCGGTTTTGATTGATGGAATCACACCAAGCAATCGGTTTTGTTCACAAAGAACAGAAGAGAATCACTCTAAAAAAGAAAAAGTTTTGCTAAAAAGTTGGATGATTATTTTATTGATCTTACATGAGTTTATATAGGAAAGAAAACTTGGTAACAAAGCCAAGTACTTATTATTCTTAAAGACTAAAAACATTAAAGATAGATAGTTGAATGAAGACTAAAAACATTAAAGATAGATAGTTATTATTCTTAAAGACTAAAAACATTAAAGATAGATAGTTGAATGAAGATTCAACTTTTGGTGCATGTATTCCTTCCCAAGGTGACTCTTGAACTTATTTTCGTCACTTTTCTTGGACCACAAAATAAAGGGATTATTGTGGGCTTTCTTGGACTTGAATTACGCTCAAAGTGGGCTGGACTTGATATGTATCATCCCCAAAATAATTTTCCATGCTCTCTTTTGCCATAAGCTCTTGTATTAGCCCATTAAGTATCTCCTTGATCTTTTAACTCTCTTTGACTCCTTGATCCAATTTGCTGATGAGAAACAGCATGGGCTGTATCATTTCTTCATCTTGGGCTTAGTAGAAAACAACTCCTGGTTGCCAAAACCAATTGGACCTAAAACTCTTCAAGTGTAGAACTAGATCGAACCTTATTACCTCCTTTGGAAAATGGGGCCTTACCTTGTAGTTTGTTGGGAAAATATTGTGTTCTTGGGATTTTTGGAAACCTAAGAGATCCATTGACATCCTCCAAGTGGTTTCGTGTCGAAATTGTTGCTGAGTTGATCTGTGTGACACGATCTTTGGCTCATATGCGAAACTGGGACTAGGACAGATCCACTGACTTGAAATATCCATATCTTTCACATATGAAATGATCTTAATGTGATTCCAATTCTCAGTGATTCCATGATGGATCAAGATTCCAGAACGGTTTGTTTCATAGTTTGAATACTTCTGGATTGATCGGAATCCTCCTTTCCATGCTCGTAGGTTGAAGTCGCGTAGTCATGAATTCACCGGAGTTGTAAAATGAATAACTCTTTCATCTGAACTCTGATTGGACTGATTCCACCTCGAGATATGCTCTAGATGAGGTAAGAATGTATCCCAAATAGTGTTTTGGCTGGAATAGTTGATATGTGACTTCGTTTGTGTTGAGCAAGACTCAAGGGTCGTCTTGGATGGTCTCATGATCATATCAATGTTCACACTGTATAAAAATAAGATATTTAATTTCTATATGTCATTTTTACTAAACTATACTCCCCTATGTTTTAACCTGAACATGTCTTTGAGATGAACCAAGTACCAAGACATGTTCATCGAGGTTCTTTCTCATTCTTCTTTATGATAAGTATTGAGAGAAAGGATCTTGATGTTGAGCTGGCAGCAGAAAGGAAGAGAAGGAGAAGTTAGTTAGCAGATCATGAGGATCACTATAAATAGAAGAGAGAGTGTTTAGTAAAGATCATCCTGCGTCATCTGATTGTGAGAGTTTGTTAGAGAGCCTGCGTGCTCTGTTCATGGTGATAGGAGAGGAGCACTGTAACTCCTATCTTATCAGTTAGGGTTCATCGTTGTATTAGAGATTGAGAAGAGATAAGAGAGAAGAGATCACACCTTCAAACTTATCAAATGGTGCTTTCGTGGTCACAGATCGAAACAATCGCCATGGATCTCGTTGCAATTCCAATTTTCATAGGTGCGAGATCTGATTTGCGTCCTTGGCTTGATTGGATGGAGAATCGTTTTGTGTTGGGAGATTACACAGATTTTGAGAGATTACACTTTGCACATGGCTTCATCGAAGGCGACGCAGACGAGTTTGTTCGTGATGTTGAATCGGGAAGGCCTTACCAGAGTTGGCACGCGATGAAGGGATCATTATTGTGTGCTTTTGGTACCTATGACGATCCTGAGCAAATCGCCTCTGAATTGGAGCGAGAACGAAGTTGGGAGGAGTTCCAATGCTCGTTTCAGACGAAGCGATCGTATCAACAATGATCTTCTGCGAAACTACACATAGCAAAGACTGTTGCGGAGAAACCGATTGAAGTCTTGGAGAAGAAGAAAGAAACATATAGCGACGTGGATTTGTGTTTTGAAAGGCAATCGCTGGACGGGGAACACACTGCAATTGCAAACACGATTTTGTCATCACCGCAGGTAAACGTTTCTGATTCAGGGCTCAACATATCATTGGAACATCAGAAAGATAATTTAATTTTGAGGAAGGGGGAATCAACGTTGATGATAAGCTATGGAGATGGTTTGATCAAGCCAGCCGAAATACCTATTTTCAATGGATTTTATCCGTGTATTTGGATTTCAAAGGTTGAAAGATTCTTTCGTTTTTCTCAAAATAATGACGTGGAGAAGATACGTTTGGTGTCGTCGCACTTGGAAGGAGATGCTTTGAGTTGGTTTAAGCATGTATCTTTCACAAATTGGAAAGATTTCAAGTCACAATTGTATGTTCGGTTTGGAAACATCAATCCTCGAGGCCCTCCGATACAAACTTCTGCTTATGAAGTGGTTTTGGTAAAATATTCAATGCAAGAGTCAAATTCAGCTAAGAAAGAGAATAACTTCCCTGAAGAGAAACCTTTGACTGAGAAAGAGGAATCTGTTTGTGTGAAGAAATTGTCTCATCAACAAGCTTCAGACTTGGAAGTAGCTGGCAAAAGATTTCGGGAAAACATTAAGATGGCTTCGGTAAAAGAAAAAGAACGACTGAAATCAGAGAAGAAGAGGAGATTTTTGAAAGCTTGGAGGTTTAAATTCAAAGATAACAAGTCAGAGTCAAGAAAATTGATCAAACATCAACTCTTTTCTAGTGAAGATGGTAAGTCCATTGGTTTTTTTTTACATGCTACAGTTAGATTAGTGCAGAGGAGGAGAAGGTTTCAGAGCCTTAAAAGGCGGAAGCAAGCTGCCATGTCATTGGTGATGTCCAACTTGAGGATGATGCAAGTTTCAAAAGGGCTGAAACAGCTTATTTATGGGGATATGCAGCCATTGCAACATGCCATTGGCGGAGTAAATCAGCATTTGGTTCTAGATGAAGCCGGATCACAAGAGCATGCTATTACAAAAGTTGATTCTGTTTTGGTAAATTCAACTAGTGTTAATGTGAAGATTGTTGATAAGGCACAAGAAGATAGAGTGTGTTTAGTAGGTGACTGGAATTCTTTCTTTTCGGTTTGGCATCGTTGGCGAAACATGGACTTGTATCAAATTTGCTGGCTGAATCAGCAATCTCTACAACAAATTAAGGAGAAGACTTCAATCCAGAATGACGGAGGTACTCATGAGGAATCGATTACACAATTATCTCACCAGTTTGTGGCGCTTTCACATCTTCAGGTACCAATCTCTACTTTGGAACCTAGCCATAGAAATCGAAGTGCCTATCTAGGTGTTCTTGAGCGTTTTCCATCTGCTAGTATGAGGAAAACTAGTGCTTAGTCACTATATGGTCTTGAATGTGTCAATGGCAAGCAACATACATACCATGTGTTTGATGGATTGTGTGTGAGAAGAAAAAGATTAAATCACCAGAGGAAGCTGAGTTTGTCTCCCAAAACCTGGATGTTTAAGTTCAAAACAAGAAATCTGGAGCAAAATACGAGAATGGGACAGAGGAACAAGTCACATAAGCCAAGGTTGCGGTTCACAAGGATGTTAAGATGGGACTCAAGAAGCATGCCACATCTTCTTAGCGTGTATATGCAGCTCATGAACAAGAAACATGAAAGAGAGCATGGAAACAAAATGTTCCCTATACACCAAACTTTCCAAGCTCTAGTTGAAATGGCAGTTCTTCATACGGAGGGACAGCAACAGGTATTGGAACAGTTTGGTGACACACTTGGTGAAAAGGATAGACTAGTGTTGCACTCTAATCTTAGAGATGAGGTCTTACAATCAGTTAAATGGAGGAACGAGTGTGACCTGCAAGCTAGGACAGCACCATCGTTGGTTTTTGGATATGGGTTTGCTGTCATACAAAGAGCGATGCAATGGATTTTTAAGAAACATAAGTTTCGTAAGAGCTGGAACTTCAAGTACAAATAGCAGGAATACAAGCGAGGCAAGTCCAACAGCTTGAGGACAAGCTGCATTTCAAAGGGGGAGAAACTAAGAGTTTGAGAAAGACAGTTGTTTGTGAGCTACTAAGCAGCTTGTGGGCAAGCTGTTTAAAACGGGGGAATATTGATAAGTATTGAGAGAAAGGAGCTTGATGTTGAGCTGACAGCAGAAAGGAAGAGAAGGAGAAGTTAGTTAGCAGATCATGAGGATCACTATAAATAGAAGAGAGAGTGTTTAGTAAAAATCATCCTACGTGATCAGATTGTGAGATTTTGTTCGAGAGCCTGCGTGCTCTGTTCATGGTGATAGGAGAGGAGCATTGTAACTCTTATCTTATCAGTTAGGGTTCATCGTTGTATTAGGGATTGAGAAGAGATAAGAGAGAAGAGATCACACCTTCAAATTTATCACTTTATCGGTTGTCAAAAAATTCAGACTCCTGAACAAAGAATAAAACAAGAGAACATACACTTGTTCGTTTCTCAAACTCAATCTCTAAAGAACCAATTCCATTTCTGGTTACTCGAGTACTCTTGAGGACTAACTCAACACTCCCCTTTTGTCAAAGCGGCTTTTGGAAACAAACCTGAAGGAAGGACTGAAGTTTCGCTCGATTTTTTACCCCGGGGAAGGGTAAAGATTGAAGTTTGTGATGCAAGTCATGAGATCTTGATTTGTATTAATGATCGTCCGGTTAATGATCTCTAAACTTGACAAGCTACGAAGGAAAGCTTGGGATTATTAGTTCGAGATTGAAGGAAAAGAAGTGGAGTATGAGGAGATATGGGTTTTGGATACTAGTTTTGGGAGTTCTTAGGTAAATGTGAAAGAGATTAAAATAATGGACTCAAAACCGTGGGGTTCTTAAGCAACGACGTCGTAGCACTCGCTGATATAGTGATATGAATCAAATTTGCCTATCTCTCATAAATTACAAACAAGGACTCCAAAATTCTCTCCTTACCATATTCGACCATTATTTATTTTCCTATTCCGATTACTAGAGAGTTGAATTTAAAGGATGATCCAACGGCTCTGCTGAATATGAAAAGTCACAATGTGAGGAGGAAAATTGAGAAAGTCCACTTTCATGTTTATGAATCTTTAGTTTTTTATTCCTTAAATATTATATAAACAACTCTTAAACATACCAAATTTTTAATGAGTTCACTCCTTCAAACAACGAACGGTACATTTTCATTCATAAAGTTGTTTAACTAGATCACTAACATATTGAAAAAACATCACACGACGACTTATTTCTTCATCGACCGCCATTAATACAATAATATGCTGAAAACAAAGTTTTTGTTTTGTTTTTAATTAATCACATGACAACTCTTTCTGATCTCACCATTAAAACCAGTAAGAGGTTGAATGTTCCCCATGTTAACCATCGACCTTGCGAATTGTTGGAAGAAAAGGCTCTCGTCTTCTGCGTAAGCTTTAACTAATGCAGCAGTCTTGCCTACGTTGCCAGTGAGAAGCACTTCATCTGATGTCAATAAGCCTTTGCCCCATAGGAGGAGCTTGAAATATGTGTTGTCGAATCTAGCAGGAGAGGCTAAGTCTAGAGGTGAAATGTTGTTGTCGCCGCCAGATGGTGGACAGATCGATCTTAGACCATAGTAGTAAGACCTCTCTAGTGTCTCGTCTGGTTGGTTATTACCGTTTTGATTGTATAGCCTTTGTTTGAACGTTGTGCATCTCGCTACTCCAATCGTATGTCCTCCTACAAGATTTTGGTTTTATTCAGTTTCATGTTCGGTTTGGTTTCTATTCAGTGTAAAAATGTTATTATAACAAAAGAAGAATAATACCTGATAGGGAAACAAGGTCTTCTTCGTTCAAACCTTTGCGTTGGAACATGTTTAAGAGGTTCTGAATAGTGGAGTTTGGTGCAGGAATGTTCGTGTTTGCGCCGTTGAGGCTCGCTGTCCTCGAGTCTCTTCTCCCTAGTGGAAGCTCCCATGATGGTCCACCGCTCTGTATTGAACCACAAAAATCAGAAAAACTAAGCTATTAAAGTCGTAAGTGCACAAATAGGTTCTCTTGAAGGTCTCTTTATTTTACCAGTACAGTTGAGCCACGGGCAGCAAGAGCTAGAATGTCGGCACAGGAGACGACTTGAGGGCAAACTTGCTCTAGTTTGGCTTTGATCTCATCTATGACTTGAAACCCTCTAATGGAGTTCTTGTTTGGTCCTGCATTCTTTTCACTTCTTATGGTAGCACTATCATCCAACAGGATTGATGCATCACATCCCTGTTTACACGCAAAGTGTTTAACTGTTAAGCTAATGATACACATAAAGGGGGGGAAAAAAAGGTCATCATGACTTTTACCTGGACGAAGCAGTCGTGGAAGTGAAGTCTGAGTAAAGATGCTGCCATTCTTGGCTCTTTAGCTATGGCTTTTTCAAGTACAGTCATGACAATCTCATCAGCTTGTGGGCAAGAGAACTGGTAGAATTGTGGGTAAAGACTTGAGGAAAAAGTTCCTCCTATGGGGCGATTACTTCTCCATCCAAATCCTAGACCTGGATGAGCAACAACAATATCAAAGGAGAACATGGCAAAGAGAACAAGACCAGGAATAAGCATTGAGATAGCCATTTTTGTTACTTGAGTGTTTTTGATTTGAGATAATAGTAGAGTGGTGGGGGTTTTATACTTGAAGAGATTGGAAAAGCTAACTGCTCCCAGTTTACCAAATCCTATAATATAAATTGTAAGTTAAGGAGAGAGACATGGTCAACTTATCCTTAACATACCTCCTCTTTGTCTTTTTTTGCAGTCTTGTACCAACTCCAAGAACGAAATACATGTGCCTAACTTTCACATGTGATCCCAACAAAAACGCCTTGTACCACTGTTAGGTAAAGTCTTTCAACCATAAGCATCTGCACAATCTAACCTCCTTGTGTGTTCTATCATTCTATGAGAGTTGAACATTGAAAATGATAAGTGAACTGCTACACTGAGAAACAACTCTTTACCAAATAAAGATTTCCTTCATTTTATTATCTACAAAATAAGACATTAAGCAAGTTATATCCACTCTGCATCTGAGTCGTTTGGTTACGAAACAAGACCAGAGCAATATAATACCTACATACAGTTTGGTTCAATGCTACAGAATATTTAATTATGTTTTGACCCAAGTGTTTCATGGTCTGCTTCAGAATGGATTCTCTATTTGGTTACTAACCATATAAACTGCTTCAACAAAAAGAAAACATCAAAAGAGACGTTAAAAGTTCAGAACCGATGGTACAAATGTTGTTATAGCGACACAGTTTTGTGTCTGGTATAGAAAAAATAACACTGTTTTGTTCAAAGCTTTTAACTTAAGAAAGGAGCTACAAAACCCTAACACTTTGTTACTTTTTCAGAAAGTGCCTACTCGTTCAAAATAAGCAATGATGTTGAGAATCTGATAGCTACAAACCAAACAAATGCATTGCCAGCGATCAGAAACCCACCATCATGATTTGTATCATCATCACTCACTTTTCTTGGATCCATCGCTTCCATAAGTGGGATTCGAGGTTTCAGATGAAGCTAAACTAGAGCTGTTAGCAGATTGTGTAGAGGGAGAAGTATCTGATGATGCCTCTGTAATTCCAGCCGAGTACTTTTTGATCCTCAAAGAAATTAAAACACTTGACAATATCCCAAGCACAGGGAAAACATAACCCCAAACCTGACTTTTCTGCTTTCCGGCTACAGAAGCCACAGCCATACCAGCAAGGCTACCGACTGATGCGTTCTGCAAAATCATCGGGAGGCAGCCAATAACTGTAGGGAACAGAAAATCAGCTACAAACCGGACTTCAGTGGCTGCCAAAGCGTAGTTTATGACATAATAAGGAATGGGCGAGAACCTTGCAAGAAGAACAAACTTCCAACCATCACGCTCTACTCCTCTCGAGAGTATATTGAAGTATTTGTTTCCCTTAGCCCACCCAGTTGCTCTCGTTGAACTCTTGAAAACAAACCTGACAATACAAAAAAAAACGTATGAGAGAATGCAAAGTGTTCTTCTTCCAAGAGATAAACTTGAAAACTAACATCCTAGTTCCATTCTCCATACATTACCATCACATCCACACAGAAATGGATTATAGAATCTGAAAAGGTATGTATAAGGTTTCAACAATGGTGTACACAACACAGGAGAATCTAAACCATCTCCAAAAGCAAGCAGAGTGTGTTAGCTAAGCTATGAATTGAAGCATATAGTTTTCTAAGAAGCCATGTGAGGATCCTTGATTTGAATCCAAATCAATCAGAACAAATTCGTACACTATAGCCACACAAAAACGATCCAGAAGCTCAATTTGAATCAAACACACAGAAATGGATAAAAGACGCAGAGGAGAGGAGATGAAAGAGACCTGCCGATCCAGAAGGAGAAGGAAGCTGCGAGAACTTTGGCAGAGAAAACACAGAGAAGAGCAGGGAGGAATCCAAAGAGCATAGAAGCACCAGCTTCAAAGAAGACGGCGTGAGGGAGGCATAGAGCTAGGGTTACGGTGTGGACCGCTACATAAGTCGGAATCGCCCAAATCCCGAGCCGATCTGACCATTCCTTCAGCGTTTCCAACGCCGCTTCTTTGTTCCATCCGTATCGAGTGGTGCCTTGTCTCACGACTATTGCAATTATAGCCACCGTGGCTGCGATCACCAACCATTTCTTCATCCCGGAGCTCAGAGATCGGAAGAGAAAGAGAGCGTGAACGGACTCAATTTTGTTTTGCTGCCTGTGATTAAAAAATGGGTAAATTGCTAAATAAACCCTCAAACTTTCAATGTTTTGCAAATAAATCCTTTGATCTACAAAAGTTGCAAAGAAGACGTTAGACTATTAAAACTCACCAGGAACACCACAATACTATAGGGGAAAATGTAAAAAAAAAAAGCATCAATTTATCAAAAATAGTAAAAGTATTTGTAATTAAATAAAATATATAATTATTATTGATTTTTCAAATAATTTATGAACTGACTCTAATTTTCACAAACTTGAGAAGATGAGAAATACAAAGACTTTTTAATTTGGGAAATTTTTAAAAATACTATTTTTTCGGTGACATTTTTCAAAATATTTTTTTATGGTGTATATTTTTAAAAATACATCATTTTTAATATATAAAATGACTAAATTCTAAATCCTAAACCCCAAATATTAAACACTAGCCCCTACAAATTATACCCTAAATGTAAAATAGAGAATCTAAACTTAAAAAAATTCTAAATTAATTTAGCATATTGTAATTGTGTAAAAAAAAAGAAAAAAAAATATTCAAAAAAACTATTTTTATAAAATATATCAAAAATGTATTTCTAACAAATTATTTTTTAGTTTGCTCAATACCTATCATAAATATTGCAAAACTGAGTATAAGTTTTAGATTTTAGTATTAAAACCTAGTAGCAAAAAATAATTTTTGATATTACTTTGCATAAATAAGTAAATAATTTTGTAAGTAAGAAAATTAGTTGGTATATTTTTGTGAAATTTTTTTACATGTTGATTTTTTTTTTTTTTTTTTTTTTTTTTTTTACATGTTGATTTTTTAAAAATTGTTTTATTGAAAAGAAAAGTGAAGAGATAGATATATATGGTTGTCGGACGATTTGGCATCCTCTTCCCCACAAAGGCATAGAAGAAGAGAATGTTAGTTCTTCACACTCCCGCCGGACCTGTCTCTGCCGTCAGATTCATCACCAAAACCAATCCTTATGCTTTCTCTTCTTCCGATTCATGGCTCGTCCCCGCTCCTCACACTCGCCGGCGAAAACGCGTCGTCCTCGCTGTCTCTAACCCCGACGGAAGCGTCAAGTCCAAACCCACTACTACTACTACCTCAGCTTCTCAAATCCCTTCTTCAGGAGATGAAACAGTTTTCGTGGGTCAAGAGAACGTTCCTTTAGAGGGTGTGATTCAATTCGATAAGCCATCATCTTCCACTTCATCCTCTAAGTTCACCAAATGGGGGTAATAAAAACTCTTACTTTACTTTTGGGATTGGTTTGCTTTTTGCTTTTGTTATCTCAATTTGTGTGTAATTTTATCTTCAGACGTGTGGCGTTACTTGCTGGTGGAGATGTATTGGCTTTGCTTATCTTCTCTGCTATTGGGAGATTTAGCCATGGTTTCCCTGTTTTTTCCATTGACACTCTCCACACAGCTGACCCTTTCATTGCTGGTATTGGTTCTTTATCACCTACTCTTTTCAGTTTTGCGTTTCAGAAGCTTTGTTCCTAATAAAAATGGAAACTTTGTGCGGCAGGGTGGTTTCTGAGTGCATATTTCTTGGGAGGATATGCGGAGGAAGGGAGAGGAATGAAGGGTCGGTCTAACGCCGTGGTTGCAGCTGCGAAATCGTGGATTGTTGGAGCTCCGGTAAGGCTTACATCAACCAATGTGAAAAAGCACCAATCTAGCTAGTGATATTGTTTGACATGTACCTTTTAGGGATGTTAGCGTCTCTGTTAATTAATGAAAGGTTGTTCCTTTCATTGCAGCTTGGAATAGTCATTAGGTCAGCTTCATCGGGTCACATCCCGGCTTCTAGCTTTGTGTTGGTGACGATGGGAAGCACCGCTGTTTTACTTATTGGGTGGAGAGCACTGTTATTTAGTGTGCTTCCTACAGAGTCCAAGAAGAAAGATGATACGTATCGGAAGGGTAGCGCATTCGAACTATTTGAGGTCTGTGAATGCAATCTCTATTTCTTGACATTAACAATTATCATGTAGGTGCTTGTATGATGTGATAAAATAGTAAGACAGAAATTGCATTTGTTTAGTAAGCTGGAGCCTTTGCTTACATCTGCGTCATTATTTATCATGTCAGTTCAAAGGTGATACTAATGATGTCTGAATTCATTTATGTTGCTGCAGTTGCTTACTTCATTGATAAGACGGTGGTGAAGGAGCATCGCCGGCGGATAGAGGTTGAGATTCAACATGCACAAAATTGTAGATGTACTTTGGCACAGTCGCCAAGAGATCATAAATAGATGAGTGTTGAAAAATTTCAGGACCAACTGTAATATTGATATAGTTGCAGTGCGCAGTGGAGGAGAAAACAACGATGAGAGATGAGTACTTGTTATCTCAAGTCATTGGGTATAGCAATTCATACGATATGTTTTAAGTTGAAGATGTTGGTTAGCTAGTGTTCGAAGACCTCATTGGAGGCCAACTTTTTTTGGTTAAAACTTTTAATGTGGATGCATGGTAAATCAAGATTCCTGCTCATTTTTAAATTTTTGTAAAAGCTAAAAACTTTTAATATTTATAATATTTTAAACTTTTTGAAAATTTTAAAATTAAAATATTTAGAAATGTTTTAAAAGTGTTTATTTGCTCAAATAAAACATTAGATTAAACCAGATGAAACTTATAAATTTGGACGGTTGATAAATCAAGTTTTCCTATTCATTCTTAGATGGAAGCGTATTAGTTTTATTTATTCTGAACCATTGTCTAAATCTTTTTTACCCTATGTGAGACATTGTACATATATTTTTTATTTAACTTTTGTTCCTCAAAAAACTTAATAATATAGAAAACAAATGTTAATTAGTGAGATGACTAACCTCTATTGGTTGTTTAAAATCCTATATGGGCAGCTTAAGCTTTTATTTAGTATAGATTTCTTAGGCATCTACCATTGTCTTTACATATTCGGTTAGCTTAGAGGCTCTTTTCGAGTTGGCTAAAAGTTTTTAGCTTTAACAAAAATTTAAAAATGACCAGGAATCTTGATTTACCATGCATCCACATTATAAGTTTTATTCGGTTTATTCTGGTTCTTTATTTTAAAGAATATAAACAATAACAAAATTTTCTAACAATTTATATTACATATACAATTGATTTTGGGTTTTTTTATTTTAGTAGGAGCTATCAGTTTCAAAGGCATCCACATAGGATTTTAAACAACCAGTGGAGATTTGACACTTCAGTATTTGATATTTTGATACATATTATATTTTCTATATTATTAAGATCTTTTAGAAAAACTAAAAGTTTGATTTATAAAAATAAAGAAAAATATGTATAACGTCCCATATTGGCAACAAAAGTTTTAGACAATGGTTTAGAATCATTATATATAAGATTAATGTGCTTACAACTACGAATGAGCAGGAAATCTTGATATCAAACATCCAAATTTGAAAGTTTTATTCAGTTTAATATGATGTTTTATTTGAGCAAATAAAAACTTAGTTTCAAAATATTATAATTTTAATTTTTTTTTATTATATCATAATTTTTAAATTTTAAAAAGTTTTTAATATTATAAATATTGAAATTTTAAAAGGTTTAAAATAATTTTCATTGTTTTCTTACTCCATGACAATTTGACAATAAAGATATCAAAAGAAATATAGAGAGTAAGTAAACAATGAATGTTTAAAATACTATAAATATTTAAACTAGAACAAATTTAAGTATCATTATTGGTTTGAGAAGTTTCAATACAAGTGGATCTAAAACCGAATATATGAGTGAAAGTATCAATCAATAACCGAGTACATGTGGTGGCTATGAAGCTTATTGCTTACAAAAAAAGAATCAGTGATTTCGGTGTTAGAGTTTGCTAATGATAAATTGTGTTTACTTTAAAACAAAAAGTAAGTCGTGTAGTAATTTAAAACAAAAAGGTTTTGAATGATTATTCAGTGGAATAAAGTGAGGAAGCGGACGAGGAAGAGGAAAAATAAAAGTATAACAAAAAAGTGGACGGAAGTTATGTGGTAATTTAAAACAAAAATGTTCTCAATGATTATTCAGTGGAAAAAAAAGCGAGAAGTCAGACAAGAAAGAAAAAGAATAAGAGTATAACAAAGAAGCAGACGGTGAAAGTAACGATGACAACTACTATGCAAAATTGACAATGAAAATGACGAGAAAGAATGAAGAGTAAATGAAAAAAACACGAAGACATAAGTGGTGGTGTTCAATTGAATATGAAAAACCAAAATTGGTTCATGATTCTTTTGATCATATTTGATTTTTAAATACAATCGATTTTTATATTTTTAATTGTGTGTTTAAAATATAATTATTATCTTAATAGTAAGTTAAAGTTTTTAGAATATAATATTTCATAACATCAAAATCTAGTAAGTTTGAAAAGATTTCTCCTTAACTCTAATTTCTAACTATCTCTCAAGTTCTTAGATCACAACTTTGATCTAAGAAGCTTACAAAACCCTTTTGTCCTCTTTGAATCTTCAAGCTAATCTTTCTTTAAGATTAAGGAGGGTGTATTCAAACCATGATTTTGGAGAATTTGATGGGATTTAGGAAATTTAGAATTTTGATAGATTTTAGGGAAGTTTACATGATTTTCTGTAAAATTCATTCAAATCCCACATAAAACCATGAGATTTGGATTTTTGTATTTTTAACTAAACAAATCCTCCAGAATCCTAAAAATTATTAAAATCCTAATCCACAAAACTGTTTTGAATAACAGTAGATTTTAATGTAGATTTTTAAATCATCAGTTCAATAACAATGGATTTTAATGGATTTTAAAGTAGATTTTTAAATCATCAGTTCAATAACAGTGAATTTTAATAGACTTTTTAAAATCCATGATTGAATAACATAGAATTTGTAAATTTCACACAAATCACTTAAAATGTCAAGTTGAATACACCCCCTAAGATTCAATTGGTAGGATTTCTCAATCTATAAAGTAATGATCTTTTCTCAAGACCCAGCCCCCAATTTTTCGGTTTCTATTCATATAAAAATAATGATAGTAAACATCTTACATATTAGGAAATTAGCAAAATTAATGGTAAATATATTTATAATAATAATAATAATAATAAATTGTAGTATAAATTTAATTTTTATACATTAAAATAATGTTAATATTTTGCTATATACATATGTATATGCACTTTATATTTTTATATCAAATATTTTTCTTATATATATATATATACATATATATAAATAATTTCATTTTTTAAAATTTCATATAGGAAACTTTTATATATCCTTATTTTAATTTTAATTATATATTTTTAGTTAGATATTTAACGAAAATTTCTGGTAGAATATAATATCAAATGATTTAAATTTTATTATTTATTCTTTGTAGTATATGCTATATTCAATTTGATTCAATTTGCATATTTTGGTAAAGTTCTCTTGCGATTAAATATTAATTGATAATGACTGTTAGTTTCTTAAATTACAGGAACACAAAATATTCACGTAACTAATGTGGTTCATTTATGAAAATTTTATTTAAGTTTTAGTTTTAAATTATAGTCCAATAACCCACTATAAACGCAGAGGATATTTTACACCTGAATTCGACTTCTTAATTTCGAGTAATTTTCTGATTTTGAACCGATCCAGAAAATGTAAGTGTATTTGGGCAAGCTCAATTTGAAGATGATATTCAGGAAGCTGTACAAAATATGTCTGCACAAGCTTCTGTCTCGGCACATGCATCTGATGTATGCACAAGCCTCTGCCCTACAAAAGAACATCAGAGGCTTGTTGATTTTGTCTATATGTCTTGGTTTTGAAGATTTATGAAGATATACTTAAGACATGTTTTAGGATATTACTTGGAGGTAAAACACAAAGAAAAAAAAGCTTGAAGATATTTAGAAGATTTAATGGAAAAAAGAAATATTCGTTTAAGTAAGAATAAAGCTAAATGAAATATTTTTTTCTTGATTTTAGGAAAGTTGTTAGCCTTTTGAGTGAAATATAGAGGGTTTAGGACTTAGAAAGTTAGCCCTCTAGAACGTGAAAAAAAGAAAGGAAAAGCCTTTTGACATTTTTAGAGAGAAAATGATGAGAGTTTTGTTTCTAAGTGAGAGTTCTGGGTGTAGATCATTGTTGTTGATCTTAGCGATCTCTTACTGGATTGGAAATAGATTGGGAAAAAGCTAAGAGAAGATCTTAGGTTTGTGTAAATCCAATATTGAGCACTGACTGTAATTATGATCAAGAAGTATTTGCAATAAAGTTTGAGGAGGTAGACATTTGCTGAACCTCATTAAAAATTGTGTGTTTTTTGTCTCTTCCATTAATATAAAGATGTTATATTAAATAATCTGGAAAATATGATTCTTATTCTTTTCCGTTTTGAAATCCATCCATTGTTATTAATCCTTATTTGAAACTAATAAAAAAAAATGGAAAAAAACTATAGAAACGTGTTATAAAAGAAACAAGGTAAAAAACACATGAGATCCATTAAGGTTTTGGATGTGGATGAAACTAGAAATTAAACTCGAAGTTCCAGTTTAGGTAGGAGATGCCAGATAATATACAATGTATATAAATTGGAGGCAGATATCATGAGAATACCTATAAGACACGAAACAAAATATTACGTATTATTTTCTCGTTTAGGAAGAGAAAGCAAAAAGTATTACGTAGAAGAAAAGCCTTAAGAGACATCAGAGAATATTTTTTGTTCATCAATGGAGGAGAGGAATGTAAAGGTATAGAGAAACACAACACACTGATTTATACTTGGAAAGAGTCAAGCCAACGCTTCTCTATTCAATCTTATTAACAAAATTTATCTTTTACAAGGATACAATTTTGTCTCGGCCCTTACTCAACCTATTATACTCAATAGGATTGAACCCGACTAAGAATGAATCTAAGACTTTCTATTTTCTATCTAACACAACACTCTGTGTAGATCTAAGAGAAGAAAAAACAACTCTCTCTCTTTTTATCTATGAGAGACGAAAACCAACTCTCTCTCTTTTCTATCTAAACTCTCACAGTGTAGATCTAAGAGAAAGAAAAACAATTCTCTGCGCACTTAATCACCTCCCTGATTAACGTCACAGAGAACTGGGAACACACCTTCTAAGCCTTATTTTTCTGGCTTCGAAGTTTACAACGGTATCAATATTCTAGAGTGCTCAAATTGGCTCGTGGCCTACTCATAGAATATATATACACAACTTGAGAAACCCTAGAAGACAGATTCTCCAAGTATCAAGGGATAAGGAAACTGTTTGCTATCATCCTTATCTTTTCCTTATTTGTTGTAGAGAATATTCTTCATATCTCCAAGGATAAGGAAACTGCTTACTGCTCAAGTTTATCCTTTCCTTAATTTCCTGTGGAGAATATTCTTCATATCTCCAAGACCAATCTCGTCTCTATCTTCAATGCCACGCCATCAACTTTTCTCGACACATCATCACATCCACTCACGTCTTGCCACGTCAGCTCACACATCCACGTCAGCACCTCGAACGTCTATGATCTGATGCAGCTTCCTGATTGATACAACGCTCTGTTCGGCACAACGACTTGTTCCTCACAGCGAGTTGTTCCAGAATCTGCATTTACAAGGAAGAGCCACAAAAAGGGAAAGATAGCGTCGTCTTTAGAGAAAGGAAAGAGAAGAAGTGAAGAGATCACAATGTCTCAAAGCTGGAAGAAGAAGCGAAGAGATGATGAATACTACGATGGTACATCATCGTGGAAGAGCGACAGAAGAAAACAAAACATCTCTTGGTCGTCGTTGTCACAAAGAGAAGAAAGAAGAATTGAAGACACACGTCGGAGAGAAGATCCATCATCCATGAAAAAGGGCAAGCTTGCATCGTCGTCAGGGAGAGGAAGGAGGAGAAGAGATGAATACGATGGTGCCTCATCATGGAAGGGAAAGAAAAAAATCCCTGAAAGAATAACTGAAGACGCATGTCGGAGAAGAAGTGAAGACACAAGATATGTTTTATCATCATGGAAGACAATTGAAAAAGGAATAAAAAAGAGTAGGGAGCGAACTGATGAGATACTAAACCACGATGTGTTAGAACAAGTTATGTTGCGACTTCCAGTGAAAGCTTTGATAAGATTCCAAACCGTGTCTAAACACTGGAGACGTATGATAAGTGATAACGTCCATGTCTTTCAAGAAAAGACACATCATGCATCTGTAAACCCAAGAACCCAAAGTTGTATGTTTCTATTCTTATAGAAGCTATAGAAGCTGGTATAGGAAGATTGCTCTAAAGACGATGAGGTTGGAATGGTCTTCGACTTGTCTAGTAGAAGAAGAAGAAGTAGGATATCATATTAGAGATGATAAAAGGACACCTTCCAATAGCATTGATGGTCTTGTCTGCTTCTATTCATCCACAAGAGAGATTACAGTGATAAACCCAACTACGAGATGGTCTCACAAGCTTCCTCTTGCCAACATTCAATTAGACAACAATGACTTCTTCGAGTTCCCTTTACCAGGATTCGGAAAAGACTACATTACAGGAACATACAAAATAGTGTGGTTGCATAACGTTAACAAGCACAACAACACCTTATTATGCGAGATTTTCGATTTCAGAGTCAAGCAATGGAGGCAGGTGACTCCACCTCCTCCTGATCATTGCTTAAACCACACCAACTTACCAACTTTTGCAAACGGATGGCTTTATTGGTTCCACCTAGACACGACGAAACTGATTGCTTTTGATCTTCACATGGAGATGTTTCAAGTCATTCCAAATCCTATTATTGAGACATCATCATCATCCGTTGTTGATATACATTTCGGAAGCATAGACGATGATCGTCGTCTTGTGTGGGCTTCAGAGACGAATGGAGATGGCATGCAACACGTTTGGAGGCTCACTAACCACAACACTGGAGGGGCATTATTAAGAATGGACAAGATGTTTCCATTGACTTGAACAAGATTACCACCACTTTCTCTGATCCTCGTTATTATACTTCGCTCTTCTTCCCTGGTGCAATTTCCAAGAATGGTAACAAGGTGATGCTCTTATAAGGAAACCATAATCCCCTCCTATTTCAACCCCTAAACGCTACACATCACATCTTTTATTGTTCTCCTCTTCGTCCGAGATACAGCCTCCTTATTCCTTTTTTTCCAAGTTTAGTATCTCCCTTTATAAATATATGACATCTTTGTTTAACGTTGTCTTTTTTTTTTTCAGTGCAATTAAGTTTCAGACTTAATTTGGATTATTTTTGATCATCTGTTAGTTCCCCATGATGGTTCTTCCAAGAATATAATAAGAAGGTGTTTCATGTTTGGATCTCATCCTACTATTGTCTAGTCTATAACTCTATACTAAATAAAATTTGAAGCAATAAGTTCTTAAAGCTGTCCACCTAGGAATTAAAACAACCAATAGGAATTCCACATCTCACTAATTAACATTTTTTAAAGTTTTCAGAATTGCCTATATTAAGATTTTTTAAATGACCAATCGGGATCAGCCCTCTCAATATTTAACATTTTTGAATTTATGTAAAATTTCTATATTATAATACTTATAAATAAGTGTATGTACAACGTCCCACACGGGCTAGAAAAGTTTAGACGATGGATGAAACTATTATAAATAGGACTAATAAATGAAACTTGATTTATCAGCGTTCAAATTTAAAAGTTTTATTTGGTTTATTATAGCAAATTAAAACTTCTAAAAAGATTCAAAATATTATAATATTTTAAAAAGTTTAAAGTATTAACAATATTGAAACTTTAGATCTAGTTGTTTTAAAAATTTCAATATTATAAATACTAGGTTTTGAACCCATGCTACGCGTGAGTATATTTGATATATTTTGATGAAAACTATATATGATTGATGACGGTAGTAAAATATTCTCTTATAAAATATTTAAATTAGTATTAAGGAAAAAGTTAAATTTCAGATACACAATTTTTTGAAATATAAAAATCAGTTGTGTTATAGAATCAAATCTGATAAAAAAAATCATGAATTTAACTCGACATCCATGCGAGGCGAATTAAACTGATGACCTCACATATCCTAAACCATTTCTTTGACCACTAGAAAAAACAAAACAATTTTATCATCATGAATTTAACTCGTTTTCATATTTAATTGATCGCTACCACCTATGTTTTCGTGTTTTTATTCATTGTTTTCTTATTCTTCATATTCTTTCTTGTCATTTCTATTGCAAAATTTTGTGGTAATCGTCATCATTACTTTTACCGTCTGATTTTTCGCTATACTCTTTTTCTTCTTCATCCTAGTCAACTTCTTCACATTCTTCCATTAAAAAACCTTTTTTTAGACTACCACACAAATTGTTAATCCATCAAACTCCAAGAACAAAATCATTTATTTTATCATAAAAATAAAAAATAAGATAAAAAATAAAAAATCAATGAAAGAATTAAATTTTAAATATTATAATATATTTTTTTGAAACTTTTTAAAGTTTTAATTTGATTAAATAAAAAACTGGATCAAACCGAATGTACTTTTAAACTTGGACGCCTGATAAATCAAGCTTTCCTGCTCATTCATGAAGCATATTAATCTTATTTATACTGGTTCTGAATCATTCTCTAAAAATTTTATAGCCGATGTGGGATATTGTACATAGTTCTTTTATTTCCATAAATTTAAAATTTTCTTTTTTCTAAAAAATTCTGAAAATTGAAAAAATGTTAATGAATGATATGTCAAATCCTGATAGGTTGTTTTTCTTCTTCATCCTCGTTAACTTCTTCACATTCTTCCACTAAAACCTTTTTTTAGACTACCACACAACTTGTTAATCCATCAAACTCCAAGAATAAAATCATTTATTTTCTCATAAAAATAAAAAATAAGATAAAAAATAAAAAAATAATGAAAGAATATCAACTCATCTATAAAATCATACACAAAAATATGTTTTACAGAGCTAAGAACTTTTAAAAGGTCCAATATTTATAATATTAAAACGTTTTAAATTTTAAATATTATAATATATTTTTTTTGAAACTTTTTAAAGTTTTAATTTGATTAAATAAAAAACTTGATCAAACCGAATATACTTTTAAACTTGGACGCCTGATAAATCAAACGTTCCTGCTCATTCGTGAAGCATATTAATCTTATTTATACTGGTTCTGAATCATTCTCTAAAATTTTTATAGCTAATGTGGGATATTGTATATAGTTCTTTTATTTCCATAAATTTAAAATTTTCCTTTTTTAAAAAAATTCTGGAAATTGAAAAAATATTAATGAATGACATTTCAAATCCTGATAGATTGTTTAAAATAATTCTTAATATAGAAAATTCTGAAAATTTTTAAAAAGTTAATTTGTGAAGTGTCTAATCCCTATTGGTGGTTTAAAATCCTAGGTGGACGCCTTTAGGAGCTTATAGCTTCTACTTTTTATTAGTATAAATTAAAACTTAATAGAATGTTTAATAATACTATAAATACTTCCATAGAATGTTTGAGGCAATGCACAAATTTAACGAGAAAAGAGGCAATGATTTTGGTCGTGGAATTTGATTGGTTAACAAGTTGTGTAGTAGTTTAAAAAAGAGATTTTAAATGATTATTCAGTGGAAGAATGTGAGAAAGCTGATGAAGAAAATAAAAAAAAAATAGTAGAATGTTTAAGTATAAATTCATGATTTTTTATCAGATTTGAATTTTTTAAAAAATATAACGTTTATATATTTTATATTTTTTAAAATCATGTGTTTGAAATAAAAAATTTGTCTTAATAGTAATTTAAAGATTTTTATAAGATAATATTTTATAACTATTATTAATCATATATAATATTCACTAAAATATATTAAATGATAAGAAACTGTAATGGTTGATTAGAGTGTCAATTGGGGTGGTAGCAGGTGTAAGATATGGAGAAGTACTAAGGATGCTAAGTGTACTGCTTCCCGGCAAAAGGTAAGAGAGATTTACAGAACTAGCCAACTAGGGATTTATTTTGAGGATGGTTGGGATTCCAAACTAGAAATATCTTGCGTACGAAGGCATTGACCTTTCATGCGACTGGTAAGAACTGGGATTTGATTGGTGCCAATTTAAAAATTTGAAATATGTGAATATGATAGTTGAGAGTACACACCCTCCTATTCTCTACCAGTACCAAAGGAAGAAGAAGAGCCCAAGCCCAAGTGGTTAAGAGGAAGCAAAGTGGATCCAGTAGCTCCAAGGAGTAGTAATGGGCCTTGGAGAGAGAGAGTTATCTAAGTAAGGAATAAAGGTCACTGTCTCACTGCAATGGTCTGCAACGGCTCGTTTTTGTGGGGACAGTAGATTCCAAGTAGTACTTATGTAGTAGGTTGGGGTGTGAGTTGTTTTTATCTATCTTTTGGGTGAAACATTGTAATGGGGAGGGAAGAGACTCCATAAACATTTCTCTTGGGATTGTTACCGTTGTCTTATATCAAAGAGTACTTCTTTTATTCTCTTTTGTTCTGTTCTAAAGGTTCTCATATTCAAAACGTATCAAATTGTTATCAGAGAAAGGTCTTTCTGGGAAACCATTCACAATGCCACCAGCGAAGAAAGTAGAGGAACTTGAAAAAATTGTGGAGACTATCCAAAAGGAGATTCCGCAAATATCCGTGTTGGAGAACGACGTGCAAGAAATGAAGAAACAGCTGAGCAAACTTGACGTCCTGGAGAAATAGATGTCGAAGCTAGATGTACTGGACCGTCTAGAGAACTTTGGGTACAGAGACGAGGGTAGAAGAGGAAACCCATATATCTAGGGTAGAAATGAGCCCAAAAGAAGTGGTGTAGAAACGGTTTCCGCAGAGCACGACACCGATGAAGAGTTAGACTCGGTCGAGAAGCGAATATCCAGAAAGGAGAGAGCCACTGACTCGCCTACTCGAGTTGCCTCTGTTCGATGGAGAAGACGCCGAAGGGTGGTTGACGAGAGTGGAACAATACTTCGAGCTCAGCGAGTTTTCGGAGGAGGAGAAGCTTCGAGCAGTGAGAATGTGTTTCACCAATGACGCCTTGTCTTGGTATCGTTGGGAAAGGGACCGACATCCCTTTCTCACTTGGGAACAGATGAAAAGTCGTGTATTGGAGAACTTTGCGGTGTCTCACGATCTGACTGCCGGCGAACGCCTGCTATTGCTCCGTCAAGACGAGTCCGCCGGGAAGTACTGCAAGGACTTCATCTTTCTGGCAGCTAATGCCCCCAAAGTGTCCGAAAAGGTGTTGGAAATGGCCTTTATGATCGGCCTGAAACCGAAGGTGCGAGCAGGGGTCAAAATGTTTGAGCCCCGGAACTTGAAGAAAATGATGAGTGTGGCAAAAATGGTGGAAGAGTGGAACGACCACGGGGACATGCCGTCGTCGTCAAGTGGTGACAATACGAACAGAGCAGCCAATCGCAGTGGAGGTGAGAGACTGTCTACGCGTGTATTCTCGCACGTGAGAGGAGGGGTAAATGTGACAAACACTAAACCCCCGATTCCACCAAAGAACAAAACGACACAGTTCCATACTATTGGGGAGAAAACCAACCCTAATCAAGGGAAACCGGCGGAGACGCGCCGTGCACCATACCGTCGGTTGTCCGACACGGAGGCCAACGACCATCGCGCCAAAGGGTTATGTTTCCGGTGCGATGGAAAGTACCACGCCGGACACCGATGTCATTTGAAAGGACTTTAAGTGTTGGTCGCTACGGTGGACGACGAGGAAGGTGAAGTAGACAAGGATGAGAACGAGTTGGGAGAGGAGTTGGTCGAAGTTCCTGAATTCACAGCCCTGTCTATCTACTTGGCGGTGGGGATATCGTCTCCACGTACTATGAAACTGAGGGGAATAGTACAGGAGGAAGACATCGTGGTAATGGTGGACAGTGGAGCGACTCATAACTTCATCTCCAGCTCCATGGCAAACAGGATTGGCATTGCTACGAAAGGTACCTTAGGATACGAGGTACGAATGGGTACATGATTGCTGGTACGGGGTTCAGGAGTTTGTCATAACGTGAAGCTGCAGCTCCATGGTTACGCTGTGGTCACCAGTTTCCTACCGTTGGAACTTGGTGAAGCCAATGTCATCTTAGGAATGCAATGGCTAGAGACTTTGGGGCATACTAAGGTGAACTGGAAGGAGCAGAGGTTGGGATTCTGGGCAGGAACAGAATGGGTGACTCTGAGAGGAGACCATAGTCTGCAGAATTCAGAGGTATCCCTGAAGAGTTTGTGGAAAGCGCTCCAACAGGATGGAGAAGGGATCCTTGTCGACTGCCACAACCTACAAGCAGTGAAAGGGGAGACCAAAGAAGACACATTGGCACTATATCAACCATTATTCGAGGAGTTTTCCATGGTGTTTGCAGAACCAACGGGACTGCCTCCCTCTCGAGGCAAAGAGCATGCCATCAACTTGAAACCAAGTGCGGAACCAGTGAGTGTCAGACCATTTTGCTACCCACACGCCCAAAAAGAAGAAATCGAGAAACAAATTGCAGTGATGTTGGCAGCAAGGATCATACGAGAGAGTGGGAGTCCTTTCTCGAGTCCAGTGTTGTTGGTGAAGAAGAAGGACGGAAGTTGGAGGTTTTGCGTCGACTACCGTACCTTGAACAAAGTCACTGTGCCGGATAGCTATCCCATACCAATGATTGATCAGCTTCTAGATGAACTCCATGGGGCTCAAATATTCTCGAAGCTGGATTTACGATCGGGGTACCATCAGATTCTGGTCAAGGCAGAGGATGTACAGAAGACGACTTTCAGGTCTCGTGATGGGCATTACGAGTTCCTCGTCATGCCATTTGGTCTGACCAATGCACCAGCTACGTTACAGTCGCTCATGAATGAAGTATTTCGGCCCTTTCTGCGCAAGTTTGTGCTAGTGTTCTTTGATGACATCCTAGTTTACAGTCGCACCATTCAGGAACATCAGGGACACCTTCGTGCGGTTCTAGCAACTCTCAAGCGACACAAGCTGTATGCTAATCAAAAGAAGTGTCAATTTGGGAGTCAGCAGATTGAATATTTGGGGCATGTGATCACACCAAACGGGGTTGTGGCTGACCCAAGACAGGCTGTTGCGACAGGGTAGATTGGTGATACCAAAGGATTCAGCCATCACTGGATTAATCATGAGAGAGTTTCACGATGGTAAGTTGGGAGGACACGGTGGAGTGCTCAAAACCCAAAAGAGGATCAGAGAGTTGTTCTATTGGACGAGGATGATGACGGACATCAGGAAACATGTGTCCGCATGTCAAGTTTGTCAACGTTACAAGTACCCCACGTTGGCTCCTAGCAGACTACTACAACCGTTGCCTATTCCTGAGAGAGTGTGGGAAGACATCTCAATGGATTTTGTTGAGGGATTACCAAAATCGGGAGGAAATAATGCAGTCTTGGTGGTGTTAGATAGACTGACCAAATATGATCACTTCCTCCTCATTAAACACCCTTTCACCGCTACTGATGTGGCCAATGTGTTCGTTCAGGGAGTGTTGCGGTTACATGGTTTTCCCAGGTCCATTGTCTCAGATAGAGACAAGTTCTTTACCAGCCTCTTTTGGAAAGAATTGTTCTGTCTCGCTGGCACCAACCTCTGCTTCAGTACGGCTTATCATCCTCAATCTGATGGACAGACTGAAGTCACCAATCGGAGCCTTGAAACATACCTGAGATGTCTTGCAGGGGAGCAACCACGGACATGGGCAAAGTTTCTACCATGGGCTGAGTTATGCTACAACACTTCTTTGCACTCAGCTCTAAAGATGTCACCATTCCAAGCAACCTATGGCAGAGAGCCACCCACTTTACTCAGGTATGAAAATGGGTCAACCTCCAATGTAGACCTGGAAAAAAAATTGCAGGAATGAGATGCGGCCTTGGGGCTGATCAAAGAGCACCTGCATAAAGCTCAACAAAGGATGAAGAGGAATGCAGATGAGCATCGCAGGGAAGTCGAACTGGCTGTCGGTGATCAAGTGTACTTGAAGATGAGGCCATTCCGTCGTAAGTCGGTGGCCAGGAGACCGAATGAGAAGCTGTCAGCTCGTTTTTATGGACCGTATCGAGTGGAGGCAAGAGTGGGAGCTGTGGCGTATCGGCTCAAGCTACCACCTGCGGCCAAGATTCATCCCACCTTCCACATATCACAACTTAAAAAGGCGATAGGCGAGCAACTAGTTACGACATCAATACCAGAGCAGCTCACAGACGAAGGGGTACTGGAGGCAGAACCAGAAGCAGTATTGGACCACCGCAAAACCCCAGTTTCAGGTCAAGCTGAGATATTGATTAAGTGGAAAGGGTTACCAGACTATGAACGTTCGTGGGAATGGGTCAGCCTTGAGGACAAGGTTAATTTCAAAGAAGGGGGTAATGATACATTTGAGAGTACACACCCTCCTATTCTCTACTAGTACCAAAGGAAGAAGAAGAAGAGCCCAAGGCCAAGTGGCTAAGAGGAAGCAAAGTGGATCCAGTAGCTCCAAAGAGTAGTAATGGGCCTTGGAGAGAGAGAGAGTTATCTAAGTAAGGAATAAATGTCACTGTCTCACTGTAATGGTCTGCAACGGCTCGTTTGTGTGGGGACAGTAGATTCCAAGTAGTATTTATGTAGTAGGTTGGGGTGTGAGTTGTTTTTATCTATCTTTGGGTGAAACATTGTATCTATCTTTGGGTGAAACATTGTAAGGGGGAAGGAAGAGACTCCATAAATATTTCTCTTGGGATTGTTACCGTTGTCTTATATCAAAGAATCAAAGAGTACTTCTTTTATTCTCTTTTGTTCTGTTCTTTTCTACATTTTGTTTAAGTTCAGAACACACCTCAAAGGTTCTTATATTCAAAACGTATCAGAATACTCAGCAGTTTAACCAAGTTACTAATACAGAGGGCGTACCCAAGTAGAAATCAGTCTATTTTAGGATGTTTTTTTTCTCCCATTGACGGTAATAGTTAAAGATTTTGGTATATATCCAATTAACAGAGAAATGAAAAGAAAGTATACGTATCCTTCTTACAAAGTGTGAAGATGAATCAAGAAAGAAAGCACAATGAGATGTATAAAGGTTTCAGATGAAGCAAAAATGTAAGAAAAACTTCTTACCACTTGTCAGCGGTTAATGTCGGATTTCGCCATCCTCCCCAACCTCTCCATCCTCTAGCTCGTCATAACCACTTCGACGACCACCCTCCCTTTGTTCTTTCTTCTGTCTTTTATGCCGGTTTTCAATATCAGATTCAGGGGAGTTTGCGTGCTAGCAAGAAACCATAACCCTCTTAGTTTTGAATCTTAATTCCACTAAAAAAATTTCAAGCTTAGCTAACTCAGAATTGAAGTCTAGGGAGTACCTTTCTTGATTTTTTTCTATCATTACCATGTTTACGGGAGGATTTCTTTGACTCTTCTCTGTCATCTCTATCAGAACTGACATCTTCATCAGAATTGTGATGCCGTCTCCTATGTTTTCGGTCTCGATCTTTTCCCTTTCTTTTCTCCTCTTTGTGACCTTCGCTCGCTTCTACAGCAGTCTCACCATCTGACTCTTCCCTTTTACTCCTCTCTTTTCCCCTCTCTTTTTCACGTTCCCTTTCCTTTTCCCTTCTCTCCTTATCCTTGTCTTTCCGCTTCTCCTTCTCATCCCTTTCCTTCTCTTTTCTAACCTGAAAAGAAAAGAGACAATAACGTCTTAGAGACCCGTTTTTACATAAAAGAGAAAATAATTTCCTGGCACGACAAATCAGTACCTTTTCCTCATCACGCTTACGCTCCTTTTCCTTTGCCTTTTCTTGTAAACTCGTTATGTATTCCTCAAATAACCCTCTGCTAACACTTTCATCT
This sequence comes from Camelina sativa, assembly GCF_030686135.1. Classification (NCBI taxonomy): domain Eukaryota; kingdom Viridiplantae; phylum Streptophyta; class Magnoliopsida; order Brassicales; family Brassicaceae; genus Camelina; species Camelina sativa. The sequence continues at coordinate 23,923,748 of NC_141882.1, read as the reverse complement.
CCAATCGATCTGCAGATATTCGAAATGAGACATTAAGAAGGTAGAACTACAACCTTTTGTTTTAATTACGGTGAAGCATCCAATACAAATCTATAAACTATTTACCTGTACTCTTGACTTTCTTCAATCAGTGGTCTGGTATCTTCCCAGTTTGAAGCTGCGGTTATTTCCTAAACCAATAACACTATGTTTAACGTCCCAGAGAATCCAGTCAGAAAAGAAAGTCACCACGGGTAAGATATACCTTGAGAGTGCGCAACAGATTGGTAAATTCTTCAGCCATACGGTGAAGCTTCCTGGCCTCTTTTTCTTCTTTTTCCTTCATTCTCTCAACCAAATCATCATATATAAGCTGATAAACAGGAGAAAAAATATTAGAGCATATATCAACTGAACTTTGAAAGAATATCATCATCTCTGCTGTACTAAAGACAATCTGTCAATCAAAATTTTATCCAGAGCATTAGTCAATAAATATTTATGCAAATCTCATCAAAAAAGAATCTAAAAGCAGGTGAAAAATAACTCATTGCAGGTGTTGGATGGGTTAAAGCATGCCAGGAACAACAATTTAAACAATAGGAACAGAAGTTTGAACCAGTAGCTTATATATTTATTCCAATGTACACAAATCAGATAACAGTAACTGTTGATTAATTTATCTGATGACACATGTATTTTCACAAATAAGCCCGTACCTTTAAATTTATGTCTGATACTGGTTGAGGACTGAGATCTTCTGAAATAGCAGATTTAAAATCTTCAAACAGCCAAGAGGAGACCATGGAAATCTGGTGGTAGACAAAAGGGATTAGTAAAATGGTTGGTATAGTAATAAGCAGAAATACAAGCTATCCGTTGACTTGCCTTCCTTGACTTCATAGCTTCCTTTACGCGACTCTTATCCTCACGATACTGTCAATCAAAACACAAATGGTTGGATTATCACAACACAACTATCAGATTCACGCAAATCTACCCACAGAGAAATATAATTTATCTAGTCCGAATTACCTGTTTCTCTAACTCTTCTGTGACATCTTCGAACAAGTCTTTCGGAGTTGAGCCAGACGTATTAGATGCAACAGCTTGGTATTGGGGCAACTCCTTTAACTGTATATAAAATAACTGAGTGAAAGAATCCAATATAAAATATAATTTGTCCAAAAAAGGGATCTAAACTGGTGAGACACCTCAATGCAATAATCCAACCAGTACGTCTTGGCTGTAAGGATGCCAGCAGCAACATGTTCTTCCAATAGTGTACGAAATGCATCACGGTTTTTTCTCTCGGCCCGCCTTACATGTTCCTAGCTCCACAAGAAAACGAAACCATGAGCATTGGAGTTTTAAGAGGAAAAATTAGGTTACAACCCTGAACATTGACCTTACTTTCTCTACTTTCTTCAGCTCCTCTTCTTCCTTCTCTAGTTCAAGAATGTATTCCTGGAATAAAAAACATTAGAAACAAATTCTAATGTGGCATCCTGAACTACTTGATGAAGTAACTTACCTCAAAACCAATCAGGCGATCTATCTTTTCAAGACAGAATCTTTCATCATCCTCCAGTCTATCTTGAACTTTGCGCCATTGTGTACCAGCCTTAAAAACAAGTATTATAAAAGGCATTATGGCAAGGTCTACGAGAAAAAGGTTTGCAGGAATAAGATTCACAAACAATGATGTACTTTGATAAAGTCACAGGTTTCAAGAAACTTCCGATACTCTGCCATATGTTGCCGATGCTCCTCTTGTGCCTTATTTCTTTCCTGCACATTAACGGATTCATGATGTCAATTTGAATAATGAACTTTCCCCTTCTACAAAGCAAAACATTGTATTCTCAATAGATGCTTCAAAAACCATCATGCCGGTGCACCAGATAAATTCTCAGCGACAATCTAAGCACCCACACAAATTATTGTGTATTTTAAGACATGCCTCTTGTATCATACGAAGCGAGAAAACCATTTGAACCGTAATAACCAAAAAACAAAGTTCTCTGGTCCAACACCTTCATGTGCATAGGCATGCCATGTTTTGCTTAGCAGCACAAAGTATCATACGAAACAACAAACAGCCAAATTTACACATGAAAACGAAAAGCCCCAAAAAAGTACCCAGATGATTTACCTTCCTCTCAAGTTCCACAATATAATTGTCAAAAAGATCTTCACGATCCCTTGAACGGTCAACAGCTTTAAAGCGCTCATCATTTTCAAACAAACTCATTGCTTTGCTGGTGAGGAAATAGTTTCCATTAGCAAATGTCATGCATACAATAAAGAAAAGAGACAAAGATCTTGTAATTAACTGAAAGCCATACCTCCATTTTATGGATGATGAAAGCTCTTCACACTCCTGAAGTCAAGAAATATTATTAGAACATAAAACAGGTCATCAGTCACACTAAACAAACAAAACACCGAACTTCTGACTCCTTTGGTACATACCTCTAGCATCTTGACAAATTCTTCCCGAGCTTTCTTCTGTCTTCTTCGTCTTTCCTCAGCTTCCACTTTTTTCCTTTGACCAAGATACTGGAGAATTTAATTTGACAGTCAGGTGTAAGCGTTAGAGCTACTGAAAGTCGAAATCTACCAGTGAAAACATAATTACATCACAACTAGAGAGTGCAACACATTATTTAACAAGGTAAAAAAAAATGCAATTCCACATTATAGCTAAGAACTAAGAAACTATATACCTCGTTAAAAGCTTGTTTCCGCTCACCTAGAGTCCTCAAAGCACCATACCTTTTGTCGTGAACAATCTCTTTCAATGTCTACAAGGACTCGAGGAGATGATACGGTCAGCAACGAAGAGGTAGATGCTTAGGAAGAGGATGCTGAAATATCGATCAAAGACACAAATACTAGCACATTACCTGTTCCCATGTCCAGTCAGAATGAACATTTACAGATTCCAAAAGAGACTTGAAAGCAGCTTTAGCCTCCTAGAAAAAAAATAACCAAAATAGTACAAAAATAGATGGTTGGCAAACAATTGCACTTGCACACGAAAACGTTATGCTACAGAAAAGAGATATCATGAGGAGAAAATAGGATAAAAAATTACCTGCTTAGTAGCATATACCATAGGTTCCTCAACATTTGCTTTGTCACCAGCAGGTGACAGATTTGCTTTTACATTCACCGACAATTCCTTATTGTCAGCCTAACAAAACATTCGAAATAATGAGAAAGCATACCATGATGTAAAGCTTGACCATAAATATTCATGACACCACCACATCATCACACCTATAGTAATTACTATACATAACTTTTCCAATAACTCGGACATGTTAATGTAAACTCTGTTTACATGAAGCTGAAGTAGAAACAGGTAAATGGAAAACATATGAATACACTTTTAGAATCTAGGCAAATCATTGTAGAAAAGGACAGTTAAAATCATGCCTCATTGTTTTGTGTTGTAGCTCCATTATTTGAATCATTTGCTCCCCGAGACGGTAAATTATCCGCTTTTCTGTTAAGATGGGTACAAAACCTAAATTCAGAGGCATGATAGAGTGTATAATCATCAAACAAAACTTCCCCAAGTAAAAGTAGTACATTGCAGTCGCCTCAGTATCAGTAGCTGCACCAGACGTTGGAGTAACAGGAGCAACTGAGGGAGGATGGGCGACAGGTACAGTCAAACCCGCTTGGGTAGGGCTTGAAGAATGTCCAGGAAGTGTTGAAGATGAGCTGGGAGCAACAGAGGTCGCAGTGCTAACCGCTAGATCAGATGAGGAGGCAACATTGTGGGACAGAGGAGTAGATCCAGCTTCGGAAAGGGACCTCTTTTCGCTAGCTAGTTGGGCTTGTTCCCGAGCTAACTGCATACAACAACTACACAGGTTTAACATAGGCTTTGCATTGGGGAATGTGGACGAGAGAGAAATAAATTGGTAGACCTTCAAATCTTCTGGAATTGTCCACTTAGACTCCTTTGTAACCTTGTTATAATAATATCTGTGTAAATTGAATCAACTAATCAGTTGCAACAATGGAAAATAAGCATTATACAAATACCAAATGAAATTCAAAGATGCATACTTCTTTCCATCAGCTGTTGTAAATTCCTTCCATACAGTGGATGCATCAGCCCGCTGTAGAAAGAGATTTTAGATTGCAAGAAACTATAAAAATGAATATACATGGTAGATTTTGATCAATCAATCAAGTCTGTTTCTACAGAAACCCAGAATGTCATTTAAAGGTTACGGGATCAAAGTGGAAAAAAGAAAGATGTATGCATCGTAGCAATGAATATATCAACAAGGCAGGATTTTATCAGGTCAATCAACCAAATTAAGTTCATAAACGTCAAGAAAGAAACCAAGACAGGATTTTATTAGGTCAATCAAATAACTTGTTTCAAAATACCCCCAAACTGGTTGCCGTTTGCATTCAAATATCATTCTTCTAGTATATAATTTCCAACCAAGTTAAAAAACAATGTGCATAGACAGATTTGATGCAAAATAATTTGTTATGTAAAACAGAAATAAGCAGAGGGGGGTCAAATATACTACTTAACAGTACAGCATACCATTGAAAAAAGTGGGACAAGAGTACTATTGAAGTTCTTCTATTTGTATAAAGAAAACAAGGACCGAGTCTAGAAACACATACTTTTACTATAAAACAAGAAAAAGACAATCAGAAAAATATTTAATAGAACAAACATCATAAATTAGCAATCCGATCCCAGCCTGACTATAAAGTTGTCACCTAAGAATTTACACAAAAGAAGTGAAAAACAGGGAGCATCGGTAGCCTGTTTTAATAAAGTGAAAGCTGCTTTAGATGAGCACGTAGCAGTCATTATATATCTCGACAGTTACCATTGAGTTTCCAAATCAGTGGAAAAGAATATGCTCAACATCATTTTTCTAGACAAAGTATGCATCCGTTTACATAACAGTAAAGTGGACACACCAACTATAAGACTGATAAGCTTCAACGACCAGCAAGATAAAAATCATCTTAGAAGACTGGCTACTTTATAAGTCTCACCTCAAGTGGTGTCATCAGTTCAAGAGGTTTCTCCCAGCTTGACTGTTTAGTCTGCTTGTTGTAATAATACCTAGAAAAGATAAGTATTTATCAGATCACCCGAAAAGTTTTAGACTCCATAGACTTAAAGCCATGACACACACATCTGCATGGACCTTATGGAAGGTTCAAAAAATGAGAAGCTTAGGAAAAATTTCATAAAGTAATCAATTTCGATTGGGAACTGCATGAACACAAAACTACGGTACAAAGAGTGACATGTAGGACGATAATTGGTGCCTAAACATGAAACAGTGATTCAGTAACATACTTTCTCCCATCAGCAGATGTATGCTCCTGCCAGTCAGATGCAGATTGCGGAGTCAAGCTTCCCTGGAATCAAAATCCAACATGAATATTAAGCTACAATTTGCATAAGAAATAGTGCATAAAGAAATACCAATTAGTTTGATAAGAGTACATCAACAATGCCATATCAGCTAGTTAGTAATCGACTATAAATAGGAAAAGGTTCTGATGTGTAGAGGTATAAAGTATTTTGTGGTTTGCTAGGGGCCTCTTGCGGCTTGGAAGAGTTTTTGGGTTCTCAACAACAATACCGTACGTCTTCAAACCTTATTCGAGTTTGAGTTAAGTTAAGGACCAGAGGGGGTGCACATAGTATTTAATAAATCTAAATAAGTCGATGTCTATATAAAACTTTGCTAATAAGTTGAGGAACGCTCGATTCATATACAAATACTATCTCAAAATAGTTCAGAGGAAGATTAAAATGCTATAAATGATAGAAGACAACTCAAAATAATATGATTCGACGTTTTAGTACGAGATGGTTTCATAATTAACAACATATTTAAGCATCAATACAAGTCAGCAAAACATATTTGCGATAAGTAACCGTAGCCACTTACTGGGTCTGTGGATAGTGCGACTGGTGTTTGTTGCCCAGTCTGCGGCACAGGGGAAACAAGTGATGTACTTTGATTTACAGGAACAGGCCAAGCGTTTGCTGCTGGAGGGACGCCGGCTGCATGCATCTGAGAATTTGGTTGGACCAATGATGGTGGTGGTTGTTGCTGAGGATAAGAAGATGGTACAAACTGCAGTAACAAGAATCCACTAGGAAAATGAAAACGAATCATACATAAAGGTTATCCGCACACAAATATAAGAGCAGAAGTCTCACCGTATATGAAGAAGAAAATGGAGGTCCAGATGTAACAAAGCCCGTCACTGGAGGTACATTTGGCTGTTGTTGAGTAGATCCAGAAGTGAGAATCTGGTTTGTTTGAATATAAGGAACTGATACAGCCTGTGACGATGATGTAATATGACCAGGCTGACCTGGTCTCACTGGAAAGAGCTGCTGCTGCTGCTGTATGGGCTGAGAAAACTGTGGAGGCTGACTCTCAGCATTTGGAGGTACATGTCCATAGGGATGAAAAGGCTGTGAAGCTGCAGGAACAAAATGCTGACCCTGTTGCCCAGGAACCATCGGCCGAAACTGCTGGAAAAATAGTCTCATAAGCACATCTAATAGATCACAGACTAGTGGAGAAACTAACAAACTATCACTATAAATCATACGCTAAAACAAAACGTCCACCAATTGGGAGCCAGATTATCATCCCATAGAAATTTTGTAGTTATGCAAACCCACTTATACACTTCAATCAAGGTAATGAGACACATACTTCAGCTTCTTAGCTTTCGCGACATCAAATCCAGTAAATATAAAACCTTACAAACTATTAAACAATGACAGATACAATATAGATCAAAGTCTCTAATCCGTTTGAGCTTAATCAAATAAACTTCGTCAAAGTCTCTAGTCTAAACCTTCCCCAAAATCAAATTGCTTAGAACATATCAATCGAGTTGCTTCGAATTCCATGAAAGGGAACTAAAAGAGAGAGAGAGAGAGCAACTTTGGCACTTTTCGCACCTGGGCACCAGAAGACGGGGGAGGATTATTCGACATTCTCCCACAAAATAGAGCTTCCTTTACAACTTACGGCTTAATCTGAAGAGCAAAATATCCCAACTTCGAGCTCAATATTTCAGAGGGAGGACATGTAGTCGATAGCGAAAAGAGAGGAGGAAAAACCCTAACTAGTAGACGAAAGCACATACCAGGGCCAATGATGAATCAAAGAGTATCGAGAAGGACGACGAAGTCTCACCAAACGGAGGTTTTCTTAACCCTAATCGGAACTGAGCGAGCGGGACTACTCCGAATTGCGAAAAGAAAACAAGTTTGTCGACGAACAAACGAATCCAGTCTACAGATGTTGTTGCCTTTGCTTTTTTTTAATTTAGTTACAAAACGGCATGTAGTCCTGACGTCACCGCTTAGTACTGTAATTTTTTGGTTCGGTTTTTCTTTGTGATTTCAGATTTCCGGTTTAGTAATAATGGTAAACCTGAGTTAAGATGGATGGTTTTGTTAATGTTAAAGTTTTTGGTTCAGATTCGAATTATATAAAGATCTTATTTCTGGATATAAAATTTTAAATTTGTTCCCAATAAGAGTAGCATTAGACGCATAATAATTAAACGTCATTTTTAAGTTTGGTAATTGTAACTTTAGGCCAAATTTTCAAAAATTTTACAATTTGAGCAACTCAAAACCGGTTGACAAGTTAATCATATGCGTTCTTCTCAAATTCAAAAGGCTCAAAAGTTTTAAGAAAAAAAGGAAAGCTGCAATAATATCTTAAAATGCCTACTGCAAATTCTTGAGCAACTCATAATCTTTAACACAAAACGAAACTATCGTCCTAATAATCCAACATTTTTAATGCGATTATAAACCTAAGTTGATAGTGACTTGAAGCTCGCCTTGTCGTTTACCAAGTGACTAGCCTTCTAGGACACCTGATCATTCCTCGACCATTGTCCAACTCGAAATGAGCTTTGGAAAAATCAGTGCTTGAAAAGAACGGCCGTAGATCTGCAATGTCGTATTCCTTGGCCTGAAATGTAGACATAAATAAGAGTTAGTGAAAAATATCTATTAGGAAGCGTGCTTCTGATATTAGCCTAATCATATATGACAGTTACCTTTGTCTGCAGCTCTTCTATCTTAACCTCGATAGATGGTAGTCCTGAATTTGATCCCGAAATGATTTCTTCAAATTTCAAGGCATTCTTTATGAGCTCTTTCAGAAGAACAAGCAGCAATGAGTTGAAGTCCTTTTTGTATGTAATGTATCGTTTGAAACTCTGCACAGGAGTAAATTAGTTCAGACATCAGAATCCATAGATACAAAGCTCACCGAACACCTAAATGGAAGTTCTCTAATACCTCTCTTAGAGTTCTCTGGACACCAAATTTCTGGGTTGATATGAAAGAGTCAAGCAGGACTCGAATGGCCATATTAACATCTTCTTCTGTAACATACTGCCTAAGGTGCATCCTAGCATGCGCTTCAGACATTCGGATCATAGACTCGAGGTGCCTTGTCGCAATGGAAACTCCTTGTCCATTCTGAACGAAAGATTAAAGCAGGTAAGAGATTATAACATAATACTTGAGAAAGACATAACTCAGCAGTACAATTATAATTAAGAAATGAAACCTACCATTGATTCTCGTCTTAGATTAGCATAAACAGTCTCTAACTTCTTGGCATCTAGTTCACCCAGTTTTGGGAAGACATACAACTTCGAGTATGTTAAGTATTTCTTCAGCAGGTTCTGGGGAAGAACCTGTATATAAAATAATATTTTGATCAAGACATGAAAACATGGAAACTTCAAAAGAAGCAGCTACAACTGAAAATCACAGACCTCGGGATCAGTAGAACCGCTAGATCCCTGAATGCCATCTTGGGGCTCGCTATCTTCTATCTTACCACCTTTGGGTTGTGATTTGAAGTGGCTACTGACAACAAATTCAGCAAGCATTTCATCTGTAACTGGGTCAACCACATCCTGAAGCCATATAATTGGTTTAAGTCATGTCAATAACCAAAAAAGTTAACACAATCAATGATATGATAGCAAGAACAAGACGCAGAGGTTTAGAAAAATACCTTGACAACACACAATATATCAAAACGAGAAAGGATCGGATCTGTCAACTCGACGTTCTGTGCAAATGACTTGGATGAATCGTACCTGAAATTGCAATGTCACAAACAAATTAGCAAGATCAAAATGACAAAGTTTAGATCAGTGAATTTGGGGCATTAGTTATTTACCTTCCACCAACTGGATTAGCTGCGGCAATAACAGAGCAACGAGCTTGAAGGGAAGTAACTATTCCTGCCTTTGATATACTAATACTCTGTTGTTCCATGGCTTCATGGATACTCACCCTGGTAACAAAACTTAAATGGTCAGCACCATTTTGTTCAGAAAAGTAATTATCATTAGTTGCATTTTGTTACCTGTCTTGGTCGTTCATCTTGTCAAACTCATCGATAAGACAAATTCCGCGGTCAGCAAGTACAAGTGCCCCTCCTTCAAGCGTCCACTCCCTTGTAACTGGATCCTTGTGTACCGCTGCAGTTAGACCAACAGCAGAAGCTCCCTTTCCAGTCGTGTAGACAGCTCGTTGTCCAGTTTTCTCGGCATACCTAGACGTAACATTTAAGCAGTTAATGAAAATATTCACCACATGAATTAATGAAGTCAGCTGGCCAAGATAGTTTTCTTACTTCAGAAATTGTGATTTTGCTGTTCCTGGATCACCTAGTAGAAGTACATTAATATCTCCACGCAATCTGTGTTTCCCTTTAATATTTTTCTCTTGGCCTCCAAACATAGCAAGAGCAAGAGCTGTTTTGATATCTTCGTGGCCATATATTGACGGAGCGATTGACTTAATGATCTGAAAGAGAAATTGAATTGATGTTAACAGGGATGTCTTTGAAGCAATTCAAAGGTTTTATTAGGATTTAAATCCAACTTACACGTTCAACTATACGTGGGTCCTTGGACAGCTCTTCGATTTGTGTCTTGTCTTCTTGGGTTAGCTTGTATGCAGAAAAGAGGTCTTGCTTCTTTGTAACATAATTAGCTTCCACCACAGTGGCAAAGACAGGAAATCCATTCTTTGTGTTCAAAGATAGGTCAAAATTGTTGGTATATATGCCAGTAATCTCCTGTAAATCATCTCATGCAAGATAAAATCAATCACCTACCATACACAGGTGTGCAAAGTATTCAAGAAGAGTAATGCATGAAGAACATACAATTTCTTCTCCAGGACGTGCACAATCGATAAGGTCATTCAGCAGGATAACTTCCTTATGTCTTGGGAGTCGTCCAGCAGGCACTGTTCCTGGACTCTCTTGGATTGTAAGCTTTTGATAGTTCCTGTATATTGTCTGAAACAAGAGAGCAAATTAATTTGTGGTCAATTCACATTCCAATTCAGAGCTTACATTGACTTTAATGGAAAATATTAGAGAGGACATAGAATCCTACCTGTTCAACATTAACAGTAAACGGTCCTTTTGACTGGCATTCAGAACAAGATCCGACCTTGACTTCTGAATAAGAGTTTTGAAAGAAAGGTCCCAAAACTGCTCCGCACTTGTTACAATCATATTTCACCTGCTGCAGTTGAGGAAAGACCCCAGAACGCCTTGTGACAACTCCACCAATGCGGATCATTGTGTTAAGATGAATCTGCCTGAGAATTCACAAGCAAAAAGATTAAGTTGGAGTCTTGTGAAGAATAACAAAACTCCTCTTTATCCATGAATTCAGACATAGTTATACCTTATGTTCCGAATCTGATCATTAACTGGTAGGTTGGTAACACGAACATAGATCTTTGTATGAATATTCTTGTAGTTTGGATGCAGATCAAAGATGACCTTTTCTGTAACTTCCTCCATAACTTCAAGAACAGGTTGGGGAGCATCGGCCAACCAGATGGCAATATTCGGGTGGACATGTATGAATTCTTTATAATCAATCTCCAGACTACACTTATTAGCTGAAAATAAGCCATAGATAGATAGTTCAGAGATCTAATGCTTGTAAATTAACCAGTAAAGAAGGAACTCATGTAGCTATAGCAAAAAGGAAACGAAAGTACCTGAAACCATTTCGTTAATCAAACGAACATATTCAATATCCCCATTGTCATTCTTTGGTTTCACATAAGTAAGCAAAAAGTCTTTGAACTTCTTGGCAATGAAACGTCTCACTTCATCTCTCATAACCCATTCCCTCAGAGTTCCTTGAATCCGATACATCTCAAACTCTGCTTCATCTTCATTGTCATCCTGTATATAAGAAATTACCAACCATTAGCACTACCATAACACAAACCTAGCACCACCAAGTAAGTACAAAGATACACAATCATACCTCATCCTGATAATCATCAGTTTGATCAGTCATTGAGATATCTGGCTGTGACCCTCCTGGCGAACTTGGAGGGTTTCCATCAGGATCACCATTACCTCTTGGTGGAACCGTAGTCCGAGACCTCTTCGTAGGTCTGTAATTCCAATCATCTGAATCTGTATACAAAAACAACCCAACTCAAATTTACATTACCTATATCTAAACCCAGGGTTCAATTAGGGTTCCGATTACTGTACTTAAACAAGAGATTTGGGGATATTTTTTTAATTTACCATTATCATGAAGAAGATGAGGAAGCTTGCGGTTCGCAGCTCGAGTTTCACGAGCGTCAAGTACAGCCTCAGCCGCACGACGGTCAAGCATAACCTGATCTAAATCTCTCTCATCTTCGACGGAATCATCTAATCCATTAGACTCATACTGATCATTCCCATCCATATTCCGATAGTCTTCCAAGTAATTATCGTTGTAGAGATCCTCTCCTTCTTCTTCTTCTTCCTCATCCGCTTCCTCTGGCTCATCCCTGATGACTTGGGTTTCTACGGCGGCTTCTTCGTCGGAGAAATTCTCGGAGTTTTGACTCGTACTTATAGGTAACTGATCTGTGTTGAATCCAGCGGAAGAAGGTGAAGCTGGTGACGACGGCTGGTTATCTGAAGAATCTTCTCCCGCCATTTTCTCTTACTCTCTCTCTCTCACACGCACACTTTTTCTCCGGCGACGGAATCAGTGCACAATACCACTCGTTTATTGGGTTTCCTCGTCGACTAGGCGGGAAATATTCGCGCCAAATTGACATACGTAATTGGGCCTATAGAGGGCCAATAAATCTGGGCTTTTTACTTGTATTCGGCCTAAGTAGTTACTATTTACATAATCAACGCAATATAGATGAATTGTCAGAGAGGATGATGATGATGTTGAGTAAATTAGTAAACTAATAATATTTGACCCAACCGAAGAGAGAGAGAGTTCTAGTTTTTGTCTTTTCCACACTTATTGCTTGAGATTGGCATTTTCTAGTAATAGTTGATATTTACAAAAAGTTTAAAATTTTAATATGGTTACAACTTACAAAGTATTATGTATCTTTAACAAAAAGAAACTACTTTAAAAAAAAATGACATATCTCTATTATATTATTTAAACTTTTAAACAAATATAATAACCTCATCTTAATATTATATTGTTGTAACCAGAAAATAATTACCCAACAAAATAGCTAATCAAAAAAAGACCTATTAAAATGAAATTGTATATAACATTACAATTACCATCATAACTGAAATCTTATGTAACATTACAATTACCATAATAATAGAGTTTGAAAAATCCCACCAAAATAGAGTTCTTCAACCAGATCTGTATAAGTTAAAAGCTCAAACGACTAAGATGCTCATTTCAAAGTTACGATGATATGAAATTTTCAATCTCGCTAAAAACTGATATGCAACCTTAACAATATCCTGCAGTATTTCATCAAAATCACAAAATAAGATTTTAATATCAAAATACTACAATCCGGCTCTCCACTATTCTATGAACCTGAACAGAGAATATCTTGAATACACAACTACCATATCTACCAAATCGTAAAACAGTTTAAGAATATGCTGTCAAATATGGGAGCATACATTGAGCATGAAATTAGAAAATATTCCATGTAAGATCTTTTATCTCGAATGATCTTTTCTTGATGATAAGCTTAAACACTTATCCCTTTAAGTTAAAGGTAACCTAAATGTTACTTCATTCTCTATATAAACACGCAATCAGCTATCCTATTATTTTAAGCAAAAGAGTTTCTCAAAAAGAATGGTCTTATGGCTAATGATTTACCTTTTTGATGTCAAACCTTACAAAAGAATGTGACGAGTTCAAGTTAAGGTCCTCCAACATCTGCTTCCACTAATCACCATCAAACACACATTTTTTTCACGACTATGTTTGTTTTTGTTTTACTATCATAACCATGGCGCCTAGATCCATGCTTCCATCGAGAAAGGACTTGTGAGCAAGTTTGAGAGGCAGATAACAAAAGGTGAGTGGAGGGTCATTGAAAATTTTGGACAACTCAGGTGAGAGGCTAGTTCATGGTTACTAACCATTCGTTTAAGATGGGCTTTGTGAACAACACTCATGTAACCCCATGTGTCTCCATCTCTGATGATGTGTACCTCACATTGCCCGACTTTCAAAACATCATGGTGGCCGTAGTGTTATAAGATTAATTTGTAAATGACCTACTTGATGGGGTTTATGATGCTGATGTAAGTACCATTTGCTAGCCGTAGTGTTATAAGATTAATCATAGAGATACTAATATATTGTATGTGTTGCCAATAATGCAGCTCCAAGCACATATGTGGTGAAGTTAGATGAACTTGATGATTCAGAAGGACAAGGCAACTCATCTCAAATCATTTCTGGTGATCAGGTAGTTATTTTATTATTATTATTTATAGACATATATATGAGAAATTTTATACTTTTTGGATAAAATGCAAAGTGAATTTAATTTGTTTAATGGTCAAATTCAGGATTCCATGCTTACCAATAGCAGTGAAGCATCTGCTTCTGATTTTGCTACTCTATCATCAAAGAGAGTTAGAGAAAGCAATGAATGATACTCAACCAACAAGAAGATTTTTAGGAAGTCAATCAAGTTGGAAAAAAAAAGACGACAAGCTGATGAATGTGAAGGCAATCAAATTGGAAAAAGTTGAGGAGAAGAAGGGATTGAAGATTGTGAAAGCAGAAAGTGGAAAACAAAATGAAGAGCTCCCTTATGAGGAGGACAATGGAGATAGCAAAGATTCAGATTATGTAGGATACTGAATCTAAATGACCTGAATCAAGTGGTAGAATAAGGCTTTTGTTATATTTGACTTTCAGTAGTTTTTTTTTTTTTCAAAACATTTTCTATATGTAATCAAACTCTACAACATTTTCTATATGTAACAAAACATTTTGTTATGTTTGACTTCCAAACTTTTAAGCTTTCAAAAATAATTCAAGGTTTGTATTTTAAGAGATTTCTAGGTTTTATGTTTGCTTCTCTTTAAGTTGATTTTCGGGAATTTAATATTTTCTTCTGTTCAAGTTTAACTTAATTTAAGAACAAGAACTAATTATAATGCTAAAAAACACAAGCAAGAAAACCAAAAACAAAAAAATCTAGATAAGAAGTTACCTTCTTAAAAATATTGACAAGACAATATTGAAGCCCCTTGAACAAGAACTCTTGATCTTATTGGCTGCAATATGATATCTTATGTTTTTCAAGGTCTCCATATCATAGAAGATAGATCATATGTTTAAAGCTCCTTTTGTACAGCTATGAAGTACCAACACACCAAAACCCAAACCGCATGTCATCATTACAAGAAACTAGAAAACCCCAAAAACGAATATGATTCTAATATTTACCTTCTCAGTTGCATTTATGGAGCTAATTTAATGTATATATTGCGATTATACAATAAGAAAACTACAATATACTCAATTTCTAGCAATTTAATAGAATCAGACATCGATTGATACAAGTTAATACAGTTCACATCAAATTTAACGATTTGAAAGATTTCTAATTGAAAATAAAAACGAAAATTACAGATTGAAAGCTCAATTCGTACTGAACATCTTTAAACTGATTCTTTCAAACATTACATTAGTAAGAAGATTGTCTACTAATTATGCCCAAATAATAAACTAACTTGACCTAATTACTGAACCTAAACATACCTTGATTTAGAATCCATCTTGCAATCTCTCATGATCCAACAGCGACGGGTTGATTCTCTAGCATATTTCAGGTTGGCCTTTTCGAAAAAGAAATCATATGAAGCTGATATCTCGTCGAATTGCAGAGAGAAGAACAAGAAAAAATTATTATGTTTGTTTTGCTGGAAAAATAAACAAACGAAAAAAATCTTAATCGACAAAAACATGAAGGGATGGATCTTGAACTGGACCCTTTACAATGGGCTAAACATACTGTAAAATTATTATACTTATTGGCCGGTGAAAATAATACAAAATAACCCTTATAGGTAACTACGTTACATGCTAATTACAGCGTCAATCATATGTACTAATCTTTACATTAAAAAAATAAATACTATTATAGGATTTAAAACACACCACACAATACTATATTATATAAGATGTCAAATAATTATACTAATAATTATAACCATAATAATCAACAAATCTAATAAAATTGGTTATTTCCCAGCGCTGGTCATTATCTAGTTATTTATTATATAGGAAAACACCAAAAAATATCTTAAGACCGTTTAGTATCTCAAGGTTTTTTACTTAGAAGAGAAATATACTTCATTTATATATATTTAATTTAAAAGTACATTATGATTTAAATAATTGGTAAATTCGACATGCGAGACTACGAGTTAAACAACGGTTATAGAATCAATAAACAAATAAACTTTAATTTCACATATTTCAAAAGATATTTACAATTTTCATCATCTAATACTGAAAAACATATTAAAGCGGTAACTAATAAACATTTTTCAGCACATTCGGATTTCATGTGAAACCGAAATCGATCCCCAAACACCCACTAGTCTCAATCCGCGACTGAGAAGAAACGCTCCACAAAACTGCTGATATCTCCTAAAATATTAACTCAAATTCACTTCTGTAAAATGGAGAGTGTACAAAAACCTCTTAGCTACAACCCTACCAAAAAGCAATACCTTTCAAAACGATTTGAGTAGTCGGATCTTCCTTCTCTCCAATCCTGACAGTTCTGTTTCTCTCTTTATTCTAAGGAAAAAGCTTGTTCTCCTTCTCTTTCTCCTTTACACCAAATAACCAAGAGTTATCTCTCTTCCTCTCCCTCTCTCCGAGCATCCAGCTGCGACAAACCTCTATTACTGAAGAGAAGAGAAGCGTTATCCTTGTAGAGAAGAATTAGGGACTATTTGGTTTAATTTAATTAAACCAGAAAATAGCTAAAACAATAATTAATTAAACCACCTTTTGGTTAATCAATAAATCGATCAAGTTAATAAACCAACAGTGATTAAACCAAATCCACTTCAATTCCCGATAAAAAATCTAATATTCATTTTTTTCATTTGAAACCGCAATCGATCCCGAAACACACGCTGGTCTCAATCCGCGACGGAGAAGAAACGCCCCACAAAACTGTCGATATCTCCTAGAATATAAACTCAAATTCACTTCTGTAAAACGGAGAGTGTGCGAAAATCTCTTAGCTACAACTCTAGCAAAAAGCAATACCTTTCGAAACGATTTGAGCAGTCGGATCCTCTTTCTCCCAAACCCTGACAGTTTTGTTTCTCTCTTTACTTTAAGGAAAAAGCTTTTCTCCTTCTCTTTCTCCTTTACACCAAATAACCACAAAGTCTGTCATGTCGACGTCGTACATCTTTTCACTGTAAATTAACGCAATCCTAGCGATACCTTCGCTAAGCCCCACGAGTACGTCATTGGACAAGACATGTTCTTCAATATGGTGATAATCTTGAACGGCGGAGGACTTCAGTTAGTCGAATCTTGGTTCGACTTCTTGAACAGAGGCGGTGGTTGATAATTCTGGATTTATCTGCTCTGTTTCGCGAATTACGGCGATAGATGTCCCGTTAAAAGTGTTTTCCTGCGCGACAATCACGTTTCTAACTCTATCTGCCACAACACACCGTTCTTCTCCAACAACTCTGGTGAGAAGATGATGTTCCCAATTCCATCGTATCGTACCACGAAGCTATTTCGTTCCAATAAGTTCACCTACGTCGAGATGACGTCGGTCTGACGTGACTTCGTCATTTCCATGAAAGAATCTGGTTCTTCACCTTCCGGTTTGATAAGTCGGCGTTTCCCGTGAAATTCGCTGACGTAATTCTTCGTCGTCATGATCAAGCCAAGATTCTCTCTTTTCCTTTTTTTGAATAAAAATTATTTTAATTTGAACGTTTATAGTAGATTAGCCGTTAGACTATATATATATATATATAGTTTTTTATTTTTATTAAACTATATGTTCTCTATATGAGAACTAGACTTCTTCTTTTTGATAAAAATATGAACTATACTTAAGTTGTCTAAATGGTTTTTTATTTTATTTTGGGGGGGGGGGGGAAATAGTTATGAAATAACTGTTTGTTTGAGGATTTTTTTTCTTCAAAATACGTTCTCTATATGAAACTATACTTCATTTTTTTTTGATAAAAATATGAACTATACTAAAGTAGTCTAAATGATTTTTTTTTTTTGGTTTTTTTTGGAGGAAAAATAGTTCTGAAAAATCTACAAATACTCGTTAGTTTTTAAATTGTGTTCATGGTATAAATCATTTTTTGGATACTACCAAACTGATTGAATATGTACATGTGGACGCTTTGGCGCGTAAGGCTCGTACAACTTTTTCATCCAATTGGCTCATATGAACTGATCTTTTGTTATAAAAAAAAACTGATTGAATGTAAGAGATTTGTTGAATATGGTAATAAGTCTTGTCACCATTTATTTTTTTTCGGTCGTTTCTGGTTTTAATGATGCTAATATATATATATGGATTTTTTTTGTTGATTAAGAGATTCTAAATAAATACCCATATATATATATATATATACACCAGATTTTATTATTAATGTGAACCGTCGAATGTAATTATAATTATTCAGTATTAAAAATATAAATATATTTAGATGTCAAATTTATTTTATTAAGCGATATATAACTTATCTATTTCTTTTAACATTTTTCACAATTAATTCTTTCTTTATTTTCCATTATACACTCGTCATCTCTTGCATCTTCTCTCTTTTCATATTCTATTATCTAACTCACTTTTAATATATTGATTATGAAGATATATCATAACTATATTTCATCTTTTTCATCTTTCAATACTCATTTTTTTAATCGATTGAGTATTCATTACTTACTAAAGTAGATGTAAAAAAAATCATAGAGAATATGCCTACCCTTTATTGCGCAGTTTATTTGATAGTGTTGTACTACATGTAAATTTTGCTTCATAATAATAAATCTCATAATTAGACTCGTTTCCATCCATAAACATCATATTATAACATCAAATATTACATTTTATCTTAATTGTTTGCCAAAAAAATGTTATATATATAATTTTTCTACTTTAA
Organism: Camelina sativa; assembly: GCF_030686135.1. NCBI lineage: Eukaryota > Viridiplantae > Streptophyta > Magnoliopsida > Brassicales > Brassicaceae > Camelina > Camelina sativa. The sequence goes on along the minus strand of NC_141882.1, from coordinate 23,905,236 downwards.
ATATGTATAGTCTACTATCTTTCTATATAGTGTTCTTTTATTTTGATTCTCCTAAATCTACAAACTCATAATCTTTTAAATATGTGTATTTATCTAAAAATAGAATTCTTTGAAAAATTTAATTAAAAATTTACAATCTACCACTACTATTATAATTGTTTTTGTTACAAATAACTTTCTCAAATTATTTCTTAATATGTTTTCATTATTTTTTTTGGTGTGTGTGATGTTGAGAATAAGTTTTCTTTAATCTGTTTTATTTCAAGTAACCTTATATATTTCTCTTAGATATATACATTATACAATTTTTGAGCACTTGATTAATATTTCTTTTTTTTGGATATACCTTTGTTTAACAAATTTCACCATTTTTCAATTTTGACAACAATAAATAACATAGATCACTCAAACTATTTTAATTATTTATATTATTTAGAATTCTCAAGTCTCAAGTTTTTAATACATATATATTATTAATTATATTATATTATAATTAAAAATAATATTACACACCAACTTTTAATCGATAACATGAATTTAGTTTTACACCAAAAATTGAATAACCTCTTGATTTAAAAAAGCCTTTAAACTTTTGTGTTCGTTTTTTTTAAAAAAATCTTATGTTCTTTATCCTAATAATTCTAACTCTTTAAAGTAAACCAAAAACGAAATGGAAAAAAAAACATAGAACAATGAAAAATATCAAAGTAAATTATGAATAGCGATTACATCATTATAAAACTAGATTTGTTATATATTTAATAATGAAATTTGTTATAAGAATGATTAAAATATATTTTAAAAGTAAAATGTTTGATTTTTTTAAAAGTAATCGAAAAGGAATATTCTTTAATTATTCAATGGCAATTATATGTAAATGTCCATAAAAATAAGGTCGATTAATTCATTGGTGTCTCGAGCTCTGTAATGACGACACATCAACATTTTTTAAAAAATACTTCTCTATTATAATATACAGAAGATAGTTGGTTATTTATTAGTAGCAATTTACCACAAACTTTATTGGTATTTAAAATTGTTATTACTACTTTTTTATAAATGACTATAATTTTACTACGATATTTTCATTTTAACTAGGAATGTTATATTTCATGAGACGATTTCCCCTTTTTTTGAATAAAGAACAATTTCAACCTGATTTTTCTCTGAATACTATTTTACCTGCCTTGCCTCGTGTTGGTTATTGTTCTGATGATGCATTGCCAATTGTTTATTCAACATTTGATCATGGTTTTTCATCTGCATCATCATCTGATAATACTAATAATGCACCAATGCCAATAGTTCCTAAGGTGAGTCAACCTGTGAACACTGAGACTACTAGTGTTTATTTACCTAGTGGTAGATCTAAATGACAGACTAAAGCACCTATTTATTTATCTGATTACCACTGTGCATTAACATCACTTTCTCCATCACTACCATCTAATCATACTACTCCATATCCTCTATCATTCGTACTTACATATGATCATTTCAATCTATATTATTGTTCTTATATGTTATCATATTCTGTGGAGACTAAACCAAAAAAAATTAAACTAGCCATGACCTCTGATAAGTGGAAAGGAGCCTGCAACGGTGAACTGTTTGCTATGGAGCTTAACAGAACATGGACTATTGCTTCTCTACCAGTTGGAAAGAATGTTGTGGGCTGCAAATGGGTGTTAACCATCAAATATAATTATGATGGTTCTGTATAAAGATACAAAGCTCGATTGGTCGCAAAGGGGTATACTCAACAAGAAGGAGTGGATTATGATGAAAAATTTTCCCTGGTGGCTAAGCTTACGAGTGTTAAATTGATGTTGGATATAGCAACTAAAGGAGGTTGGATGTTAACGCAAATGGATGTTACCAATGTCTGCTTGCACAGTGAGCTTGATAAGGAGATTTATATGAGTCTTCCTCAAGGTTATACTCTAGGTAACATGGAATCACTCCCTCCTAATCCGATTTAAAGCAAGCTTATATGAAATAAAACAAACTTTTCCCCTTTGTTTTGGTAAATGATATCTTTTTACAGATTAAGTCTGATACAACTCTGTTTGTGAAGTACACAGAGACTAGTTCATTGTTGTGTTAGTCTATGTGGATGACATAGTTGATATATCATGGTTTTTAGGTGTTTTGAACAATGGTATAAGGAGTCTTTTAGAGTCTTTTGATGTGTTTTTAGGTTCTTTGTGAGTCTTTACAGGTTTTATAGGATTTAGCATGGATGGGAGCATAATGGAGCTAAATAGGAGGATTTGGAGCATATTCAAGCTTTGACGCTAAGCTGTGAAGTTGGGAGACGTATTCAGAAGGATGCATCGACCAATGCAATTGATGGCATCAATCAATGCAACTGATGGCATCAATCGATGCAAATCCACAAGGCAAATCGGAATTTTTTCCAAAAGTTTTGAAGCTTTACAAAGCTGCACTAAAGTTTCTCATATTTGCATCATTTGTCCTTGAACATGTTTTAGGAATATAAATAGGATTTTTAGATAATTGTTTAGATCTAAGTTTTATTTTCTGCAAAATTATGAGAGATTTTTAGAGAGGTTTTGGAGAGAAGAATCAAGACTCCGGCAGAGAAGATTCCGAACTCTTTTACTTCTTCTTTTGATTTCTTAATGCAATTTATTCAGAATATGATTTGTGTTTTACTCATTATGTTTGAGTAGATCTGCTTGTTAGGTTTAGGGTTTCTCATTAGGGATTTCATGGATTGTTAGATTGATTGATTGTTTGGATTCATTATCTTTCTTGTTCTTCACCATATGTTGTTCTTAATGCTAGATCTTTGATATCTGGATTTAGATCTTAGGATTATTGATTGATATGAGAATATAATTGATTTTCCTGATAAAAACCTTTGGGGAGCAAAATTAGTTTTTGCAAAGATATTTGAATTAGTGATTTTGTGAACTTATCTAAACTTTATTTTATTGCTGGTTTCTAACTTGAATTTTGCAAAGAGATTTGGATTCTTGGGTTTTAAAACTGAGATAATATTTGCAGTGAGAACTGATTTATTTTACAATTGTGTTTATAGTTCAAGAACCGTGCTTAATTGTTGAATTCTGCTTGCTTAATTAATTGATCTGATTTTCCATGATTTCCTGAGAGTTTTCTAGGCCTAGCCTTTAATCCATATGAATTTACAACTTTTTAATTCTGTTTTTGCATTGTTTTTAAATTAATATTTTGATTTAGCATAATTAAAAGATTATTAAATCCATTGTGTGAATCTAGAGTCTTTGTGGATTCGATCCCTAAATACTATAGTGATCTCTTAATTTGAGAGAGTAGCTCTAGGGTAAATTTGAGCATATCAATAGCTATTGCTAGTAATAATGATCGAGCCTGAATGATCTCAAATGGGTATTGAGTACTGTTTTCAAGATCAAAGATTTAGGTCCACTTAGATTCTTTAATTTCTTGGCTTGGAGATCGCCAGGACGTCTAAAGGCATTTCAGTGTGTCAACGCAAGTATACATTAGATCTGTTGGAGGATACTGGACTTTTGGCTTGCAAACCTGCTAATTTTCTAGAGTATGCAACACCATATCGAGAACTCATTGGCCGACTCCTCTACTTGACGATTACAAGGCCTGATATTACATATGTGGTACATACATTGAGTCAGTTTCTGCAGTTTCCCACCAATGAACATATGCAAGCTGTTCTACGGATTCTAAAGTATCTTAAAGGTAGTCCAGGACAAAGTTTTTTCTGTTCGGCTCATAATGATACTTTTATCAATGCTTTTGTTGATGCTAACTGGGGAACATGTCTGGATACAAGATGCTTTGTTTCTGGTTTTTGCGTCTATATTGGCACATCGTTGATTTCATAGAAGTCAAAGAAACAAAAGGTGGCTAGTCAGAGTAGTACATAAGCAGGATACAAGAGCTTAGCTGATGCTACTTGTAAAGTCATTTGGATACAACAGCTATTGAGAGACTTTCATGCACCGGTTTCAGCTATAACCAAGCTTTTCTGTGATAACAAATTCGCGAATTACATATCCACGAATCCAGTGTTTCACGAGAGAACCAAGCACATTGACATTGACTGTCACATCACTAGGAATCAGATCAAGCTTGATAACCTCAAGGCACTTCATATATCTAGTAAGAACCAGCTCGCGGATATCTCGACGAAACCTCTTCATCCGAAGCCCTTTCATTTCGTACTTACTAGGATGTCTTTTTCAAACATTTATAATCCTTCACTCGTTCAGGATTCTAAGGTGTGCGGGGATGTATCCGGAGTATGAGTATATCTGTTTCTAAAGTTTATATGGTTTATATGGTTCATCTCTAAGATTCTGTTACAAAAATCTTGTTCATCTTTAATTTTAAAAGTTACTAAAATTAGCTAGGTCTTTCCGTCTCTGTCATAAGCGTGAAAGGTTCCGTGGATTTTTCAACAATATTAATCCCTACGATGTTGAAAAGAACCTATATCGTAAATAATGAAACTCAAGCCTTTATTTTTTTGACCGTAAATAGTATTATAGTAATCAAGAGGGGAAGTCTCATTTGTCTGCTAGGAGAAGTGAAATTTTTTGTGCAGTTTCATGTATCTTATCAGAATACAATTAGTTGAGCCTCGCAAACGTATATTGTTATAGATATTTTAAAGTCAAAGGCCATTTGAGGCTATATAAAAAGGTTTTACATATCACATATATTGCATCAGATTTTAGAACGTTCAACAACAAAAGCAATTAATTGATACATTAGTTGGTTGACCGTTATCAAAAAGCTTTTCTCTGTGATTTTGAATTTGCTATACGATCGCACGATGTGTCGACTGTTATGTTGTTGTTGCTTCTGCCGCAAGAAGAAGAAGCCGCGAGATGTGAAAAAGGGTAAAAAGGGAAAGAAAGATGGAGGCCTTGTTGTTTTAGAACAGACTAAGCATAAGAAGAAGCGTCGCAATGAAGGAGTAGATATAAAAGTAGACTCATGTTGCTGTTGTGGCGGTGGTGATGGTGGGGGAGACGGTGGCGGGGACGGCGGAGGTGGAGGCTGTGGTGGTGGCGGCGGCGGTGGATGTGGTGGAGGTGGTGGTGGAGGCGCTTAATATATGAGGTTTCTGTAATCCTACATATACTTAATGATCATTTCTTGTGTCATATATATGTGTACTGTTTGAATATTTATTTATTTATTTATATGTGTAATGTGTAAGAATTATTTTAAGGTGTGATCCTTTGTTAGCCTCGAGATATATATTAAGAATAAATAATATGATGCATCCATCATATCTGTTTATTTTGATGAAAAATTAATTTCTGATTTAATTGAATTTATTCAGTTAGACTACTAGATAAGAAAAAGCTAATACACGGATTATTTTCATAACTATAATTTTAAAATATAAAAGCATGCTACATACTAAAGTATGGATTTTTTTGGAGATATAATATATATATATATATTATACTTTAAAAAAAAGATTCATAATAAGATTAATATTTTAGAAAATTGGAACAAAAATATCATACGTGATACATTAGTTACTTAGTAAATCGTAAATACACAGTTTGATCACATAATTTTCCAATGGCACCTATTATTTAACTTCCATCTTACGCCAAATCAGCTTGTTTAAGACTTCTTCTTTTTTCAATGGAAATTTAAAGTGGAAAACAAAAAAATACAGCTTGTTTAGTCGGTGATCGGGTACGTACATATTGAAAAAGTCTCGCAGTCACATTACCTATCGATAGACATCAATATCCTGCAGATATGATCTTCTTTTAGAAAATATGCATGGTTTATGATTTAGAGATAAAAACAGTATAATGTTTCAAATACTATCTGCGTAGAAAGCACACACTTTGATCTTATATATGACCAAATTTACATCATCCGTGGACTTTTTTAAATCACCCTAATCGTGGTCGTTTCCGTTTTCGATGTTTGTGATTTTGTCTATATATCAACAAACCCGTAAAGAAGTTGATTTGCCAAAAGTTATATTATTGTAACATCCGTAAACAAAAATATGTATTTTAAGGATGGGTGTCAATCGACACTAATGGTAGTGTCAATCGACACCAATAAATTTTGATTCGACTAGATTGACTTATTTGTCAAATTTAGGTCGGTTTGGTTTAAGGAAAACCATTATACCGAGTTATTTAAGAGTTTTGTCGACAGAAAGGGTTTTGGGAAGTTTTGTTTTGTCGCCGCTTAGCGAGTTTTGAGAGAAAAAGAGAGAAAATGTGTGTTCTTGTGTTTTTGAGAGGATTGGTGAGATTTCTTGGCTGTTCTTAGTAGATCTGAGGCTAGGAAGGTGATAGACGCTTGCTAGGAAGGTTGGATTTGTTGCTGTTAGTCAGAAACTTCCTGCAAAGAGGTGAGTGCATGACCATGGTTGATCTAAGCCTGAGATTTCCTTTGTCTTGCTTGTTTGGTGTTGTTTGTGTGTTTTTCTTGCTGGGTATGGTTGCTACAGGTTCCTACGGACTCATATGGCTTTGGGAATGAGTTTTAGACGGTTTGGAGATGTTACGAAGCGAGATTCAACTCTCGGCTTCGAGCGGATCACACAAAGCTTGAAATCTTTCTTTTTGTGTTTTAGGTTCTTTGTGAGTCTTTTTAGGTTTTATAAGATTATTCCTGAGAGGTTTGTTGTAAAAAAACAAAAAAGAATAAAAGATGAGATGATTTTGATAAGTTTAGAGGGGTAGGTACAATACCTATGATCCCATTATTCTAATCTTGAGTCGAATGATCACACAAAGCTTGGAAGAGAGGGTTAGGTAAATTACCGATGACGACAGTATTCGTCTACACCTTTGATAAAAGAAAAAAAAAGGATAAGAAGAAAATAATAAAAAAAAAAAGTCAAGATAAGAATAGAATAATTTTGGGAGAGAGAAAGAGTACCACAGGTTGTAAAATATTATCTTGCTTGTTATGGTATTGTACGAGAATGAGTCTATAAGGTTTTTGGAATTGATCAAATTGATGAGTCCCAACGATGAAGGCTAAAAGGAGGATGTTGTGAATTGATCAAATTGATGAGTCCCTTGGTGTCGGTCGACACCCTTTTTAGCCGAAGAAGCCTAAGTTCTGAAGATTTACAAAGTTGACCCAAAGTTTTCTATACTTACATCATTAGTCCCTCGACGTGTTGTAGGAATATAAATAGGTTTTATTAGGTCATTGTTTAGACCTAAGCTTTATTTTCCATTGCAACTTTTGAGAGAGAACACCGAGGGATTTTTGAGAGCTTTTGTAGAGAAGAATCAAGACTCATTCAGAGAAGATTCAGAACTACTTTACTTCTTCTTTATTCTCTTTCTTAATGCAATTTATTTAGAATATGATTTGTATTTCATTGATTATGTTTGAGTAGATCTGCTTGTTAGGTATAGGGTTTCTCATTAGGGATTTCTTGGATTGTTAGATTGATTGATTGCTTGGATTCATTATCTTTCTTGTTCTTCACCATAGGTTTTTCTTAATGCTAGATCTTTGATTAGTCATCTGGATTTATATCTTAGGATCATTGATTGATACGATAATATAATTGATTTTCCTGACAAAAACCTTTGGTGAGCAAAATTACTTTTTACAAATTACAAAGAGATTTGATTTAGTAATTTTGTGAACTTATCTAAACTTGATTTTATTGTTGGTTTTTAACTTGAATTTTGCAAAGAGATTTGAATATTCGGGTTTTAAAACTTAGATAATATTTGCAGTGAGAACCGATTTATTTTATAATTGTGTTTAGAGTTCAAGAATGGTGCTTAATTGTTGAATCCTGCTTGCTTAATTAATTGATCTGATTTTTCATGATTTCCTGAGAATTTCCGTAGACCTAGCGTTTATTCCTATTGATTTACAACTCTTTTATTTTCTATTTTAATTTGCAATTTAATTACAATATTTATGTTTAGCATAATTAAAAGATTATTAAATCTATTGTATGAGTCTAGAGTCTCTGTGGATTTGATCCTTAAATATTACATTGATCTCTTAATTTGAGAGAGTAGCTCTAGAGTAAATTTCAGCATATGAATTTTACGCTGTTTGGTTTGATTGTGGTTAGGAGGCTAGTGGGTATGAGACCACTAGTTTAGAGTATTTATTATTACTATTATTTATTAATTATTATAAAAAACGAATCGGATCGTTTCAGTTATAAACATAATTACATTTCGTTTCAGTTTTAACATACTACTTTTTAGATGATCACACCATTTATAAACTATTTACACAACAGAGGCATGAAGCATGCATAAACGATATAGTAAAGAATACATTAGTATATGTTTTTTTCTGCATTGTCTGGGAATATAGGCATATTATATGTGTATGTGAATAATTTATTACGTGTAAAAATTAGACATCAACATACAGCAAAACTTCTATAAATTAAGAGGGCTTTTTCAAAAATACCCCCTTTTTCATGTCTTTTTTTTAAAATACCCATTCATGTTGATCATTTTTAAACTACCCCTCTTTATCTACAAAATGACCAAATTACCCTTTCTTTGAATGACAATAAGAATGTACAGTCACCAAATATAAAAAAACTTTCCCGCGTAAATAAAAAAAATTTCCCGCCAAAAATAATTTTTTCCCGCCAAATCTTTGAAATTTATACCTTTTAAAAACCTTGTAAACGCTTTTACAAAGTTTTTAAAAGCGTTTACAAGGTGTTTAAAAACCTTTTAAAAACCGTTTTAAAAACATTTTGAAAACCTTTTAAAAACTTTTTGAAAACATTTTGAAAACCTTTTAAAACCTTTTTGAAAACATTTTGGAAAACCTTTTAACCCACAAGTCCAAGATATGAAGTCTTTGCTGATCATGATGCCACGGATTTGGCAGGTGGAGGGTCGAGTGGCGGGAGCTGACTTGGGTTCAGGGAAGTTCCAATTCGATTTTGATGAGGAAGGCGATATTGTGGAGGTTATGAAGATGGAGCCATTTCATTTTGATTCATGGATGGTTTCGTTGGTCCGATGGACCCCCGTGGTGGATCCGGCTTACCCATCTTCTTTAAAGTTTTGGATTAGAGTATCGGATGTTCCCATTCAGTTCTGGGCAGAACCCACTTTCAGGGATATTGGGTGGGCTTTGGGGGTGGTAGAAGCGGTGGATATTGATCGAGGGAGAGTGCAGGTGACCATTAATGGTCTCAAACCTCTTTGTTTTGAAACAGACATCGAGTTTTTCAATGGCGAGGTGACCTGTGTAAAGCTTCACTACGAGCGTTTGTATGGTTGGTGTAAACTTTGCTTCAGTCTATGCCATGATGAAAACAATTGTCCAGGTACTAAGTTTTCATCAACTGGTGGAGCCCGTGTTGGGTCTGTGGTTAGTAGCGGACATGGACATCTAATGAGTTACAAAGGGGAAGTGTTAGCGGATTCAAGAGGTGGAGCTGGGGAGGGTCAGATTATGGATGTTTCAGCAGGGTTGGTTGGTGATGATCAGGTTATCGTTTCTGACAGTGTTGAGGGTGGTCCACAGGCGGGTTCTCAGGTCGTAAATAAGCCTCAAGAGGAGGCACCCTTGGATTCTCCGATGGTCCCCACAGGGAAGTCCATTGTTGTTGGAGGATCTGGTGTCGTTGGTGGTGATTCCTTTCCTGATCAGGGTTTGGTATCACAGGTTTTGTCTGTTGATGCGGGGACTTAGGGTGGTGATGTGAGGTCTGTAGAGGTTCAGCGGGATCTTGTCGAGGTTGCTGGTGTGGAGGGTAGCACGGAAGGGACTGGTGGGGGGATGGAGGAGGACCCGGACACGTTTGACGAACTGGACAAGGATATCAGGGGTGATGAGGGTGATACAAGCGAGGTTGCTTTGGGGGACTCCAACTCGCAGGCTATGGAGTTGAGAGTAAGAAAGGGATGTGGTACGGTGCTCAGAGGTGTAAGTACGAAGAAGCGCAATGCGTAGTTGTTGCTCTCTCCAAGGCATAGACCTCCACATGGGCCGGTTGTAGGCAAAAGTGGACCTATTCCAAAGGCCCATGATGGGGTGAAGGGCGGGTTTGGTGGTGTCAAACCACCCAAACCAAAAAAAAATAAATGAATGTTCTAAGTTGGAATTATCAAGGGCTTGGAAATAAGGCCTCTATAGGGAATCTTAGGGATCTCTGGAATAAACACAGGCCAGACTTTTTATTTTTAATGGAAACAAAACAGTCTTTTTCTTTTTTGGAAAAATTTATAGGCCATTTTAGCTATAATAATTTAAAAACTGTGGAACCGGTTGGTTGTAGTGGTGGTTTAGCTTTATTTTATAATAAAGATGCTTTTAACATTCAATTCTAATGGAGTCCAATAGATTAATTGATATTGAAGCATGTTTCAAGGGTCAGGTTATTCATTTAACTTTTATCTATGGTGATCCGGTTCCCAAAAATCGCGATTTGGTTTGGGAAAGGTTGTTACAGATAAGTGCTACTCGGTCTACTCCTTGGTTTATTATTGGGAATTTTAATGAATTAACTGGTAATCATGAAAAACGTGGAGGGAAGTTGCGTCACCATCTTCTTTTCTTGCCTTTAATGGGATGATAAGAAATTGTGGATTTTTGGAATTTCCTTTTTTAGGGGATTGTCTGTCCTGGAGAGGGTGGCGAGATAAAAAACCTATACAGTGTAGGCTAGATCGAGCTTTAGGTAACGAGGATTGGCATGATTTATTTCTGGATACAGTGACGGAATATTTGCCAATGATCGCGTCAGATCATAAGCCGGTTGTTGCTAGTGTGGATGCGTCACCTCCGGATTTAATTTCGGAGTTACACACCCGGTTGCGGGATGCCTATCGGGATGAGGAGATACATTGGTATCAAAAGAGTAGAAATCGGTGGATGCGTGTGGGGGATAAAAATACAAAGTATTTTCAGGCACAAACTAAGCAGCGACGGGCCCGAAATCGGATTGTTGGGCTATATAACAAGAATGATATTTGGTTTACGGAGGATGCAGATATCTGCGACACGGCTGTGTCCTATTTTGAGGATTTGTTCACTAAAATAAACTCGGAAAATTTTGAGGAGGCCTTACGGGAAGTCAACACGGTTATTACAGCAGCAGACAATGAGCGGTTGATATCCCAGCCACAGAGGCACAGGTTAAGCAGGCTCTATTTATGATGCACCCAGACAAAGCACCGGATCCGGATGGGATGACTGCTTTGTTTTTCCAGAAGGCATGGACGGTTGTTAAAGCAGATCTGGTTTCAATGGTAAATCATTTTCTAGTTGAGGGTGTTTTTGATAAGAGCTTAAATTGGACGCATATTTGCCTTATCCCTAAGGTGGCCAATTCGACACGGATGGCGGAGATGCGCCCCATTAGCTTGTGTAATGTGGGATATAAGGTCCTCTCCAAAGTTTTGTGTCAACGTCTTAAGACGCTGTTACCTGGTCTAATCTCGGAAACGCAATCAGCTTTTGTTCCAGGTCGGTTGATCTCGGACAATATCTTGATTGCTCAGGAGATGTTTCATGGTTTGAGGACAAATAATTCATGTAAAGGGAAGTTTATAGCCATTAAAACGAATATGAGTAAGGCATATGATAGGGTTGAGTGGGGCTTTGTCGAGGCTTTGCTACGAAAGATGGGCTTTGCGGAACGATGGATTTCATGGCTCATGTTATGTATTTCCTCGGTTGAGTATAGAGTTCTTCTTAATGGTCAACCAAATGGATTAATAGTCCTAGAGAGGGGTTTGAGACAGGGGGATCCGCTGTCACCGTATTTGTTTATCTTATGTACGGAGGTCCTCATAGCAAATATTAGGAAGGCAAAGGCGGATAAGCGGATCACGGGTATTAAGGTGGCGAATAAATGTCGTCCAATTACTCATTTGTTGTTTGCCGATGATAGTTTGTTTTTCTGCAAGGTTGATAAGGACCAATGTGGGGTGGTTTTAGATATTTTACAGCAGTATGAGGCTGTTTCGGGACAACAAATAAATTTTGCGAAATCTTCGATCCAGTTTGGACACATAGTGGATGAGCTGGCAAAGACGGAGATGCAGAGTGTCCTAGGGATAACCAATCTGGGGGGTATGGGTTCGTATCTGGAACTCCCAGAGAGTTTGGGAGGATCGAAGACTAAGGTTTTCTCATTTGTTAGGGATCGGTTGCAAAGTCGAACGACTGGCTGGTCAGCCAAGTTACTCTCGAAAGGGGGTAAGGAGGTGATGATCAAGTCTGTCGCGACAGCGGTCCCGACCTTTGTGAGGTCTTGTTTTCGTTTACCAAAAACCATCACATCAAAACTCACTAGCGCAGTGGCAAATTTTTGGTGGAGCATAAATGGTCAGACAGGGGGTATGCATTGGATTGCTTGGGAGCGGCTGTGCTGTAGTAAACAGTCGGGTGGTTTAGGTTTTAAGAGTGTTGATGATTTCAACACGGCTTTGCTGGCTAAGCAATTATGGCGGTTGATAGAGTATCCCGACTCTTTGTTTGCCAGGGTTTTTAAAAGTAGGTATTATCGGAACTCCGACCCTATGGATCCTATACGATCATACTCCCCCTCGTATGGGTGGAGGAGTATCGTCTTTGCTCGCTCTCTGGTGAATAAAGGGCTTATTACAAGGATTGGCTCAGGGGCCTCCATTTCAATATGGAATGATCCCTGGGTTCCGGCTCAATCCCCAAGACCAGCTTTAAGTAACGATCCTTTTAATGACCCAAATCTTTGTTTATCACATTTCATTGATCGTCGCACAAACTCTTGGCGTAAGGACATGCTTGTTGCGCATTTTGATCCTGTGGATGTCCCTTGGATAGAGGCAATACCGCTAGGTAGTTCCTCAAAACCAGACTATTTAGGATGGCACTTTACAAAGACCGGAAAATATACGGTAAAATCTGGGTATGAGACAGAACGTTTGGCTGTACGGGGTACTTTCCAGGCTTTTGGGTTAGGCCCAGAGATTACTCCTCTTCTGGCCATGGTTTGGCAAGTTCAGTGTCCACCGAAATTAAAGCACTTCATGTGGCAGGTTTTGACGGGTTGTATTTCGGTCTCTGCTAACTTGAGACGTCGGGGGGTGTTGTGAGATCGGTTGTACAAGGTGCGGGGCGGATGAGGAGGACATAAATCATGCCATATTTCTGTCCACCAGCTCGTCAGGTCTGGGCTTTAGCGTATGTACCGGTAGGGTCGATCCTCTTTCTGACAGAGTCTGTATACGCTAATGTCGATCATTTTTTGGGTTCTAAAAACCCGGGTTCACAGGTAGCAGCTTTTCCGTGGTTGATGTGGTATATCTGGAAAGCCCGGAATGTCTATGTTTTTGAAGGTCAGGATGAACGCCCTGATGAGGTTGCCCGAGTGGCACAGGGAGAGTCGGTAGCCTGGCAGGAGGCTCAGGCGGAGGTCGAGGTGGGGGAATCTCCCTCCCCTCCTATAGGTCCAATTTTTGGGGCTCGAGGAACTATTCCAACTTATCCTCCGGATTTTACAGGATATAGATGTTATGTTGACGGCTCTTGGAAGGCAACTGATGTTTTTGCAGGTGCAGGATGGTTTTGTACCACGTCACATGGATCGCCGCCACTACACGGAGCTACTAATTTCCGCTGGAGTTTATCCCCGCTACATGCAAAGGTTGAAGCCTTCATTTGGGCGATGTGGTGCATGATTGGACATGATTTCCGGGATGTGGTGTTTATTACGGACTGTTCATACTTGGTGAAGATGGTGTCTTCCCCTCATTCGGATCGATAGGGAGGAGTTCTCTTCTTTTTCTTTGATTCATTTTTCGCGAACAGCAAATGTCCGAGCGGATTCTTTGGCACGATAAGCGCGTGTATCTCCGCATCATGTTTTGTTTGTAAACAATTTCCCTTCAAATTGGCTCGTTTGAGCTAATTCATTTGTTGAAAAAAAAAAACCTTTTAAAGACCTTATAAAAGCGTTTAAAAGGTGTTTAAAAAACCTTTTAAAAATCTTCAAAATCTCATTTCAAAATCTTGCAAAAATCTTATAAACACCTTGTAAACGCTTTTACATGATTTTGAAAAGAGATTTGAAAGGTTTTTAAAAGGTTTTTTAAACATCTTTTAAACGCTTTTATAAGGTCTTTAAAAGGTTTTAAAAGGTTTTCAAAATGTTTTTAAAAAGGTTTTTAAAAGGTTTTTAAACACCTTGTAAAAATGTTTACAAGGTTTTTATAAGGTTTTGAAAAGTTTTTTAAACACCTTATTTGTAAACGAATTTACAAGTTTTTTAAAAGCGTTTACAAGGTTTTTAAAAGGTATAAATTTCAAAATTTAGCAGGAAAAAAATATTTTTAGCGGGAACTTTTTTTGATTTTGGCGGGAAACTTTTTTGATTTTTGGTGACTTTACATTCTTGTTGTCATTCAAATAAACGGTAATTTTGTCATTTTGTACATAAAGAGGGGTAGTTTTAAAAATGATCAACATGAAGGGGTATTTTTAAAAAGAGACATGGAAATGGGGGTATTTTTGAAAATGCCCATAAATTAATAATGTTGGGACCATGAAATTCTAATAATGTATAGAGATTTTAATTTCTCGATAAATTAATAATAATCAATTTATAAAGAGAATTTCCTAATTTGATAAAAAAAGTCTAAAAATAAGATTTAATCGTTATAATTAATATTTTTTTATAAAATCAATTAAATGAAAATGACAAATTAATTAAATAAAAATGACAATTACTATGTTTTGAATATAGTACTCAAAGATTTTTATATATTAAAAATATTAAAAATAAACTCTAATAAAAATTAATGTGTATATATATACATATATTTAGATAACTTTATATAATTATTAATTTATATTATTGATGAGACCATATATTTACAAAGGATTTTCAAAAAAATTATTCTCTTATTATATTATCGAATTCTGTTCAAAATTACACTAGTCCCAACTTGAGACCGAATAAATTTATTAATTTATAGAGATTATTAATTTACCGAATATTAATTTATAGAGGTTCTACTGTATATAATATATTTTTATATGTGTATATTATATATATATATATAGAGGTATGCCAACTAAAATACTTATATGTTAATAAACACACCTAATTAATGAAAACCACAACTCCAGACAAGCTGTAGAATAGTTTTGTTTTCTCTTTATTTTCTTGGGAAGCAAAAGCAATCAAGAAACAATCATACACATTGGTTTTTCAGAATTTCACTCCAAATCTTTTACCTAAAAAGACTACACGACGACTGAAAGTGCACAGTTAATCAATTGTAGTATTTTAGGATCGATCCCACAGAGAGTAATAGCAAGCACAAATTTAATTAAAAGAGAAAGAACTATATGGCTAAGATTAAAGAAGAGATTGGGGTTTTGGTTTTCCTAATAACTATTGCAAATAAATAAAAGTAAATAAAAGCGGTTTAAAACTATAAGACTAAGGCGTTGGGCGTTTTGGGAGTCATCTTAGGGTTTTCATGGTTCTAAGCAATATTAAGTGCAAGATCTAACAAGTAAATACTAATTTTCAGTTTAGGTTCTCAACTACGAACCACTAATGAACTAACAAGCTATTCTCATAGAATGAAAGTCTAAAGTCTTCACACTCCGTTACTCAACTTTCGCAGGCAACGTCGCATGTCAACCAGCTAGTTAAACAAGTTCGATACATTCACCAAACTTCGCAACTCAACTTATGCAGCTTACGAGCAAGGCTTCGGTATATCACTAGTTCGGAGAAGTAGGATAACACGGTTAGAGCTCGCGTTCTCTAGATCAGTACTTGGTGATCAATCCAAACATAAGCATTAAGATAAAGATGTCCCAAAAGAACTCTAATATAAAACCGAAAATAAGATCTAACAACCTAATTGAAGCGAACCTATGAATTCCCCTTGAATCACCCCATAGAAACCAACAAAGTAAACTACTCGCTCATGATGCAAAGAAACAACATTGATATTATAAAGTATAGCATCAAAAGTGAATCAATAAACAAAAGGGGGTTCAAAGTAAACTTCTCTATTTTTCACAAAAGTAACTTGATCCCAAAGCAAAGATAGTATGAAAGAATGAGAAAGAGTAGAGATTTGGTGTCTTCGGCGATGGCTTCTAAGAGGAGGTGAGAAAGGACGAGCTTCGAAGGCGGTAGAAGATCTTAGAGTTTACATTTTACAATTAGAACGAAATTATATGTCGGTTTGGGTTCACATATTATATGTCGGTTTGGGTTCACATATGAGATGGTTAGAGTTTAGATTTTACAATTAAAACGAGATTATTTGTCGGTTTGGGTTTACAATTAAACGTTATTTAGTTCAATATAACATGTAAAATATAAATATTACAGGCTATTTTAAAAAATCACACCAAATCTTTCACTCTTTCTATCTAACACTAAAACAAAAAAGGGTGATTTTGTCTTTTTATTCCAAAAAAAACGTGGACTCTATGATATTTTCCTATAAAAAATATGTTGTTGTGGTAATTTCTTTATTTTACTTCATATTTGTACTATCTACTAATATTACCCTAGAATAAATATCCTTTTTTGTTTTTTGGTCAAAATCATAGAATAAATATCCTATCTGTCCAATTGGTTGAAAAACTGGAGGTGAGAGCCTTGAAGGTGGAAGATGAAAGGTTATGTTATTGGTCGTATAGTATGCGGTTGTGTGGCTGCAATTGTGGTGGTTCTTGTACTATGCTGTCTTCATCACCGCAAGAAGAAGAAAAAGTGGTCTCGACAGCCTCCGTCACTAAGAGACGTTGAAAACGGTAGAAGCGGCGGGGCCACAAGAGATGGAGGACTTGTTATTTTAATTGGGACTGTTGCCACTACAGCTGTTGTAGCTGCGGCTGTAACCACTGGTGGTGGAGGTGGAGGAGACGGGGATGGTAGTGGAGGTGGTGGATGTGGAGGTTGCGGCGGGTGTGGAGATTAAAGGACTGATAATAATTGTGCATGTATGGCTAGCTTTTGAAAGTGATGAAATCTGTCTTAACATTTTTGAAGTACATTTTTGTGCTATCTTTTTTTTTCTTGTATCCAAACAAGTCTTAACTAAATTCTCTACAATCTTTACAACCAAACACAATCATTTCCTTACTTGATAATATTAATTTCAAATTTCCTAAAATCTATCTATCTAATTTAAAGCAATATGTTAGATTAAAATATAATTCTCTTTTCACTTTTATTTAATCTTATATTTAATTATCTGAATTACTATTTAATACATAAGGTTAATAAAATTTTAGATTTTTTTTTAGAATATAATGTGATTTAAATTTTTATAGACAGATATATAGTTTAAAAATTGTTTCAGAATTTTTGTAACCAAACAAATATATCCGGATATAAATTATTTTTCCATTTGAATTATTTTAATATATAATGAATATTTACACTTAATCCCTATATTAGTTGAAACGAGAAACCATATTGAAGATATGGTATAATATTCAGGTTATAACAAAAGCCAATAAAATCCATATTAGTTACCAACTTACAAGCATATTTGTTAACATGGATATACACACAAATACACATTCATAACGATTTCAATCACAAATTCCGGTTTTGGTAAAATATTTTTAAATA
Source organism: Camelina sativa (assembly GCF_030686135.1). Classification (NCBI taxonomy): domain Eukaryota; kingdom Viridiplantae; phylum Streptophyta; class Magnoliopsida; order Brassicales; family Brassicaceae; genus Camelina; species Camelina sativa. Next base: position 23,887,640 of record NC_141882.1, on the reverse strand, counting down.
AAGAAAAAAAATTAAGCGGTTTTAGTACTAAACATTAATCATGAAATCGTAATTCAGTAAAGATTTCCCCCATTTCTTAGCTAAAGATGGAGAAAATATAGAAAACTTAAAATTTACTACACTAACATTCCTTATCTAAATATGTTATGCTTGCTCACCAATTTTCTCTCGATTTGCAATCATACCTAACTAGCAACATCAAAGATCTCTATAAAAAGCCTGTCAATAGAAGGTAGAAAAATCATCTGAGCAATCAGCAAACACAATTTACTTATAGCAATCCATAATAAATTTTAAGATTTCAATGGCTGCCTCATTTGCTTACCTAAGAGATTCGTGTTAGCGCAAGTGATTGGTGTTAGCTGATGAAAAAGCAGATCTCTGTCAACACTTTAATTATGTTTTCCCATGTATAGATATATTATATATATACATATCATTATATGTTATGTATCAATTAACTACTAATAGCACTTCTTGCTTTATTAAAAACTTAGGGTTTTTTAGGTTTTTTTATCTTATAAATCTAAATATTCTACATATCATCCCGGTGAGATAATTTAATTTGGCACTACAACATGGGTAAATAATTTTGTGTAATGAGATCTTACTCTTTTTATAAGTAAGACTCATATACATTTAATTAAATATACTGTTAATTATTACAAAACACCAATATATATATATATATATATATATATACAATAACAATGTAATATTTATATTAAAACTCAATCTACCTCTAACAAAATTATAAAAATTAGATATAATAATAAAATGAAAAACGTAAAAATTGTCCTGTGGTGTACCACGGGATAAATCCTAGTTTAATGTACATAAATTCTAATCATCATTACTGATTAGTGAATGATAAATAGTGAATGATAATCTAATTCTAAAGGTTAACAAATGATTGTGTAAATTTGAATTTTTTTTGTTTTACATAAAATTTAACTTAGGAACATATTTTTATTTTTGGTAAAGGTTAGAAAGTTATAGTATAAATTATAAATCTTCGTTCATACACAAATACACAATATATAACGTACATGGATATCGGCGTCTTGAACAATGTATAACTAGTTTAAGAAATGTTATCAGTTGAACCTAATCTGAAACCTGATGTGTTAGAATTTTCTAGCACAAAATTGGGTTTAGATAGTTCAAAAAATCTAAATGAAGATTTGATTTTTTTGGAAAAATAAAATTAATAATGGTATTTATGGAAAGAAAAAAAATCTTATTTTAGTGGTATTTAGGAGAACTGACAATTGCCCTTCAATTAACTACAAAATATATTTTTTAAAATTAAGGGTTGATAGATTATCAAATACTGTATATAGCTGGTCTGTCCCCATTATTTCCTGAATTCTTGAATATCTGTGAACTCATGTATTAATGTATGAACTCATGTATCTGTAAACTTGTTACAAATAATATAAAATATTTGGATTGAATACATATAACTATAGTTGTTGTACAAATATGGACAGAAATTACATTTATTGAATTAATAATTTCGGTGTAGATCAGTAGATATCACCGATATAAAAGTCAAAATTTTTGAATATCCAACATTTAGTTATTTACATTAGCTAATAACGTCGTTGTATGCCAGGTGGATGCAGCTTGGAACCAGGAGACTAAACAAGCTGGATGCGGATGAATCACCACTTCTCGCTGAGGCTATGGCCATTTTCCACGCTCTACAAGATGCCTTCTCACTGGGCCTTCCACAAATCTCAGTTGCTTTAGATTGTAAACAATTAATTGAAGCCATAAACTCGGAGAATCCACCCAAAGAATTCCATAGGATTATCTTTGATATCTTTACCCTATCCTCCTCCTCTTTTCGATTTATTAGATTCTCTTTTGTACCTAGAAACTGTCATCGGGATGAAAATACCCTCGCAAAACGCGTTTTATCTAATTTTGTATATGGTCCAGTTTAACCGGTTTTAAATGAAATTCCCGATTTGCACAAAAACATTGGCCACATCTGTTAAATAGAATATACCCGTAGAAAATAATATTGAGAATGATGTTTCGAATATTTCCGCATGTCCTGATGTGTATGGGCGTAGTCACGCGCTTTCGCATTGACCAAATGTATCAATGCCAAATTTGGAGAATAATATCTTAAACTTAGTATGGTGATCTCAGGTTATATTTGACCGTATAATACCGATCCCTAACCGTTGAACAAGCTATATCCATGACGTTATACACCTAAAACAATAGATAACATATACACACACAAAAAGTAAATTAAAAAGTCGTATGTTTTGTTTCGTTTTCCCAACATTTTCTCTTTATATATTCATTTTGTATATTTGTGTTCCAAAAGGATTCTTTTCTTTCATAAAATATAACCGTTGTCATCACACAAAAAAAATGTAAAACAGAAATAAGCAAAAAGGGAATGAAACCCAGTGAAAGAAAAAGTCAAAACTCTATACTAATTTTAGAAAACTATAATAATAATCTTAAACAAATAATATGTTACATGAGAAAGAATCTTCCAAGGTTATGCAAACGAAAAACTCCAAAGCAATTGTAACTTATGAATGAATATTAAAATGAAAAAAAAAATCAAGAAGAAAATTATCAAGAAGAAACTGTCTTAATGTTTGCTAGAAAATTGCAAAAAAATATACATTTCCGTTGCAATTTCGTGTATCTTTAAGAAACTAACATTTTATATAAAATTTCGTATAACATTTTATATAAAATGACAATATTCCTGCATCTTTTTGGTATCAATTTAGTTTTTTTTTTTAATTAAGAAAAAAATTATAATAATGGATCTTTTTGTCATTGTAGTAATTATAGTATCTGGATGTGTTATATTTCCGTCGATTTGCCATGTGCTGTGTCTTCTCCCATCGGCAGCCTTTGTCTCAGCCGCGAGATTTGGAGAAAAGGTAACGCGGGAACAAAAGATGGAGGAGTTGTTGTTTTGAAAGGGAATGATGCCTCAACAGCTGTTGTGGCTGCGGCTGTAATCGCTACAGATTCTGGCGGCGGTGGCGGGGACTACAACGGTTGTTGTTGTGGAGGCGGTGATGATGGTGGAGGAGGTGGGGGTGGTTGTGGAGGTTGCGGCGGTTGTGGAGGTTAAGGGTTTTGTAGTTATGTCTTGTGGGATTTGATAATTATCTCTTTATTATATGTAAGATTTAAACTTGTGATGATTGAAATTGTATCATAATGTGCTTTAACAAAAATAAAAATAAAAATAAAACTTTATCATAAGGTGAAGAAATGAATAGGGGTGGACATTCGGGTATCTATTCGGGTTCCGGGTCGGGTATTTCGGATTTTCGGGTCTAGATAAATAAAATCCAGTAGAGTATTTTTAGATTTCGGGTCGGATTCGAGTAAACATCCATCGGGTATGGATAGTTTCCGGTAATATCTAAATCCTTAAATATATTTCAAGTTAAGATCGGATATGATAGTTTTTAATCCAAATTAAAAAAAAAAAGTCAATTCAAATTAATGTTAATAATTATCAAAAAAAAAACAAAAAATTAAATTGCTGAAAGAAAAGATAATTCTAAATATTAAAACATCTTCACAAGACGATAGTTCTGGACTTCCTAAAACATCAAATTCAAAGTTAGAATCATATAATCTATCCAAACTAACATATGAAAATGAAAACTAACTATTTTGCAATAGTGATTATAAAATTACTTAATTATCTTGCAATAGTGATTATAAAATTACTTACAAAACTTGTAAATTGAATTAATTTATTGTTTAGGATATATAACTTTGGATGATTTTGGGTATTTGTTTGGGTGTTCGGGTATATCCGATCCGATCGAGTACAGATACCTAATTTATTTAATAAAAATATACAGTCAGATATTTTTAAATTTGGATTTTGGTTCGGATCAGATATTTTAAATCCGCTTTCGGGTTAGATGTCTGGATTCAAATATTTTGTCCGGCCCTAGAAATGAGGGTGTAAATGTGAATTGCTCATTTACAAAATATTAATCTTCTAATAAACTTTATTTTTCTTTTCGTTTCATTTAAATAATGTACGTGTCTATTGCTCGTCTAATTTGCTCGAATGTGAGATATTTTATTTTTCGCAATTTGTGTCTAGAGAAAATTTATTCGCTACTTTGAAGTTTTTAAAGAAAATGTGGACTTTTTGGTGTCTAAACAAAATATCATGAACACAAATTATGAAATTGTATATATTGAACGCTAGAGTTTTTATCGTAGTAACTGCAAAAACTAAAGAATAATCATTTTGTTTGTAGTATAAATGGCTAAATTTCTAGTGATCAAGGATTTTATTTATTTTGTGTTAGCAACTTTTTATCATATCATTAATGTTTAATCATTTTGTTTCTTACAAAAATCCTTCGAAAATGATGTTGTAATTCTTTCCTCGATCGTAACATCTTTTTGGCGTAAGAAGATAAGTAACAATTTTTTGTGATAATATATATATTTTAAAAACCTTTGTACTCTCCATTGAATAATAAACCCTAATCTCTTTGTGGAGAACAAATTGTCTTGATCCTTATTGGTATGAAATCTTGCTATCGAGATATATACTGTCATTGAGTTTAAGGATGGGTACGTACACGAAAACAGGCTATTCTCGACTGTGGTAGTAGTCGTTAGTTAGTCGCTAATTTGCTCTTTACGACTCTGTTATGACTAATACATATAGTCGTAAATTATTAGTCGCTAAAAGAATTAGTAGTAAAAATAGTTGTTATTTAACGACTACGGTACGACAAAACTAAGTAGTCGTAATATTAGTCCTATCAGAGTCATAACTTGTGACGACTATGATACGACAGGGTTACGATAAACCAACAGTTATATAGGCAGTTGTAAAGGAATCGTGGTGTAGTTGTAACCTATGGAGACTCGATTACGACTGATTTAGGACTAACCATTATGTACAATATTTTCGCGTGTAGACGTAAAGTAGTCGTAAAATACTTGCTACTCATTTACGACTATTTGGCTACTATTGTGTTATGCCTCATATTATATCTGTTTAGCGGCTAATGTGTTTTGGAAAACAAATTTGTGATTGTTTTAAATTGAAATTGGAATCTGTTTTTCAAAATATTATGAAACCAATATTGTAAATACAACCAAAACCAAGAATTGAGACAATAAAGTCATATTAACCGAAGATTCATAATACAAACCAAAAAGATACAAAATGCATACCAAGTTTCTCACAAGTCATATTTAAGCAAAGAGAAACAACAAAAAATGATATTGGTATGTGGCTCAACAAAAGAGACAAGTTCATCATGAGTTACATCTAAGAAATTGGAGAGTGAGAATAGAACCTAAGAAGCATCCCTGTTTGATGTTGGAGAAGGATCCGGATTTGAACGTGGAGCTGCTGCAGGAAGTGTGGTTGAGAGTGGATCTGTGGTTGCTTCAGCTGATTGAGAGTTCAAGAAGTCCATAAAGGCAGGGTCAGTTTTGCGCAGGTACTTCTCCACTAAGGACAAGTGCTCTAGCTTGTCCTTCTGCTCAGCCACAGCTTGGAAATGAAGTGCTTCACGGGCAGCAAGCTCAGCATCACGAGCAGCAACCTCAACATCACGACAAGAATTATAAGCAGTCTGCTCTTCGATTTTACGTTGAGTTTCCTTCAGTTGCTCTTGCAATGACTGAAACATTGCAGACTCTTGTCTTTGGTTGTCCTTGCCATTGAGAAGAGGTTGAAGAGTATGCTTAAAACTTCCAACTCCATACAAATTTCCCCGTGAATCCTTCTGAGTAAACTAAGAAAAGAAAGAGAAATCACAAGATAATTCAATGTGGGTTGTGAAAAGTGATACTTTACCTGAATAAAGATGGTTGTCTAATCATATGTTGTGAGCTCTGGAGGCTGTGAAGTATCTTCTGCAAGGTCGGACAACTTCTGTAAGGTCGGACAACTTCTGCTGCAAATTCTTCTCATAAATGAGAGTGATTTGCTCCGCCTTCCGGTCAACAAAAGTATCATCTGGCTTGGTATGTGTCTTAATAAAAACCTCACCAAGACTCACAGGTCTTCCTAATTCTTTTTCCTGCAATGTTACAAGAGAGGCAAGGATTATGACATCATTTAAAGCTCCAAATGTAAAGAAAAGCAAAATTTATGGATATATAAAAGTTACTAACCATTTAGGTTTGGATTTGTTGATAAGACTTCGGCCTTGATAAGTGGATGTGAGGACCAAGACCATTATGATCAGACAAACGAGCTTTAGAGTAGGTGAGACTCCTTTGTTGTGCTTCTTCAGTATCCCAATACTCAACCATTGTTCGCCAAATAGTATCTCTGATACATTTAGGTCGCTCTCCACTCGTCTTGGCATTGCTAATCATGTCTTTCATCCGACGTTGACAGATGAGCTCGAAACACTGTTGAACTGTCCGAGTAATCAAAGGATCCCATGTGTGTGTTTTCTAGAAAGCAAAGAGAATAGAATGGTGTTAGTGGAAACTCAACAAGTAAAGCTATATGTGAAAAGTTAAAGAGAGAAAACTGTACCGCAAACTCGATGAAATATCTCTCTTGTCTCTCCCGAGGCACACATGACCAGCTGTAGTATGAACCGTCAAATTTATTTGTGAAAACTTTAGTAATCTTCCTTACCAGTCTCGATTTTTCATCACGAGTAAACCTACAAACACATGAAACAGATGTCAAAAACCGAGTATGATTCAACAGTAAAAGACATACATATATACAAGACCAACACAAAACAAAACCTATTATGAACAATCAAAACAGAACTTATTAAGAACAATCAAAGGTAGATTGAAAAGTAACTTCAACAATAAAAAGCAAAACAAAGATCAATGCTCTAAAACTAACCATCACAGACAAAAAATTAACAACCACTTGACATCAATAATAATACCAGGTCGTGTTTGGCATCGGTGTGGGGGAGAGGACGGTGGTAAACTTCTCACGGTTTGGCACTCTAAGCAGGGCATTTAGAGTGATAATCGTGTCCTCCTGGAGTTCTGGATTTGCAGCCGCAGAATCATCGTGGTAGTTGTGACCGTGAGAAGATGGACGGATCTGAGAGTGAGAGTTATCAGCTGGAGACGGTGGAGCGTCCTGTAGTGGAGGCTCAGCATCAAACTGTCGCGGATTGTTTTGGACCTCCTGTGACGAAAGAGGCTGTCGAGTCTGACGTTGTTGGTTCACCGAGGTCTGGAAAAGGGTCTGTGGTGGTGGATAGTTGTGGATATGTGGTGCTGCTGACGGTGAATGTCTCGGGAAAACATTTCCTTGCTCTTGGGGTGATTGAGGATGAGGTAAATCTGCTGCCGGCGTTAAGTTGTATTGACTCGGTAGAAGGTTTGGTCTTCTCGCTTCCTTGATGGGGGTCGACCCTTCGGTTCTTTGGAATACATTAGGAACCATTTTCCTCTTTCGTCATCGCTTAACTGGAGCTTTGGTTGGAGCCTTCGTTGGAGCCTTAGTTGCAGACTATGTTGGAGCCATCATGAATGTCGGGATTCACCAAAGAATAGAGATGAGAGATGGGAGAATAGAGATGAGAGATGGATGAGAGGATTCGGAAAGAGAGATGGATAAGAGGAATCAGAAATTCTAAGAGATGATGATAAGAAAAGAGGATCTGAGAGGAGAGGAAAAGAGGTTTGAAGAAAATTAGGGTAATGAAATTTAGGGTTAGAAATTAGGATAAAAGGGGCAAAATCGATTACCCGGTAAACCAAATTAATTTTGATTTGGTGGAACAATCAAAATTTTTTGGGATTAATTGGTTTCCCGGGTTTAATTCACTCAAACCATTTGGATTAATTGGTATTCCGGGTAAAATTAATTCATAATTTTTTTATTTAGTCGCTAATCAGTGACAATATTAGTTAAACCAAAAATTTCAAATTTAGTCACCAAATAACAGCTAATCAGTCACAATATATATTTACATATATGGACATATATACCACCAATTTTATATAAACATATTTACTCAGTTTGATAGAAGCATAATTTACAATTTAATATAAACACATAATTATCTATTTTGATACAAACATATTTATCCAAAATATTTGATACAAGCATAATTATCCAAATTGATACAAATTTTCCACAAGCTTAAATAAAACTTTTAGTTAGGAGGATCTCCGTCTTCATCCAGTTCATCATCTAAAGATGATAAATTACATTGAAACTCATCATCCAGCTCATATGCGTCTACAACATTAGTCGTAAATGAGTGCCTATATAACGACAATGCTACGATTGCATATATACTTCTATATAATAGTCGTATGTTAGTTGTTAAATTGCGACTACAGTTACGACTATCTGTTGTTGTCACAATGTAGTGACTACGTTACGATCGATTATATTTAGTCGTAACCTTGTCGTATCTTAGTGACTAAATAGTCGCTAAATTTGGCAACTGCAGAGTAGTCGTAAAATGTAGTCGGGAATTGTCGGTTTTCTTGTAGTGGTAGTTAAAGTTAATGCATTGAGATTTTCATACATATATACCAAATATCTACTCGAAATATATATATATATATATAAATGTTGGGGCATAACTGACCGGTTTATTAGCCAAATCCCTACATTCATAGAAATGGGACCCAATCTTTGGTATGATGGTGCTTTTTACAATTGGATTTGCTACTGGCCACTGCACCAAGGTCACTTCAGTTACTCCAAGTATGTTTATTTAATAGTTGCTATATATTTATCTTTTTAGTTGAGTATTGCTATATATATTTACTTATTATGAGAATTTTTTTTTGTTAATTTATTATGAGAATTAAAAGTTATAACAACTGCTATATTTTAGCCTACAATATGAAGAAAAATACTTAGGTTTCGTTTTACAATTAAATGAGATGATGTAGACAGATACTCCATTTGGTTCTTTGAATTATTAATTTTATAATAATGTATATAGATTATTTTTTATTTTTTATTTTATAAGGTGATGAGTAAAAAAGTTTATTAAGTATTGTCGTTATATGAAAAGCTATAGTTGATGTTAGATTATTAAAAACTTATGTAACAACTTGGCCTTGGTGATGGTCTGACCACATAACTAATATTCATTAAAATTATCATTTCAAAGAAATTGTCAAATTTTCAAATGATACCCTTCGTTGGAACTAGTGTGTATTTTATCATGTCAACTAAGATTATAAAAACTCGACTTGAACCGATTGATTGAGTTAATATGATTGTGATCCAGATACGAATTGGTCACTTGATTACTGTCTATGTATGTTTGTTTTTGTTTTTCCAAAACATATTAATGTCTCTACGAAACATATAAGTAAATATAAAATAAACAAACTAACTAAATTGGAAAAAATATTTTGATCAGTAAAAACTTTTTATGAAATTAATATATTTTGATCAGTAAAAACTTTCTACATGGAGTGATATATCAACAAGAAACATATGGGTTCAATAATCCGATCCGAAGACCTGACAAGTACAATTTTTAGTTTAATTAATAATCTAAAAGAAAAGAAATTCTAAATTGCTTCTCCATTTGGGCTTGAATAAAAGTTAATAGTAAAGACTAAATTAGTATCCAAATATTCCGTTTGAAATTCAAATACAACCTAGCTAACACAAATTCAATGGTTAACACGATGAGTTTTAAAGGCTCCTCATCTCTATCTATACATCTCGTTGTTTCTTATCTGAGAAGTGAAAAACAAAAATTAACAATTGCATAGTAACTAATAATTAAAAAGAAGTCGTTGATCAAATGAGCCCTGTGGCGATTCTGTTCATAGTGTTTGGGGCATTTCTTTTGTTCATGTTCATCCTATGGCTCATTCACTTTCTCTACCACAAAGCTAAGAAGGATGGCAAGGAAAGCATCGCCTGTCTTGGCAGCGGTTACGGTGGCGAGTTCGGCGGTTGACATATTAAACTTACCCGTGGCGACATGATGCTATTTCAATATTTTTGTTGAACTGTACATATTTTTATCCATGCGAGTTCTTTGTGTTGAAGCATTATCATAGATGTTTCTAAGTACCTACTTACGCAAAATCGTCTATGCATGTGCTTGTGTATCGATTTGTGTATTACACTATGTAGAAGTTTATGCTATTTGTTCCAATAAAATTCAATTGAAAGTCTTTTATTAGTTAACAGATTACTTAAGAATATGAGTTCAATATATCAAAAATGATTAAAAACATGAGCCAAAGACTGAGACAAGCACACTGGTCAAACTCACAATTCTGAACTATAGCTTGGCAAATTCTATTAAACCTAAATGGTTAAATATTACATAATCATAAATAAAAGTCAACGAAACAACTTCCAAATACAAAGTCTCATGAATGGCACAAACCTAAAGTCTTATTGTATATATAAAAGAAAGTACTACTACACATATAAAGAGAAAGATAAAAATATTGTTTCTCTTTACAAGAATCAAAATCAAGATTTAGAAATCAAGTAAAACAAAAAGCAAAATGACTCCTTTCCAGATTGTGGACACAGTGATCCTAACTGAAAGTTATCTTAGTTATCTTATGTCTCTTCTACTATCGTTACAGCAAGAGTTAGAAAGACGGCCGGAAATAAAGCACCACCGGCGGCTGCTGCTGATGAATACTTTAAACGTTTCTTTTAAAGATTTATAAACATTTGTGTTTTTTTTGAAATATGTAAGAAAGTTATAATTTGGGTGTGTGTACGTGTGCGGGTGTTGTAGAGATGAGATAAACATATACATTAATCAACATATTTGTTTTGTTTTGTAGTTTTTTTCTCGACCTGTATAATCCAACAATGCCGGTCGTCGAAATATTTGGTAATTTCATTAGTTAATTAAAAAAAAAAAACATTCACCAGTCACCAAAAATAAACAATTTGACACCTTTTATAGTAAAAAATCTACATTAAATTATTATCTTACTAGAATCAAACCCCTCCCCCCCACCCCCCCGCGATATCACTAGGGAAATATTTTAGAAAAAAGTAAATAAATTTAAAATTTAAAACTATACATTATGAAATCATTTGAATGTAATAGAATAGTTTGAATACATAAACATTAAACATAAACTGTTACTAAAAACATAACCCTGAAACTGAAAACTTATAAAACAAAAAAATATTACGTAGAATAGACGAAACTTTGCAAAAAATATTGTATAAAATATTATAAATTTATAACATATTTTATGAAGAATTATGGTAAAGAGCTACAATTAAAAAAAATCATTATGACAAAGTGATCCTAATTGAGAATATTGAACTAATGATTGTAATGAGTAAATGTAATTTTCTATTAAAAATTATAATTAAAAATATATTTAATAAGCAGTGTAATTTTCTATGTTGATATAATCATTTCTAAAAATTTAGTTAGTTTATAGAATAACGTTGAATATTAAAATTAATATTCAAATTATTTAGATTGAAAATAATGGGGAAAATATGTTTCAACAAACAATGACTTGTTAGTTATTGATAAAGAGACAAATATATAGAAAGTTCAAAAAACATGACTTAAATAGACACACTTCTTAGAACTAAAAGTTGTGATGAAAAAATATGAATAAAATATAGTGAAATGACACAACTCTACAATGAACAGATACAACTGTTTGAGTTTAAAAAAACAAATAAAAACAATTTTTTCAGAAAAAAATATTACAAAAAGTCGTAACTGTTGTTCACATTTATTCAAATTGTTCACATTTAGTCGTAACTGTTGTTCACATTAAATATAAAATTTCTCTAATGCTATAATCATTTCCAAAATTTTAGTTAGATTATAGAATAACGTTAGATATTAGATATTAATATTTTTATTATTTAGATTCAACATAAAATGAAAAATTTGTTTCAATGAACTTGTTAGTTACTGATGAAGAGACAAATATAAAGAAAGTTCAAAAGACATGACCATTTAAATAGAAAAACGTTAGTGACGTCACACACCTATTAGAACAAAAAGTTGTGATGAAAAAAATATAAATAAAATATAGTTAAAAGACACAACTCTATAATGAACATATACAACCGTTTGATCTTTTTAAAAAAAAACAAAAAAAACAAAAAATTTACGAAAAGGTACTACGAAAAATCGCAACTGTCAGCACTTGATTATACCTAATAACTTATATAAACTGCTTTTAAATAGAATTCATATTTATTACCTTAATGAAAATTCAAATTCAAAAACTCACTATATAATCCATTGGGAAAAAACTCTAGGTATTTTCATTAAATTTTTATATTTAAAATTAACTAAAATTTGTAAATTAAATTCATCATTCCAAAAATATTTTGTTAAATCAAGAATTGGAGGAATTTCTTTATTTTTAAAAGAATAAATGCTAAAGAATAATTTAGAAAATGATTGAAAATTTATATTATTTTGTGTCACGGCAAAAAAATGAAAATAGTTCAAACAGACAAATATATCTAGATTTCAAAAGATACATTCGAATAAACACAACTCTACAATGAACAACTGCAATTTTACAAAAAAAACCTTTACAGTGAACAATCACAACTTTTTGTAAAACACACAATTTAAATTTTCTACATATTTTTTTGGAAAATTATCCAAAAGGTAAGATTGGAAAAACACAAGCATTTATTCGGACTGATATTATATATAGATTTTTTCACTAATTAATAACTAATCGTGATGTATGCGTGATATATGGCTAAGCTATATCATTCAAAATATGTAGTGCACTTGTGCTACTTCAATCAGTTAATGATAATTCCAAAATTTATCATAATATTAATGTCTAAATCTTAACAAAATAAATCTAAATCCAACTTTTTGGCAATTCAAATATACACGATATCATTGTCTAGGAATATTGCGCAGAATCGGGCATATTCTTTTCATCGAGTATATATCTATATAACGATATAAACATCTTAAGGTTTAATTGTTTAACATAGCCCGACTATTAAAAAATGAAAACCATTGACAAAAGCAAACACTTTCTACTCCTTAGTCGACTTCTTCTTCGTCCTCCTCGAAGTCATCTTGGACTTGGACTTGATAGGTAAAGAAAGAGCTAAAATAAACCACAAAATTTGGACGTGGGTAATAAACATAACCAAAGTCCAAATCAAGTGTTTTACTAAGAATAATAAGAAGTTGGATATCGTAACTCAAGCTAGAATTACATCAAAGAGCTTGGATCTTCTTCTTAGAGAAAACTTTCTACTCCATAGTGGAGCTAAAATAAACCACAAAATTTGGGTGAGAGGTTTTTAATCTGTTACAAAGAACAAAGAATCTAGAGTAACTTTACGTATATGATGATGAGCGATATCTTATCGTTGCGCCTGGTAGCGGCATAGCAATAACAACTGCAGTAATCCCTCCTCCCTGGTCACAACCACCAACAAGTTGTAAGGCCTTCTCTACAGCGCCTTCTCCAAGAATATAAAATGAGAGCATTTCTGGAAAATGATTTTACCCTTCTCCTAGATGAATTATTAGTTTGTTAAAAACCTTTTCAATTAATAGGACGGATAAATCCTAATAGAATAATTTAAGATGATAAAATAAAATAATGTGGATTCATTGTAAAAAAAAAAAATAAGCTAATCAAAACAAACTTGTAACACCATGGAAAACAAACTTAGCATAATCTGATCTAACTGATTAAATCACATTCGTGATCAAATCTGTTGGATTCATACTCACCATCCTTGCCCATCCATCTGCGATAATCATCAAAGTAGGTATCATTGAGGAGATCTTCTTCTTCATCCTCCTCCTCCTCAAGCTCGTGACCATCATGGAGTAGATTTTCAAGAGCATCTACCACAGCCTCAGCTGCGTCAAGGTCAACTATAATCTGATCTAAACCTTTCTCATCATACTGATCCATTCGCACGCAGTCTTCCATAAAATTTTCATTGAAGAGATCATCTTCTTCCTCATCAATAATTGGCTGATTGTTGAAAACTTCTCCATCCATTTTTTTTTTCTCTCTCAGGTTCGGGCGAAAAAATTAGGGCACACAACACACAATACACTATTTATATATAAGATTGTCGACGACAAAATATCACCTTACTTTTTTATTTTATTTTATTAAGAGTTGAAATAATTACAAACCTTAAGTTGTAAATAAATAATTTTATTGATACGAAATATTCCCTTCATAATAGAAAATATTCTAAACAATAACAAACATTAATTGCTGTTTTTATTAGTTTCATTTGCTCGTGTATTTGACTAATTAGATTCGATACAATTTCTCTTAGACTTATGGATTTAAGTCGGCTTACTGTTGGAGAATGGTTTAGTATTCACCCGGTTAACTCGATTCCAACCATGCATGTATCAGCCATGTATCAACCCGGTTAATTTCTCTTTATCTTTAAAGAATTGTTTTCAGCTTTTCTCTCTTTTTAGTTTTTTTGACTTTCATAACTATTAAATCATGACTGAATTAAACAAATAGTTTACATCAGATTTACGTACGTATGATATATGGTTCATATAACACTATGCATTATACGTTTATTAGTGTAACTAAATAATTTTTAACAGGGGATGTATGGCCAACTAGCAAATAATGTGTTCATCTCTCTCTTTTTTCGATAAACAGAACAATAAGGAAAAAAATTATTAAAATTACTGAATGAAATCGAAACTTATTAAACGTAGCTTTGTGAGATTTGACGACGTTTCAAGATAAGAGAGAAATCAAGATCGAACATTTGGATCTCTAGGCCGATTCCATCGCCAACAACCACCACTAAGCGTCCTCTGCTTAAGACCCCGTTCTTGATCAGTTCCGCTGACAACATCTTACCCCGAAGACGCGACATAAGAATCTCAACCATGTTTTGTCTCAACTCTCCCATGGAAAACCAAAATACAGGAACTTGAATACCCTGACCAATGACTGATCCTTTAACTCCAAAAAACCTGTAATCATACAACAAAAAGAACCGAGCAGAGCATGTTAAGCTTTTAAACAACCCTACAGAAACAAATGTAATCAGAAAGCTACTCACTCTTTTTTCAACATGGTGTACATTACTCCTGGACTTTTACTGAGTACTGATACCTGAATGATCCAAAACAACCAAGCTAATGTAGGAAGCTAACTCAAACCACACTGCAAGTTCTGAGCACAAATGTTGGAAACAAAGCAAAGCTACAATTTACCTTGTCTAGAGCCTTTCCTTGGTCCGAGCCAAGACTCTGTACAAAGACAGATTCACTAAATAAATTTCTCATGAAATAAAAATGTTTGGCTAAGTTGTTACTAAATTACTCAAAACCAAAAGTTTCGTCTATCTTTAATCTCTTAGAGCATAAAGAAACTTACTTTAAAAAACCTTGCAATACAGTTAAGAAGATCAACCATAACAGGAATTGTGATCCCACGAATCAATAGCGACGTGACGATGATAAACACCCACCTGTACGTAATGTAACACATTATTCAAAGATAACAAACCAAGATTGATCACAAAGACACTTAATCTTGACCCAAAGCAGAACAGAATCAACCAATAACCATGTTTAGCAGTATAATAAGACACTGTTGAAATCATACCATTGAGAAAATGTGAAAGAGTTAAGTAAAGTAAGAATATGGTTAAGAGAAACAAGAACATCAGCAACGTTATGTAACTCAAAAGCCCTAGAAACCGCAGATTGGAACAACCAATCGATGACGGCGTCAGCGGAACCAGTGAAGCTGCTATTGAAGGTGGAGATGAATCGATCTGACGAAAACGTAGCTGGATGAGATTGGAAAACAGAGCGATGAGTGCGAGAGAGATCTAGAGCCGATCCACCGTTGATGAACGAACTTTGGTGGATGATACTGTGGTAACTTCGGATTGATGGAGTAATTTCTTCTTCTTCTTCACGAGGAGTCTGGTGAAGATGGGTTAGACATGAATAAGAGGATCGGTGATGTCGAGCTCTCAGCACCGACCTGAGGGATAAACAACGGACGAGTGACATCGATCGGTGAATTTGATTTACCGGTAAAAACGATTAGGGTTTAAGGCTAAAGAGACGAAGAACATAAATTTGCATTTTGCATGATTAGGAAAATACATTTACAATTAATTAAGTATAAAATAATGACTAATTGTTGTTAAATATAAAATCCCGACTTTATCGAATAATATCTCCAAAATTAAAAAGTAAAAAAAAATTAGTCCTAACATTTTTGGATTTTATTATTATTATCATAAAGTTGTAACTAAAATATCAAATCTTAATCATCAGAATATCTTAAGAAGTTTTATTTTCAATTTTGTTTAGATTCGAATTCATTTTTTATTTGTTTGGGAACAGATTGATTTCTCTTGGATTGAACAAAGCAACAATAAGTGGATAATGGTTCTAGGCTCATGTAAATGTAAATCATTTTTTAGTCTATCTAAAATTGTTGTACAATGGAAATAAAATGCTTAACCGGTATGTTTCTCACCCCAAATATCTCCGGTTCAACAAACCAAACCAAAACTTCTTACAGTCGCTTCGGCTGGGAGTGTTTACCGGCATGAAAACCTTCTGTGTACGCTGTGTTCTTGAACATAATCTGCAATCAAATTTACCCAAAAAAAATCAAACATTGGTACGAACGGTTTTTAAGTCTTGGACTGATGGTTAACCATGTATTTCTAATGTTTTACTGACAGCGAGGTGGGTCAACTCTGAGGTAAGAAGTTTTCTCCGTGTTTCTGCCAAAGCCTCCACATTCTCTCCCTTAGCCTGTAATATGTAAAAGTAAAACCGGTTTCAGAATTGACCTTGAAATGTTAACGAATTGATTTTGATGTTGAGATGAGTTTATTACTACTACCTCGGATAATAATAGAGCCGATGTTTTGTCCATAATCTCCTCCACAAACTTCTCGGGGTTCTTGAAAGCTAGCAGGGTTGAATTTTCCACGACGACGCTCTTACCCTTACTGGCTGGCTTGCTCGGCTTGGCTGCATAGTTGGAGAAAACCGAGTTATATACACTAATCTTTTAAAGTCTAGCATGGAGCGGATGGTTAAAAAACCTGATACATCAGGCATACCTGAAGCGACAGGCTTAACCTCTGCTGACACACTTTTTGGAGGAGGGGTTTGTTTGGTAGATGTTTCACTAGTAATCTCGGGAATAACAACTGAATTAGAGGGAACATAAACAGCTAGATCTGGAGGCTGATCTTTACCAACTGCCGGGTTAGCCTGAAATAGCAAAACCATAGTTCAAAAGGTTAACGTTGAAGAAAGGAACTGTGGAACATGAGGTTTCAAGTTAAAGGTTTAGAAATATTTGCCTCAAGGTCAACGTATACGGGATCTCTCTCAATCGACTTGAGAAACTTGTCCAGACCAGATGTGTTAAGAGCTGAAAATGGCAGGGACCAACCGAATTAGTATATAAGCTAAATTATGTTGGTAGCTAGAAAGAACTGACCACCAAAACAGTTTCTTAAGTTGGGATGATATAACTATTTCGATAAGGCATGAACTTGAACCATACAAGAAAAGTATTGTAATGAAGTACTTACAGACTGAGACTTCGTTAGACAATGGGTGGAATATGCAGCGCTTTTGGTTCTTGAATTTTTGGTCTAACAAGAGCGACACATCTCTTTAACAAAGGAAAGTTGTAAGAAGAATGTCAGTCAACGACAATAATTAAAAACTTAAAAGGAGCACACTTATGAACCAATGTTAAGGAAAACAATACCTTGCAGATTCGTTTACAACTGCAAACGGGGTAACACATCCAAGGGACACCTTTGACAAAAAAAAGAAAAGTAGCATGAGTGTCAAAAATTGTAATCATGAATGAAACTAAGTTAAATAAATTCATGTGGATTTTGTTGTAAACTACGGTAAGGAAAACAAACTTATCACTATCCACAAATAGAACAGTTTTTAGCAATTCTGTCTGGAGAAACTATCTTGTCAATTGTCACTACCATGGTTCAATTTTTACACTACGGTCATTGATTATAACTCTTTCCAAACATATATAACAAAACATAGTAGCAGAGGGAGAGAAAAATGAAGAATACCTGCAAAAGCTGAGCAAGTGCTTCTTCAGGAGCCATTCTTACTCCTCCTTTCCCAAGACCAAGTCTCTGAGATAAAACTGTTGGATTAGAAGTCACAGGGAACACCCATTAAACACATTTTTCTATTTCACAAGCTCAAATACTTTATCTATGCGGCCAATATCAACAAACATGTATTTACCTTTCATATCAACTTTAGTATCAACCATGGCTGAAACAATGTAATATCGATGTTTCTTGTCCTGCCAAAAAACAAAACCAAAACAGAAGCATATGAGCCATTTAGAAATAAGTACAGTAAATTCCAAAGGAAATAGCTTATGGCTTTGAAAGATTTTACCTTAAAGAAGAGGTTCTTACTCAGTGCTCCCTCACTACTGCTTACATACTTAGCCTGAAGATTTAGAGAAAGCTTTATAAATACCAACATCTATTAAACATCCTATAATTATCCAAAACCTAATTTTTTGTTAACCTGAGCTTCGACGGTTAGAACAGGCGGATGTTCATACTTGGTATAATCAATCTCAAGTTCCTGAAAGTGTAAATACACAGAAAAATTCAATTAACATTGCCCACATTCCCAAATCGATTTAAAACTAGAAGCAGTACATTTGTGTTCAAGACGATTCTGCGCTATACAACTTATGATTGATCTAATCGCTCTCTCACGGATTCCAAAAACAAAAGCAATGCGAAATCAAAGATTTTAAGAAACGAAGATTTAACAAACCTGGAGTCGATTAAGCAGCTGGTCTTTGGAGAAACCCATTTGGATCGTATCAAAATTTAGAAATCAAAAGGGAGACAGAGAGAGAGAGAGAGAGAGAGACAAGAGCGAGAAGGAAGAATCTGTAGATAAATTTTGTTGAAAAAGAGAGGAGGACGAATTAGGTTTTTTTTTTTTTCTTTTCTTCGGATTTTGTCTCCTCCTTCCTTATTTGAAATTGAAGAAAAAAATTAGAATATTTTTCTATTGGGCTTTTTAAGCCACAAGGCCCACTATCGTCTGTTTGTTTGTCAAAAGTCAAAACAATCGCTTCGATTGATGACCAAAATTTAGGATAAGATCATTCCACAATTTTTTTTAACCATTTGAAAATAATATTTTTCCCTCTATATTTCTCTATATTCTCCAAAAAATAAAGAATAATAGAACAAAAAATTTTCTCCCCAAAATTGATGAATAACAAATGGAACTAAAAAAAGAACAAATATTAAAATTCATTTTTTATTTTAAATTAAATAAAATATGTTTATTAATAAAATTTCAATTTTATAATATAAAAACTTTCATATTTTCATAATGTATTGACAGAAAAAATATTTTTGATAAGAATTTTATGTTAAACTAATCTTAAGGCTCTAATTGAAAACTGTATGAATAGTAAAACAAATTTAAATTATTTTTAAAATTTTATTGTATGTTAATATTAATTATTAATATATAATATGATTATCTAAAATTTAATTTACAAATGTTATTTTAAAATCAAATGTAAAATTTATTATGTGTACATTAAAAACAATATTAGTATTATCATTGAAATTTAATTTATTTAATATTTAATATATTTTAATAACATTTTTATTGTTTGGTTATCATTTACTATTTTGTTCTTTCTCTGCAGATTTTCTTTTTATTCTTTAAAAAATGTTTATTTCATTCCGCATTGTTTTTTTTATTCCTTTTCTTTTTGTTATTCTAATGGTTACTAGTAGGAGCCAATGAAAATAAGAACATAACAACAACACAAGTAACTTAATTTATCTCCTCATTTTCGATTACACAATACAGAGAATGCGTAAAATAAACAAAAAAGAATGAGAATCTTTGGCTCAAAAATGTTGAGCTTGGCTCAAGTTTGCCTCGCTTTGTCGAAAAGGTGGGACGATCAGTCAAGCAATCGATCTCTACTCTTCCCAAGCTTTTACAGGCATGTTTTATTTTAATAATTAATATTATTAATAAATTATGTTTACTTCTTTTGCAGCCTACTCTTCTTGTGTCTATTTGATTTGATCAAGAACTGTTGAGGCCACCAACCAGGTCTATTCTAGAGTCTAGACCATATTGGTGTTTGTGTTGTTATTCTCTCCTATGGTAGGTTTTTTCATTGTTCAGAAGAATAGGAGTTGGTATTAGATCATATTTACTTAAGAAAACTGAATATGAGCAGAGAGATGAAGAGAACACATATGTGGTAGAATTACTATTCAAAACACCAAATTTGGTATCATTTTTAGTGTTTTGTTGGAGAAATTTTGGTGTAAAAATTACACTATATTTGGTGTTTTAGTGTCCCTAAGCCTAAAAGGATTAACACATAACATCACAGTCCATATATATATATAATATTTGAAGTACTAGTACAATATTTTGCACACGATCATTGTTTTGGGATCAAGTACACACGTTTTAATTTACTGTATTACTCAAAGTGGATTCAGATGTACAAACATGTACAACTCATGTTTTCTTAGGTTTAGGTTTATTGAAGATAAAACTTAAGTTTATATTATGAATCTCTAGAAAGGTTGACTAAACAAAAAAAGTTATTTATATTTAAGAAAGTATACTGTTCACTAAACAAAAGTTATTTATATTTTAGAAAAATGTTTAATTGTGACTGTCCATTAAACCATTTGAAAGGTTGCTTTCTTTGAAATGAGACAGACTAATATCGTTTAGGTTAATGTACTTTTTGGTCGTTTTGATAAGTTCGTACGTGTATGTATTTTTTTTGTAAGCTATTAATTAGTTTGTAGAACTCATTAGTTTCGGAATGTATGACACAAATCACGTATACACTCCTTTTTAAAAAAGTTAAGACGTATAATATTTCTGTCCACTCGTCCATTCATATTTTTAAGCTCACCACTGATCTCATCATATTAAACTTATTAAAAAAAAATGCATTGTCTAGCCATCGTGAAATCGCAATCTCAATATAATTGACACAAAATCAAATAACAACATTATGGGATTTAATTTAATATCCCACTATAATGAGACAACATAATCTTATAATACTTCTTATAATTGAGAACATGATTTCACGAACATTATGGTGTTGCCTTGTGATTTAGCAACACCAAGTTTCTTTGTCTTTTGTACTCATCTACATAAAGACCAAAAAGGGTTCGGTTCTCCGTTTCCGAATCAAATACTATATTAGATTAAGGTTCTCTCTTGCGTTTATAAAATCATATATATGTTGTAACCTAGCTAATAAAGCAAATTGTGATAACAACCAAACTTTATTAAAACATAATCAAACATAAACATTGATGTGTGTTTTGTAATAATGCCACGTTATGTGTTTTGTAAGATCATTATATGAGATTAGATCCTCCAACCAAACTAAAGAAGAAACTCGTCTTGGTCCGGTGTGTGTAAGCGGTGAAAGGTGGAAAAAAAAAAGATGACCCGGTGTGTGTGTGCGGTGAAAGGTGGAGAAAAATATGACCCGGTGAGTGTGTGTATGCGGTGAAAGTAAAAAAAAAAATGGAGGTCATGCACCTTTCGTGGGACCCACTACAGACATAAGCCCATGTCAGAGGTCCGGCCCAGTATTTTCAGTCGGTGATATACTGATATTTATTTGCTCGAAGACAATTTATATGACGGCAAATGAAACTTACAGACATGGTCAATTTGTAACTTGTTTTGTATATATCAGACACGTTTACTGTTCGCTGTGTAGTCACTATGATTCTTGAAAATTCTAACATATAGCTTTTACTTGCAATACGATACTAGAGATTGTTTCAATACCAAAAAAAACAAATTTGCAACAAAAAAAAGATGTTCGAACACATTATTCAATATTCAACAACATATTATTCATTCATTTTTATTTTGATCTTGCTCGTTTCACTGTTTTTAAAAAATACTGTAATCAAACACATAAAAAATGAATGTTAATTATATGTAAACGATATTAAAATAGCTGATTACAGTAATTAATATCGTTTACATATAATTAACGTGTGATAAGAAAATACCATATTGTTTGAATTTCTAGCAGTACGTGACTTTGTCATTATATTGTTTTCTCACTTTCTGTCAACTTAATCAAGTTTATAATTATACAAATTACCTTTAAAACGTTATATTCTGGAGATGTGGAAGGTTTGTTTGACTGACATTCACTAATTGTTTAAACAAACATAATTAGTAGAATATACATCCCTTGCTTTTCTTGGATCAATCATGTTTAGTTATAAGATTTTCACATATATGTTTCAAAGAATTTTGTACTACTGCCTCTTATTGTTAATTCACTTTTTCTTTTAACTATTTCGATATCGTTTACTATTTTTCCAACCTGCTATTTCGATACCGAGTTATATCACTCAATCTAACATTGTTATATGCTTCGCTTGCTTCCCTTAAAACTGTTCCGAAAATACAAATGATATCTAAAGTAAACAGGTAGAGATAGGGTGTGTTTGTGAGGACTGAGGAGTAAGGCTAAGAGAGTGAATGGGACCCCATCTCACTAAGACACACACACAAAACAAGAAACCAAAAACAACTCATGTGGCTTTCTGCTCAAATCTACTGTTAGATTTTTTTCAAAACGATGTTGGAGTAAAATGGCGAGCATCCTAATAAACACATAACGTACACGGTACACAGTTATCCACGTTAACTGTTTCTCTTTGGTTTTACCAATTCTCACCAGTCACAACTCACAACACAACCCTTGCTGCATCTCTTGTCTCTTCTCTTCCTTTTTTTTGGTTTCCTAAGAAATTATCTTTTTACTTTGTCAATTTAACAATAATTAAATAGGGTTATATTACTCATCGTCTTCTATGGCAAGCCTCGTGAAACTTGCTCCTTACTCTTTGACTTTGTAAAAAATTTCACATGAAACTCTGCTTTCTATTTAACTTATTAGCTATAAGTATATATAATTGGTATATTAAATTATATATAATTTTTTTTTTATTCTACCACCACTATTTTTTGTTGGTATCATATACACACATAACATTAGCATTCAACAGTAAGCTAAAGCCACTAACGCAAAAATTATGAATTCATACTTTAAGTGAAATTACCATGAAGTTTTTTTTTTGTCATCGGGTCATAACTGGCCGGCATATTAGCCAAATCCCTACGACTATTAGCCAAATCCCTACATTTGTAAGGAGCGGAACTCGATCCCGGATATAATGGTGCCTTGTGCATTAAAGACTTACCATTGCCAGTGCACTAACATCACTTCATATTGTTTTTTTTTGTTTGATAAAAAATATCAAATGATTGTTTGTTCTCAACTTTTACTTTTATCTTCAGGTTTCCTAACTTAATCAACGACAATATGATTCTGTCCTTTTTTTTTCCTTTTTACCTTTTCACTTGTTATCCTCTCGTTGTTCGAAAGCTATAAATCTATTTCCATTTTACGCATATACTTAACTACTACTACTTCTAGATTTAATCAACTTTATAACATGAAAAATATCTAATTTTAAAAATAATTTAGATATTGGTATTTGGTACAAAAATCCCCAAAAGTTCGATACATTGTGAGAATTGATAACAAGAGAAAAAAAAAAAATGTATAAGATATTGTATAAGTTACATATATTGAAACAAAGAATAAGGTATGATTTAAGTAGAAAAATCAGCAGAAGTTCCATAATCTGATATCTCCTTCCTCAAAGAAATCATCAGAAAGTGGTAAATACGGAGAGGTAACTCCATTAATGAACATGAACTGATCATCACCATCAAAACAGTTGTACCATGATGATGATTCAGACAAGGAGACTTGTTGGTCATACTGTGACGACATGGAGACAACATCGTAGAGATCTTCAGATGGAGAGGAAAGCAATGGAGATGAAGTAGAGACTGATGATGAGGAAGTAGGATCTGTGTTGGCTGAAGCAGCAGCAGCAGCAGCTACTCTTTGTATGGACTTAGGGGACATGTCATTGATATTATCACCATTATTGATAATATTGTATAGAGAAGTAGAGATCTCAGGGAAGTTGAGATTATTAGCTGATGATCCTTTGAGACAGAGGAGCGCTGCATCGTAGGCTCTTGCCGCGGCTTCAGCTGTTGAGTAAGAGCCAAGCCAGATCCTTGTCTTTTGATTAGGAGCTCTGATCTCTGAAACCCATGAACCCCAACTCCTCATCCTCACTCCCTTGTACTTCTTCATCCTTATGGATGAAGATGATGTTGATGAGGATGATGAAGATGATGATGATGGAGATGACATTCTCTTTGTAGCCTTTTGAAGAGTTTTCACCATTTTTTTGATACTAATTAAAGGGAGGAAGTTGGAAGAGAAGAATGGTGAGTTTCTATTTATAGATGAGATGTGGAGAACAAAAATGGAAACACAAACATAAAAAATTCAAAAGGAAAGAAAAAAAATACTATGAACATAGTCAAAGAAAGTAGCATGGGGCACACACAAAGAGATCAATACTTTTCCTTTAATAAATTTGACAGACAGGTGTTTTATTGATATATATAATTTAAAAAAAAAAAATTCTTAATCACAATCCCATATGCTACACCCAATCACAGATCACTAATAAGAGAATCCTCCTTATTTATTTTTTAATTTCATACATATATAATATATTGATTTGACCTCCAAACTAATTCTTTAGTTCCACAAAAAAGTACACTATTTGTTTACCACTAAAAGTTACTTACTACTTCTGAGCCTCAGAATCTTGAAAAAAAAAATGCAAATTACAAAAATCAATACTCATGAATATATACCTATTTGAAGAAACGACAGAGAGTTGTAAAACATTATAAAGGGCCTGGAACATAACATTGGATTCTATTTTTTAGAGGCAACTTCTAAAAAGACTAGAGCATGTGATTTTTTAAGGTACAAACAAAAGACAAAGTTAATCATATGAATAATTTAACTATCTAAATGAGACGCAAAGAAAGAAATCACATGATTATAAGTTTGTTTATAAAACATAATTTTTTTAGAATCTTAAACGTTAAAGTAGCTGAACTCATGTTTACCAAGGTAAGGCACAAGGTTAGAGCTGGTGCGTCTCTGTCTTAATGGAACTTTTTAAAACCGCGTTAACTACTTCTTTGTGTCCACTTTTGCACACGTAAAAAATCTCTCTGTAATAAGGCTTTTTACTATATATTTAAATCAAATTCAGATTCCTTTGTCAAACTGCATATTGAATGTAATACACTAAACAAAGTGGAATCGTCAAACCTTAGAATAATCTTACACTGTTTTTAAACAAAACTAACCTGCAGTTAATAGAATTAAAATAGTTTAGTCGGCACTAGAATTTAATTAAGACGCGTAACGAGTAATAAACTAAACTATTCGTGTTCACGTTCTGGCCAGACTCCTTTTATTTTATTTTTGTAGTACTGTTATATAATAAAGCAGTTTTTTTTCTTCTTCTTCCAGATATCAAGAAACGAATCAACCGAATTGTTCGTTGGAAAATGCAAAGGCAAATGCAGGCAACACTTTACAAAAGTTTATGATTAAACAAAAACAATAAATTTCAAACTAACCATTTGACATGAATATTTGCACTCAATGGTAATAAAATTAATTTCATGGATGAAGAAGGAACAAGAGTAATTCAAAATTTTGGACTATTTTTACTTATATTATATATGTTACTGGAAAATTAATTTGTCAAATGAAGTTTTTATACAGTTTGGCTCTTATAAACTTGTAAAACGCGTAATATTTTCTTGTATCAAATTATGTTCTTCATGTAGATACCTATAGCCAATTAATCAGAGATAATATTTTTTTTTGTCATCATTAATTGTGTGATCTAAAATATATATATATATATATATACTCTTAAACGAGTTAAATCCCGGATTATCGAATTAAAAATATTTTTATTTTTCATCTAGAAAAAATAACGTTTTACATATATAATCTTAAACAAGTTAAATTCCAGTTATTGAATTTAAGATATTTTTAGTTTATTTAGTTTTCATCTAGAAAAAATAACGTTTTTTACATTTTTACTCAACTTTTTACCAGTATGTTTTTGCTATTTAAAAAATAACTCTAAGAATTCTAGTGCACCCAAAAAATCTTCGTTTCTTGCCCTTTAACTAACTAAGTCACGACTTTTAGATTTATTCTTAGCAATAATTTGTTTTCACTACAATCTCACCACCATATTCAATTAATAAGAGTTCATTGTTGATTGTTTTCAGTGTCTATAGAGCTGGATATATAGTTTTAACTCTTAAGCTATAAGTGGAAAAATAAGAGGACAATGAGTTGTATTGTGTCATAAAGCTTGAATGATCCGGTAAAATCCGAGAAGATAAAGCAATAAAAACAATGGCCATACTAAATAAACTGGCTAGCTAGCTTGCCTAACGAAAGAAGAATGAGTGAACCCTACCTGAGGAAATAGACAAATAGAATCATAAATGAAGATTCATGCATAATGCATGTACTTTTCACTTAAATATCCTATTCGTATATTGGACAATCTTAACTGGCACCGTACTCAAAATATGACCTTCCGTACCTCCTCTCATCAATCAATCAATTTTTATATATAATGCGTTAAAATAAATTTTTGTGGGTAGAAGAAGAAATTATAAGCATTTAATGGAGACGAGTTAAGCCAGAGTGGGAAATAAGACTCTTGTTTCGCGTTGGAAATAAATTTTCGTGTGTGGTGGAAATTTATAGGAACGTACGGAGAAGTTTCTCATACGGATTGAAGAAGTGTGTTGGATGGTGTAGAGGCAATTGCACATGTGGATTGTGACAGGACAGAATCAAATCCTTCGTTTGTTGATTTCATAATATTGTGAAATTTCCTAGAAGAGGAAAAGATTTACTATGACACTATAGTTTTTTCAAGATTTTAGTGGTGGTTGATGAGGTGAATTCGACAGTGCTCCAAATTTTATATCTTTTGTGTTTGATAGTGTAAATAACCATAGCCGTAGCGTCAATAATTCAATCAAGCCTCGTTAATTTCTCTCACCCTTGCAGGTCCCAATATTCGAGGATGAGACCTACATCAAAGTTAAGTTTCATTCACTGTATGAGAGTAATATTGGCTACTTAGATACGGAGATTTATAGTGAAACACAATGTAGATCAGTCAATCGTTTAAAACTATTTGAGTAAGTTTGTCAAACAAACGGTCAAGCGTATCTTGGCACTTCTAATTTCTTGTTTGTTACTAAATGCTATGAATGTATTTGTAAATAAAGTGCATTTATAAAGAAAAAAAAAGAAGAGGTTAACACTAATTGAGTGGTAAAACAGGCAAACTGTATGTCCAAATTGTTGTGTGGTATGCCCATAATGACTTTAACTTTTATAATCAGTGTTCGAGAAAACTTAAGGCACTAAATGGATGGTGACCCAACGAGTAGATCTAGATAATTTTAGACGGTTTAAGCATTTGAACATAAATCATTATAATTATATTAAAAACATCTGTAAGCATAATAAAAAAATATTAAACCATAAATAAAAGTATACAAAAATATTTAATTCATATGTAATAATAAGATATGAACATTTGTTACTATGCATGTGAAAAAACTTATAAATTCTAAATTAAAAATCAAAAACTTGAAGAATCCTAAATATGGCAGGGACTAATTCTAGATGGATTAAGTTTCCTACCACTAGCAGGATTCCATAAGTTTCTACTAGAGGATGATGAGAGGTAAGTATGTAAGAACGGTGATAAAAGTTTTTACACCTGATTCATTTCATAACTTCACCCCTTCATAATCCCAGGATAAAGAAGCACACTACTAGAAAATAATTTTACTGTGACATATTTTAGGGACATAAACACAAAACCGTGACATTTTAAACACGATATTAGGACTAAATTTATTTGTCACAAATTCATAGTATTTTTGTCACTATATTATGACCGAAAAAATCATAACAAAAGTTTGTTACAATTAGTGACAAATATGCTACAATAATATTAATCATCGTTATTATGACTACACTGTGACCAATATCTTGTTGCAAATTAGTTACAAACTTATAACAGATATGCAAGTCACAGTTTGTGACATTAAAATGAGTAAACATTAGTCATAAATTAATATAAATTGTTATGTAGTTTATACAAAGCCCATTAAGTCAAGTCTCTAATCCTAGTTTAAGAAGACTTATTTAGGAGATGATTAAAGTTTAATTCTTTATAATAGAGAGAGAGTAAACCATTTGAGAAGAAGAGAACAATGAGCCACAGTCGAGATTACGGACAGATCTTACTTGTCCTAGGAGATGGTGGAAACGAAGGGGTAAACAGACTCTTTTCTCGAAGAATTTTGGTGAGAAAATTTCCAACCCATAGATATAAGTTTTCCCCAAAGGGTTTTGTAACCCCTTTTGTATATTAAAAGTTATACATGTTTTCTATACCTATTCTGTCTCCCATCAATACATATTGAAGCAGAAGCTGATTTACCCGTCGTTGGAAAGATCTGAGTCTTATCTTTCAGGAGAGTCTGAGATCGTTTCCATAGGAGTTATAATATGAGAGTTATGATCGAATATGTGCATCTGATGTTAGTTACGAGAGAATTCGTTATTTATATTCTTTGTAAGAATAAAGATATATAATAAAGATACATTATAATGTATATCTAATGTTTATGATTATAAAAACTTGTATGGTTATGAATTTTTTTAAAAAGTTTGTTTTGAGATCATGTTTATAGTTATAATTATTATCATATGCAATAAAAAATTTAGTAATAACTTGTGACCATTTGAAACTAACTTCGAAAGATGGGATTGGGCATTATGATAGTCACAAAATATCATGATTTTTGAGTATTTGTTAAAACTTCTGCGACAATAAAATATAGTTTCGTAATAATGAGATACATAATTAAAATATAATTTTAAACACGAAATGTTAATATTTTAAAACATTTTGTTATTCTGTAATTGAGACAGTTTTGTTACCTTTTTGTGTTGTAACTATTTATGACTAAATGATTACTAATATATTCGTTGCAACTTTTGTGACGTATTTGTTACAAATAAAAAGTTGTGAGGATTGTTTTTTAACCTTTCAAAAATCATCATACATTCGTAACAATTTTTATATTCTAACTGAATATTTTTTTTTTTTGACTAAATACTATGTTTTAATAAAATTATTTTATTGTAGTGACTGTCACATAACAAAATAAATAAACAACATCATGATCATGATGATTATGAAACTATTATCATCAAAAAAAATCAAAAAACAAAAAAAAATCACTTACATTTATCATAGTTTTCCATAGGACTCGAAATCAGAAAATCATATAAGATAAATTATATTTATTAAAATATTAACCCATTGAGAAGATTTCATACAATTTTTTGAGAGTGAATATTTTTTTGTAAATGTGTATGAGATTACGGGAAATTTTTTGGCTCCGACGGTGTTCATGACGACTAACGCGGAAGACAAAAAAAAACAAAACCTTGCTTTCGACTAATGTGAATCGACCCGGGGAGTGTTCGCTCGAATACACATATATTGTGTTATATATTTCTCTAAGATAGTTTGGTTCGAATTTCAACATGAAACTCTTTAAGAAATGTATTGGAACAAGGATTTTATTTTTTTTAATGTGAATTTTTTTTGTAAATGAATTCAATAATTTATCTTTCTTGTACTTTTTTATGCACAATGCATCTTAGAAGTGTAATAGAGTATACTTACTACAAGAAAACAATCGATTTGCGAGGGAAAGATACCTAGCTAATCCCTCGCAAAACGATTATAGCAAGGGATTTGCGAGGAAAGTCAATCCCTCGCAATTTGCTTCTCGCAAATTGGTCGACATCGCAAATCCGTCGCAATATTTGCTAGGAAATTAAATCTCTCGCAAACAAAAATGGCAGCAAATTTCTTGCAATATTTTTTCTAGTACATCCCTCGCAGAATTCGCTACAGATTTGCGAGGAAACATTTTAAAAAAAAAACTATAAAGAAAAAAGTTATTTTCTTAATAATTTAATGTATTTAAACTTTTTCATTATATATATATTATGTATATTTATAGATTTAGCGACAGTCTGACAGGTTTTTTTAATTATATATATTGATATTTATAAACCAACCAAACCGGGAATTGGTTAAGAATTACATAATTGAATTGGTTACAAAATGTCGGTTGAATCGGATGCTAAAATCAACAAACCAAAAACCCTAATCACACAGCCGCAAATCCTGTTTGCCGACGAGCCCACTCGCGACACAAACCTTTTGCTTCACCACCGTCTCCTTTAGAACCAGCACTCCAGATTTCTTTTTCCATCTTCAATTATAGTGGTGGCTAGAAGAGGAGTTCGGATTGAGGGATCTTCGGGCAACATATCTAGATCTTGCTCTGTCTTGGTTTGTGGTGGTGGTCAAATATCCTCTGTCTACAGCAATCTGAGATCGGTGATGAACAACCGGAGGAGCGGATAGACATGGAGAAACCAGAAGCATATGAAACGGCGTCGTAGGCTTAGCAACCTGCTGAGAGAACTGATGAGAAGTCATCATCATCAACAACAACAACAACAACAACCACAGTGAGAGGAGTCAATTCTCAATCGTGAAACGAAAAAAAACTACGAAAGCTACTTAGAAAATAAAATACAATTCTGACGAATTAGCAGCCTTGACCACCGTATGATCCGAAAATATCTGGAAATCAATATTTTTAACACTAAAATATTAATTACAAGTCAATTACTAATATACAAAGTAATCTTAGGGATGGATGAGGAGAAGTCGAGAAGAGGTGAGGAGAGGAGAAAGAAAATAAAAAGGGAAAACAATGGTGTCCGTCAAATCTAATCTAATCGACGGTACATGATGAGTTAAAAACCAATCCATGTCTCTCTGAACTAACCAATGGGAACTCAGTATCTTTTAGTTTATTAATTTTGTAATTTGGAGTATTATTTGGTATATTATAGGTAGACAAAATATCTTAGACATATTTGTAAATTTATTAATTTGCATAGCTTTTGTGTTAAACATATTTACAAAAATGGTTACATTTTTATTTTATTTTACTAGCTTTAGAGAATTTTTAAAATTTTGCAAAGTTTTATTTTTTTCCTTGTACGTATTGGATTTTGTGTATATGTATATTGTTTTAAATATTGGTTTTAAGTATATATAATAGTTAATTTTTGGTTCTAGGATTTATAATTTAATTTCTTTGATTAGGATTTTTAAAGTTTAAACTTTAAATTTTAAAGTTTATGATTTAAGGTTTTGAGTTAGGGTAAGGGTTTGGGGTATAGGATTTGGGGTTTATGTTTGGGATGTGAAATTAGTATTATTAAACTAACAAAACATATAAAAATGTGAAAGTTAATTTTTTTTTTTTGAAAAATTTAGAAATTTATCTGATTAATCTTATGAACACTCAAAATTATTTGAATCATATTCGATTAAATTTTCCAATTAATTTTTTGAGATTTATTTCTTGATTTGCAATAAATTTGCGATGACTCTCGCAATTCCATCGCCTATCCCTTGCAAATGTGCTAGGGATGTTGTCATCACAAATTTGCAATGGATTTGCGAGGAATGTTAATTTATCTCGTAAATCCCTCGCAAATTTGCGGGGGACTTCCGAGGACCTACTCCCTCGCAAATTTGCGGGGAATTTGCTAGGATTTTTATGTTTGTAGCAGATGTCTCGCAATTCTATCGCAAATTTGCGAGGGATAATTTCCCTCGCAAATGTTCCTAGCAAATTGATTGTTTTCTTGTAGTGACTTGACTTATTTCAAATAACACCCAATTTGAATTGGGAAAAATATCAAAATAATCCCGAACTTTCAAATTTGGGAAAAAAAAATCCCGAACTTTCAAGATGTCATTTTAATTACCAAGTTTAGGTTGACTTATACATAAAATAGCAAACTTTGTTTGACCATGTCGATTTAGACACCAAGTTAACTCTCTATTTATTCTCGAAGATGGGGTTAATTGCCCGTTAGTTGCTACCGTTTAGCCAAAACGACATAGCTTGAGTATTTGTAAAATGACGTCGTTTATCTAACTGAAGAAAACAAAAACCCTCAAATCGATTTCTAGGTTTACAATTCCCAAATCGATTTCAAAAAATCCTAGAAAACAATCTCAAAAACCTCTCCTTTGGTGGAATTGTCGCCATGGCACGGACCCGTGGAGGAGGAACGTGGCTTCCAAATCGACGGTCGTCTCGACTGATGAATGTGACGGCAAACAAATAAGCTGAAAGTAGCAGAGCTGAAACCGAGACGGTGGAGATCCAATCGGATACTGAGGAAGATCAAATCCCAACAGAGATTGAGACTGAGACTAAGGCGTTACCAGACACTAATGCAATTCCTCAACACCAAGGTTGTTGGTGATGACGACCTTGATGAGGTTATGTATGCTGACGAAAGTAATGATGAAGAAGTTCGTGTAGACCAACAATAGAGCATTGTAACTGTTCCAGTTGTAGATGTAGGTCGAGTGGAAGATAATGATGAAGGAGGTATAGGTGTAGAGGAGGAAAATTGTGAAGCTTTTGAAGCCGAGTATGGACCAGGTGCGAGGGATGACAATGGAGACGAGAGTGATGCAGATAGTGGAGATGATATATGGGATGAAGGGAGGATTCCAGATCCTCTTTCACCCAGTGACGATGATGAAGAATTTGACGACGAAGGTGATGCTCCCCAAATTGAAGATCCCGAAGAGATATTGAGCTTTGTAAAAACGTTTAATGGCCCAGAAGAATTCAAGATAGGTGTGCTAAGGTACTCTCTCAAGACTATATACGATGTTAAGCTTTATAGATCTCAGAGTTTGAAGATATGTGCTCAGTGTTATACGACTGATGTAAAGTGTCCATGGAGATGCTATGCTTCGTATGATAAGAAGAAGCATAAGATGCAAGTAAAGATCTACGATGATGAGCATGCATGTGTGAGGTCTGGATTTTCAAAGATGTTGAAGACTGTGACAATTGCTTGGTTGTATAGAGAAAGACTGCGAAATGATCCTAAAATTACTAAACATCAGATGGTTGCAGAGATCAAGAGAGAGTACAACTTTGAAGTCACTGAAGATCAATGTTCAAAGGCAAAGACAAGAATTATGAAAGAAAGAAAAATCACTCATGAAGAACACTTTGCTCGTATATGGGATTATCAAGCTGAGATCTTTCGATCTAATCCAGGGACAACATTTGAGATCGTGACTACTCCCGGTACATCCACTGGCAGCTTACAAAGGTTTTATCAGTTATTTATTTGCTTTAATTCACAGAGAGATGCTTGGAATAATACATGTAGGCCTATCATAGGTATAAATGGTGCCTTTCTGAAATGGGATGTAAAGGGTCATCTTTTAGCTGTTGTTGGGAGAGATGGTGATAACAGAATAGTTCCTATTGCATGGGCTGTAGTTGAGATTGAGAATGATGATAATTGGGACTGGTTTCTTAGGCAGCTCTCTGCCAAGCTGGATCTTCAAGATGGGAAAAACATAGCAATCATATCAGACAAACAATCGGTTAATTAAAGGTTCATTTGTCTATTTCAAACATTATTTCGGTTCTTGTCTCAAATCATCTAATTGTTTACATTTTTCACATTTTCAGAGATTAGTTAAAGCAATTCACGAAGTCATTCCACAATCTGAGCATAGGCAATGTGCTAGGCACATCATGGACAATTGGAAGAGAAATAGTCATGACATGGAGTTGCAACGACTCTTATGGAAAATTGCTAGGAGTTACACAGTAGGGGAATTTGGTGGTCATATGGAAGCATTGAGGAGTTACAATCCGAGTGCCTATGATTCACTACTGAAAACTAACCCGAGAACATGGTCTAGAGCATTTTTCAGGATTGGAAGCTGCTGCAATGACAACTTAAACAACCTCTCAGAGTCTTTCATTAGAACCATCCGCCTGGCCCGTCGGAAACTTTTGCTAGACATGTTAGAAGATATTATGAGATAGTGTATGGTGCGTAATGAGAAGAGGTATGTAATTGCTGGTAGGTTGAAGACTAGATTCACAAAGAGAGCTCATGCTGAGATTGAGAAGATGATTTCTGGATCGCAGTTCTGTGAAAAGGGGATGGCAAGGCATAATAAACATGAGATAAGATGTGGTGATGTCAAAGTCTGTGTTGATATGAGTGACCGGACTTGTGGCTGCAGGAAATCTGGTATACCATGTGTTCATGCAGCATCTGTCATCATAGGAAAGAAAGAGAAGGTGGAAGACTATGTTGTTGAGTGGTACATAACTAGAATGTGGCAGTTAACTTATGCTGATGGTATTGCGCATGTTCAAGGCAAGCTGTTGTAGCCAAGAGTGAATAGACTAGGATTATTGCCACCTCCATGGCGAAGGGGCAATCCTGGGCGGCCAAATAATCATGCTAGGAGGAAATCACACTTTGGATCTGCTACCAAGTTATCACGCGTGAATCGAGTCATGACATGTTCTAATTGCAAGCAAGAAGGACACAACAAACAAGCATGTACGAATCAGAGAGTTGCAACTCCACCAAAAAAAGTTCAGGTAAGATTATCCATTGAGTCTTACAAATTATTTTGATTGAATGAAACCTGATATATTGATTGAAATCAGGAGCCGAGAGTTATATTGTTTGGACAAGGACAACCTTTTCAGGGAGAAACATCTCAAGGAGATTCTCAACCACCTCCGATAGCTTCCCAACCATCTCAAGGAGCTTCTCAACCACCTCCGATAGCTTCCCAACCATCTCAAGGAGCTTCTCAACCACCTCCGAGAGCTTCTCAACCATCTCAGGGAGCTTCCCAAGCATCTCAAAGAGGACAATCTCATCTCGGAGGATCACAAAGAGGACGATCCCATCTAGGAGGAGCACAAAGAGGACGATCCCATCTAGGAGGACCACTAAGAGGAACTTCTCATATAGGAGGTTCACAGGGAGGAAGTTCACAGAACTAGTTTGTTTGTTTGTTTTTTGGATTGGTCATTTCTCTTAGAACCAGTTTGAATGTTGCTCGTATTTGGAATGTTGATCGGATTTGGAATGTTGCTCGGTTTTTTTGTCCAAAACATGTGTGTTGTTTGTTTTTGTCTTCGTATTCCATGATTTATATCATAAGACATGTTTCAAAATAGGCATCTAGACAAAGGTTTAAAGCACAAAAACATAAGGTTTACATTCTTCAATAACCTAACATCAAATTCTTCTCATCACCTTCCCTAATCAATACATAACCTAACACAATGGTGATAACACAAAACCACAGAAAACAGACTTTCAAGCACAATTTACACTTTTGGAGTTCCTTTTTGCTGAAATTTGCTTCTTCCTTCCTTTCATCACAACGTTTAACTCATTGACATCTGCTTTGATTTTGCTGATCTCCTCTGCAATAATGACATCTTGAAAGTTCGGAATTTTTTTGTACCAAATTTGAAAGTTCGGGATTATTTTGGCATTTTTCCCAATTTGAATTGTTAATATAATCGTACTCTCAAAACGCACAAAAACTTTTATAGTGCATGACATGTATATCACCTAAAGATTCATTGCATAATTTATCATGATGATATGATATCTTAGGAGACTTTTTTTTTGACAAACTTAAAATCTTTGGAGACTCAGATATGCATACCGTATAGTAAAATAATCGATATCTATTTGTGTGAAAAAATATAATTATGTATATTTACTTTTGTGGTCTTTTGTTTATGTAATAAATAATATATATCTTTCAACTGTTAAAAACATAAATATTATATATAAAAATTTGACAAAAATTAAATATAATATACTAAAAATCTAACTCAAATGAAGATAACTTTTCAATTTCCATCCCAAGCATTTTCAAATATCTTTAATATATGTTTAATGAATACAGTTTTTGTCCTGTTTATAATACCATCTCAATGTTATTTAACATACTCAATCATTCTATTTCTAAGCGTACTCTCGGTATCATTATCATGTAGATAAATTAAATGAACAAAATTTCTCATATTTTTGAAGGAGAAATTATACTCACAAATTGCTCATTTGAAATTACCATTTGAATATGGTGCCAAGGACTGTTCTTATATGTTGGTTTTAACATTATTTTCTAAGAAAATCGTATGATATGTGCATCTTACCTTAAAAATTTAAAATATTTTGATATACTAGTAATCTTATTGATACAATATTTTTTAAAAAATACATTGATGTTGCCATGCTTTGGTCTTGATAAGTTTTCTTATATATATATATATAAGATATCTTGTTGGCAAAGGTAATCCTCATGGTTATTATAGTGACGTCAATCAAATGCTTTTACATCGCCATAAAGAATAAAATACTACTCGATATATTTTTTTGTTTCATCATAAGCTTGCAAAGATGTTTTAATTTTATCAAATATATAGCAACATCATGGGTAGACAAGTAGTATCAATATCCCAATAACATTGTATAAAAATGTAAAGATCATATGTATTTTACTGATTGATTTTACTTTTAAGGATTTTTTTTGTAAGAAAAGTTAAAACTTTACATGTATATTATAGCCTTACAAGGGTGTAAGGATTTAATTTGCAGTTTACTGATTATTACTAGGATTTATAAAATTAGATATCGATTATGAATTTTCTAGTTTTGAAGAATACATGCTTAGTTCATGTAAGAAACACTTTATATAAAGGCTTTCAATGGTTGATACATATCCTCCATACTAAAAAATGCATACTAATAATTTGGTATGGTTAACTCCAGACCATAGTATAGAGCATTTTTAAAGCGGACAACAAAAATGCGGATAATTAGTTATATTTTAGTATAAAGTCACTGTTCACTCTATACTAACAAATATTTATTGGTCTGGAGTTAGTCTGAAGTTGGTATGGAATGTATCAAACAAATGTGTGAATTGTAGAAAAATAGCGAATTGGTCTGATATCAGTTTGGTCTGGAGCGTACCAACCGGCCATTCAAGACCAAAATATCTTTCCTTGAATCCACTATCGTCAAAATGTTAATCCGCGTCCGGTAAAACCTTACAAATTTTTACTCTTTTTTCCGATCATTGATTTGATGATATTGTTGAGGTTTGTAAGTGTATAAACTTTAGTAAAATTTATTTTTATTTAAAGAAATGTTTTATTGAGACTTTTTTAGAAATGCTCAATTTGGTGCACTCCTTATAACATTCAAAAATATATTTTATTAAATCTGAAAAGTTAACAAGATTTTATGAGGTTAAGGTACTTCTAGATTGGTAAGTAATACGTAAAAGTTTTTTTGTTCAATTCATTTGCCTCATAGAATTTGAAAGAATCTAATCCCGAATAAAAAATCATTTAGGCCAAACAAATAGGAAAGAATCAAGCTCTTATGCAACGCAAGGATATGAAATAGCAACTCTTGAAAACTAAAACAATGAGAGCTAAATTGATCAATTCTTTTGTGAAATCATACTCTAAGCACCAATGAATTTTCTCTTCGGAGTCTGAGAATTATGCAGAAAAATAACTGATAATATATACAAAGGATTATTAGCAGCAGCCAT
This sequence comes from Camelina sativa, assembly GCF_030686135.1. NCBI lineage: Eukaryota > Viridiplantae > Streptophyta > Magnoliopsida > Brassicales > Brassicaceae > Camelina > Camelina sativa. The sequence goes on along the minus strand of NC_141882.1, from coordinate 23,850,010 downwards.
TTAAGGGTCACAAGGACAGAGTAAATGTCAATAAAAATAGGGAACTTACAAATAAACATTTACAACACTTTTTTAGTCATAGCCATGTGAGATGTGGCCATCTTCAAGCAGCATATCACAATTGCTTGCATTGATACATGCTTCAAAGCACTTGATCAGATACTCCCTTAAAGGAACTTAGAGCTGTGATAACCGATTCATATACTTCAATTCCTTTCATGAATACGATATCCTTGAGGAACTGAGGCAACAAATAAGTGTTTATATCAGTACTCTGATTATATATATAAATATATACCCCAAGAGGGCAATAGATAATATCATCATGTGAATACCTCGTTATGGTCATGCAATAAAATAGGAGTATTGGTCATTGGAGAGAAGCCCAGAACTGGGATTCCCAAAGAGCGAATATAGCGTGAATCTGTAGTTGAAGCCAAAATTTCGGGCTTTGCGAGTTTTCCTCCTGTTGCTTCAACAGCTTGTTTGAAGATAGACCACCAAGGATTGGTATCATTTGTTGGAGTCATTATAGGTCGCCCTAAATGATCTCTTAACTTTCCTTTCTCTTTTACCTGGTGCAAGAAGAAAAAGATTGGATCTATTCACTTAGTTAGACTAAAACGAAAACTCTTGTATCATGTTATCAAACTGCAGAGGGTAGACACTATACATCATCGTCAAATTCACTAAACAAAAGCCAAAAAAGACATGTAACATTATAGTATGAGAGTCCATATTTTGACCAAATTTTGTAGCTACTGGTTAGTTATGCTTAAGCTTGGCATTAAGATATAGGTTGGAAAAGAAAGAAGTCAGATGTTCTTAATCAACTACAACCCTGTAACTATTCAAGGTATATGGACGTCTAGTATCCTCATTTATGTGAAACCAATGTGGGAGTCTGGGAGATTCAAACAAAAGAAACCAAACTATATTAACGGACTCTGAGAGTAGTTATTCAAAGCAGCTGAGAGGCATATCTCAGACATACATTCTAGTACTATGAAACTAAAAGTTAAGAAATTTGATACGATCTCTGATGTAAGTATTTGCTCAATGAGACCTCTTTCATTCTATCTGTCCATGCTTCTTCGTTCATCCAATTCATTTACATTTTACAGTCATTGCTTCACAAAACCAGACTCAAGAACAGTTCTGTATAACCCTTAGTTGCTATTAACTACTGAGACAGCATAGCTACAGAACAAACCAAACCGACACAGAAACGGAATACCAACTTCTGTATAACCCTTAGTTGCTATTAACTATAATGTCTCAGTAGTTTATAGCAATTGGGAACAAATGGATCTTCAAAACCAGACTCAAGAACAGTTCTGTATAGCCCTTACTTGCTATAAACTACTGAGCCATTATAGCCATAGAAACGGTAACTATTGAGACCGCATAGACACAGAAACAAGCAACCCAACACAGAAGCGGTATCTACTACAAAGCAGCTCTTAAGTGAATATTCATTTTTACCGTGTAAGTCATGTTCCTAATAGAAGGAGCCCATTCTTCAGCAATCCTTTTCTTCATAACATCTGGATCTGCCATTGGAGGCAACCTTACATCATACCCAGCTTCTGCCTCTGAAGGCTGCATATTCATCACAAACCCCTGGAAAAAAAAAAAAAAAAACACACTTAAAAAAAACTCCTATTAACACATCAAAAAATGTAAAATTTGAAATCATCAACAACTCACAGCAGTAGAAGGAGTTCCAGCTTTAAGATAAACTGGATTCACAGATATAACTTCAGAATTCGCAGCTTTCCCAGCTTTAACGAAATCAAACTGCGTCTCCCTAAACTTAGCAATCAACTCAACACTCTTCATCAAATTCTCCATAGCTGAATTATCATAAAGCTTAGCACCATGCCCTGGGATCCCCTCAGCTTTGATTATAAATTCCCATGGAGTCCGATCAGCGTAAAACACCCTAAACTCATCACCAGGATTAGCTTGTCCTTCATCCATAGCGAATCCCAAATTCAAATCCCTAAACTCCGACGACGCCGCGAATCTCATCATCCCGTCGAATCCGCCGATCTCTTCTTCAGGGACGTACGAGATATGAACCGTACGGAGAGGAGAGAAGCCTCTCGATTTCAGGTTCCTGATCGCTTCTAGATACTGAACTCCGATACACTTGTCGTCTTGCGCGCCGCGAGCGTAGATATGGCCATCGGTTGTACGGTGAGCTGAGAACGGCGGGTGGATCCATTTCTCGGATTCGGCGGGGACAGAGTCGAGGTGAGAGTTGAAGAGAATCGAAGGGAGGTTAGGGTTAGAGCCTAGCCATGTGAGGAGAAGAACTGGCTTACCGGAGACGAATTCGAAGGTTTTGGAAGTGAGACCAATCGATTGAGCTTGGTTAATGAGGAAGGAGACTGGTGCGGTGTAGTTAGGGTTAGGATGAGCGGTGTTGATTCGTAAGTATTGCTGGAACCGTGTGATTGGTATATCCTCTTCTTGGCTTTTTGATTGAAGTGAGAAGATGATGGAGATGAGGAAGAGAGTCCAGAGAAGTGAAGACACCGCCATGGAATCTTTCGCCATGGATTTTGTAGTTGCAGGAGTGATCAGAGGATGATGAAGAAGAAGAGCTTTTGCTATATGTATTGTGACTTCTTGAGCATTGACCAAACGAACTGTGTGATGGAATTGGTCTTTAAAAAAAACAATATAAAATAAGAGACCATGTCACGTTCGGAGACTGCAACCACCTTAAAAAATCCAAGCACTCATCACTTCATCCTTTATGGTAGTTTTTTTGTATCAATCTTAAATTATATTCACTAAAACAAAAGACTGTTATACAACTTAATTAGGAGAGTTACCCGCACGCCTGTCCACTAAGAATTTAATAGAAAATTAATTTAATTTTTCTTTCTAAAATACTAAAATAGTTTTATTTTTATTTTTTAATGTTTAAATTTTCTCAATTCCATTTTTAAAAATGAAAACAAATAAAAGATCTCAATAAGATGTTTACTATAGTATTTTACATATATATTATCTTTATTAAGATTTAAAGGCCCATTTTCATATTTTCAAGTATTTAGTGAGCCCAAAACATTCGTTATGATTAATTTTAATTAGAATAATATAGGAAAAGAGATCATTCTAATCTTTGAAATCAACGAACTAATGTACTTTGTTTATTGTTTGGTCTATAAATACATGAACTAATGGTATTTGGTTGATTATTTGATCTAAAAATATATAAGCTAATGTTCTAATTGACTTCCTTTGTTTAGATCATTAAGATAATATAGAAAGCAACCCATATAAGGGTTTCTAGTAATCGGTCATACAAACATTCAACATATTATCAAGGTTTAAACCATTAGACCCATATAACTGTTTCTAGTACTTGGTCATACAAACATTCAACATATTATCAAGTTTGCATATACAAAAAATTTGAAAACTAATATGCCTTCAGCTTACGTCCCTGTAGTTTCTCTTACATGTTCCTTTACATGATTTATGTAATAACGTCCAGCAAATTTCGAGCTGAAGATATAGAAAACACATTCATAAGTTAAACCCTAGCATGATACACTACTTGATATTAATGAACATTCAAAACTTACATGGTCTTTTGATGCTCACGTCCTTCAAACTCCGATTTTATAAATATCTTGGAGGAGGCCAATGTGTTTACAATACACGGTTTACCTAACAATGTTTTAAGTGGTATAAAAGTTTGGTAAATGATTATACCACATAGTGTTTAGCATTTGTTCAATCAAGCGAGTGTTATTAATAGTACATACCTTCATACTCTCCAACCTTCCAGAAACGCAGAACACAAAACACCAGTTCGGTTTGATATGTGAGATGGCATCCATATGTCTCCCATAAAGACATAAAATAGGTAGCACAGTCTCTTACTGCACAACACTTGATCGTTTCATTCCTTCAAATGTAGATAGTCGAAACATTTTATGAAATAGTCAAACTCTAAATTTTACTAACATGATAGGTGAAATAAATGTATTTTACCTGCCATTTAATAGCTTGAAAACAACTTCATTATAATGATCTTTGTTGTTCTTCACAGCTACTACACATCCACAAACATCTATTGTGGCAAAAAGTCAAATTTTCCCCAATGAGATGAATGAACATTTCCAAATCTATCATATACATACAACTATTTTGGTAAAAAGTTCTTTTTGTACTTTTCTATGGGAGGGACCAATACACAAAGTTCCAAATATCCTAAAAAATCTATAGATTCCTTAACACAAAGATTTCATAACTATATTAACAGAGTTTAAACATCTATTTTGAGAAAAAGTAAGAATTTGTCTTTACATTGAAATAAATGAATGTTTCCAAAACTATTTAACACTCACATATAACTATTTTAGTATTAAAGTTGAATTTGTATTTTTCTATGGAAGGGACCATTACAGAAAGTTCCAAATTTCCTAAAAAGACTCTAGATTTCTCAACACAAAGACATCAAAAACCTAAATTCACGGAGTTCAACTTAAAAAATTTAAAACTAATTTAAGGAAAACGTACCAAAAGAGATGGGATGGTGGATTCTTCCTCGGAAAATATCATCCAAATCTTCGAATCGGAAATAATTTTTGGAATTTACTGATTCCTTTAAGGTCATGGTTGTTTCATCCGTAAACTTGATTTGATAAGGATGATGGGTATTCCTCTCCTTGAGGGTTGGATTGATGATTTTGAAATTCCTAATATCATACCTTTCATCCTCATAGATGTACTTCCGGAGCTTGAATAGTGTAGTCGGTATAAAGGCAACTTCAACTGTGTCACCCTTCCAAAATTGATTAACATTGTGTTAGAAAACTATGATTTAAGTACTGTTGTAAATCAAACATAAGTAGAATTCATGTTCTATTAACTACTCTAACCTTTTCGTTCACAAGAAGAAGAACCCGTTTTGTGAAGAATTCGTTGACATACCACAAATTTAAGACCTTGGCCAAGATACACCATCTCGTCCTGCCGGGATGAAGATTAGATATAGAATCGTACTTCATGATTTCCACAAATTAGGGATTTCCTGTTTATCCTCTGTTAACGAAAATGAAAAGGGGATTGGAGATTTGTAAGAATACAAACAGTCACGATTAAACGTTGCGTCTTATACGTGTTAGCGTGTCTTACCTTTTATCTAGACTGTTAAGTATTTTAATAATTATTATTGTATGTATAATAAAAGATTTAATAATGGTATTACTAACAATTTTATTTTTGAAAACAACATTGTTGAAACTAATAAAATGTAATGATGTGTAAAATTTAAAATAAGATGCCCTTAGGATAAGAGAATATTAGAATTTGGTTTTCTCTAAATTGAAAGTTTAAATCATAATGACATAACAATCCTATTATTTGAGATATGTTAGAGTTAAGCATTTTATAGGTAATATATAAACTTAAGATATATATAACAATTACATAATTTTAATCAACATTGTTGAAACCCATAAAATGTGATATTTTCCTCTAGTACTTCTTTTATAATATAGAATAAGAGGATAATAAGGATATGATTTTTTTCAATGTGAAAGTCTACACTCTTCTGACATAACATTCTTATCATTGGAGAGAAGTTAAATTAAAATATAGTAAAAATGGGGCAAACAACGTTTTATAAATATAACTAAAACCAATTTTTATTTTAAGAGATAAAACAAAGTTCAAGTCTAACAATCCAAAACAATAATGCAATTTCAAAACATAATTAGACAGTCTCATATCTCTTTGTAAACAACATTAACTGTTTTATTCTGACACTTCCCATCTTTATCTGTAACTAACACCTTTAGCCCTTTTCTGGTTGTGACTCTAGAGAAGGCAACATAAAGCTGTCCATGTGTGAAAACCGGTTTCGGTAGAAACAATCCGACATGTTCTAGTGTTTGACCTTGACTCTTATTTATAGTAATTGCAAACGCCACGGTAACAGGAAACTGTCGTCGCCTCATACGAAAAGGAAACTTTGCATCAGGTGGACTAACATACATCCTAGGGATAAGTACCCTATCACCAATCTTTTTTTCTGTCACGATTCTTGCTTCGATTACATGGTTGGCCATCTGAGTAATAATTAGTCTCATACTGTTACACAAACCTCCCTTTGGATCTATATTCCTTAACAACATGACAAGTGCTCCTATTTTCAACATCAAAACATGGCTTGGCAATCCAGAAACCTGTATACTGTTTAAGAATTCATGAGTGTAGATCATATCATCATGTCCGCTTGTGTCAGACGTTTCAATACTATCAGAGCTAAGATATCGTCTCTCTTCACCTGTGATCAACAAAAAGTAAAGAATTTTAGGTATGTTTTAATAGAATTTTTTAATAAAAAATTTTACTTCAATATTAATATTTTTAAATAAAAACTTTTTCTCCAATATCCATATTCCATATTTTATTTTATTTGCATACTTGGGAGCTTAGTAAGCATAAACTGATTTATTTTATCAACATCGTCATTCCTTGGACTTAGAATAGCTCTTTCACTATAGAATTTTGGATCAGTCCTCGTTGCAAAACGTTCTCCATAAATCTCTTTAACTATTGCTTCAATAGGATTCCCACTTGTATTAATTAATAAATCATCAGGAATTTCAATCTCCACATCCCCACTATTTGACTCGTTGATTTTGCCATCCCCGTTATAAAGAAGCCACTTTGAGAAAGTAGCGAGAGCACCCGCGTCCATACTATTACTTGCCTTGCGAAGTCTCAAAATTTCGGTAAGTTTAAGAACTTTACAACTATTCCAAAGAACAGATGAGTTCATAGATGCTAAAACTGTCGTCACTCTTCCTCCTTCGGTAATAACATGTAGTATTTGTCTAAAATCACCTCCTAACACTACTACTTTACCTCCAAATATCTGGTCACACTTCATGATATCTCGCAAACTCCTATCCAAAGTTTCATAACAAAGCTTGTTCATCATTGGAGTCTCGTCCCATATTATGAGCTTTGCTTCTCTAATTAAATCAGCAAGATCAGATTCGGCATCGATCGAACACACAGAATATTCATTAAGATTGATTGGAATACCAAATCTTGAATGAGCCATTCTACCACCTTCCAAAAGCAATGCAGCCATACCACTTGAAGCAACATTCAGAACAATATTACCTTTAGCTCTTATATCAGCAATACCACATGAATGTTTTTCCAGTACCACCAAAACCATGGACAAAAAACATACCACCTTTGTTGTGATTCACAGAGTGAATGATTTCTTCATAAACACGTCTTTGCTCATCAGTTAGCATTGGTAACAACTTATCATACAATTCCTGTTGTTTATGAGGCTTATATATTTTTTCATCTGCGATAAGCCTATTTACTCTTGTCTTCATGATACTATCATCTGGTTTAGGCATTTTCTTGAAGGCTGTAAGAGACGTCCCATTCGATCGCAACATCAGTTCTATTTCAGTTAAACATATATTTTCTGTCTGAGCCCGTGTCAACATTAGACCTACCATAGTAAGTTAAACACTTATTTATAGTCTTGTCTTGCGGAAAAAGAAATATTTTCGATTAAATGAAAGTCATTTTGATATACCTTGATCATTTCTGCGTCTCCTTTCTTTAAACAAAATATCCTCGCACAAGATGTCCTTTGTTTTATTCCAAACTTCAAGAGGAACAGTTAAACTCTTTGTATGCAGTAGGATCGCAAATAATTTTCTTATAAATTCCCCAAAACACCATTCACCAGCTTCATTTATAACCGCAATGTATTCCTTATCGTCGTCTAGTAATCCTAATGCATAACAAGCTTCCTTAAAATCCTTATAAAGAACACCGTTGACTGTTTTTAAATAGTCAAAGCTTGTTGGTCCTGGAATCTTATTAAGAAAAACTCTCAAGTAATAGGCTTGTCCTACAGATGGCGGTACATATGTAATCCTGCCTATTGGAAAACTTTTTCGCTTCTCCCACCTTGGCTTCCAAAGTTTTTCTTTCTTATTCCACACAAATTTAGATGGAAATTCAGCATACGTGAGTTCTCTAGCTTGGGGATATATCTTGTTGCATTCCATCCAGCCCAAAAATTTAGAAGTTCTGTTCGTTGTACGGTGCAAGACATCTTCTATTGGATTATCCTCGTTGTAAATAGCCAATTCTTGTCCTGGAAGATGAAACGGGAGCTTTTCTACAGGTGTAGTACGATAACAAATCGGGAAAGCAAATATTCGCCAAGAGGCCTCACATGCAGATACATATCTAAAAAGGCTTGAATTAGTTGGATAAAAAATATGAGAATGTTTGACAAATTGTATAAACAGTTATTACCTCCAATTGAAATACTTTTTGATTTCATTTTCTTGATCTTCTCCTCCGATGTTGGCTCTAACATAATCCGGACCTTTAGTGATGTACTTGAACAAATACTTTATTGAACGTGTCTGATTGCACCACTCAACATTTATATGAGCACGAAAACGAAGAGACAAATCACAATTATAGGGAATAACATAACTATTATCGTATTGAAAATCCCTTTTTTCCACAACTCTCCCATCGTTTCGTCGTCTATATATTGGATAACCAGCATCTTCGACAATAGTATTATCCATGTATGACTTTGGGAAGAATTTAATGCATTGTCCATTATTCATGCATACACTATCTCTGTTCATAGGACCACAAGGACCATGAATCATCACATCAGAAACAACTTCGTATAAATACTTATCCACCTCTTTATCAGGAATTTCAGCACTTATGAATTTATCAATGTCGTCTGTTGTATGCATCTTATTGTCTGGATGTAAAAACAGAATCATGTGCGCATGAGGGAGACCCCTTTTCTGAAATTCTATTGTATACATTGCTGAAAAATATTCAATAAAAAAAACATTAATATATTTACACTTTCCGGAAGTCTGATTGAAATTATAATAAATATTATGAAACATACCAGAATTTACGATACCAAACGTTTTTTCCTTTGTCACTTGGTCCAATAATCTATCAAGTTTCATCTTGAAAACTCGGCTGCATATATCAGGTCTATCTTCATTACTAAGACGATGCCTTTGTAGATAACGATCTATTTCAGGCCATCTTGGGTTGCACGTAAAGGTTACGAAAAGATCAGGAAATCCATAATACTTGCAAGTAGCCATGGCGTCTAGATAATGTTGCATCATATATCTCTTTCCACCTATAAACGATGACGGAATAAAAATTCTCTTTCCGTGTTGTGCAAGATCTCCATGTCCTTTTTCAGCAGCTTCAATTATCTTATCAACTCTTTCAGTTCGGAGTTTGCTTTGGTTGATCCAAATGTAGTTCAACCTGTTTGATTCTATAGTAGTGAATGCATCGACTAAAAACTGCTGGAATAATTTGCCTGCCATAACAACAATCGAAGATTCTTCATATCTTTCAAATACTCTATATGCATAAAATTCTCTCATGGTGACCATTTTTCTTTTACGTCCACGGGTATCCACGAACCCTATATCGATGCCTAATCTGTAACCATCTTCACCATAACGGAACAACAATGGGTATTGTAAAGGTAAGTACGCGGGATGAAGTTCACTTATCTCATGTAAATTTCCCGAACGACTTTCTATAACAATGTCACGTTTATTTACACCAGCCGTAAAGTCTCCGGGAATTAGAGCAGCAACTTTGTTGCTGGTAGGAAGATTATGAGTCCTTGCTGCATCAGTGGTCCTTTCCGAAGGTAACATCAATCGCAAACCTTCGCTATCGTCCTCCATATTAAATCTTTCACGTGCTGATCTAAACGCCCTAACATGCGGATTATGACTATCAAGCGTCTTTTTTAAAAGCTCAACAATCTCACGTCTTAAATCTCCCGCAGATCCAGATGTCCTATATTAATGCCAATTTTAAAAAATTTAATAATTATGATTAGTAAATATAACAAATATTAAAGATATTTTACATACTTAAAAAATATGACAAATATTTCTATATATATTTAACATTATTAATAATTACCTAAATGCGGAAATTCTATTAGATACTTTGTTATATACGTCATGTATATATAATTGTAAAAACATTGGTTCCTTGCCAGGTTCTGGTAAAAATATCACCAATACGATGATAGTTTTCCCCGCACATCTGAAATAGATAATGACCTCTACCATTATTTATGGAATGGTTAATTTTACCACCTAGAGATATGAACGAAAACATCATGTTGTATGCTCGTATGTTATTATGGAAGTTTTTACTCCGGTCGTCATGATTATAATACAACGATAGTAACGATTTAGGTGCAGTCTTCAACATAGGAAATATTACTTTGCCACGATGGCAACACAATGAAAAATCCGGCTTTGCCTTTTTAGTCCGTTTATTCACCCGTTCTCCATACCACATATATGGTCCACATTTTTAACATAAAAAATAAGGATCTCCATCATCATAATAACCTATACAAAATATTTGTTAATATTTTAAATATATATTAGTTAAAAAAAATACATAATTACAAAACTATCATATAACCATTCACATATGCATCGAGATATACTATTTTTTTTTTAACTTAGCTTTTATGGGACAAAACCCAAGAAATATGTAAGATGTCGTATTGTTTTCATTTATCTCACATGAATTCTTATCAGTAGAGCTATCAGAATCGCTTTCATCGTTCGTATCCGAATCAGTTGCGACGTAACATGCGAAATCTTCGTGTACTCCTGGAAGAAGTAAATTCTCTGCAAAAGTAACGATTGAATTAGTTACTTAGCATTTATTTATTTACATAAATACTAATTAATTCCTTTCTGGACATATGACCTCTTTTCTTTCTTTTCGCCCTCTTAGACTTCAATATCTACATTCTTTTCAACCTTGTCATCTTATGTGGATTAGGATACTGAATATTCAATGCATTCGTAAAAGCAGAAAGATTTATCGTAGAACTAACACCTGATTTTCAATGTCATTGCGTACGATATTTTAGATTTAAATATAACATATCTCTTAATGTTAAAAATTGAGAATGTCGTTAAGTTTTCTAGAGATTGTAACCCCCGCGAACCAAACCTAGCGTTTTGGGGGTGGGTGTCGATCGACACTCATGGTGGTGTCGGTCGACACCACTTATTCTGGTTCGACCAGATCGATTTAATTATCGATTTGAACCGGTTTAGTTTAGGAAAAACCATTGTACCGAGTTATATAAGGGAATTGTCACCGGTTTTGCATTTTATTTTAAGAAAAATACAGAGAGAAAGGAGAGAAACTGCTGTTGAGGTTTTAGAGAGAGATTTATGAGATTTCTTGGCTGTTTTTGAAAGATTTGGAGCTAGGAAGGATCTATAGGCTTGCTAGGAGGGTTGGATTCGTTGCTTTTGGTCTGAATCTTCTTGTAAAGAGGTGAGTGCATGACCATGGCTAATCTAAGCCCTTGATGTCCTTGTTCTTGCTTGTTTGTTGTTGTTTTGTGTGTTTTCTTGCTGGGGATTGGATTATACAGGTTCCTAATGATGTTTCCGGCATGGGTTTTGAGCATTGGATGATTTGGAGGAGATTGGGAGCCAGATTTGACTCTCGGCTTCGTGCGGATCGCAGTTGCAGGTGGAGTGTCGATCTACACCACTTGGTGTCGGTCGACACCAGCAAAATGGGCATCGATCGACACTGTGGGGTAGTGTCGGTCGACACCAAGCCAGTGTCGGTCGATACTAGGCTGGTGTCGGTCGACACCTCCCTTCCAGTGAGACGATGTTCATTTTCCTGGTTTGTGTGTTTGGTTTGTTGATTGTTTGGAATATTGGATTCATTGTTGCTTGTGTGTATAGCCCAGTAGATGGGAGGATTGCCTCACTGAGTATTTATCAAATACTCATGCATCTTAATTTGTGTTTGTGCTGCAGGTAAAGGCAAAGTGTGATCGTGGAATCAAGGCAATGAAGAGGAAGATGTTCTAGGGAATCAATTGGATGTTGTCTGGCATTGCTAGGTTGCTAGAGTTGGGTCATTAGAAACATTGCTAGGTTGCCGGTTCTATGTTTTCTTGTTGTTTGGTATTTGGATATTGTTATGATTATGATATTGGTTTATTATTGGTTATTTATTGGTATTGGTTATTCCGCTGTTGGTTATGATTGTGGTTAGGTGACTAGTGGATATGGGACCACTAGTTGTAGTTTATTATTATTATTATTATTATTATTATTATTATTATTATTTATTATTTATTGTTTAAAAAAAAAAACGGGTTAGGTCGTTTCAGTTTGGTATTAGAGCCCTTACGGTTCTAGGTTTGGGTTCACTAGGCTTCTGTTGTGATGTTTGGGATTGCATGTCTTGATTGATTATGTGAGTTAGTAAATTGTGTGTGGCATGGAGTCCTAGAACATCCTCTTCGAGCCTTCATTGAGATTCCACATTGAGTTATTGTTATGTTTCTTTGTGTGGTTTTGATTTGTTATATGCTTGTTAGCCTTTGTTCTTGGAAGATCAGTGGTTAAAGGTGTTTGAGTTGCTGGTCGTGGACGTGGGCGTTGTCGTGGCCGTGTTCGGGTGAGTTCCCGAGGCCAGCGAGTGTGTGGTCCAGAGTTCCACGAGGAGGTATGTCAGAGGGTCGCAAGCGTATCAGGAGGGACCAGAGAGGGTTTCAGCTGGTGAGTGTGCCGGATGTGCTGGGAACTCAGGTGTGGGGTTGCAGCGGGTGAAGCCCAGGGTCGAGATGATCGCTTGGCGGATCTGTTGACGTGCTGTTGGAGCGGTGACCGTGAGGGGTACCAGTGCAGGCTCCAGTTGTACCGGATGTGGCGGGGTGCAGCCGAGGGCTGATGAGGTTGAGGATTTTTCCATCTTATGTTAGGAAGATGGAACAGTTGTAGATGACTGGTGCGAGATGCTTCACGAGAATTGTTGAGCCAAGAGAGGCGGATAGGTGGACATATGTTTTTGGAGCAGATATTTTGCTGTTTGGTGGTTAATCCAGTTGGATGTTAGAAGTTGAGTGGGCAAGTGTAACATTGCAATGTTATACTCGGACCACAGGAGGTACTTTTGGTCAGAAGATGTTTATAGTCGTTAATGATTGTTGTTCCTGAAGGGATGGTGGTTTTCCCAGAATACCGATAGCTCGAGGGGCTGTGGGCTCCGAGAGTGGCAGAGGGGATGATGTTCTCCTGAGGGGATGATTAGTTCCTCTAATACTGAGATCTTGAGGATTATGGTCCAAGAGTGAGACGGTATAACTCGAAGACAATGGTCTGAGAGTGAGATCGGTATGGCTCGAAGGTTGCGACCTAAGGGTGGAAAGTTGGGAGCAAGCAATACCTAGGACGTGAGTATAAACAAACCGATTGAATGTAGACCTCATGGGATTGACGGTAGTTTAATCTCGGGTTTTAGATGTGTTGACCAATGGGCCAGGGTTTTATTGACCGGAGCGGTTATGAATGTGTGGCTGTTGCGCCAGGATTATGAGGCCGGTGGTGCTGGAGTCCCGGGAAGGGGAATTGCAGCATGTTTGAGCCGGGAAAGGCATGTTTGCCAGATACATAAGTTCACGAGAAGCCTTCATGGCAGGATAATCTAATCGTTGCGACGATGTTGGATTACATTCATTGGAGATGGACAAGGTTGCTAGATTCAAGGTTTTGGTAAGCTTGCTGTGGGAAATAAGGCAAGTGGTTTTAGTTGGCGGCTTGCAAAGCATTTGATGCGGTGAGTTAGAATGTGCAAAACGTATGGTACTTGTTTGTTTTATTACGCTCGTATGGATGATTTGCTGTGGAGAATTGCTAAGCGAAAAGCTAACTTTCTAATAAGCTATCTTGTGGAAGTTTCTCTAAGAGGCAAGTTACTAGAGGTTCTTGGATGGACAAGAGGTGTAGATATCCGGGTGGGGTGAGTTGATGTCAGCATACTTGATTATTAGTCAAGTAGAGCTGAGGAATAAAATTGGGGATTCTTACGTCTTATCACTTCACCGTGGGGAGCATCGGTGTTGTTCGTCAAGTACAAGGACGTGGTATGGGTATGAGTTTGTGGCGATGCCGTTTGGATTGACTAACGCACCAGCTGCGTTTATGAGATTGATGAACAACGAGTTTCAGGAGTTTCTGAACGTGTCTGTCATAATTTTCATCGACGACATCCTGGTTTATTCTAAGAGTCTTGAAGAGCATGCAGTGCATTTGAGGGCAGTTCTGGAGAAGTTGCGGTAGCAGAAGTTGTTTGCTAAGTTGAGCAAGTGTAGTTTGTGGCAGTGTGAGATGGGTTTTTCTCGGTCACATTGTGTCTGCAGATGGGGTTTCTGTAGATCCGGAGAAGATTCAGGCTATTAGGGATTGGCCTAGACCGCAAAATGCCACAGAGATCAGGAGTTTTCTCGGGTTGGCAGGGTATTACAGGAGATTTGTGCAGGGGTTTGCGGGCATAGCACGTCCTATGACTAAGTTGACGGGGAAGGATGTTCCTTTAGTCTGGTCACAAGAGTGTGAGGAGGGCTTTGCAAGCCTGAAGGAGATGTTGACTACTGCTCCGGTGTTGGCTTTGCCTGAGAAGGGAGAATCCTATGTGATTTATACAGATGCATCCAGAGTTGGTCTGGGGTGTGTGTTGAGGCAGCATGGGAAGGTGATTGCCTATGCTTCACGGCAGTTGTGGAAGCATGAAGACAACTATCCTACTCATGACTTGGAGATGGGTGCTGTAGTTTTTGCCCTAAAGATTTGGAGATATTATCTTTATGGTGCAAAAGTACAGGTGTTTACAGATCATAAGAGCCTGAAGTATATATTCACTCAACCTGAGCTGAACTTGAGGTAGAGGCAGTGGATGGAGCTGGTGGCGGATTATGATCTTGAGATAGCTTATCATCCCGGTAAGGCTAACTTGGTTGCAGACGCTTTGAGTCGGAAGCGGGCGGCTTCGGCTCATGAGCAGGATATGGATTCTCTGGTAGGAGAGATCAGTGCATTGAGTTTGTGTGCGGTTTTTCAGGAGCCATTGATTTGGGTTGCAGCTGATAGAGCAGATTTGTTGAGTAGAGTGCGGTTGGCTCAGGAGTCGGATTTGGGGCTGGTGAATGCCTCAAAGGATGTTGACTCGGAGTATCAGGTTTCGGCTAATGGTACTATTCTGGTGCATGAGCGGATCTGTGTGCCCAAGGATGAGGAGTTGAGGCAGGAGATTATGGGAGAGGCTCATGCTAGCATGTTCTCTATTCATCCAGGAGCGACTAAGATGTACCGAGATCTCAGGACGTACTATCACTGGGTCGGGATGAAGAAGGATGTGGCTAGTTGGGTTGCGAGGTGCGATGTGTGTCAGCTAGTGAAGGATGAGCATCAGGTACCTGGTGGTTTGCTGAAGTGTCTTCCCATTCCAGAGTGGAAGTGGGATATGATTACTATGTACTTCGTGGTGGGTTTGCCAGTGTCCAGGACGTTTGATGCTATCTGGGTCATTGTGGACCGGTTGACTAAGTCAGCACATTTTCTGGCTATTAAGAAGACTGATGGAGTAGTAGTCTTGGCTAAGAAGTATGTGAAGGAGATAGTCAGGTTGCATGGGGTGCCAGCGAGCATAGTGTCTGATAGGGATTCCAAGTTCACTTCAGTGTTCTGGAAGGCATTTCAGGCAGAGATGGACACAAGGGTGCATATGAGTACATCTTATCATCCCCAGACAGATGGACAGTCAGAGAGGACGATCCAGACGTTGGAGGATTTGCTGAGGATGTGTGTGTTGGATTGGGGTGGTCATTGGGCAGATCACTTGAGCTTGGTAGAGTTAGCTTATAACAACAGTTACCAGGCGAGTATTGGCATGGCTCCTTATGAGGCTTTGTATGGGAGTTCGTGTCGTACACCGTTATGCTGGACTCAGGTGGGGGAGAGGAGCATGTACGGGGCAGATTTTGTTCAGGAGACTTTGGAGAAGATTCGGGTTCTCAAGCTGAACATTAAGGAAGCTCAGGATCAGCAGAGGAGTTATGATGATAGGAGGAGGAGAGATCTTGAGTTTCAGGTTGGAGATAGAGTGCACCTCAAGATGGTCATGTTGCGGGGTCCGAACAGGTCATTGACTGACACTAAGTTGAGTCTGAGGTATATGGGTCCGTTCAGAGTGATTGAGAGAGTCGGACCAGTGGCATATAGACTGGAGTTACCTGAGGTTATGCGAGCATTCCATAAGGTTTTCCATGTGTCTATGTTGCGGAAGTGTCTCCGTGAGGATGATTAGTTGTTGGCTAAGATTCCTGAGGATCTTCAGCCTAACATGACTTTGGAGGCGAGACCAGTGAGGGTTCTCGGGAGGAGGATCAAGGAACTTTGGAAGAAGAAGATTCCTTTGATGAGAGTCCTTTGGGACTGTGGTGGTGTTGAGGAGCAGACTTGGGAGCCTGAGGCGAGGATGAAGGCAAGGTTTAAGAAGTGGTATGAGAAGCAAGCCGCGACTTGAGCTTGCCTAGCCTGGTCCCGTCTGTAATCTGTGGCTGGAGCGGGAATGGAATATTCCAGCCCATTTCTCTTGTTTACTTTGTCGCTTGGGGTGGTTGGTTGTGCGACTAAGTAACAAGATGAGGTGGTGTTTGGGGTACAAAGTTTCCGCAATGCAGTGTTTTGGAGGAAAGTTTCCTGAATTCAAAGTTTCTATAAGGGGAAAGTTTCCAGAATTGGTAAGTGCTAAAAATGGAAAGTTTTATGTGAGTTAGAATTTGTCCATTTTTGTTGGTGGAGAGCCTGGGAGAGGGCTTTTGTGGCCTTTGTGGCGGGCTGTTTAGCCGTTCTGTGGCCTTTGTGGCGGGCTGTTTAGCCATTGTGTGGCCTTCGTGGCGGGCTGTTTAACCATTGTGTGGCCTTTGTGGCGGGCTGTTTAACCATTGTGTTGCCTTTGTGGTGGGCTTTTTAGCCATTGTGTGGCCTTCGTGGCGGGCTGTTTAGCCATTGTGTGGCCTTCGTGGCGGGCTGTTTAGCCAGAGTGCATGTTGAGGCGGTCCTTTGGGACAGATGGTCTTCGTGACGGTCCTTCGGGATGAGTGGCCTTGGTGGTGGTCCTGTTGAGGACATTTGTTTGGCCTTTGTGGCGGTCCTTTTTAGGACATTTGTTTGGCCTTGGTGGCGGTCCTGTTTAGGACATTTGTTTGGCCTTTGTGGCGGTCCTGTTTAGGACATTTGTTTGGCATTTGTGGTGGTCCTGTTTAGGACATTTGTTTGGCCTTCATGGTGGCCCGTGGGGCAGTGAGATGATCCTTGTGTGGTCATGAGGTATTCCAGTGACGGGATATGTGGTTGGTAGGACATTGTGTTATCTTACGCGAGCCAAGGGATGGGAACCTGGTTAGGGATAGGATTCAGACGTGTTCAGAATTGTTTGCTCGCGACTCTTGGGGTACTTCGGTTCTCCTAGTACCACCATATTCCAAGACTTTGTGGCTTCGGAGTGTGGTTGGTATATCGACTTCGGATGACGATCCGAAGGCACGCTGTAGGGTGACGACCCGAGAGACGAATATTGGATTTCTCTTTATACATTATGGCATGCGGGTTTAGGCCCGATGAGGAGCCAACATTATGGCATGCAGACTTAGGTCTGATGAGGAGCTAACAAAAACTCAAGGTTTAGGCCTGTGAGTAAAGGAAAGTCCAAAAGTTGAGAGCAAATAACGCCTGGAGCGTGAGTCTATCACCTGGAGGTGACCTTTCGTATGTCGGTCGGAGGAGTGCGGGCCGTGGAGTCGGTAGCACATGAGTCCTTGGCTGAGTGTTGTTCGAGATTCGAGGACGAATTTATTTTGGTGGGGGAGAATTATAACGCCCGCGAACCAAACTTAACGTTTTAGAGGTGGATGTCAATCGACACTCATGATGGTGTCGGTCGACACCACTTATTCTGGTTCGACCAGCTCGATTTAATTATCGATCTGAACCGGTTTGGTATAGGAAAAACCATTGGACCGGGTTATATAAAAGAATTGTCGACCAGAAGGGTTTTGGAGTTTTATTTTGTCTGCCGCTTTGTGGTTTTTAAGAAAAATACAGAGGGACAGGAGAGAAACTGTTCTTGAGGTTTTAGAGAGAGATTTGTGAGATTTCTTGGCTGTTCTTGAGAGATTTAGAGCTAGCAAGGATCTAGAGGCTTGCTAGGAGGGTTGGATGCGTTGCTTTTGGTCTGAATCTTCCTGCAAAGAGGTGAGTGCATGACCATGGCTAATCTAAGCCCTTGATTTCCTTGTTCTTGCTTGTTTGTTGTTGTTTTGTGTGTTTTCTTGCTGGGGATTGGATTATACAGGTTCCTAATGATGTTTCCGGCATGGGTTTTGAGTATTGGATGATTTGGAGGAGATTGGGAAGCCAGATTTGACTCTCGGCTTCGTGCGGATCGCAGTTGCAGGTGGAGTGTCGATCTACACCACTTGGTGTCAGTCGACACCGACAAAATGGGTATCGATCGACACTGTAGGGTAGTGTCGGTCGACACCAAGCCAGTGTCGGTCGACACTAGGCTGGTGTCGGTCGACACCTCCCTTCCAGTGAGACGATCGTTTTCCTGGTTTGTGTGTTTTGTTTGTTGATTGTTTGGAACATTGGATTCATTGTTGCTTGTGTGTATAGCCCAGTAGATGGGAGGTTTGCCTCACTGAGTATTTATCAAATACTCATGCATCTCAATTTGTGTTTGTGGTGCAGGTAAAGGCAAAGTGTGATCGTGGAATCAAGGCAATGAAGAGGAAGATGTTCTAGGGACTCGATTGGATGTTGTCTGGCACTGCTAGGTTGCTAGAGTTGGGTCATTAGAAATATTGCTAGGTTGCCGGTTCTATGCTTTCTTGTTGTTTGGTATTTGGATATTGTTATGATTATGATATTGGTTTATTATTGGTTATTTATTGGTATTGGTTATTCCGCTGTTGGTTGTGATTGTGGTTAGGTGACTAGTGGGTATGGGATCACTAGTTGTAGTTTATTATTATTATTATTATTATTATTTATTATTTAAAAAAAACTGGTCAGGTCGTTTCAGAGACAGCATGTGTCGATACATTCTTTCTTCGGTATGGAATCTGCGAAGGTCTCATTATGTGACGCCAAGAATTGCGATCTGCAAAAAAAAACAAAGCTATGATCAAGAATTCATATCGCTGTTAGGTCTGTTTATATAGGAAGATGGTATGTATATATTCTCTAAACTAAAAATGTACTAATTGTTGATATATACGAATATTAACTTATCTTTCTATATATCCTCTTAACTTTTTTTTAGGCAAAATCATTTGTTATTTATCTTTCTAATTACGTATACGAATATTTGATACAATTTTTTAAGTTTTACTTTTTTGAAGTTCATCAATATTTTATTTAATTATACTTTCATATTCCTACATATCAATATAGGATTTAAATTTAAGCATTACTTTATTTATATACTATTGGTCTGATTAATATAACATATTTATAGTTACAAACAAATTATATAAACCTATTAAATCTTATGATTTATTAGCAACATTATATTATTAATATAGGTTTGGTTGTATTTACATATAGTAATCATTATTAAAAAGCTATTTCAATGTTTCATCGAAACCAAATATTGAGAAACTAATGAAAATGATAAAATCTCCTATAAAAATTCTATAACGGATTATAGTAACATCATGACCATAACTATTAAATAAAGTAGGTATTATTAAAAAATAAAAATATTAATTATAAAATGATTTTCGAAAGTTAATCCTTTGTCGTGTTAGATCTTTGAATCCATAACTTATTCTTCTCACACCATTTAGATCAAGAGGCAGCCTGATCATATGTGTTAATTGTCTCATTGATAGACATCAAATTTTGATTCCTCATTCTTTGATTTCAATATACCATCTTCACCGTCAACAAAGGAACTTTGAACGGTAAGATGCGCCATGAGTGTTCTTCGGAAGATCTTGATTCTTTCATGGTTTTTCTAGATTTTTTTTGTTCTGGTTCCGGAATGCTATCCTCACAAAAGAAAATCAATTGTTCTGGTTGAAGTTGCGTACGAAGCGCATATTCATCAACTCTTGAACTTTTCTTGGTAAATCGACGAACTTCGATTGAACGTTTCATTATAATTCTTCAAATATGCATTTAAAACATGTGAGTATGAAATTACAACGATTCAAAATATTGTAAAAAGCTTTAATTTTGCGTTACCTCTTACGTCAAGCAGCAATAACTCTATAGATGGCTTTTTTTTGTTCCGAGTTGACATGGTATAATAATAAGAATTATATATATATATATATATATATATATATATATATATATAACATGAAGAAGATAAGTTTTTAAATCCAAAAATATTGTATTTCCTCAAGCTTCGTAGTGAATTTTGTCAATATTCAATTTTAACATTAAGTTATTAATTTAATTATACTTATTTAGATAAACGCGAATGTTCATTTTCGTAAATTTTCGTAATGAATATTCAGGCTTCGTAATGAATATCCAGGCTATTAACTTTTCCATTTATTTTAACGTATTAACGTTCTTTTGAACTTTAAAAAAAAAAAGTTTAACTTTTGGATCATTCTTGTCTTTAATTATAATAATAGTTACTTAATTATACTAAATATCAATATTTCCAAAACTATTGTATACCATGATTATTTTATTTATGTTAAATTATATATATATAAATCTTTGTTTAAAGTGACTGAAATGGTTTGAAATTTTTTAAATTTCTCTAAAAACATAATCCCATTGAAAGTATAAATAAATAAAAAGCAATAACAGAACGGAAAAATGATCTGAAGTGATGGAAATTGTTCAGTCTTTAGATTCAATTTTGATATTTTTCCTTGTCTTCATGCTATGACCCCCGACCGACACAACATCGGTTTCTATATGATCTCTCTTAGACGAAGCCAAACTCGATTCAGCTGGGGCGATTTGCAACTTATGATCATTCGTATCCGAAGTAATATTTGAAAGCTCAATCCTTCCATAGAGTTCCTACAATTAAATTTTATACATTAAGATTAAAAAACATTTAAATGATATAATATTAATAATGGTATTATGGGTTTTTGTTTTTACTTTAGTACCTTGCCGAATTGAATAACCATGTCATCCTTTTCCCAAAACTTTTCAACAACATAAGTAGATTTGTCGCTCTTTAAATTATCGATTGTAATCGAAATTTTAAACAACATAGTCTTCCCTACTAAGACCGAAAGAGATTCCGGAATAGCTGCAATATCCTCCTGACCATAGGTAGAAACATGTTTCAATTTTTGTTTACATATTTTTAAAACTAAACAGAGGTCAAATGTTATATACTTACTTTTGACTTTTCCAAAGCCAGTTCTTCGACTTTTTTTCCAATAAATAGTTGAGCAAGACCGACATGAAGTATGAGTTTATACCTTTCAAACAGTTCTACATAAATTATAATGTATAAATAGTTCCAAATAACAAATCTTAAGAAACATTTTAACAATTCAAGAGATTCTTACTTGTAATCAACATCTATAACATCAACATCACAAACCCCACAACTATAAAGTAGTTCTTTTCCAGATTGAGATTCTAGTGGGTACGGCTGCACCTTCTTATTGCAAACTTTACAGGAAAGATAATACCATTTAGGCAATACTTCAACAGAATAAATTGTGGCGATTGTCACACATGTTCGCGTCTATAATGAATTAACCAAACGTTTGTTTACTTAAACAATTTTTCAAAACAATTCAAATTAGATGATATCAATTAAATTTTTACAAACATTACCTCAAGTGCATAAACGATTTGGTCCATAGTAGACTTCTCGTTAATAATAAAAAACTCCTCATATAATGTCACCTTTGATTTTTGGGGACTTAGTTCATCCTCAAGTTGTACTAAATCTATAGCATCAGTGGGCAACCTGTAAAGTTATGATAATAATAAAAACATATAAACGTTTATAGCATGTATCGCCGAGTAATATAGAAGGGATATATATATATATATATATATATATATATATATATATTTACTTTTTTCGGAACGCTTCCACTTCAGGCATAGCTGGATTTATCATAATATCGGTAGAATTGAACGCATTGGAAATACTATAGTTCCATGAAATTTTGATTTAATTGGCAATGTTAGATTTAATAATCATAAGTTCGAAGATTATAAGAAAGTCAGAAATCACCTTTCCATTCCTTCAAGCATGCAAATCATACTACACAAACGACAACAGTATCTTGATGTTCTTTTATCTGTGTATCAAAGGCCTTTGCAAGATCACCCCACACAGTACAATTCAACTGGGTTCCACTATATTACGAATGTATGAATTAAGAATACATAATTAGACATTATATTCCAAAATAATTTTAACTATAAAGGGTATCTATTAAGGAATCATACATCAAATCTTGCAGATTGAAACTCAATTTGACGTTATCCTTCCCTTTTGTTTTGACGTTGTCAAGATTTCCTACACCAACGATCTGACCGATAACATCTACCAAAAATACATATAAATTAATATTTTCCTTTAAATAAAATATTAAATATGAATTTAACAACTCACCGAACAATACATTCTTGTCTAATTCTCCAGCCAATATAGAAGGAAAATTCTTAAAATATTTTTCTGGTACACGAACTGGAAATTCATCACATGGTTTCACTATGGTGGTTCTATAAAAGACGATTTTAAATCCCAAATAGCTTGTCTTATAACTACTATCATAATCTACTAAGTTGAATGTGTCAACTATCTTAGACTCGCCGACAACAAGTTAATTCTGAAATCTGCTGACCAAACCATCTTCAATAGATGCATGTATCCTTGTACCCTATATATAAGGTTTATAAGTTAGAAAGCTATTATCGAGATCTACTTAAATATGATATAGATACTAATTAAACTCTACATATAAATTATCTTATTAAATCTTACATCACTGTCAACGAAGACCATCTGTAGAGACTTGAAAGACTTCCAAAGTCTTATGATACGGACTCTAATTTTGTAATGATCGAGCGCAGGGTTGAGATCGTCTAGCTGAACAAAGGGACGAACATTCATCTTTTTAGAAGTCATATTGAGTTGTGCATAAGACTTTTTTAACACATTAGCGTATCAATATATATAGAGATGTTTTACAACCGACTTAATTTTTTAATAGAATATTTACTTTATTTTTTTAAAAGACGATAATGAAAAATAATGTAAATATATCATATACGAATATTTTAAATATGTTTACTAAAGTAAAAAGTAAATTTACATATTTATACTTCCATAATTTCAATGAAATATATAAAGTACTTATAAATTACTATATGTTGACATTCCAAATAAATATTTTTTTGTATATTATAATAACTGACTCTATTTACAATCATTTTGCAAATCACTACACAAAAAAACGTCTATAGGTCCGAATCATACGTTAAATTAGTTTGGACTGTATTTTAAAATAATTTATAAATTGAAATAATGTTATTCAAATTTAATATAACTCAGTATCTTTTAAAATCAAACATTAACCAAATATGTTTATCATTAGAAGAATTAAATACTCATAAAGGAATTTGATGCTTCTCAAAAGAATCCTCAACAGCAAGATGAATATAGGAGTCAAGTGCATCACTGTATTTTGGATGAGAAATAATTTTAATCAGTACTGCCCATATAAATTAACCATTAGACAAAAAAAGTTAATATTGTTAATTACCTTAAGTCCACAACGAAACGATAGTCCGTATCATCCAGAATTTTTATTCTGGTCACCCCATGATCAATGAGATTGTACCTAAATGTAAGTTTAGTTATAAACATATATATATATATATATATATATATTTATATCCACATATTAATATATTTAATAAAAAATGGTCCATAATAAGAAATTGATTTACATGTATTTAACTGTGAACTTCTCTATAACTATGAACTTCTCTATAACATAAATTTGATTCTCCGCCATATTAAAAGACAGAACACCACAAGATGATGCCGGGATGGTAGCATGTCCGAAGGAAATAACATAATAAAACTTTTTGATTTCTGTAGTATCTACTAAATAAAATAATTTAATATCGAATTAAAATCCAAATCCAAGATCACAATGTTTTAACGTATCATAAATTAATATTAATTTTTATAAAACCATACAATTTGAAAACGAAAATTAAATTTCCATATCAGTAAAGGCATCTAACATCTGCGTGACTTGAGGACATAGAGGATTGATCATGACACTCGTACAATTGTATGGTTGCCATCCATGTATCTAGATTTAGAAAATTTAATAATTAAATGACATTTTTAAAAATAAATTCATTATAATAGTAACAACAAGAATTTATTCGAAACTTTATTACTCTCAAGCTTGGCAAAGCGTATCACGCATATGATATCACTGACCCGATGTATCCAATGATCATAGAATGTGTTCGCGTAGTCCTTTGGCAAATGACAGGATAAACGATAACCCCTACAATTGTATTTCTTTGAGTATTTTTAAAATTAATGTGAATTAAAAACGTAAATCTTATAACATTAGAACAACTTAATCAATATTTTCTAGAACAACAAACAACTCATTCCATTCTTTGTATAGTGGGCCTTGTTCAAAGCTATTTCCAACACTAAACACTCTTCCGATAAGGTCTGCAAATATTTCTCAATAGTTAAAGTAATCAACCACTTCAAACTTATCTTACAATAAAACAATATATTGCTTCCCTTACCTACACAATAAGCGGAATCTAAATATCCACTTTTAATATCATTGAATGATACGAAAGAGTAAAATTGATTTGAAGACAAAGGAGGAATTTTCTTAAACCATGTCACGTCTCTCCAATGTATTCTAAAGCGATGATCAGTTGCCCTAAAAGCGCCATCAAAATTGCTTAATGAGAAACTTGATAACATTATCCATTCACCTTCTTCCAAATCGTTTATAAAGATGTCACGATAAGGAGAACCCATCAATACATGAATTTTTGTACGGTATGTTAACGTTATACATAAGTACGTAAAGATTAAAATAAATTTGAATGAACATTATATAATTTAAATTATACCTTCTAATCAACTACATTCAAGTCTGTTGATATGAAAAGAGGATGACGACACTCAAACTTCCTCAGTATTTTTACGTTGATTTTCCACTCTTGAAAGAAAGGGTTTAGGTCGTCCACATCGAAATAATAGTCTCTCTTCCCGATCCTATTTTTTATATCATTGGATAGAATTTTAGCCATTTTTTTTTTTGAAAGACCTAGACTTAAACGAAACTTACGATTCTGACTTTTAAAGGTATTTATATATACATAATACATAATATATGTTTTTGAGAAAATTTACATTTTAAGGTATTTTCAAACTTCCAATATTTATTTATTAGCAAAACTTAAATGGTAATTGTACAATTATCATCAAGTACAAATATATTATATATATTTCCAGAACTTTTAATAATTTCCATAAACATTTAGGGATAATCGAATAATTAAGTAGTGTTTTTCTTTTTCTGAATTTGATTTAAAACGTTTTTTTAAAAAAAAGATTATATTTCATTTTAAAATTTTATATTATATTCATAACTAATTTTGTAATTACCATATTTAGTTAGTTTGTATATATTTGTGCTATAATATAAATAAATATTTAAATCATACTATAATAAAATTCATGATGATTAGTTATTTAGTATAGTTTCAGAAATTATTAATTTTTATTTCTAACAGATTAATAATAATATCTGTGAGAATTTCTTTAAAAATAAAAATCATGTAAGATAATCACCAAATTTATAATATATTCAAATATAAATATATAAAATTAAAATCCAAGATCAATATCATAACGATTTAAAATTTAGCAAATTACACTTTAAAATCTTATAACTCAGTTCTCCATTTCGGCAAAGGAATCAAACATCTGCGTGACTTGAGGACACTTAGGATTGATCATAACCATTGTACAATTATCCACAGTTGTTGCCATCCATGTATCTACAATAACAGTATCTAATTAATTAACATATTTAATAATCTAAGCGATAATGTTTTTTGAAACGTGAACGAATAATACGAACCTTTTTGAGTCTCAAGTTTGGCAAAACGTAACACACATATGATATCACAAACACAATGAATCCAATCATTGATAAAGGCGTTCGCGTAGTCTTTTGATAAACGACATGACAATTGATCACCCCTAAAATTTTGCATCTTTTAGAATTAAAACAGAAATAAGTATGATAATATTTAAATTTAAAATTTTAAAAACAGAATGACTTACTCAATATTTTCCAAAACAACAAACAACTCATTCCAATCTTGATATGGTGGACCTTCTTCAAAATGATTTCCAACAGTGTACACTCTTCCAATAATGTCTGATCATAGATTTTTCATTAGAAGATAAATTATTAGAAATAATGAAATTTTATAATATAGTTTTTTTATCTCACCTACACAATAATCAAGGTGTAAAAATCCACTTTTGATATCATTAAATGATACAAAAGAATAAAACTGCTTGGAAAACAAAGGATGAATTTTTCTAAACCATGTTTCGTCTCCCCAATATATCATAAAACGATGATCAGTTACTCTTAAAATCCCATCAACAATGGTTAGTGAGAATCTTGATAACGTTATCCATTCACCTTCTTCAAGATCGTTTATAAAGATATCACGATAAGGGGGACGCATCATCACATGAATGTTTTTGCCCTACATATCCAAAAATTTGTAAGCATCATAAGTTTAAACAAAATTTATAAAAAACGCGATGTATACTGCAAATATACCTTATCATCAACAACAATCAAGTCTATTGATCTGAAAAAAGGATGACGGCACTCAAACTTCCTCAGTATTTTGACGTTAATTTTCCACTCATGAATGAAGGGGTTTAGGTCGTCAACATCGTAAAAATAGTCTCTCTTCCGGTATCTTTTTTTGATAGCATTGGATAGAAGGTTTGCCATGTTCTCAAAAGGCGAAACCTACGATCCTGACTTCTAAATTATATAAACGTAAATATATATAATATAATATAGTTAATTTTTGGAATTTTTTCATTTTACGATATCGTCAAAACTCCAAATTTCTTTATCATTGGATAAACTTAAATGGTATATATACATTAGATTACCTATTTCTTTCTAGAAAAACACTGAAACGACCTGACCCGTTTTTTTTAATAATAAATAATAATAATAATAATAATAATAATAAAAAACAACTAGTGGTCCAATACCCACTAGTCACCTAACCACAATCACAACCAACAGCAGAATAACCAATACCAATAAATAACCAATAATAAACCAATATCATGATCATAACAATATCCAAATACCAAACAACAAGAAAACATAGAACCGGCAACCTAGCAATGTTTCTAATGACCCAACTCTAGCAACGTAACAATGCCAGACAACATCCAATCGAGTCCGTAGAACATCTTCCTCTTCATTGCCTTGATTCCACGATCACAATTTGCCTTTTCCTGCACCACAAACACAAGTTGAGATGCATGAGTATTTGATAAATACTCAGTGAGGCAATCCTCCCATCTATTAAGCTATACACACAAGCAACAATGAATCCAATGTTCCAAACAATCAACAAACAAAACACACACACCAGGAAAACGAACCTCGTCTCACTGGAAGGGAGGTGTCGACCGACACCACCCTAGTGTCGACTAACACTGGCTTGGTGTCGACCGACACTACCCCACAGTTTCGATCGATGCCCATTTTGCTGGTGTCGATAGACACTCCACCTGCAACTGCGATCCGCACGAAGCCGAGAGTCGAATTTGGTTCCTAATCTCCTCCAAATCATCCAATACTCAAAACCCATGCCGGAAACATCATTAGGAACCTCTATAATCCAATCCCCAGCAAGAAAACACACAAAACAACAACAAACAGGCAAGAACAAGGAAATCATGGGTTTAGATTAGCCATGGTCATGCACTCACCTCTTTGCAGGAAGATTCGGACCAAAAGCAAAAATCCAACCCTCCTAGCAAGCCTCTAGGTCCTTCCTAGCTCCAAATCTCTCTCTAAAACCTCAAGAACAGTTTATGTCCTTTCTCTCCGTATTTTTCTTAAAACCCACAAAGCGGCAGACAAAATAAAACTCCAAAACCCTGCTGGTCGACAATTCCCTTATATAACTCGGTCCAATGGTTTTTCATAAACCAAACCGGTTCAAATCGATAATTAAATCGATCTGGTCGAATCAGAATAAGTGGTGTCGACTGACACCACCATGACTGTCGATTGACACCCACCCCCAAAACGCTAAGTTTGGTTTGCGGGCGTTACAATTCTCCCCCACCAAAATAGATTCGTCCTCGAATCTCGAACAACACTCAGCCAAGGACTCATGTGCTACCGACTCCCCGGACCGCACTCCTCCGACCGACATACGAAAGGTCACCTCCAGGTGATAGACTCACGCTCCAGGCGTTATTTGCTCTCGACTTTTGGACTTTCCTTTACTCACAGGCCTAAACCTTGAGTTTTTTTTGGCTCATCATCAGAACTAAGTCTGCATGCCATAATGTTGGATCCTCATCGGGCCTAAACCCGCTTGCCATAATGTATAAGGAGAAATCCAATATTCGTCTCTCGGGTCGTCACCCTACAGTGCGCCTTCGGATCGTCATCCCAAGTAGATATACCAACCAAACTCCCAAGCCACAAAGTCTTGGAATATGGCGGTACTAGGAGAACCAAAGTCTCCCAAGAGTCGCGAGCAAACAATTCTGGACACGTCTGAGTCCTATCCCTAACCAGGTTGCCTTCCCGTGGCTCGCGTAAGACAACACAATGTCCTACCAACCACATATCCCCTCACTGGAATACCTCATGAACACACAAGGATCATCTCACTTCCCCACGGGCCGCCACGAAGGCCAAACAAATGTCCTAAACAGGACCACCACAAAGGCCAAACAAATGTCCTAAACAGGACCGCCACAAAGGCCAAACAAATGTCCTAAACAGGACCGCCACCAAGGCAAAACAAATGTCCTAAAATGGACCGCCACAAAGGCCAAACAAATGTCCTCAACAGGACCGCCACCAAGGCCACTCGTCCCGAAGGACCGTCACGAAGACCATCTGTCCCGAAGGACCGCCTCAACAGGCACTCTGGCTAAACGGCCCGCCACGAAGGCCACACAATGGCTAAACAGCCCGCCACGAAGGCCACACAATGGCTAAACAGCCTGCCACAAAGGCCACACAATGGCTAAACAGCCCGCCACGAAGGCCACACAATGGCTAAACAGCCCGCCACAAAGGCCACACAACGACTAAACAGCCCGCCACAAAGGCCACACAAGCCCTCTCCCAGGTTCTCCGCCACCAAAAATGGACAAATTATAACTCACATAAAACTTTCCATTGTTAGCACTTACCACTTCTGGAAACTTTCCCCTTATAGAAACTTCGAATTCAGGAAACTTTCCTCCAAAACACTGCATTGCGGAAACTTTGTACCCCAAACACCACCTCATCTTGTTACTTAGTCGCACAACCAACCACCCCAAGCGACAAAGTAAACAAGAGAGATGGGCTGGAATATTCCATTCCCGCTCCAGCCACGGATTACAGACGAGACCAGGCTAGGCAAGCTCAAGTCGCGGCTTGCTTCTCATACCACTTCTTAAACCTTGCCTTCATCCTCGCCTCAGGCTCCCAAGTCTGCTCCTCAACACCACCACAGTCCCAAAGGACTCTCATCAAAGGAATCTTCATCTTCTAAAGTTCCTTGATCCTCCTCCCGAGAACCCTCACTGGTCTCGCCTCCAAAGTCATGTTAGGCTGAAGATCCTCAGGAATCTTAGCCAACAACTGATCATCCTCACGGAGACACTTCCGCAACACAGACACATGGAAAACCTTATGGAATGCTCGCATAACCTCAGGTAACTCCAGTCTATATGCCACTGGTCCGACTCTCTCAATCACTCTGAACGGACCCATATACCTCAGACTCAACTTATTGTCAGTCAATGACCTGTTTGGACCCCGCAACATGGCCATCTTGAGGTGCACTCTATCTCCAACCTGAAACTCAAGATCTCTCCTCCTCCTATCAGCATAACTCCTCTGCCGATCCTGACCTTCCTTAATGTTCAGCTTGAGAACCCGAATCTTCTCCGAAGCCTCCTGAACAAAATCTGCCCCGTACATGCTCCTCTCCCCCACCTGAGTCCAGCATAACGGTGTACGACACGAACTCCCATACAAAGCCTCATAAGGAGCCATGCCAATACTCGCCTGGTAACTGTTGTTATAAGCAAACTCTACCAAGCTCAAGTGATCTTCCCAATGGCCACCCCAATCCAACACACACATCCTCAACAAATCCTCCAACGTCTGGATTGTCCTCTCTGACTGTCCATCTGTCTGGGGATGATAAGCTGTACTCATATGCACCCTTGTGTCCATCTCTGCCTGAAATGCCTTCCAGAACACCGAAGTGAACATGGAATCCCTATCAGACACTATGCTCGCTGGCACCCCATGCAACCTGACTATCTCCTTCACATACTTCTTAGCCAAGACTGCTGCTCCATCAGTCTTCTTAATGGCCAGAAAATGTGCCGACTTAGTCAACCGGTCCACAATGACCCAGATAGCATCAAACGTCCTAGACACTGGCAAACCCACCACGAAGTACATAGTAATCATATCCCACTTCCACTCTGGAATGGGAAGACACTTCAGCAAAGCACCAGGTACCTGATGCTCAGCCTTCACTAGCTGACACACATCGCACCTCGCAACCCAACTAGCCACATCCTTCTTCATCCCGACCCAGTGATAGTACGTCTTGAGATCTCAGTACATCTTAGTCGCTCCTGGATGAATAGAAAACATGCTAACATGAGCCTCTCCTATAATCTCCTGCCTCAACTCCTCATCCTTGGGCACACAGATCCGCTCATGCACCAGAATAGTACCATTAGCCGAAACCTGATACTCCGAGTCAACATCCTTTGAGGCATTCACCAGCCCCAAATCCGACTCCTGAGCCAACCGCACTCTACTCAACAAATCTGCTCTATCAGCTGCAACCAAAATCAATGGCTCCTGAAAAACCGCACACAAACTCAATGCACTGATCTCTCCTACCAGAGAATCCATATCCTGCTCATGAGCCGAAGCCGCCCGCTTCCGACTCAAAGCGTCTGCAACCAAGTTAGCCTTACCGGGATGATAAGCTATCTCAAGATCATAATCCGCCACCAGCTCCATCCACTGCCTCTACCTCAAGTTCAGCTCAGGTTGAGTGAATATATACTTCAGGCTCTTATGATCTGTAAACACCTGTACTTTTGCACCATAAAGATAATATCTCCAAATCTTTAGGGCAAAAACTACAGCACCCATCTCCAAGTCATGAGTAGGATAGTTGTCTTCATGCTTCCACAACTGCCGCGAAGCATAGGCAATCACCTTCCCATGCTGCCTCAACACACACCCCAGACCAACTCTGGATGCATCTGTATAAACCACATAGGATTCTCCCTTCTCAGGCAAAGCCAACACCGGAGCAGTAGTCAACATCTCCTTCAGGCTTGCAAAGCCCTCCTCACACTCTTGTGACCAGACTAAAGGAACATCCTTCCCCATCAACTTAGTCATAGGACGTGCTATGCCTGCAAACCCCTGCACAAATCTCCTGTAATACCCTGCCAACCCGAGAAAACTCCTGATCTCTGTGGCATTTTGCGGTCTAGGCCAATCCCTGATAGCCTGAATCTTCTCCGGATCTACAGAAACCCCATCTGCAGACACAATGTGACCGAGAAAAACCCATCTCACACTGCCACAAACTACACTTGCTCAACTTAGCAAACAACTTCTGCTACCACAGCTTCTCCAGAACTGCCCTCAAATGCACTGCATGCTCTTCAAGACTCTTAGAATAAACCAGGATGTCGTCGATGAAAATTATGACAGACACGTTCAGAAACTCCTGAAACTCGTTGTTCATCAATCTCATAAACGCAGCTGGTGCGTTAGTCAATCCAAACGGCATCGCCACAAACTCATACCCATACCACGTCCTTGTACTTGACGAACAACACCGATGCTCCCCACGGTGAAGTGATAAGACGTAAGAATCCCCAATTTTATTCCTCAGCTCTACTTGACTAATAATCAAGTATGCTGACATCAACTCACCCCACCCGGATATCTACACCTCTTGTCCATCCAAGAACCTCTAGTAACTTGCCTCTTAGAGAAACTTCCACAAGATAGCTTATTAGAAAGTTAGCTTTTCGCTTAGCAATTCTCCACAGCAAATCATCCATACGAGCGTAATAAAACAAACAAGTACCATACGTTTTGCACATTCTAACTCACCGCATCAAATGCTTTGCAAGCCGCCAACTAAAACCACTTGCCTTATTTCCCACAGCAAGCTTACCAAAACCTTGAATCTAGCAACCTTGTCCATCTCCAATGAATGTAATCCAACATCGTCGCAACGATTAGATTATCCTGCCATGAAGGCTTCTCGTGAACTTATGTATCTGGCAAACATGCCTTTCCCGGCTCAAACATGCTGCAATTCCCCTTCCCGGGACTCCAGCACCACCGGCCTCATAATCCTGGCGCAACAGCCACACATTCATAACCGCTCCGGTCAATAAAACCCTGGCCCATTGGTCAACACATCTAAAACCCGAGATTAAACTACCGTCAATCCCATGAGGTCTACATTCAATCGGTTTGTTTATACTCACGTCCTAGGTATTGCTTGCTCCCAACTTTCCACCCTTAGGTCGCAACCTTCGAGCCATACCGATCTCACTCTCAGACCATTGTCTTCGAGTTATACCGTCTCACTCTTGGACCATAATCCTCAAGATCTCAGTATTAGAGGAACTAATCATCCCCTCAGGAGAACATCATCCCCTCTGCCACTCTCGGAGCCCACAGCCCCTCGAGCTATCGGTATTCTGGGAAAACCACCATCCCTTCAGGAACAACAATCATTAACGACTATAAACATCTTCTGACCAAAAGTACCTCCTCTGGTCCGAGTATAACATTGCAATGTTACACTTGCCCACTCAACTTCTAACATCCAACTGGATTAACCACCAAACAGCAAAATATCTGCTCCAAAAACATATGTCCACCTATCCGCCTCTCTTGGCTCAACAATTCTCGTGAAGCATCTCGCACCAGTCATCTACAACTGTTCCATCTTCCTAACATAAGATGGAAAAATCCTCAACCTCATCAGCCCTCGGCTGCACCCCGCCACATCCGGTACAACTGGAGCCTGCACTGGTACCCCTCACGGTCACCGCTCCAACAGCACGTCAACAGATCCGCCAAGCGATCATCTCGACCCTGGGCTTCACCCGCTGCAACCCCACACCTGAGTTCCCAGCACATCCGGCACACTCACCAGCTGAAACCCTCTCTGGTCCCTCCTGATACGCTTGCGACCCTCTGACATACCTCCTCGTGGAACTCTAGACCACACACTCGCTGGCCTCGGGAACTCACCCGAACACGGCCACGACAACGCCCACGTCCACGACCAGCAACTCAAACACCTTTAACCACTGATCTTCCAAGAACAAAGGCTAACAAGCATAGAACAAATCAAAACCACACAAAGAAACATAACAATAACTCAATGTGGAATCTCAATGAAGGCTCGAAGAGGATGTTCTAGGACTCCATGCCACACACAATTTACTAACTCACATAATCAATCAAGACATGCAATCCCAAACATCACAACAGAAGCCTAGTGAACCCAAACCTAGAACCGTAAGGGCTCTAATACCAAACTGAAACGACCTGACCCGTTTTTTTTTTTAAACAATAAATAATAAATAATAATAATAATAATAATAATAATAAACTACAACTAGTGGTCCCATATCCACTAGTCACCTAACCACAATCATAACCAACAGCGGAATAACCAATACCAATAAATAACCAATAATAAACCAATATCATAATCATAACAATATCCAAATACCAAACAACAAGAAAACATAGAACCGGAAACCTAGCAATGTTTCTAATGACCCAACTCTAGCAACCTAGCAATGCCAGACAACATCCAATTGAGTCTCTAGAACATCTTCCTCTTCATTGCCTTGATTCCACGATCACACTTTGCCTTTACCTGCAGCACAAACACAAATTAAGATGCATGAGTATTTGATAAATACTCAGTGAGGCAATCCTCCCATCTACAGGGCTATACACACAAGCAACAATGAATCCAATATTCCAAACAATCAACAAACCAAACACACAAACCAGGAAAATGAACATCGTCTCACTGGAAGGGAGGTGTCGACCGACACCAGCCTAGTATCGACCGACACTGGCTTGGTGTCGACCGACACTACCCCACAGTGTCGATCGATGCCCATTTTGCTGGTGTCGACCGACACCAAGTGGTGTAGATCGACACTCCACCTGCAACTGCGATCCGCACGAAGCCGAGAGTCAAATCTGGCTCCCAATCTCCTCCAAATCATCCAATGCTCAAAACCCATGCCGGAAACATCATTAGGAACCTGTATAATCCAATCCCCAGCAAGAAAACACACAAAACAACAACAAACAAGCAAGAACAAGGACATCAAGGGCTTAGATTAGCCATGGTCATGCACTCACCTCTTTACAAGAAGATTCAGACCAAAAGCAACGAATCCAACCCTCCTAGCAAGCCTATAGATCCTTCCTAGCTCCAAATCTTTCAAAAACAGCCAAGAAATCTCATAAATCTCTCTCTAAAACCTCAACAGCAGTTTCTCTCCTTTCTCTCTGTATTTTTCTTAAAATAAAATGCAAAACCGGTGACAATTCCCTTAGATAACTCGGTACAATGGTTTTTCCTAAACTAAACCGGTTCAAATCGATAATTAAATCGATCTGGTCGAACCAGAATAAGTGGTGTCGACCGACACCACCATGAGTGTCGATCGACACCCACCCCCAAAACGCTAGGTTTGGTTCGCGGGGGTTACAATCTCTAGAAAACTTAACGACATTCTCAATTTTTAACATTAAGAGATATGTTATATTTAAATCTAAAATATCGTACGCAATGACATTGAAAATCAGGTGTTAGTTCTACGATAAATCTTTCTGCTTTTACGAATGCATTGAATATTCAGTATCCTAATCCACATAAGATGACAAGGTTGAAAAGAATGTAGATATTGAAGTCTAAGAGGGTGAAAAGAAAGAAAAGAGGTCATATGTCCAGAAAGGAATTAATTAGTATTTATGTAAATAAATAAATGCTAAGTAACTAATTCAATCGTTACTTTTGCAGAGAATTTACTTCTTCCAGGAGTACACGAAGATTTCGCATGTTACGTCGCAACTGATTCGGATACGAACGATGAAAGCGATTCTGATAGCTCTACTGATAAGAATTCATGTGAGATAAATGAAAACAATACGACATCTTACATATTTCTTGGGTTTTGTCCCATAAAAGCTAAGTTAAAAAAAAAATAGTATATCTCGATGCATATGTGAATGGTTATATGATAGTTTTGTAATTATGTATTTTTTTTAACTAATATATATTTAAAATATTAACAAATATTTTGTATAGGTTATTATGATGATGGAGATCCTTATTTTTTATGTTAAAAATGTGGACCATATATGTGGTATGGAGAACGGGTGAATAAACGGACTAAAAAGGCAAAGCCGGATTTTTCATTGTGTTGCCATCGTGGCAAAGTAATATTTCCTATGTTGAAGACTGCACCTAAATCGTTACTATCGTTGTATTATAATCATGACGACCGGAGTAAAAACTTCCATGATAACATACGAGCATACAACATGATGTTTTCGTTCATATCTCTAGGTGGTAAAATTAACCATTCCATAAATAATGGTAGAGGTCCTTATCTATTTCAGATGTGCGGGGAAAACTATCATCGTATTGGTGATATTTTTACCAGAACCTGGCAAGGAACCAATGTTTTTACAATTATATATACATGACGTATATAACAAAGTATCTAATAGAATTTCCGCATTTAGGTAATTATTAATAATGTTAAATATATATAGAAATATTTGTCATATTTTTTAAGTATGTAAAATATCTTTAATATTTGTTATATTTACTAATCATAATTATTAAATTTTTTAAAATTGGCATTAATATAGGACATCTGGATCTGCGGGAGATTTAAGACGTGAGATTGTTGAGCTTTTAAAAAAGACGCTTGATAGTCATAATCCGCATGTTAGGGCGTTTAGATCAGCACGTGAAAGATTTAATATAGAGGACGATAGCGAAGGTTTGCGATTGATGTTACCTTCGGAAAGGACCACAATGTGACCGAGAAAAACCCATCTCACACTGCCACAAACTACACTTGCTCAACTTAGCAAACAACTTCTGCTACCGCAGCTTCTCCAGAACTGCCCTCAAATGCACTGCATGCTCTTCAAGACTCTTAGAATAAACCAGGATGTCGTCGATGAAAATTATGACAGACACGTTCAGAAACTCCTGAAACTCATTGTTCATCAATCTCATAAACGCAGCTGGTGCGTTAGTCAATCCAAACGGCATCGCCACGAACTCATACCCATACCACGTCCTTGTACTTGACGAACAACACCGATGCTCCCCACGGTGAAGTGATAAGACGTAAGAATCCCCAATTTTATTCCTCAGCTCTACTAGACTAATAATCAAGTATGCTGACATCAACTCACCACCACCCGGATATCCACAACTCTTGTCCATCCAAGAACCTCTAGTAACTTGCCTCTTAGGGAAACTTCCACAAGATAGCTTATTAGAAAGTTAGCTTTTCGCTTAGCAATTCTCCACAGCAAATTATCAATACGAGCCTAATAAAACAAACAAGTACCATACGTTTCGCACATTTTGATTCACCGCATCAAATGCTTTGCAAGCCGCCAACTCAAACCACTTGCCTTATTACCGACAGCAAGCTTACCAAAACCTTGAATCTAGCAACCTTGTCCATCTCCAATGAACGTAATCCAACATTGTCGCAACGATTAGATTATCCTTCCATGAAGGCTTCTCGTGAACTTATGTATCTAGCAAACATGCCTTTCCCGGCTCAAACCTGCTGCAATTCCCCTTCCCGGGACTCCAGCACCACCGGCCTCATAATCCTGGCGCAACAGCCACACATTCATAACCGCTCCGGTCAATAAAACCCTGTTCCATTGGTCAACACATCTAAAACCCGAGATTAAACCACCGTCAATCCCTCGAGGTCTACATTCAATCGGTTTGTTTATACTCACGTCCTAGGTATTGCTTGCTCCCAACTTTCCACCAGTAGGTCGCAACCTTCGGGCCATACCGATCTCACTCTCAGACCACCGTCTTCGAGTTATACCGTCTCACTCTTGGACCATAATCCTCAAGATCTCGGTATCAGAGGAACTAAGCATCCCCTCAGGAGAACATCATCCCCTCTGCCACTCTCGGAGCCTACAGCCCCTCGAGCTATCGGTATTCTGGGAAAACCATCATCCCTTCAGGAGCAACAATCATTAACGACTATAAACATCTTATGACCAAAAGTACCTCCTGTGGTCCGAGTATAAAATTGCAATGTTACACCTGCCCACTCAACTTCTAACATCCAACTGGATTAACCACCAAACAGCAAAATATCTGCTCCATAAACATATGTCCACCTATCCGCCTCTCTGGGCTCAACAACTCTCGCGAAGCATCTCGCCAAGCGATCATCTCGACCCTGGGCTTCACCCGCTGCAACCCCACACCTGAGTTCCCAGCACATCCGACACACTCACCGGCTGAAACCCTCTCTGGTCCCTCCTGATATGCTTGCGACCCTCTGACATACCTCCTCGTGGAACTCTGGACCACACACTCGCTGGCCTCGAAAACTCGTCCGACCACGGCCACGACAACGCCCACGTCCACGACTAGCAACTCAAACACCTATAACCGCTGATCTTCCAAGAACAGAGGCTAACAAGCATAGAACA
Organism: Camelina sativa; assembly: GCF_030686135.1. NCBI lineage: Eukaryota > Viridiplantae > Streptophyta > Magnoliopsida > Brassicales > Brassicaceae > Camelina > Camelina sativa. The sequence continues at coordinate 23,811,945 of NC_141882.1, read as the reverse complement.
AATCAAAACCACAAAAAGAAACATAACAATAACTCACCGTGGAATCTCATTGAAGGCTCGAAGAGGATGTTCTAGGGTTCCATGCCACACACAATTTACTAACTCACATAATCAATCAATCAAGACATGCAATCCCAAACAACACAACAGAAACCTAGTGAACCCAAACCTAGAACCGTAAGGGCTCTGATACCAAACTGAAACGACCTGACCCGTTTTTAAAAAAAAAAAATAATAATAAATAATAATAATAATAATAATAATAATAATAAACTACAACTAGTGGTCCCATACCCACTAGTCACCTAACCACAATCACAACCAACAGCGGAATAACCAATACCAATAAATAACCAATAATAAACCAATATCATAATCATAACATTATCCAAATACCAAACAACAAGAAAACATAGAACCGGCAACCTAGCAATGTTTCTAATGACCCAAACCTAGCAACGTAGCAATGAAAGACAACATCCAATGGAGTCCCTAGAACATCTTCCTCTTCATTGCCTTGATTCCACGATCACACTTTACCTTTTCCTGCACCACAAACACAAATTGAGATGCATGAGTATTTGATAAATACTCAGTGAGGCAATCCTCCCATCTACTGGCCTATACACACAAGCATCAATGAATCCAATGTTCTAAACAATCAACAAACAAAACACACAAACCAGGAAAACGAACATCGTCTCACTAGAAGGGAGGTGTCGACCGACACGTAAACGAACTCGTTTACGTGTTTTAGCATTCCCATGACATCGAGCATAAAATAAAATTCCAACGGAAAACAACAATATAAAAAACATAAATAAAGTCGACATCTTCAAAATAGAATATCATCACATAAAAACGGATTTATCAAGATTAGTTGAATATAAACACTTACCTACACAACGGTTCTTCTCGTCAAGCGTCAAAATTGTCAGTACTTCGCGGATATGTTGGGATCATTATTGGTTTATCCTGGATCAGGATCTGAAACGTATGGTTTGAGTTCCTGAATGATTGTTGACCTTCAATCACTAAAAATCCATTAATCTCGTACGAGTCTCCTTCCTTGATTTTTCCATAGTATCTTGATACATAAAGATCCGCATTTATCTTGGCATCAATCCTATTTCCCTATAATAGAAACACAATTTAGCATTTAATTGTTTTATTTTTGTTGTATATCTCATTTGGTATTTGAAAATAATTACGGCAAATTGGGAAGAAAAAGAAAAATTACCCTCTCGTCTACCAAAATCAAACTTTGATAAAAAGGCTGTCCTTTAATAAAATGAGGTGGCCATTCTCTTAAAATTTTCACAGCAACTTCCGGGTTACGTAAGGTCGGATTCAGATCTTTTACGTACAGCACCATCCTGTTTGGGAATTTTTTCCTTTTTTTCTGAGTTTTTTAGAAGCAAGAAGAAGTTTGAAAGAGAAGTTCAAATATTACAGTAACTGATCTATAGTTCAAATATTCATAAACTAAAGAAGATAAGGATTATAAGAATCAGATTTCTAGGTTTGTGTGGATTGTATAAAACCTCGTGGTCTACAGAGGGAAAGCTGCATGTGTCTCTGTTCGATAAGAATGATCAATGTTTTATTTTTAAAATAAAATACTTTATTTTAAAAAAATTAACTGGACAGTTGAAACTCTAAATTTCAAATTGCATGTCTATCTTTGCATTTATCAACTTGCATGCTAACATTTTTTTATCAACATGCATTGGCCTTTCGTATATTTGTTACGATTTTTGCTGAACTTTATTGGAAACTTCAAAGTCTTTGTCTTTATATTTTTTTCTAAGTATTTAATATGTAGATATTTTTATCAAGATAATGATAAAAGAATAATCTTATGGATAATTTAACCTTCGATATATGTAAAGAAATTTAAACTGTTATCTATTTAAATTAAAAATTAGAATCCATATATCATTTGAATATAAAATATTAAAACCCCATAAAATCCATAGTAAGCAAAAACAAAATAAGAAGTCGCCAGTCTTCTATTTGCGAGTCCTCTGCCTTGGTCTCCTATAATTTAGTTCATAGGTATACATAAAAATTATAACGAATTTTTACAATGTTTTCATTTTATATATAACATGAACAGAGATGATAATCTTACAATTTCATCATTTTCGACTCATCTGCAATTTGCAGATTGAGTATTATTTCCGTACAAACTGTAGAAGATATACTTCTTATTCCTATAAAGTTAGAATAGAAATAATACTTTAATATTTGTTCAAAAATACTGAGCAATAAATATCATCAAATTAAATGTATACCTTGGAAAACTTCAATAACACCCCATCGAATAACACAAATTAAGTGATATCCGCGGTAAGATTTATAAGTATTGTAGAAATTTGCAGCCGATCTTTCGAATAACTCACACCTTATTAGGGTTCTACTAAAATGTCAAGAATTAAAACTTTATGCTTCAATATAATTCAAGATCATAATTTTGTATAATATATATATATAATAAGAGTATTTTAATTCACCTGAAATCACGTAGATCAAAAGATATTTTGTGGTTAATAGAGTTATCTTCTGCTCTGCTATTTATTGCAAGATTTTCTTCAGAACTTTGCATCTCAACGTTATCTTCATTCTCATCTAAATCTTGGATATATCTATCCTCATTATGATCATCGTTATCACTATTATCTGAATGGTATTTGATCTCATAAACGGTTTCTTCATCAATATCATCATATTCTTCATCCATTACATCATAAGAAACATCATCTTCTTCGTCGCTTCCTTCTTGTATATAATCAGAATCGTCCTGATCTCCAACATTACTGTCGTCATCAGATTCTTCAAAGACTGTACAATCTGTTTCTGAGTGGTCATGGTAAGATGCGTTTTTCTTTTTTTTCTAAACCAAATCGAGTACAATACTTTAACAACATACGAATATTGTCACTTTGTGATGCGTCATCAGATTTCTCATGATTTTTAGACTTATTGATCTCGTCTTTTTTTTTGGAATTTCCTGAAATTACAGCTGAATTCCCCAACATTGACAACCTCACCGATAACGTCTGTATAAAAATAAAGTTAGTTCAAATACAAATATTTACTAATAATAATTGACAACCTCACCGATGACGTCTGTATAATATCTAAAAACAACTCCTCACCGACTAAGTAATCTTCACATTGTGTACCATCATTAATGAGTTTTAAATCAACGAAATCATAGAAATCTTCCCCTCCAACAATTGAATTCTCTTTGATTGTGGTATTATACAAAATAACATTTTTGTAACGATGTGTGGTAGCTAAACATGAACCATTCTGCTCAACAACCTTAAAGTCTTCGAAATCGAGCCAATCACCAACGTTGAACTTGGAGACAAAACGATCATAAACATCTCCACGAAAGAAACATTGGACCTTTACACCCTGATAACACATAGTATTAATATTGTCACATAATATGATTTTATATGTCAAAATAATATGCTCAACGCTTGCAAATCAAAACTTTCAGGTATAACTGCATATACGCTTTATTTTTGGAATACATAATGAGCTAATTATTAGAATAAAGTAAATAACTTAATATCAGATAAGACCATCTCCAAACATGGACTTTTTTCTTCCCACAAACACAAAACTTTCACATGTATTTTCCATTCATATTTCGATGAATTCAAACGCGAAACATCATCGAAAAGGTTATACCTAACCATAGTTTTCTTTGTTATTTTAGGTTGAATGTCAAAAGAGTCGAATAGACGTATATATACATGTAATTTAATATATAAAAGTTATTTACTTTTTTTTTGATAAGTGATATATAAGAATATATGTTTACCATTTTTTAAAAAATATTTTGTATAGATCTCCAGACATAAATATCTTTATTACACTTCCATTTAGTTTAGAGATAATAGTAAACTTCTTAATGTTTATCATTACGACTTTTAATGCGTATATATATTTTCCATTTTTACATTAATCGTGATATTAAACTTTATTTTGTTCTGTTTTGAATATGGAATACTTCTTAAGTTTATCCACCCTCCTTGACATAACGTAAAATTAATAAATTTTAATATTCCATCAAAAAATAATTATTATTACATTTTAATAAATTCAGACTGAAAAAGTTATATATAAACCATTTTCATATACTTAATACGGGTACTTGATTCGTTTACTTCTATCATTCATATATACAATTTCGGTATTTAAATATACATTCTCACGATATATTGAAATTTATATAATGATGCAAGAACTTCAGCTTTTGGTCGATTGTATTGCTACTAATGTAACTTCGGTACGCACATTTTCATTGTTAACACGTCTCATCTCATTTACTTTAAGAACGTCATTATAAACACTGTCAATTTTAAAATTAAACTTTATAGGAATATTATTATTTCATAAATTATTCATCCATATAAAACAATACCAGAAAACAGCAATTATAAGATCTCAGAACATTCATCATATTATTCTCTAAAATATGTTCTTCTACTCGCTTCATGTCAGAAAATTTGCTACGACACCAATTATTTTTCCTTCCATATGCAATCTGTTTTTAAATAACAAAATATGTTAGATTAGATATAATAAAATCTAATTAGAATATATTTAAGGTAATTACCGTGTATCTTAAATAAAAAGGAAACGACTTAGATTCTTTGCGATAAATTCCTTCTCTGCAGATAATATCAAAGAATAGGGTTAGAGTTAAAGATTTACGAATAAACGCTAGTATCATGTTTTTGTAAAATGTTTAATATCAGGGTGACCTTTAGACACAAATTGTTATCGTGATAATACCAAACTAAGCAATTTTAACAAACGTTATAACATTATTAATGCTGTTTTAACATAAACAACTACCGAGAATAGCTATAAGACGTCATATTGCTAACCATGCATCTTTCACCTGCTGAATAATTAATCAATCTTAATTATGCTATATCCGTGAAAATAAGATTAAGTAATTTTGAACATTAACATTTAGTTAAATTAAGTTTATACCATAGATTTTGGGATACTATTAGCACCAATAATAGACTTTCTACAAAAAAAAAAAAAAAAAAAAAGAAAGTAAATACAAAATATTAGTATGATTTCTGAATCAAAAGTATAATATTAATAATCTTTCTTATAAAATTTAAACAATACATGAGTTTCAGCATACGAACATTGGTGGATTCACCTAAATAAAAACATTCGATAGACTTTGCCACCTCTACCTATTGATTTATATTTAATTATTAGAGCCAGAAACACATGAATAGATGTCAATAAAGATGATAGAATAATTTTCTATTACAATTACCAAACATCTTTCATTAATAGTAGCATCTTCCGAAGTGTTCCTGTAACTATAAACATGAGTCTTTTAATTTAGCAGCATCAAGGTATAAAGGAAATTAGTTTAGGTATACAAAAAATTATATATACCTAATTTTCTTGTGTGGGCACATAGAACTAAGATCACGACCATCTACTAACTCACCTGAAACATAGGAATTAGTATAATTTGATTAACAAATATTTTAATAATTCAAGAAAATATACCATATTATTCAATTAGTAAAGAAACAATACACAAAGTTTTGGTGATGCTTGAACTTGCGTTCCAAACAAATACTACAGAAAAAGGATATGAATAATTAGAACACAAACACGAATACAAAGATCCATATAAAAGATCATCAAGACTATAATACAAATATAAATTTGAGAACATGAGAGTAATTTAGGGTTTATTCTTTTTTAAAGATTTCGAATTATGGAGAATGGTTAGGGATGTACCTATTTATATTAACGAATAACCTATATTTTTAGGGTTTCAAAGAAGTCGGTATAATTTGGTTGGGTTTTCTATTAAGCTCATTATTATTTCAGGTTTTAGGGTTTTATAACTTATAGAAATCACGTTTTTGACGATTATATAGATTAGATAATTAAGAAAATTAATCTTTTTAATTTTTTTTAATTAATCTAAAGGGTATAAAGGTCCAATTTTGAATCTCATTAATGGCAAATTAGTAATCTTAAGTCTGAGGATGAATGTGGTGCGTTTCAACAACTTAAATAGAGAATAAAAGCTTGTCCGAATTTTTTTTAAGGGCAATTTCATTAAGGGTAAACGACGTCAATTTTTGTGAGAATAATTGTGAGCCATTTCGACTTTTTTTTAAGGGCAATTTCATTAAGGATAAACGACGTCAATTTTTGTGAGAATGGCTGTTAGCCATTTCGACTTCTCCTTTAATATATTAGATGCAGCATTTTATCTAGAGCATAGAAATAGAGGTAAAACAGAAAGAATTAAATGCAGCTTAGATGAGGTGGGTTTGAAACTAGAACTGGAAACAATTCTCATAGCGAGGAACAGTCAACAAGGTGAGCAGCCGATTACGGATAGTTTTGTCAATGAAACGAAGGAGACTGGAGGGTGGAGTAGGAGCTTCACTAATGTGGAGAACTTAGACTTGTAGGAGCCATTCTTATGTTGCCAAAGAGGTCGATCACCCCCAAGGGGTTGCACTGAGAGGCGGAGAGAGTGCAACTCATCCTCGAGTGCAATTTTTGTGAGAATGCAGTCGTCTGCGATGCAGAGTGAGAGCCTCAGCCACTGTACTCTGTTTTGGAATCCCCATATCAATACAACCTCGAGCTCCAAACAAGGAAAATAGTTGCCCAAGAGGGCACCAAACATCGAACCAAAATGAAGTATCAAGCCCGGATTTCACCTCGACTTTATGAAAGGAACTAGCCAAGTTTCGAAACTTCAGAATTTTCTTCCACATCCAGGAGCCACTGACACCTGTATCACGAACAGACCAGAAGGAATCAGCTCGGATGAGGTTGTGACGAACCCATCGGACCCACAGAGATGAACCATTAGAGACGAAACGCCATACAAGTTTCAGAATACTAACTGTATTTGTATCAAACAGACGTTGAAGACCCAAACATCCCTCATTTGTCGACTTACACACGTCAACCCAAGAAACCTAAGCTTTTTTGGAGTTTAAATTCGGGCCTGACCACAAGAAGGCTGAGAATAAGCTATCAATCTCTTTCAAACATTTCTTTGGCAAACAAAAAGCAGAGAGCCAGAAGTTTGTAAGGCTAGAGAGCACAGACTTGATCAACTAAAGACGACCAGCAAAAGACAGGAAACAACCCATCCAGGAGGTTATACGGAGGCGAATGCGTTCAAGGAGAGGCAAATAATCAGCTCTTGTCATTGACCCGGTAAGTAACGGGAGACCCAAATACCGGACATGAAGAGAGCCAACTGCAAAATGAAAATTTTGAAGGATTTCTTGATGTTGCTGTGGCGTTAAACCAGCCACGAAAAGAGTAGACTTCTCTAGACTGATTTTAAGACCATAGGCAGCCGCAAACTGATCAAACACAGCCAAAGTTTCAGCGACTGAGCGAGCACTCCCATCGGTAAAGACTAAAATGTCATCAGCAAAACAAAGGTGGGTAAGACCGAGGGCCTTACACCGAGGGTGATAGCCAAAGAGACGATCGACTGTGGCTTTGTCAAGCATGAGAGACAAGACATTCATGCAAATTAAATAACAAAAAGATAAGGAGACAGAGAGCAACCCTGACGCAACCCCCTGTTGCTTTGAAAATAACCGGCTAACTCCCCATTAACTTGAACTGAGAATGAAGCAGACCCAATGCAAATCTCGATCCAATGGATAAAAGCAGTAGGAAGATTGATGGCCTTGAGGATGTTGAGCAAAAAAGGCCACTGAACTGAGTCGAATACCTTGGAAATATCAATCTTCATCATACAACGAGAGGAGATAGATTCTTGATGATAATCCTTTACCATTTCCGAAGCTAACAGCAAGTTCTCCATCATAAGTCGATCTTTAATAAAAGCAGACTGGTTAGGAGCAATAAAGTATGGTAGAATAACCTTCAAATGATTTGCAATGATCTTTGAAACAACCTTGTAAAGCACGTTACAGCAAGATATAGGGCGATAGTCTTTCATTTCATTTGAATCCGCCTTCTTACGAATGAGAGCTAATATTGTCGAATTAACCCCTTTAGGGAGGAACTCCTTGAGGAAAAGGGATTGAACAACAACTGTAAAATCATTTCCCAAGATTGGCCAAGTTTGCTTGAAAAATTTGATAGTGTAGCCGTCTGGACCAGGAGCCTTACACCCTACCATTTTAGACAGAGTGGTGCGGATTTCCTCCGCTGAAATCAACCACAACAAAACAATGTTATCGGTATCAGAACAACGAAGTGGAACCAACTGCTCCAGCTAAGCAACACTAAGACAAACAAAATCAGACGGTGTATACGTGAGAGAATCCTCAAAAAATTTCACCGCCTCTTGTTTAATCTCAGTTTGAGATTTAGCAACCGTACCATCAGAGCAAGTTATCTTCCTTATTGTATTTAAAGTAGGCCTGGGCATTCGGGTTCGGGTTTTCGGGTTTACACCTATAGTACCCGATCGGGTTTTATATACTATCGGGTCGGGTTCGGATCGGGTTCCTTCGGGTTCGGGTTTTGTTCGGGTATACCCAAAACCCGAAGAACCCGATTGGATTGTCCAAAACCCGATTAAAACCCAATTAAGTTTAAACACCTAATGTGAATGACAAACACTTAACCTGAAATTTAAGCACTTAAATGCAATGTCAAATGTTCAAAGCAAAAGAAAAAAGAAATTCAAGTCTTCCAAAACATTCTACAAACAATTGAGAAAGAAATTCAACTTGAAATCTTCCAAAACAGCTTCTTTCATTCTTTGGTTGGTTCACTTCTCTTTTGCATCTTCCCTTTGGCATGTGAATAACTTAAGGTCCTTCTGAATCAGTTTCTGCTTCTAAAAAACAATTACAAGCATTGAGAGATAAGTTTATATTAACACCAAAAACTTTTAGATAGTAAGCACTAAGCAAGATAAGAAACAAACCTCTTTCAAGCTCATCCTCAAACTCAAAGTCAGCAAGAATTTGTGCATTTGTAAGCACAATATCTTCAAACTTAAGGTCTTGCTTGAGCCACTATTCTGTACACATCAAAATCTCCACCATATAGTGTGTGAGACAACTTCTATATGGGTTTATTATCCTTCCACTAGTGTTATGGGTTTATTATCCTTCCACTAGTGCTAAAAGCACTTTCAGAAACAACTGAAGACACCTGCATAACAAATAAATCCCTAGCCATCTGAGATAAAATAGGATACTTGCCATTGTTGACTTTCCACCAAGAGAGTACATCATACTCAATTCTCATCATCAATTCAGGATTCTCAACTTCTTCCTTGAGATAAGTATCCAATTCATTTGTGTTTCTAACTCCAATCTTTCTAAGCAATGTATCATACTTATGGTCCATTGGGTTGTATCCATCAAATTCATCCTCCATGGAGTCAAATACTCAGTCTGTTTGTCTATCTTGAGTTTTCTGAGTTGAAGACTGAGAACGTGAAAGTTCCTCATTTGCTCATGCATCGTATCTTGTAGTATATTCTTTATACATATCACGGATGATGCTCAAAACTGAATCATACAACGCCGTAGCTGTTACACTCTTTTCCCCATATAGCTCCTCAAAACACAAATTTGTATATTGCATCTTCTTTCTTGGATCGAAAACACTAACAATTACCAACATCTTGTTGATGTTCTGCAGGCCATCCCAGTACTTGTCGGATTTGTCAAACATCTTTTGTGCATTTACTTTCACGTCATTATCAACACTATGACAAAGCAACTGAAGCTTGGCTGCTATGTTAACTATCTCACCATAACACTTGTATGCATTCATAATCGTAGATGCAGATACAACGGATGTCGCATGATAGAAAACTTGGAGCAACTTCACTAACCTTTCAACCTTACGCCAATCATCTCTCTGAGGAGGTCCAATCTTTTTCACTCCATTCTCAGTCTCTAAGACATGATCATAATACAGCTTATCTTCAAACTCCATCCTATCAAATGCTCTTTTGAACTTTAACGCCCTATTCAACATCAAAAATGTCGAATTCCATCTGGTGCAGACATCTAGTGGCAAACTTCCTTTTGAAAACCTACCAGAATCTACTCTCAACTGAAATGACTTCCTCCTATTTGGTCCTGATCTAACATATGAGATTCCATTGCGGATTGTAGTCACACTTGAATCAATTTCAGTCAGTCCATCCTTCACTATCAAGTTAATGATATGTCCAACGCATCTCATATGCATAAATCTCCACCCAAAACCAGAGAATCCACCCGAATTGATTAAGAGAACCAGTATTAGCAGTTGCATTATCCACAGTCACAGTAAACACCTTTTCAATCCTCCATTCAGCAAGACATTTAAAAGTGTATTGGCGATTGATTTACCTCTGTGATCTTCAACATGCTTGAATCCTATAAGTAGCTTTTTAAACGCCTATTCTTATCAATGTAGTGGGCAGTTATAACCATATAACTTGAACCTGTGAATAGAAAAAAAAACATTGATAAGAATCTTTACTAATTTAGCAAAAACATTAATCAGAATAACTGCAATATGATTTAAAAAAACAGTACCAGTTACTGATGAAACCCATATATTTAAAAAACCTTGCATATTTTTAGATGATTCCACAAGGTTTTTGTCCCTGATTTTGTTGGACAGCTGAATTCCTTTCCACAATAGTTGCAGTTACATTTGTCACGATTGTCCTTCAATCTTGTGAAATGTTGCCATACATTTGATCTTGGGTTGAGAGTCTTTTGGGTCTTAGACTCAGGTTGCTCAGACTCTGATCCGCTATTACGAGTCTGATTCTTTTTGCTCCTTCGATTAGACTCGGGTGTTAGAAACTCTTCTTCGTCGTGTATATCTCTCTCGTCATCATCAAAATTTGGAGATGATGAATCCATCTGCAAATCATAAGTAACACTTTAAGAACTAATTTGTATTGCTTTTTCAAACTAAAACAAAACTCAGACCTAAACAAACTAAAATATAAATTAGAACCAATTTAGCAACTATAACCAAACAGATAGCTAAACAAACAGAGACGTAAACAAACTTCTAGGAATCCGTAACAGAGAGCTAAACCATCAGAGAGTTAAACAAACTTCTAGGAAACAGAGAGCTAAACAATTAAAAGTACACTAATGCATCATCATTATCAGTCAAGGAATCCGTGGAAAGGTTGGAAAAGAAACATTAAGAGGTCGATAGAATAGAAAAAGGTGAAACAAAAAATAAGAATAGAGCTTGACCATAATAGCCGTTGTGAATGGGTATATTCATTTCTCAACAACATAATGCAGCTAAAAAAAAGGTGACAAACAATAGACAAAGAGAGAAGTGGGCTACGAAATGCTCAACAGGTGAAACAAAAATAAGAAACGAATGACCCATGATATCAATAGGACTTGGTTAGATGCAAAGAAGGTTAAAAATCATGGCAAAAAGAAAGATAAGACCATTGTGATTAGCATAAGTCATAGTATCTCTGAACAACCCACTTAGAAAACTTCAGCTCCACGTTAGATCTCCCTCAGCTTATAACTACAATTTCTATTTGATTTACTCAGACATTCACACACAAAAATAGACCACAATTATACCAATCAAGAACAATCCGATAACACCCGTACAAAGCTGAAACTCACAGTAAAATCTATGAAAATCGTTTCAGCTAAACTTTGCAACCATTGGTATAGATAACAACAACACAACTGAGAACAGATTCAGTTTTACAATTAAGATACGAAGAGCTACAAAAACAAAATACCAATTTTGAAGATGAAGAGAAAGAAGACAAACCTTTGATTTCCTCCGTGAAGTTTCAGAAGGAGGAGAAGATGCGACAACGTGATTTGGTGTATCCAGTTTGACAATTTGGGGATAAAAACTGATTATATTTTTTTTTTAAGATAGGAAACCGAACAGTCTGCAATAAAAGAGAAAAGAGTAAAGTAAAGATTAGGGATTTAGGATTTAGAATATATATGTATATATGTTCGAATATGTATGTATATATATCCAGGTTAATCGGGTTTTACTTTGGGTTTCGGGTAATACCCAAACCCGATCGGGTATCCGAACTTTAGATACATTACACCCGATCAGCTTTTACATACTTCCCAAACCCGAGCCGAACCCCTTACTTCGGGTCGGGTTCGGGTTCGGGTTTCGGGTTCGGTTAATATGCCCAGGGCTAATTTAAAGTCTGTCGAGACTTAACAGTAGAGTGAAAATATATGTTATTTTTGTCACCAACTAACATCCAATGAAGCTTGGATCGTTGATGTAGAAAATTCTCCTCAAGATCAGAGACATGATCCCATCGTTGGAAAGCCTCAGCTTCAGCCGCTAGAGATACCGAAGTTGGGTTGGAGAGAGTGGCAATTTGACAATCACAAAGAACCTTATGAGCCTCCTCCACTTGCTCAGTGAGCCTACTGAGCTTCAGCCGACCCAAAGAACGCAAGAGAGGTTTGAGAGCCTTAAGCTTTTTAGTAAAACGAAACATTGCAGAGGTGGAATGGTAAAGACTGTCAGTAGTATCCCAAAAGGATTGCACGGTGGACTGAAAGTCCGGGAAAGACAGAAGAACATTAGAGAACTTAAATGGCCCTCTCGGTTTCATGATTTGAGTTCCCACAGTAAACCTACAACGAAGGTGATCAGAAACCCCACCCGAGTCAAAAACACCATAAGAATCAGCAAAACTGCGACTCCAAGCCTCACTGACCAAAACTTTATCCAACTTTTTACAAACAGAACCAACATCCCGCTTGTTACCCCATGTAAACAGAGGACCATGATAATTAATGTTCGATAAAGCACAAAGCCTAACCACATCTTGAAAATCCCTCATACCACTCGTGACAGTAGGGGGTCTTCAAAATTAGAATGATCCTCAATCAAGAGTTTCATTAAAATCACCGACAACTAACCAAGGTTTATTGGCAAACAATGGAGAGTCATAGTGACACTTAGATCAGACCACAGCTCCTTTCTTTCGTCACCATGGTTCGACGCATAGACAAAAGAAACAAAAACTCAAGAGTATCCCTCGACATGAGAATATAACAAGTAACGACCTGTCCACTCTTAAAAACTGAAGTAACTCGCACATCCTCCTTCCAGACCACCCAAAGTCTCCCAAGACGATTGAATTCATAATTTGTGATAGAAAACCATCCCCGAAACACTGAAGAAATGATTCGAGAGGCCTTATTTTCCTGGACACGTGTTTCCAGTAAGCATCCAAACTGTAAGGATTCAACTTGCACCCAATCACGAACAACAAAATGTTTTTTAGATTTGTTGAAACCTCGCATGTTCCAGAAAAAAACCTGACATTAATGAGATGCCAGGGGGACCATTCCTAGTCTGCTGAGAAAGAGACTCCGAAGATGACTTGGTTGAGAGCTTTGACTAACGTAGGAGAGAGGCGCGGACAGTGACACCCTATGAACCCTGTTTCACACTAACTCTGCTATCCTTCACAGTCTCAACAATGGGAACCGACAAAGAAGTGGAGTTAGGAATCTCCTCAGACTCTGCAGATTCTTATGAGCCCTCCCCTGCATCACCGAGAACAGAGAACCGAGACGCCAACATGGTATCAAGACCAACCGCAGGCGGAAGCACAACTTTCTCAGCGCTCTTACAACCTTTCCCAGGAGAGACAACAGACCAACCAGTTTGATCTTCGTTGACCTTTTGAGAGGAGACGCCAACTGTAGCTCAAAGAGCGGAACTAGGACCCGCAGGGTTAACAGTAGACTGTTGAGCCAAAACAATGGGAGGAGAAACAGCAGACTTTTGGGCCACCGTGTGAGCAAAAATCTCACCCTCCTCCACATCAGTAACTAATGTTTGTTTCTGAGACATGGGAGCTGTCACACAACCCTCAATTAAATGCCCCCACTTTTGACAACAAGAACAACAGGGTGGGAGCCACAGATACTGAAACTCAATAGTGACATCCTCCTTTGTATTCAACTGAAAACGAAACGAACTTGGCAAGGAGTTCGTTAAGTTGACCTCCACAAAAACCTTGGCCTCATCAAACTTGCTACAGTATAGGATTACCAATTAGGCTAGTCAAGAAACCAAGACCCTCCCAGGAGAACAGAGAATGAGGAACATTCTTTAAAGTTACCCACAGGGGCATTGATGTTATCACCGGCTGAGCGTCTTCTGGGTGAGGAGACCACTTAGTCAACATCATCGGAACACCCGCAATATTACACATTCCACGCCATAAAACACGTAGCCACGTAGCCTCATCCCAAATACGAAAACGAACCGAAGTAGCAGAGTTCTCATAGACATCAATAAAAAGAGCCTTGTTACCAAGCGGCCAAATCTTGTTAACAATGACATGAATCTTAGCAACATGAGGAGCCGTTGAGTCAAACCGACCAACCAAAAAATCATCCCAGAGAGGCACAGAGTCCTGAAGCACCGCATCAGGAACCGCGATCGTTGGAACCCCATCGACCAAACTAATATCAAAATCGTGTTTCTTAAGCAAAGGACGCTTAGTCACCACAGCAGCATAGGATTGTTGTTTATTATGAGTGGAAGAACCATCTCCCAGAGAGGAAGCCGATGCACCTGGCTCCGACATGGAGTCACACTGGCGGCGGCCATCAAGCGAACCCTAACGTGAGAGGAACAGAGCAAAACCTAGAATCGCCCTTATGATCGCACTTTCCTAAAATAACTTTTATATAGTTAAATTTTGTCCGTTTATCGTAGTTTAGACATCTGTTGGGTGAAAATCTCTTCTGTGACTATAACTCTTGAAAATCTCTTCTATGCTTTTCTAATCGCCCATGATTCCGTTGTGTTTAAGGGTGTTTCAAAGTGGATTCTATGTTAGTGATCTAATTTGATTGGCGACTTTTCGGGTACTAAAATCAAGTGTTTTATGCCCCACACAAAATATGAACAAGTTCTTTTTTTTTTCAACCAAACATTAAATAAATTGAAAAAAAAAAACTCCACGATTGGTCGTCCAAACAGGAGGGCAAGTGTTTACAAAAGAAAATTCAGAAAGTAAAGATCTTGAAGATCGGGCAAGACAGTCTACCCTAACATTGGACTCTCGGGAAATCCTGGACAGGGTGAAGGAAGGGAAGGGTGTTATGAGCGAAGCTAAATCCTCCAGTAGATTCGAAATGTGGGTCAATCATCGGGCTTCTGCACCATCGCAACTAACTCCGCACAATCCGTCTTGTACGCATGACAATCAATCCCAGCCGCCAACAGTGACTCCATAGCCCAGATCAATAGAATATCCATTGGCTCGGTCTCTGTTTCCTGAAAAACTTTTTTATTCCTATCTTTCCAAATTGACCATACAATCCAAGGGAGAAGGAAAGCTATATCTGTTGCCTCCGATTAGGATGACGTCCGCCAGAAAATAAAATCTAAATTCGCATAGGTTGAAGCATATGGAAAGCCATTAGGTTGTAATGATATTGGCGACAACTCCCATACACTTCTCGAACGAGGACACTCAAAGAGAGTGTGATTTATGGTCTCTGTCGCAGAAGCACACCGTTTACACAGAATATCACATCGGACACCCCTATGTGCAAGCCGTTCCATCATAGGAAGAGAACCAAGGACAATCTGCTTAAAGAAATATTGAACCTTCGGGGGAACCTAAGCCCGAAGAGCCATACACGTCGGCCCGTAATTAACGTCCGCTATCAACTCCCTGGCTAACCGCTAGCTTGATCTCACCGAATACTTCCCCGATTTAGTAAAATGCCATAATAACCGATCCGGTTTTTGAGTTTTACTGATCGCCAAACTCTGAATTAGCTGTATATCCTCCAGATCCATGAACTCTTCAGGAATAGGTAGATGCCAGTCATTCGTAATTGGATTAATTAAATGATTAACCATCAAATTCGGGTGCAGTAATCTCCCCCGACCATTAGCTGGTCTTGGTCGAATATTCGGTAACCACGGATTTCGCCAAACCGAAATAGAACAGCCTGAGCCTACCGCTCATCTTGCTCCTTGTGTCACCAAGTCCTTCGTTGAGTAAATACTCCTCCATGCAAAGGAAGGATTATTCGGCTTTTTAGCCATAAGAGGATGTATATTCCTAAAATATCGGTCTCTCATCACCCGAGCCATTAAGGAAGTCGGATAATGAATTAACCGCCAATAATGTTTAGCCAACATGGCATCATTAAATTGTTCCATAGCTCGGAAACCAAGACCCCCTTCACACTTATCTTTACATAATTTATCCCAAACTACTCAATGCATACCTCGAACCTTATCATTAGACTTCTACCAAAATGTGGAAATAGCACTCTTTAATTTAGACGTTAATTCCTGGGACAGTTTATAACACGACATAACATAGGTAGAAAGTATTAACAAGATCTATTTAAGGTAAAATAGTAAATTTTAAAGCTACTTTGACTGAGAAGAGTTCACAAAATAAAGCTGGTAAATATAAAATATATGTTGAAAAGCTATCAAACGAAGATTGATAAAATTTCAACATTGATGACACATTATCATATACGTCGAAAAACCGTTTATTTGATTTTAAAAATTAAGTAGCAAATTAAATATCACGCCAAAAATAACTGAATAACTAGATAATACTCAATAACTTAAATTTTATTATGATATTTTTTAATTGTACAAGTAACAAAATATGTAAACATAAAATTTATAAATTCTCAGTTTATAACCTTAATATTTTTTTGTTAAAATATAACCTTAATATTGATGATGCATTCTATAGAAATCTTGGAAATGATGTACTGTTGTTTCTCAAAATTTAAAAACTATTATCCGGCCAAAATAACTGACTAACAGAACTAAATAACATAGTAAAATACTAAAATATACTAACCTAAAATTTATAAATTCTCATTTCATTGCCTAAAACACATAATTAATTATTCAGTCGGTTGACTACAAAGTTTTAATTTGATTTTGTTGATAAAATTAATATAAGAGTACTGGTGACATGAACTCTCGAACCAACATTTCACTGAATTCAAAAATAAAATAAAGCTGAACGATCATCTTTCTTGTTCTCATCCAAGACTCATATTTTTAATTTATCTCTTAACTTAAAGTTTTCAACATCGCCGTGGAAATTTTTACAAACTAGTTTCTGAAGCGCTACGTCGAACCTTGTAGTCGGCCAACCAAGGCTTTCGGAACAAATCCAATTACTTTGGTTGTCCAACCGCGAGTGCCCGACCTCTTAAACACGGCCTAAGGCTTTGCAACCCTTACCGCGAGCGAGAGTTGTGTTAAATCCAGACAAAACTTAATATCACTTGGAAATAACCATTTAGCTTTTGGAAAATTCGAGTCTTACATATATATAGTATACACGCAAATCGTTACCAAAACGTTTATATAGCTTTCAGATCCTTTTTGAAAACCATACATAGTATACATAGTAAGAATTTACAAAAGCTGTAAAATCTACATTGATTCATCTAGGTCACGTTGCTTACTATAGAAATCTTTCGGCTAAGGATTCCTGGAAAAATGGAGTAGAATCATAAGTAATCTAGCATTACTTAGCGAGGCCGATATCTAAGGAATCCTAGCCCGAATACCTAAGGAAATTCTACCCATCAAGCAAGCAGCAATACGAACCCAACAACAAGCAATACAAACTCACTCAACAAGCAATGACACGATGCAACAAGCATAACGAATGCAATGCATGAAGACTCGAATTAAATATGCAGCGGAAATATTAAATATGCATGTTTCTATCCTAAGTAAGGCCATCTACGAATCCATGATATCCCAAGGCAATGTCTCCCACCTCTAGACACAAAGTCTAAAGGATACATTCCTTCATACGACATCGTCATGTAGCGTCCGTCCGGGCATGACCCGCTCCGAACCTTCGTAAGCCATAACGTTATGGAGTTACACGCAACGCACAGCAGACGGCGGGATCCTCATGATTCGCCTAATGCAACTACCTAAATGATACTAAGTAACATGCATCAAACAATAATATAACAGTCGGACAGCATAACGGTGATGCGACTAATCGTCCAACATCACGGCTATACCATCACGACGTTATATCAGACCAGTACACATGTAACATGACAATAATTCAATATGAACATGTACTAATGGAGCAATGCAGGTGGTACCTAAAATGATGCACACAAGAATCACACAACAGGCAATAGAGAAACCAAGAGTACCAAGTCACACAAACAATCGCGTACCAATCAATCACACCACAATAACCAAGGAGTTCCATACTTAAGTACTAATGACTCCTACACCGTTCTAACTTAGAGGCTAACTACTAAGCACTCCTAACCAAGCATTAATCACCACTAAACAATTCTAATCCTTATGCTAAACACTAAGCAGTTCCAGCTTAAGGACTAATCTTAACTTAATCTCACGTAACTAACTTAATCCTAATTAACTAGGCTTAATCCAAATTAACATAACTTAATCTTAATTACCTAATTTAATCCTAATTATCCTAACTTAATCATGATTAACAACCTTAACCATGATTAATTAACTTAATCCTATTTAACTACCCTAATCTCACTTAACTACCTTAATCCTAAACTAAACAAGTAATTAAGGCTAACCTCAATTAAATAAATAATAAAATTAAACTAACCTACCCACGTGCTACTCACACGCGATCGGAAAACTCACCTTAATTTTTCCAGCGCTTCGCAGCTCTCCGCGCGATCCTAACACTAACGGTTTTTAAGGTGGTTTTTGGCTCTGAGGGAGAAATGAACATGGGGGGTCTATATAGCCTTTAGCCCAATCTGGAGGTGGCACTGGGCGGTCCTTGGCGCGACACATGGCGGACACTCTTCGCGGCTCCGGTAGCGACACATGGCGGACGGATAAGGACGAGCAAACCGGATAAGTTCCACTGCATAACGGATAAGGATGGAAGCTAAACGGATAAGCACCACCTTTGGGAAGATCCTGGCCGTCCATTTCCTTAATTAACGCCCTTGTATCACGACCGTCAGTTTGTTAGCGTACCGGTACGTCTGTGTCCGGCCCCCGGGTACCAAACTGACGGGTGGTACGTAAGGTTACCTACCCACGTACTAGCTTAAGGGAATGATACGTACCGGACCACTCCTTTATTCGTGCAAATTACCCATGGCAACCCGCATCGACCAGTGTCACCATTGTCCGGGCTACTATTGACAATTCGTGTTAACTAGTACTACCATCGTCTAGATCACTGATAGTGACCCGCGCTAGCATGTACCGCCATTGTCTGAATCGCCTAACGCAACCTATGTCCGCTGGTCCTACCATGGCCAACCATTGCCTTAACCCGTACCATCCTGCCTCTGTCCATTTTCCTTGACCCTTCCTAATTCCCTAGACCAAATAAGGTTTCCTAGATAAGTCTAGTCCTAAGATCTTACCTATTGGTTCCTCGACCAACTTAGGGACATTGCCGATAGCCTGGCTTTCCATAGCATTCTTCCCATTTGACGGAGAATCAATCTTGGTATAACATTTCCTTCTTGGTCCTTAGGTGTGCCTCAAATCCCTCTTGCATTGGCCCTTTGAATGTCCGAGTCAAAAATGTCCTTCCTTGACGGAATAATGGGTTTTAGTTGGCCAGTTGTGGTGAACATTGCTTCGTCCGGGACTTAGTCTTGGTGAGAGGTATTATAGAATATCTCAGAAGGCCAACAACGGAAGACCTCCAACGATTACTTAATATTGGAGAACATCGCGTTTTCCCCGGAATGGTATGGAGTATAGATTGTATGCACTGTGAGTGGAAGAATTGTCCCACTGCATGGAAAGGACAATATTCACGTGGATCTGGAAAACCGACAATCGTACTAGAGGTTGTGGCATTGCAAGATTTATGGATTTGGCACGCATTTTTCGGTCCACCAGGTACGTTAAATGATATTAATGTTTTGGACCGCTCACCGGTGTTTGATGATATCCTAGAAGGCAGAGCTCCAAGAGTTACATACTTTGTCAATGGACGGCAATACAAAATGGCGTACTACCTCACTGACGGTATCTATCCCAACTGGGCGACTTTCATCCAATCGATTACACTTCCACATGGCCAAAAAGCAAAACTTTTTGCTCAGTGTCAAGAAGCATGCCGGAAAGATGTAGAGCATGCATTTGGAGTCTTGCAAGCTAGGTTTGCTATCGTGAAGAATCCCGCACTTTTTTGGGATAAAGGAAAAATAGCCAAAATAATGAGAGAATGTATCATATTGCATAACATGATAGTGGAAGACGAACGACGTGAGTTTAATTTCTACGAACCATCAGAGTTCTATCACATTGAAGGAAGCGGAACTTCTCATGTCGACCTATCGTTCTCTATAGATTTGTCAACAAATCTAAATAACATGATGGGCATTCGAAATGGTGTTCATGATACACAAATGCATGATCTTTTGAAAAACTGACTTGATTGTGCATATCTGACAAAAATTTGGTGCAATCCAACAATAAATATTTTCTGAATTTTGTAAAATATGTTTAATTTTCCGGATTTTGTAATATATGTTTACTATTTCGAATTTTGTAAAATTTTATTATTTTCTATTTTAAATAAAATATTATTATTTAAATGCTTGAGCAACCTATGTGAGTTTCTCTAGTGGAGAGATGATTTTGTTTAAGTTTCTAAATGATTACTTTAATTAGTTACTTGAATGGAGATGGTTTAAATGACCTCTACGGTTATAAACTAGTAGAGTTTCAAACTTTTCTTTGGAGGTGATGAGTTTTAGATGGTGTACGTCAGTAGAATATTTAACAATATGATGCATTGTCTTGTCCGAATAACATATTAGCAAATATCACAAAAAAAGACTTGGTCGATTTCAGTTTAATTTCATTTCTCCAAGTTAGATGTTTTAGATCTTTACGTTCCAACTTAAAAGAGATTACATATGTATGTGATCAGGACTAGAATATTCTCTAAAATCGTTAATTAATTAAATGGTAATATATCCTAAATCAATAGATTTGTTTGTCAATAAAGTAATTGATTGAGTCAGTTGGCTTTGGGGCTTTTATTCACCTTTTGGTAGTCACGGTTCATGTCCTCCCTTTTGCTTTTACGACTTCTTCACTCTCTACGTCCACGACTTCGCCCCGAAAGAAACCATTTCGTTGGATCCACTTTGTACATTTGAATTGATTATTATATCAGTGGTATGGTGTTAGGTTGGGTAGTTTTTTTTTTTTTCTGTTCTTTTTAAGATACAGGTATATAGTCATAGATACAAGTAATTTTTTTACATACACTTGGTGGTTAGGTGCAAATTTTCTTCTTGAATAATGATTACATAAATAATTTAACAAGTTTTTGTTTTCAACATTGGCTGAATGCTTTATATAATAACAATAATCAATCATCCAAACGAAATTAATTCTTTATAATTTTACAAATTGATCTATATATACTTCTTCTCCGTGTTCAAGAAAGAACACACCAACCCTAAATCATCTCCATCCTTCTCATACAAAGCTTCCATTTTCCCACACAATCTTAAGCTTTCTTTACTCACTATCTCGGTTATGGTTCAAAACTCCATCTTCGACACCAACATTGTCTTCCGACATTAAATCCGGTAATCGTCGGGTCTGATTCATCGGGCCTAACCGTAGCTGCAAGCTTGAAACGTGAAGAGGTGTCGTTCATAATCCTCTAGCGAGCTTACTACATTTCTTTTCTATAGCAAAACATAGCCTACGATCGCCTAAACCTCCATCTCTCTAAACATTTTTTCCAATTTCCCAATCTCCCCTTTTCCCGGGGAACTTCCCCGAGTACCCTATCAAGTAACAGGTTATTCAATACCTTTAGTCTTACACAACCAACTACGATACCAACCTTAAGTTCCACGAGACGCTCCAGCCACCGACATACGATGAGAATGCAGGTGGCTTGTGGTGGCTTCGGGAGAGAAAGCTCTGTAAGTACCAAAAATTTGGAGTCTTTATAGCCAAATAACGAAGCATCCTCTGTTTTTGTTACTCTGTTTTAAAAAACAGAGCATCTGATACGATTTTTTTTCTTCTTGTTAAGAAAACAAAGCACTTCCCTTGGTAATACATCTCTTCGTATTTCGGTGAGTGGACTGTTCCGTTGAGCTTGGGGTTGATATCGAAAATGGTTGCGTAGGACTCAAGGTATTGAATAAACTGAAACTTGGTAGGATACTTGGGGAAATTCTCAGGGAGGGGATTATTACGTAATTGGCAATGTTTAGGGAGATGGAGTTTGAGGCGATCGTAGGTTTTGTTTTGCCATAGAGAAGCAATGCAATTAGCTCGCTCGAGGATTATGAACGGTACTCATTCGCGGTTTACCATGCATCCACGGCTAGGCCCGATGGGCCAGCTCCGAGATTCTGGTCGATCTGTCCTCTGTAACTTTTGTTTTTTTTGTCAACATGTGTAATACTGTATGTGTTTTTCATGGAAAAAAAATGAAAGAAAAAATCCAAATTAACATAACCAGGGGTAAGTTTCTATCTACAAGTGTCTTTAAAAATTGTGACATTCATAAATGTTTACATGACAATTGTCCATTCAATCATATATGAGAAAGTTTTTCTCAACTTTTGCTAAGCAGATGACACTTGACTCATATTATGAATTTCAGAATAAATTATGAACAATTATGTTTTGATTTAAAATGTTATCATCATTTTATGCATTGCCTTATATCTAGGTGTGTCAAAATGGTTAAACCTATCCAATTCAACTCATTATCCAATTAGTTAAAAGTTAAATGAGTTTATAAGTTGACTCAACTCATTTATCAACCCATGAATCCATTTACTTAAATGAGTTAGATGAATAATTGGGTTGACCCACTATAATATAAATTAATTAATAATTAATATAAACTAATTATAACTAAATACAATATAAATTAATTAATATTTAATATAAAATTATAACATGATGATGATGACATCATGTTGTTAACAGTGATACATATATATATATATATATTGATATGATGATGGTGATGTTGATATGATTATGAAAGTATGATGATGATGATGATAGTATGACAATGTTGATGATGTTGATAGTTACATGATGGTAGTATGATGATGATTATAGTATGATTATGTTGATATGATGATGGTAGGATGATGATGACAGTATGATGATGTTCATATGATGATAATAGAATGATGATGATGATGATAGTATGATGATGTTGGAATTATGATGATGATGTTGATAATATTAGGTTGATAATGAAGAAATTGATGGGTTATGGTTGACTCATAAATCCATTGAGCTCCATCACCAACCAAAGGGTCTGTCGGATCCTAGAGGAAATTCATAAAACATCCAATAAACAATTGAACCAGAGCCACAATCTCAAACTCAAACAGAGTCACATTTTATCTCTTTTAGAAAAATAAAATGGAAAATAGTATACCTCCATTAAACGATCCTCATCATCGAGAACACGGCGGATGTGTATGAGGATCAAAGCTCTAACCTTCGTGTACTTGATGTGCTGCTGCATATGAATTACATCACGGTTCACCATCACTTCCGGGATTCCTAACAAGACAGACATAAAAGAAAGGGAAACAGCGGTGAGAATAAGGAAAAAAAAACAGACTCGAAGAAGAAGGATACGATGACGAAATGTTGTTGACTATAATATATATATATATGGATATGATGATGGTAATGTTAATATGATTATGAAAGTATGGTGATGATGATGATAGTATGACAATATTGATGCTGATGATAGTTACATGATGGTAGTATGATAATGATGATAGTATGATGATGTTGATATGATGATGGTAGGATGATGATGACGATAGTATGATGATGTTGATATGATGATGGTAGGATGATGATGATAGTATGATGATGTTGGTACTATGATGATGATGATAGTATGATGATGTTCATATGATGATGATAGAATGATGATGATGATGATAATATGATGATGTTGGTATTATGATGATGATGTTGATAATATTAGGTTGATAATGAAAAATTTTATCGGTTAGTGGTTGACTCATAAACCCATTATAACCAAACTCATTTGATTCATGAACTCATTTAATCATAACTTATTTTACCCATCAACTCATTAGGGTCAAAATTTTAAATTCATTAGGGTTCTAAAGTTAAGTTGAATTGAGGTGACTAATTAATCTTGAACAATTTCGACACGTCTACTTGGGACATGTACAACTCGCAAGTGGTCACAATAGGTTTGTAATGGGTGAGGTTCCTAGCTATCGTTTAAACACCTTTGAAATCGTTGTAAAATGTCTGAAGACACCTAAGATAGAGTTCAGGTGAGATACGCCTGGTACGGATGCCTTGAACTCCTTCATCAACCAAAGGGTCTGTCGGATCCTAGAGGAAATTCATAAAACATCCACTAAACAATTGAACCAGAGTCACAATCTCAAACTAAAACAGAGTCACATTTTATATATTTTAGAAAAATAAAATGGGAAATAGTATACCTCCATTAAACGATCCTCATCGTCGAGAACACGACGAATGTGTCTGAGGATCAAAGCTCTAACCTTCATGTACTTGATGTGCTGCTGCATATGAATTACATCATGGTTCACCATCGCTTCGGGGAGTCCTAACAAGACAGACATAAAAGAAAGGGAAACATCGGTGAGAATAAGGAAAAAAAACAGACTTGAAGAAAAAAGATAAGATGACGAAAACTAGAAATTAGTATTCTTTAGATCCATAATTCTAAACTAGAAGAATAACAATCACAAAAAAGACAATAAAGACAAGGCAAATAGATAGACATAGATAGATACAAAGAGAATCTGAAACTTTACCTTTACCAACGCAGATAGATAGACAATAATCGCTACAAAGAAGAGGGCATAAATTTTCTATCAGATAAACAAAAATGGATATGTGGCTAGGGTTCTTTATGGGAGAGGCAGAGGTGCTGGAATAACATTATATTTTATCTCTATATTTTAAAGCTATTTTATGGAAGAAGGACGAACTAGTATACAGTATGAATTACATTTTTTTATGACTTTCATAAATCTATATATAACAGCAATCCGAATAAATGCCACCAAAGGTTGTGTTTTTTCAATCGTAACTTTTGGTTAATTTTCTAAAAATCTGTAGAAAATTTAAATTGTGTGTTTTACAAAAAGTTGTGAATGTTCATTATAACGAATTTTTTGTAAAGTTGCAACTGTTCATTGTAGAGTTGTGTTTATTCGAATATTTGTATCTTTTAAAATTTATATATTGTTGTCTGTTTAAATTGTTTTCATTTTTTTGCCATGACACAAAATAATATAAATTTTCAATCTCAACGGTTTTTACAGCTTTCTAAATTATTATCTAGCATTCATTCTTTTAAAAATAAAAAAATTCCTCCAATTCTTGATTTAACAAAATATTTTTGGAATGATGAATCTAATTTACAACTTTTAGTTAATTTTGAATATAAAAATTTAATGAAAATACCTACATTTTTTTTTCCAACAGTTAGATGAATTATATAATGAAATTTTTCCAACTATGCATTTTGTGTAAAAGCAGTTTATATAGGTTATTAGGTATAATCAAGTGCAGACAGTTGTGATTTTTCGTAGTACCTTTTCCTAAATTTTTTATTTTTATTTGTTTTTAAAAATAAGAAAAATTAAAACAGTTGTATCTATTCATTGTAGAATTGTGTGTTTTAACTAAATTTTATCTATATTCTGTTATCACAATTTTTGTTCTAATAGGTGTGTGACGTCAGTGACGTGTGTCTATATAAATAATCATATCTTTTGAACTCTCTTTATATTTGTCTCTTCATCAGTAACTAACAAGTTTGTTGAAACAATTTTTCATTTTATGTTGAATCTAAATAATTGAATATTGATATCTAATATTTAGCATTATTCTATTCTATTTAATTTTCTAAATTTTAATTTATTTTGTTCTTAAAAGTTGTGTATTTTAATTTTAATTTTTCTTTGATACAGTTTCACTCATTATTAAATATATATTTTTTTCAACCAAACATTAATCAAGAAAATAACTTCAAGGTTGGTTGCCCAAACCGGAGGATACATGTTTACAAAAAAAGTTTCAGAAGATAAAGATCTCGAAGAACGAGCAAGACCTCGAGTTATTTAATTATAATTATTTAATAAAAATTTACATTTACTCATTACAACCATTAGTTCAATATTCCCAGTTAGGATCACTTTGTCATAATGATTTTTTTAATTGTAGCTCTTTACTATAAATCTTCATAAAATATTTTATATATTTATAATACTTTAAATAATGTTTTTTGCAAAGTTGCGTCTATTCTACATAATATATTTTTTTTGATATATAAGTTTTCAGTTTGATGGTTATGTTTTTAGTAACTGTTTATGTTTAATGTTTATGTGTTCAAATTATTCTATTACATTCAAATGATTTTATACTATATAATTTTAAATTATTATTTTTTCTAAAATACTTCCCCGCGACATTGCGGAGGGGTCTGAGTCCTAGTGTTGACAATAACAATTCTAGAAAAAGATTATGGAAATAATTAACACAAAGAAAATAAGATTAAGTGATCCAACAAATATGTGTCATGACTATGTTACCTTAATCTTTATGAGTTTTAAATTACCAAATTCAACAGCATGTAACTAACATATTAACTGATGGCCGATGGGTACAGTCAATTAATCAAAGAGGAGATAGAGGCTTGTTAGGAGGGTGGGATTTGTTGTTGTGGTTCAGAAACTTCCTGCAAAGAGGTGAGTGCATGACAATGGCTAATCTAAGCCCTTGATTTCCTTGTTCTTGCTTGTTTGTTGTTGTTTTGTGTCTTCTCTTGCTGGGGATTGGTTGCTACAGGTTCCTAAGGATGATTCCGGCATGGGTTTTGAGTATTGGACGATTTGGAAGAGGTTGGGAAGCGGGATTCGACTCTCAGCTTCGAGCGGATCGTAGTTGCAGGTGGAGTGTCGATCGACACCACTTGGTTTTGGTCGGATCCAGCAAAATGGCATCGATCAACACTGTGGAGTAGTGTCGTTCGACACCAATGCCAGTGTCGGTCGACATTTGGCTGGTGTCGGTCGACACTTGGCTGGTGTCGGTCGACACCTCCCTTCCAGCGAGATGATGTTTATTTTCCTGGTTTGTGTGTTTTGTTTGTTGGTTGTTTGGAACATTGGAATCATTGTTGCTTGTCTGTATAGCCCAGTAGATGGGAGTATTGCCTCGCTGAGTATTTATCAAATACTCATGCATCTCAATTTGTGTTTGTGGTGCAGGTAAAGGCAAAGTGTAATCGTGGAATCAAGGCAATGAAGAGGAGGATGTTCTAGGGACTCGATTGGTTGTTGTTTGGCATTGCTAGGTTGCTAGAGTTGGGTCATTAGAAACATTGCTAGGTTGCTGGTTCTATGTTTCCTGTTGGTTGAATTATTGGATATTGGTATTTGTTGTTCCGCTGTTGTTTGTGATTGTGGTTAGGTGGCTAGTGGATATGGGACCACAAGTTGTAGTTTATTTATTTTTATGATTATTTTATTATTATTTATTATTTAAAAAAAACGGGTCAGGTCGTTTCAACTGTCACTACAAGAAAACAAGCCATTTGCAACCCCCAAAAAGTCGCAAAACAGCTATTTGCAACTATTGAGAGACTATCCAAGTTGGTCGCTAAAAAATGGTTGCAAAATGTCATGGTCGCAACAAAGTCGCAAAATGTCACGACGATACTGAGACATCATAACGTGGTCCTAAACGTGACCATATATACTACCAAAAGTTTGTATTTTGTAACCATCAAAATCGTCTCAGAAATGTCACAAGTAGACTAATCTAAGAATGGTTTGATAGTCGCTTATTTTTTTGTCACAAATTATAGTAGTTGTAAGACAGTTGCTAATTTGTGATTGTAAAACAGTTGCTAATTTGTAACCAAACTGTGACTTTATTTAACTAGTTATGGACATTCAGATATTTTGGTTTTTAGGTTTGATTTATTTGGTTTATTTGAATAAAATTTTGGTTTGGTTAATGGATTTAAAATTAATTCCCTAATAGAAAAAAAATATTTATTTCAATTAATTTGAAAGACATTACACAAAAAAAGGCTTAAGGCAAAAGAGCCTCAAACGTTAACCTTCTCTAAAGCTCATATACATATTTATATACCCAATTAAAAAAACTAGGTTTTTCTTGTTTTTGGTTTCGTGTGATGAGTGACGAAGAACGACGGCGTGACGAGAAGTGACAGCGGCCAGTGACGGGAAACAACGGCAAAATTAGGGAGAAGAAGGAGATATAGCTCGAGATCGATGTGCTTTGAATTTTATTCTAACAGCTAAGCCAGATCTATGTCCCCAACAAGTGTCTGTTGCTGAGATCTGAATATTAAAAAAACAAAATCAATAAAAAGAATCGATTATGAAAAGGGGAAAGCGAGTTTGCCAAAAAAAAAAGGGGGGGAAAGTGAAACACACTAAAATGTATTGACACTGCAAGAAAACACGCCTTTTGCGGGGATGAGTTGCGACGGATTAAAGGCCTCACAAATTTGCAGTGGATTTGCGAGGAATCTCCAAGAAATTAAAAACCACTAAGAAATTGATGAAACCATGGCCAGCTCAACCAAACCACACGGACGTGAGGACCAGCTTGAACCCGAGCAAGCATTAGAGGAGCAGCTTGAACCTGAGGAAGCACCGGAGGACCAGCTTGAACCAGAGGAAGCACCGGAGAAACAGCTTGTACCGGCGGAAGCATCGGAGGAAGCATTGATCGTCCCGGCGGGTCCTATAACAAGGTCACGGTCCAAGAGGTTCAACCAAGCCATCAATACAATACTTAAGGAGTTGGACAAGAAGCTAGAAGACGTGACTCAAATCACATTCACCATGCTCACAGCTCAAGGTGCTCGGTAAAGGGTAAAGTGTTGCTTTGGTGCTCTTTTTCTCTTGGTTAAGTTTTGTCCCATTGGGTTTTCTTGACAAGGTTTTTAATGAGGCCTAAGTAACATTTTTAGACCCCCCTTTTCCAGCCCAATTCGTGGTCCAAAGCCCATTACAAAGCTTTGGCCCATTTTCTATCCCTTTCTCATTCAAACTTTGCATTTAATGTTTTGTCATTTCCTAGACATCTTGCATGAGCATGAACTTGAACTTGCAAGGTTGTCTAGGGTTTTCTCTTCTCTATTTCGTCCCCCTCTTCTCCTATTTAAAGACCATGTATCTCTTCTTTGTAAACCATCAAACATTTTCATCAAAAACTTCTTTCTACTTGTTTGATCTGAGGAGTGTGTAATATCTTCTCAACTTGTTTATTTCTTAGTGTGTCATATCTAAGATATATCCAAGCATGTAGTCTAAGAGACTTTCACCTCTCTTGGAAGTACATCTCAATTCCCCTTCAAATCCGCTGCATTCCACCTATTTCACCTTCATCGTCATTCATCTCTCCATTCCGCTGCATCTTCAATCCATTGATCATCATCAATCCGTCTGTTTATCTTCAAGACCTTGCAAGTGTGTTCTTGGGAGCAGATTCCTTGCCAGGAGTCTATCAGAAATCCCTCGCAGAATTGCGAGGAAGACAGTCGTTGCAAATCCGCAGCTCAATTGCGAGGAATTTACAACAAATTCGCAGGGAAGGTCACCTTCCTCGCAAATAAATCGCAATATTGCGACGATTTTGCGAAAACATAATCCATAGCAAAGTTGCTATGGACAAGCGAGTGAATTGCGAAACCCATAGCAAATCTATTGCTAAATTAGGAAAATATTTTTTTATAAATATTACAAAACTTAATATAATTATTCTTAAATACATTTCAGTTTGTTCATAAGGTGAATTATTCTGAACTACATTACTAATACATTACTATTAATAATTAAAAAGATGATAGAAAATAGTATGATGAGACATTGGACCTTATGATACTTGAAAGTTAATTTTACTAACTTTTAAAATTATTTTGATGGTTTTTATAAATAAGATATTCAAAGTTTGCGACAAATTTGCAACAGATTTGCTAGATATATAGCAAATGCGACGCACATCCATCACAAAACACTAATCGTAGATATTCCCTCGCAAATGACAACTTCAAACCCTAACCCCTAAAACCTAAACCCTAAAGACTAATAGCATTACTATTAATGATTAAAAAGATGAACCTAAGAATTATAATCATAGATAGGGCAGTGCAACACAAAATTGTTGGAGAATTGGAAAATTTTGGAATATTTGTCTCAATGTAATGAACATGTATATGATATAGTGTAGAAGATAGTTAATGATTGGAGGAAGATGCAAAATTGGACAATATTGGAAAGTTTGATGATAGAGAAGAGTATGATGAGCTTATTGGACCTTATAATATACTTGCAAGTTCATTTGACTATTTTTTAAATTATTCGTCGCACATCCATTGCAAATCACTCAAACCATAGTAATTTCCTCGCAAATGACAACTTTAAACCCTTGATCCTAAACCCTTATGACTAATTACAATAATTTTAATGATTAAAAAGGTGAATCCATGATTTATAATCAAACATAGGGAACAAATGCCAATTTCAAAACCTAAACCCTAAATTAGTCGCAAATCCATCGCAAATGTCTCAAATCATAGCAATTCCCTCGCAAATAACACTTTAAACCCTTGAACCTTAACCCTAAAGACTAATTACATTATTATAAATGATTAGAACGATGAATCCAATGTTTATAATCAAAGATAGGGTACAAATGACAATTTCAAAACCTAAACCCAAAAGATTTTGCGAGGGATTTGCTACGGTCTCTCGCAATTCTCTCGCAAAGTCTGGAAATATTAATTACATATTTTTATATGGTTGCTAGGTATTTGCGAGGGACCATAGCTAATCCCTAGCAATATTTGCGAGGGATTTGCGACGCAGTGTTTTTCTATATAACTAGAAAACCTAGTTTGAGCGTAGCTCAAACCTCGATTAATCCGCAGCCACAAAAAAAACCCTAGTTCCCTAATCCTTCTCTTCTCTGATTTCTTCTCTCTTCTCCAATTTCTACTCTCTTCCCCGATCTCTTCTCTCTTTTCCGGTGAGTCTCCTCCTCTTCTCTCAGTTCCAGTGAACCCTTCTCCTCCTCTTCTCTCAGATCCCACTCGATCTCTTCTCTCTTTGCCGGTTAAACTCGATCTCTTCTCTCAAGGTCCGGTAAGTCTCCTCCTCTCCTCTTCTATCTCTTTGTAGTTAGAAAGTTTTCTTAGATTAGGGTTTTGATTTGGGGTTTAGTGTTTCGATTCGATTTAGGGTTTTAATTCGATTTTAGGGTTCCGAATTTGGGGATTCAATTTGGGGTTTAGGGTTATGATTCGATTTGGGTATTAATTCGATTTTAGGGTTTCAAATTTGGGGATTCAATTTGGGGTTTAGGGATTCAATTTAGAGTTTTGAATTTGGGGATTCAATTAAGGGTTTCGAATTTGGGGATTCAATTCGGTTTTAATGTTATGATTGTAGGTTTTCATTTTTTTGTTTTTAATTTTGTATAATTTTAGGGTTCTAATGATTTTGGGGGTTTTGATTGAATTTGATTTGGGAGTTTTTACTTAATTATAATCAGATTTTTTTTTTCTGCTTTTAGATGTCTTCTAGAGAGCAACACGGTTCTGTAAACCAAAACGTTTACAGAAGATTCATCTCTTCTCAAGGTTTAACTCCTCCAGTCTCTACTTGAAGGAAAACTTTTGCTTCTGCTCCTCCCCAAAGGTTACCTTCTCCCGCTTCTTCTCAAGGTACATCACCAAGGATGCAGGATAATCTACATGGAAGCTCTTCGGTGATGCCTGATGATCCTCCTCAGCAATCAACTTCTCGTATGTCTCCACAGCAATCATTTTTTTCTTTGTAAGAGTTACTTACAAGTCCCGGACGTGCTACCTTACCGAAACTAGATCCTAAGCAACGTCCGGGTACCCACTGGTGAGACTGTTTCAAAGTATCTTCTCCTTTCTAATTTTTTTTTTTTTTGTATTTTCATAGTACCTCATTCGATTTATCCTTTGCTTTGTAGATTTGACCAGGACTCTTCTATGGCTGCTACTGTCCGGGCCATTTTTGAAAAAGATTTCAAACTTCCTCATGCCAATTGGACCCAACCACCAGGTCTGGTTATAAATCGGTGGTTTGAAACTTTTGCGGTAAGTTTGCTTTGTGTTTGATGTGTTTTAATTATAGATTTTGTGTTTTAATTACTAATGTATGTGCTGTTTTTTGAAGGAAATATATAATTGGGACACGTCCATCAACGGAAGAGTCAGAACTGAGTTTGAAACCAAGTTGAAGAGTCGGATGAGTGATCAAGTGTGTCGGTGGAAGGGTAAGTGAAAGCGAAAAGGTGATGAAGCAATGCCGCGGTGGCTTGATCGTACAGTATGGGAAGGCTTGGTCAAGTTTTGGCTTGAACCAAAGTCAGAAGCAAAGAGTATCAACAGCCGTAATGCTCGATATAGTGATCTTGATGGCACCGGAATACACAAACACCGATCTGGTCAGACTTCTTTTAAATCTCGAGCACAAAAGCATGTAAGTATACCTCTTAAAGTTACTTATTTAACACATGTTTATTCACTGTTTATGAGCATTGATCACTGTCTAATCAAATACTTGTTTCATAACTCTTGTGTTAGTCTGAGAAGACCGATGATCCACTACCTGATTTCCTGCTTGTCCTAGAAGAGACCCATAGGAAACCTGATGGGTCTTTTGTTGATGGAATGTCTGAGAAAGTCTACCATCAAGTTTTATCGAGGATAGCTGAAGCTGAATCTTTGCTACTCTCTGGGGATAATGTGGAGAGCAATGCTTCTGGCGGATTATTTCTTACCGCAAAGAACCAAATATATGCTGAGGTAAAATTCTTGCAAGTTCATTGTTTATGTATCTTTGTTACAGTTTCTCTTTGTATCAATGTCTAACTGTTGGTGTGTCTCTCTTATGTTGGCAGGTTGCTCCGAAGAAAAAGAACCGGAAATATGGGGTTGGGAACTTGCAAGTAGAAGCATTTTCATCTCACATTGGTCAACCGCCTCCTCCTACTGAAGATCCACATGATCTAGCTGCAAAGCTTGCTGCTGCCGAAGCTACCCTTGCAACTCAGGCGATTCAGTTACAGAAAATGCATAGTTATGATGCTTACTTTGATTATCTTGCAGAGAAAGATCCAATGTTTGCTGCAAGGTTTCGCCGAGAGGATCCAGCTGTCGGAGACACAACCACCGGAGAAGCTACCGGCGGCCAAGCAAACTGATGAACTCTCTTTCTCTCTTTCTCTCTTAATGTGTAATGTGTAATGTTTAGCTTAGAACTTGATCTCCCTTGTAAACTTATTTTGTTATTTGAAAACTTAGTAATTCTAATCACAGCTTTAATTTGCATAAGTTATAAGGTTTAATTCTAATTACAGGTTTAATTTTAATTACAGGTTTAATTTTAATTACAGGTTTAATACTAATTGCCGGTTTAATTCTAATTAAGCTAATCAAAATGAAAATTTTAATTTTTTTTATACCATTATTATTATTTGCGACAGAAAAAATAATTGCAAAAGCATCGGAAATTTGCGATGGAGTTACTAGATACTCATTTTGCAAGGAAATTGCTTTATAAACAAGTCCTTGCAATTTGCGCTTAGTTTGCGAGGGAATTTTTGTCCTCGCAAAAGTTGCGAGGGATTTGCAACGTTGACCGATTTGCGAGAAGCGATTTGCGAGGAACAGACTTTCCTCGCAAATCTCTCGCTTTTGTCGATTTGCGAGGGATTCACTACATATTCGTCCATCGCAAAACCGTTGTTTTCTTGTAGTGTGACAACAGTATAATCGACTTGTAGAAAGCTAACAAGAATGGAACCGTACGTTTGGTGATATATTTGGTGGAACATATGGAAATATGACGAAGTGAAGTCATTAAAAACATAAACGGAGAATTGATTGAGGTTTGCTAAGAGGAAGAGATAAGACTGAGAACAAGAAGAGAAGTAATAATAGAGTGGTGATTTTGGTAATTTGTTGTATCGAATAAAGGAGATGAGAAGAAGAAAAGTAGAAGGAAAAGTTTTGGTCCGTTCTATCTAATTCTAACCAACGGAGGATGATAAATGATAGAGCAATCCTTGTCATTAGGAATTAGCCAATGAGAAGCCTTCATCCAAGAAAACAGAAATAATTTTTTTAAACACTATATCGAATAAATTGATGATTTAAAGTTTTAGATGTATGTTTTATAATTAAAAAATTTGTAGCAAAAGTCACAAAATTCATAGCAAAATATCATAACTCAATTCGGTTGCAATTCCGTCACAAAATTGCTACTCTTTCGGGACTTACTTGTAATATTTTTAACCAATACTTTTGATTTAGAAGATTCTTACAATGTTTTTATATAGTTACAAGCACTTATAATCTAATTTTGAACTATATCTCTCATTTTGAATGGTAAAACAATCACTTAATTAGTAAGTTACTAAGTTTGTACATAAATTTGGAAACTTACTTTTAAAACATATGTAACATATAATACATGCCTTGTTTTTTACAAAGCTTTTTTCTAAAACATTGAAAATTAAAATATTAATAAAACATCTATATGTGTATTATTACAAATCAATGTAAAAATGTGTAACTTACCGTATCTAATTCAGGTGTTAGACGCAATACAGTTGCAAAAAAAAAAGTAACAAAATAGTTGCAAAATTTGTCGCTTATTAGTCGCAAATAATAAGAGTTGCAAATTTGTAACAAGTTAGTCGCAAATTATTACTCTATTGTGACTATCAGATTTCATTCACAATACAAATTTTTGAAATCTATTGTTTTTGACCAATTCTATTGATATAAGTTTACAATTAATAAGCACTCATGATTGTATATAGAGTATATCAAATAATTTATGAGCTTAAAATATGTTTTGATACATTTGTTTTGAAATTTTCATAAAATTACAAATCTTTTTTTGAAATAACATATAAATTTATAGAATGATTTAGATATTATGAAAATTTTGTGGCTAAATATTGAAATGAAAAGCTTTGACAAAGTTTATCTGATTGATATTGATCATCTTAAAGTAAAAATGTGTATAGAAACATGTTACATTTCTCTAATGTGAAATTTCAAATTCAAAAGATCGGAGTTGCTAAAGAGTAGCAAAACAGTATCTAATTCAGGTGTTAGATGCAAAACAGTTACAAAATTAGTAGCACTCTAATCGCAGAGTTTGTAGCAACTTCGTCGCAAATAATAGGAGTTACAAATTCGTAACACTTTGTCGATAAATAAACTTGTGACCAGAATTTGCATTGCAAAAAGGTCGCTAATATGTGAATTTTTATTTTTAATAAAGGGATGTCACTAAACCGTTTCAAATTGCGATGAGTTTGCGACGATATATGTTTCGTCGTAAATTTGCGACTGTTTTGCTTCCGCCCGTATATTTGTTGGGAAATAGGCTCAAAGTAGTAGCAAAGTAGTCGCTATTTTTGCGAGATAAAAAGAAGAGTCACAAATGGTAGTCACTAAATGCAGATTTTCTTGTCGTGTGTATGACGATCAAAGACACCATTTTATAAATGTTCAATTATATCTAATGCCAACATAGTCTAAATATATCTTACTTAATCAGGTATATGATACCCACAAAAAAAGACTTGCATCTAATTTCATAACATGACTGAATACTTACATATTTATTTATTATTCAAAGCTAAGAACATATTTGAACAATAGAAATTTTAAAAACATATTCAAACAATTAAATTATAGGCTTTCTCTAATTAATTTAATATTCTATAATCAATTAAAGGTTATTGCGTGGTCATACCTCACAACCATTTCTGAGGATCAATCCCAATATTCAATTCAATATTAGTCAATCTTTACGACCTTGATCTTTCCTATGTCAACATGGGGATGTCAGTCGACTTTGGTATCTTATCGCAACTAAAATAGGCTCCTAGAAATGGAAATAAGCTATTTTAACACCACCAACATTATTAGATTTAAGTATCATATATACTCTGACATCTCATGCACATATCTAGTTTGGATCTATCGGGGGAACACGTCCCAACTTCAACGATGGGTTCAGTTTCTAATCTATACCATCACACTTATATCGGTTGTACTTTTACTTGTCAGAATGTCGTATCACAGAGTTTTCAAAGTGTATAAGAATCCTACAACAGATATCTGACGTAGACCTCTCAAACAACAACATCAAAGGTCAAGAGTGCCGCAATGGGTATGGAAACTACCAATGTTGATGACAAACCATGCAAGATATCCATTCGACCACCACTCTCCTCTACGGAAGCCTTGTTAGTCTCAATGGTTTTTGAAGAATCAAGTACACCAATATTTTATGACTAAATATTGGTTACATAGTAATTATATACACTCAAGCCATAATGGTTTGTGAAGAAACATATAAACGCAACGGAGAGCGTTAGGTCATTTCACTTGTAAGGTATGTTCCATCAACGGCTATTATGTACAAATATTGTTGAAAGTAATTGATTCACCTTTAGCTTTCAATCCACAGTTGAGAGAAGCGACGCAGTAGAAACCCTAGATGAGGAGGATGAAGTAAGACAAAGAACAACAGAACAGCAGTTAGATAAAAGAGTTCAGGCTTTTGTGTAACTCAGATCAGGCCCAACCAAACCAAGTTTGGGGTTATTTTTAGTTTGCCAACTGTAGCTGATTAGCTTCTTTATTTTATTTGTTTGTCTTGAAATAATTTGTTCTTGTTCTTTGATGGTTCAGTTAATTTTAATATACTATAGTTTCAATAAAATAACAAATTAAAAACATGTGTAAAAACATTATCGTATGTGTAACATACATATGTCATTAATTCATGATTGTGTTTAAGAACATGATAACAATACAAGAAAATTTTGGTTTTCCTCGGACCCCATATTTAAAGAAGTAAAAAAGTGAAGATGCTCGGCTAATAATGTGGGTGAGTATGAAGCCTCAAGTGTAGCAAAAGAAAAGAGAAGAAGATGGGATCAACCACATGGAACTCCACTCTCACTTTCAAATATATGTGTTGATCGCTCAAGGATTACACTCATGCAAGTAGGCATCCATCTATCCACTCTCACCCATAATTGAAACTTGCGTCACCATTCACTTTCTCATTTTTTTGCTATATTTATTTAGACCAAATCATATCCTTGTCGCACAATTGTTTATTAAACTTAAGATCTATAATTATCTTGCTTTACTTAATCGTTCGGTTTCTTGGTTATGTATGTTCACCACACCAAACAAAGGATACTAAACAAAACATTATAACCACGCTTCTTTTTTTTTTGCGCGCTTTGGTTTCGCTTAGATCTTTATCAAACGAACTTGCACCTCTTAAAATCTTAGCCAAGGTTATTCTTAAAAATAAGTGTAAATGCTAAACGTAAATTTTTTGATTCTATGTGAGCATTTGCATTTTGTAAATATTTTTGGAAAGGTTGAAAAACCTTCAAAAAATACAACCATATGTGAATAATGCCGGAAAAAAAAGGAAAAAAAAAACCCTACGTCTAAAACAATTGAGGCGTATTATATGTTGTCTGATCTTTATTGAGAATTTGTTAAAAATACCATTTTTGGGATATTTCTTTTCAAAAACACTCTTTTTTTGTGAACATTTTCATTTTTATCTTCTTTTACACAATGTTAAATTAATTTTTAGAATTTTTTTTTTAAGTTTGGGTTCTCTATTTTACATTTAAGATATATATAGTTCCATTTTGTTCGAAAGATAAATGTTAATTTTAAGATAAAAGACGCAAGGAAAGACTAATGTTTACGTTTAATCGTATTTAAATACTACTTTTTGGCTATAATACTTGAGATTTAAGAACATATTTGAAAGTTAAATATCTTTTAGCTGAGGTTTCTCTTTTATATATAAAACTATATTTAAGGTAATCTAGACTCTTTTTTCTCCTTGAGTGGGTTACTCTAACAAGATTAAAACAAGTTCTAATCAAGCTCTCTAACCAAATGCATATATATGCATCAGTGAGAGACATATAGGGA
Organism: Camelina sativa; assembly: GCF_030686135.1. Lineage (NCBI taxonomy): Eukaryota > Viridiplantae > Streptophyta > Magnoliopsida > Brassicales > Brassicaceae > Camelina > Camelina sativa. The sequence goes on along the minus strand of NC_141882.1, from coordinate 23,773,796 downwards.
TCATTTGATGAAGAATTAATGAATAAAAATGAGAGGTGATCATAGTGTCACTATAATAAGTTATTCTGATATCTCCTTGTATTCGATATTCACATATAATCAAATAAAAATGTCTTTGTCAAAATTGATTTTGTTCTATCTATCTGTAACGAAGATTTTGAACTCGATTATTGTAAATTCGTGATAAGCAATCATCAAACTGGATCTTGAATCCATACATTCTTACCCCTTGCATGCCTTATATATATTCGAAGTAATAAAGATTTGATCACATAACTCTGTGAAAGCTAAAGATCAGTAGAAAAAGGGATATCAATTCTTGAAAAAATTCGAAAATTTCATCAAGAATAATAACACATCTCAGGACACGTATATTGATAAGCCAACATCATATGAATAAAGACTGACAAAAAATCAACTGAAGAAAACAATAAAGTTTCACTGACGTAATTAAGAAAAGATAAAACAAAGAACAATGTTTGATTTAATGGAAAAGTAGAAAAGAAAGAATGAAACAAGATGGTTCCCAGATTTGGGCATCCCACTTACCTCTGTTGGAATCCTAATTCGAGAGCACCACCTTATCTATCTTCTCTTATTTACCCCACTCACCTTCTACTTCTAAACAAATTCTCTCTTGCCCCTCTAAACTTTTTTTGAGGGAATGTATCTAATTATTTTGTTTTGAAATACCTAAATATTTCAGCATTTAAATACTGGTTTTATTAAATAAAAGAGTGTATTATATAGGTACTATTAGTCAGTATATCATTAAGACATTAAGTGTAAATGGTAATCCCAACATTTCATGTCATGAAACAATTATGAATCTTAAAAGAAGGATTACAAACGTCAAAATCTTAATGTTAAACACTACTTAAACTCAATTTAGATATACAATAAACTATATGAATTTTCTACGTTATTGAAGTATGATACTATACATGTCATTCTATGCACTCGTACGTTGTCTAGTATTCCCATTCACTCCTATAAAGCAATATTGTATTGTATTAGCTTTTGATTCGTATAATATGGAATTAATTAAAGAACCAAACACCAAGATTTCCACTCTCATCACAACTTGTTAGTCCATATATTTTATGAAAGTTGTTTCTTTATTCAGAAAAAAAAAATTTAGTTGACATTAAGGGAACAAAACAAACAGGCAAAAAAATCAATCACATCTTACACATAAGAAAAACATAACTACATAAGAATAAGAATAAGAATAATTGCTGAGACAAAAAAAAAAAAAAAAAAAAAAAAAAAAGAAGATGTGAAAGATCACATCTTACAATATAGCAAACCATCGTATCCTATCCTCAGGTCACATGTATCTGAAATAAGACATATCGAAGCTGAATCTCTTTATCCTCAGATCGTGTTCCCTTAGTGTATATATATGTCACAAATTATAATATGGTTTTATTTTTATAAGTTTGTATTGTTGAGTTTCTTGACATGGCTTAACCGTTGTTTACTGTTAATTATACTTAAACCAAAATGATCAAACCGTAAATTATAAATATCCAAAAGACTAAAACGTGCTTTTCTCTATTGGGATGGCTTCAACGACCGATATAGTTCATAGTGACGATAACTCCACTGAACCTTTTAGACGACAACATAGGAGTCGCGTTGTCTTTTCCTCTGTGAGAGAATCACATCACTCTTAAGAGAAGCCTCTGGTACCGACAGAGAGTTTACATAACTTTCTTATCAATCCTGGTGCTTGTTTTCTTTTCCATTAATCAAAATTTGTTTATGTATACAAACCCGCATACAAAAACGTTCACCAGGTTCTTAACTAGTAGTACATGTACGTAGTTTAATATTGTGTTAGCTAGATTTTTAGTTTATATAGTATATATATATATATAAGCATATATGTAAATATACACTTTTTTAACCTATTCGTTTTTCTTGTAGAATTGATGCCATAAATCTAATAATTAAATGTGGAATTTCGATCAATTTTTTGAAATGACAACATACATTATACGGGTTTGAATTCGGATAGTGACAAAGTGAGAGTAGTAACGGAAACCACAAGACTACATATTTTTTTCCAATTAATAAAAAAAATTATGAAACTAGAAGGGAGCATATCTGCAAATCTTGTGAATATTAATCGTCGTATTCATATCTAATATCTATCAATAATTAAGTGACTAAAACTTAAACCAACAAAAAAGTGACTGAAACAAAATAAATAAATAAATAAATCGTCCAACGAAACAATGATTAAACTCCTTTATCATAGACAGTATGGAATCCACTCCTCGCACCACCACCGAACGATCTCTTCCATTTTGTCTTTTGCTTAACCTAAAAGAAAGAAAAATAATTAAAAAAAAAAAAAAGAACTATAGTTGCCAAATGAATAATATCTAACTCTGAAAAAATCTAAGAAAATTATATAATTTTGCAATTAGCTAGACTTCTAGAGACAGTTTTCGTATCTCATATACACACGTTTTCTCCAAAATATAAGAGGAATATTTTTTTTTGGTTTTTTTTTCCAAATCATATCCATTCTTAATTTAAATGGTTTGAAAGTGATTTTCGGAAAATAAAAGTTAAAATAACAAACCAAAGTCATGAGAATGAAAAGGAAATTAAATGCGTCACGGAGGAGCACTAAGACTACAAAGCATTTGGTGGTCAATGTGTCAAAACCCCACTTCTTATTAAACAAAATAAAAAGGGGGAAAATAACAACAAAACATACTCCCATATATTTAAATGGGCATTGCTTTATTGTTTAGCAATATATCCCACTTGAGTTTAACTCTTCTCATCTCTCTTCTTTCTCCCTCTTTATAACATTTATATATAAGAAGAGTGTAGGCTGTAGCTAAATTTGAAACTTGACTATACATATGGTACTTGTTTAATGACATCTAAATATTGTAAATTTACGTTAGCTAGATAGTGAGATACTTACATCAATTTTTTGTATGGATAATTATATACATACATATATATTCAATATTTTCCTTCTATACTATTTCACTCGACCAGAAATTGAGGATCCTACCTAGTTCGCAAGAGATAGATGCATGGTCGTATACTTGTATTTAAAAAATCATGTGTAGGGGTTGGTGTTTTGTCTTTAGTGAATAATTAAGGGAATCTATTTGTGTCTATTTTAATTTATTGTGGAAAGTATTCAATGTTTACGAATTGGACATGCGGGTAGACAAACATTAATACGCACAAGGATTTGATATTCAATCTATTCAGATTAGGACAACTAATTATAGTACATATCAAAGTCCTAATTGGTTTAGGAATTTGACTTACATGCATCTTACCTTTGTGTAGAGCTAGATAACTATGATTGTTGTTGTACCTATTAGCTAATTTAATTTCAAAGAAACATATATAGGAGAGTGATTGGAGTGTGTTACGCATAAATAAGGATTATGAAAATTAATATTAGTACATAGCGAACTCCTAATAGCTTAGCACCTGCCTTACGCATCATACTTTTGTGTGGTCGGTCATACGTAATGTTATGTTATGCCAATTAACACCATCGAAATATACGAGTTTTTCTTTACGTAGAATTACGAAATTTTTTTATCTCCATTTCGACCCTTTTTCGTAATGGTTTTTTTGTCATTTCGTCCTTTTTTCGCTGGAAGAAATGTGATATGCACGAGTGTGTCCGTATACTTTTCGTGGCTAACACCAATGGCTACGAATCGACACCAAAGGTTGTCTACAAAAATACATATGTCTATATATACATAAGAAAACAAAAAAATAATGAGAAGTAAACTTTTTTATGAAAGAAGCATTAAAGTAATAGATATATAGAAATATCGAGAGAGAGTTACAAATATATTTGTGTACTATATTGTAAAAAGCTATATGTGTATGCACACACAATCATCTTACCACATACTACTTGATATCATACAAAAACTATGTGATATACCAACTTTAATATGATGCACACACGTGTTACGCATTGAAAAATAAAAGAATCATAACATGTATGTGTATACATGATTTGCAATTTCTCTACTTTGAAGTCGACAAAAGAAAAGAAAAAAAAAAGTTCAAACAAATTCCAAAATGAATTCTTATATAAACGATATGCTGACATGTATATGTAAAAGTAAATAAATATGTTAAAACATATTTTGTTTCGGTTACTTAATTCATATCTCTAAAGTCTAAACACTAGGTCATTAAAATATTCCAAAAGATACGTAGACGTATTATTGAGTGAACAAAATAATGAGTGTATCTTTTTAATCTAACTTTTGATCGACTATAAAAAGGAGTCATCTCCCATTAGGTTTTGCCTGCCTCAAACAAATAGAGCTTATCTCATTCACTCACCAAACAACTCTCATCAATATAAACAGAGAGAGAGAGAGAGTGGGAGAGAGTTATATATACAAACACACATAAACATAGCTATAGTAGTGTTATATAACTAGAGATATATATATCTCGACTAAGTAAGTAGTAAGAGCTCATCAATTAAGTGATAAAGATGAAAGGTGGGAGTATGGAGAATTTGAAGCCGATATTGGCGATCATATCACTACAATTTGGGTATGCAGGCATGTACATCATCACCATGGTCTCGTTCAAGCATGGCATGGACCATTGGGTTCTTGCTACATACCGTCATGTCGTCGCTACGGTTGTCATGGCTCCCTTTGCTCTCATTTTCGAGAGGTACCACTACACTCACACACACACACACATATATATATATAGATGTATATGCATGGATGAATAATTATTTTAATAAATGTGTGTTTGCAGGAAGATCAGGCCAAAGATGACACTAGCAATGTTCTGGAGGCTTCTTGCTCTTGGAATACTAGAGTAAGTCTCTTTCATTAGAAAACCATCTTCCTCTTTTTTTTCTTTGCAATTAGAAAGTTCGGTTCATACAACCTTTTCGCAAAAATCCAAACTTACTTTTTATAGTTGTGATGCAAATTCACGAGTTCAAGTACGTTACTTTATCATGTTAATTTTGGTACGTTACTTTTTTTTTTTTTTTTTGCGAGCATTCGGGTACGTTACTTGGAAGATGAAATAATAACATATCGTACCCAAAAAAAAAAAATAGACTCTTATAAATTATGATATTTTTTCGGTTTAGCTAATAAAAATGTTATTACAGATTAATCCAAAGATTGTTAATGTTTATAACAATTATATTATATTATTACCATAATAAAAAAATAATATTATTACCATCAAAAACATATTACAATATATTGCATATACCAAAAATTCATCTAGAGTTGGACGTGGGAGATAGATCTTTTATTGTTTAAAATATTTATTAACTAGTAAATTATAATTGTTTAGAAAGTATTTGTACTTAGATACAGTGGATTTGTAGGGGGGGGGGGGGGGGGGGGGGAAGAAGATGAAATTGGTAAACATATATCTTGATCATTGATTGGGAATGAGATCATCACCCACAAGGCCACAACAAACATCTTTAATGTGAATGTGTGCTTACTACTTATCCTACGTACACGATTTCCTTTTTGATCTTTGGAAAAAGCATCTACTTATTATGCATAACAAAAAGATGATGTGAAAAAAGGCTATATATATTTTTTAATAAACAAAAATAATAATTAAGTAAACATTGGTTTTTTTTATGTATGAATGATTCAGGCCCCTTATGGACCAGAACTTGTACTACATAGGATTGAAAAACACGTCAGCATCGTACACTTCTGCCTTTACCAATGCACTTCCCGCCGTCACCTTCATTCTCGCCCTCATTTTCAGGTACTTTCATTCATTTAAGACTTTCTTGTAATTTAACTGTATTACGCAATCATAGTTTTGCTTATACATTACTTTAGGATACGTTACTATTAATGAACTAGCTATTTAGTGAAAGTGATCTAATTAACACTATTGTCTATGTTAATCAGGCTTGAGACGGTTAACTTTAGGAAGATTCACAGCGTTGCAAAAGTGGTGGGAACGGTGATCACGGTTGGAGGAGCGATGATTATGACGTTGTACAAAGGTCCGGCCATTGAGATCGTGAAAGCCGCACATAGTTCCTTCCATGGTGGCGCCAACACCACGGCTACGGGACAACACTGGGTCCTTGGAACCTTAGCTATCATGGGCAGTATCTCTACTTGGGCTGCCTTCTTCATTTTACAGGTAATTTAATTAATATTTTTGGATTTATCTATAAATAAACAATTAGTACCGATATGGATAAATAAAAATTAACATTATGTTTTTTTGTTTTGTAGTCATACACATTAAAAGTGTACCCAGCTGAGCTATCACTTGTAACATTGATATGTGGGATGGGGACGATCCTAAACGCAATTGTTTCGCTTATAATGGTGCGCGACATGAGCGCTTGGAAGATTGGTATGGATTCGGGGACACTTGCCGCGGTTTACTCTGTAAGTTAATCATCTATTAATCAATTTCATAAACACTAAACACTAACTAAACTTTTCAACTAAAACTTATTATGTGTTGTACATTTTCAGGGAGTGGTTTGTTCGGGGATAGCGTATTACATACAAAGTATTGTGATTAAACAACGTGGCCCGGTGTTTACAACGTCGTTTAGTCCTATGTGTATGATCATCACTGCTTTCCTCGGTGCCTTGGTTCTGGCTGAGAAAATCCATCTCGGAAGGTAATAAAAGTCACATTTAATCAAATCCTTTTATATTTCAAGATTATATTAAGTCATTACTAACGTTTTTAACGTTGTTATTGTAATATTATTATGCAGTATCATTGGGGCAGTTTTTATAGTTCTTGGACTATACAGTGTGGTGTGGGGAAAGAGTAAGGACGAGGTGAATCCATTAGACGTGAAAGTCGTAACCAAGGACCAAGAGCTACCGATCAGTAACGTAGTCAAACAAACTAACGGTCATGATGTGGCGGGAGTACCAGCTAATGGTGTGGTGGTTACCAGAACCTGATCCAATAAACACCAAAAGAGAGAAGAAAGATACGAAGACAAAGATCTCATCTCCATGCATTTGGAGGTTGGAAATTTTGATTATCTTTCTGGTTGTTTTTGTGCTTTTGTTTTACATTTCCTAATCGCTTAACTTTTAATATCTTTTTTACATATGCATGTTTTTGTGTTTTCTACTTTCAGTGTATTTTGAAATTCCCAAAAGCAAATGATGAATGAATCATTTGGTAAAATTACGCCTAAAAAAAAATAATAATAACAAAAATAGTCAAATCTGATTAATCCAAGAATTTAGGGTCTAAATTTGGATAATATATATTAAATAAAGAGATTTGTTTTTCTTTTTGTGATGTAAACTTGTTAAATTGGAAACATGTTCTACTAATGGGGTCACTTGTCTTTGTCTTCTCCTACTGGATCTCACTATCTCTCTTTCCCTCACCATTTGTAGTAGGCTTGCAAACTAGTAATACCCTGAATCGAAATTTCCAAAACAAAATTATACTGAAATTCCTCTAAAATCGATAAACAAACCAAACCATATATTCGTACAGATTGTAAATATGCGACACCAAATCCGAATACATATTCGGATATATTGTAAAATTTTCGAAAACCCGATTAACCGAATGAGTAACCGTCTAAGCACCTTGACGACTTCACCGGCTTATGAAGGCGGGCTTCGCTATTTTTATTTTTATTTTGCTGCAATTAGTAACATTCTTTAACATTTAAAAATTCAGCTTGATGTTGCATTTATTGTATAACAGATTTTTTTTGCTGCAATTAGTGATATTCTTTAAATTTTAAAAATTCTGGCTTGATGTTGTAGTTATTGTAAATCAGTTTTTTTTTTTTTTTTTGTTGAATATAATTTTACATTCATACAAAAAGAAAACTTGAACGTTTGACCCCAATAAAACGAAGTCATAACGCCTAATTTGTATGGTCAAATTATATAAATTCTAGAGATTAGGGTCGAATTTGGATATTAAAGAAAATAGAGAGGGTGTGTACTAAAAAACCTGTTACAGTAAGTTACAACATGTGAAACATGTTGTAATTGGATCACTTGTCTCTGTCTCCTTCTCCAATCCGATCGATCGAACCTCATTTTTCTCAGTCTCACCTGTAAAAATGGCGATGTGAGTATTCGGGTACGGATCTCTTATCTGGAAAACGGGTTTCCCTTTCGACGAAAGCCTCCCTGGTTTCATCAAAGGTTATCGCCGTGTCTTTCACCAAGGTCTCTCTCTTTTATCTATATACATATCTTTATCAGACAATCTTGATTATAATCTTAACTAGTTATAGTAATTACTAATTAGTAATGTTAATACGCAATTTAGGTAGTACTGATCATAGGGGAACTCCGGATTTCCCGGGAAGAACAGTGACATTAGAAGCTGCTGATGGGGAAGTCTGTGTAAGCAGTCTTATGATCTTTATAACATCAAATCCAATTCTCTCATTAGTTTTTTTAGCTTATATGATTTTTGATTACACAGTGGGGAGTTGCTTATAAGATAACCAAAGAGGAAGATAAGAAAGATGCTTTAACAGTAAGTGGATTTGATTCTCTTTTGTTAAAATCATGAGAGAAAGAAAACATTTGTAATCTTTTGGATTCTTGTCAGCATTTGGAAGTGAGGGAGAAGCAGTATGATCAGAAAGAGTATCTTGATTTCTTCACTGTGAGTGCTTCTAACTTCATAAATTGGTCTTCTGGTCTTCTTTTGGGGTGTGACAATTAAGCGTACTTGTTGCAGGAATCTAATTCAGAACCGGCTGTAACAGGAGTAATGGTGTAAGAAACGCATACGATTATATCACGTCGGTATGCATATAAACAAGTAACAATGTATCTTCTTTATTTTGCTCAGATACATAGCTTCCCCTGACAAGAAGAGCAACAACAACTACTTAGGACCAGCTCCTCTTGAAGATATTGCCAAGTAGGTGGTTTTGTTATAAGGCCCTTCCTGTTATCATAAAACGAAGATTGCATTTGATATTTGTTTCTTGTTTTTATTGCAGACAGATAGTTAAAGCTGAGGGACCTTCAGGGCCAAACAGAGACTATCTCTTCAACCTCGAAAAGGCTCTCGTTCAACTTGGTAAAATAAACTACTTTTTCAGATCACTCAAAAATATTCAGTTTGTGATTATTAAGTACCAACCCTTGTTTTGTGTTCTTTGGTACCAATCAGGGTTTAAAGATAAACATGTCACAGATCTTGCAAACCAAGTCAGGAGCATTCTTTCAGAGACCCATGAGTTGTCAGTTGATGCTACCGCCAACAATATCTAGAATTCCCCAGTTTTCTTTTCGATTGATCCGTAAAAGAACAAACCCAATTGATACGAGATGCATTTAGCATCCTAATTCAATGTGTTATCACTATCAATCAACTCTCTTTTTTTCATATTCGATTACATCGTGGAACGGGTATAAAGATCATTCAGTGATCCGGTATACGATTCCCACTTAGTTATCACTGTAACTAAAAATTTGACATGTTACCTGCTTAATATTCATCTTAATCTTTAGTTATCCTTTATATCCAATTCGTCTCCAAAAATCCATTTCACAGAGTCATACTAATGGTTAAAGGTTAAAGGAACAAAATGTCATTCACAGATACAAACAAACCCAAGTTACAGTTGATTAAAGATCCCTTACTGTAAGACACTGAGTCGAGATAATCGTTAAATCATTCGCTTTCTTCTCCACCATCATACCCTGCAAAAAAAAAGCCACGGATCATCAGTTTTAAAACTTGATCAGTAGGTCATTTAGATGAGAGATCAATATTCTCACCGTTGTTTGAATCTTCTTCTTCTTCTTCTTCTTCGCTTTGGCTTCCTTCAGTTTCTTCATTACCTTCCTCTTCTTCTTCGCTACCCTCAGCATCTTCTGGTTCATCACTCTCAGTCTCACTGTCACTATCCACTGTAAATTTTGGCTTGGGAGGAGGTGCAAAACTTGTGGTAGATCTTCTCCTTGAACTTGATACGATGTTGCTTGTATCGAGACCCTCAAGCTCTTTTGATATAGTTTTCCTATTTTTTACTTCTTTGATCTCTGTCAGAGTAAAGCCAGAGAGTTTATTTAGAGTATGTTTACTTATAAACTATTTCATCAAGCTTCCGACAGACTACAAACATCAGTCAGCATGCTTATTCACGTTGAGATCAGTTGAACTAAGAATCAGTTCGCAAAAACTACTGACCTCAATAAATAAAATGGAAGATAAACGTTTTGTTCTAAGCAAAAGAAATCATTCCCAGCGTCACACTACCTTTCTCTGAAGGATCTGAAGACAGCCCCTCTTTGGCAAGTATCTGCTCAAGTTCTTTTATTAGAGTAGCCTCACGTTTCTCTTCAGGAGCCTGCTTGGCTTTCTTGTAAATGCTAGGAGGAACTCTGCCAAGAAAAAACAATAAAGTGACTGGGGTATGAATAAACACCGAACTTCTTAAAAATGTACCAAGTTTGATAGACACCTCATCCCACAAGATTTGATGACTGATTTAAGATGCTCAACACGCTTTCCGTAAACAGTAGTTGCAATCTCCTTTGTCTGCTGTTGAACAACATAAATGCAGAAACCAAATGGGGTAAGTTGTACAAGGTATTAATGGGATTCGAGATAAAAAAATCACAACCAAGACGTTATACCTTAAAAGGTTTTTCACTATCTCCAGCATCACTCTCAGTCTCTGAATCCGTTTCTGTATGTTTTGCCCTCTTTCTCCCAGATACATGTTTGCCATTTTCACTTTTTCGTTTTCCCATCATCTCTGGTTTAGATAATCTTCTTTTTCGGGGCATTGTCTTCTTTACAGCTACTTCCTCGCTCTCAGTCTCAGCATCACCCTCGCTCTCCACATCACCCTCACTCTCAGTCTCAGCATCTGAATCAAAATTTTCTTCACTACTTACCTCCTCAGATTGTGTTCTCTTCACATTTTCCCTTAGATCTTTTCCAGAAGACTCAGTCGAACGTTTAGGAGCAGCAGGAATTGCTAGTACCTAATTAACCATTAAAAAAGATCAAAATACTTGCCTCCCACTATACTAAAGAGATTACACAATCAATTCAAAGTACTCACCTCATCCAATTCGCTGTTAATGAACTTCTTGAAGGGATCAAGAGACAGTTTCTCTAATTTAAGATCTTCCTCTAAAAGTCGACGAAGTGAACCCATTGTAATTTTCCTGAAAAATAAAGAAAGCCATTACTAAACAGAAAATTCCATCTTCTTAAGCCATGAAAGAGGAAACATTTTAACAGTAATTCATTAATTGCAATCATTAAACTTACTCTACATTAGCCTTAATATACGAAGTTCTTTCTCGTAGGACTCTCCTTATATCACTCTTCATATCTTTAGCCACCCTATTGGGTTTGTTCTCTCCAGTCATAAGTCCCCTCTCAGCGGAACCTTCCATTTCCTCATAAACACCAGTATCGTCCCTTACATCATTCTTTTCCCCGTTCTCTTCAGACAGGTTCCTCTCAGTTTCTTGAAAATTCTCGGAAGCATCACCATTACCAGGTTCTTCTAAGCACTGCCATCAAGAAAAAAAACATTAGTATTTCTCATGTAACATGAGAATTCAAATGGTTAGATAACAAAGTATGAAGAGAAAAGCCACCTTAACCAAATTCACTTTAACAAAGGTCTTATGATCATCCAGAGCAAACATCTCCAATCCCATGTATTCCTCTAGCATTCTCCGAACACTCACGAATGTGAAGGAGCTACAAAATCAAATAAAACTGCAATATGATTCTACAATTCAAACATCATCTGACGATACAAACCCTAATCGAACCAGGAAATGTATATATCATCAATGCCTAGAAAAACCCTAATCGCACACACAGAGAACGTAATCAATCGACTATAGAGTATAGAGGTTAGAGACGAAGAGATTGAGAGACTACTCTGCTTTGTTTCTGAGGTAGGTTACACGAGACCGCATAGCTTCCAGAATCTTCGACTCGAAATCTGTTGTTGCATCAACGTCCTTCGAATTACTCTTACCGTAATTCTGATTCATCTCCGCCGTCCTCATAGCCGTAACCGCCGAGTCGCCAGACATTTCTCGCTGCTTAAGCCAAGTGTAAACGGAAGTGAGCGATGACGATGTCCTCGTTGATGCAAAAAAAAATAAAAGCCTTAAAAAAACCCTGGAAAAAAACGGCATGGAGTTGTTTTCTTTGTTTATCTGAAACAACAAAACGTCAGTCTCCATTTCTCACAAACGGCACACATTATACAGAGTAGTAGAAATGAGAAATAGTAAACGGGATGTATTGAAATCATGATTTTTTTGGAAGATTTTATAGGATTTAGGAAATTTGGAATTTTGATAGATTTTAAGGAAATTTATATGATTTATGTTAAAATTCTTTTCAATCCTACCTAAAACCATAAGATTTGGATTTATATAGTTTTAACTAAACAAATCCTCTAGAATCCTTTTAAAGTAGATTTTTAAATCATCAATTCAATAACAGTGGATTTTAATGGACTTTTTAAAATACATGATTGAATAACATATGATTTGTAAATTTTATACAAATCACTTAAAATGTCAAGTTGAATACACCCCTAAATAGTAGAAATCACAATATATTTTGGTATTTGTTAAGTTTTTGGTTATTATTTAGTTCAAAGACAAATAGCTATTTTGGCGCCTTAAAGAACAAAAAACAGTGGAAGAAAACTTTTTTTGTCGAATTTATATATTATTATCACGAAAGGAAACCGAAAAATTTGATGAAATGGTGAAATTTAATTGTGTAAGAATAATTTCCATAATAGAGTAAGTGAAGTAACGATTAAATGAAATGTGTTTGAATCATTAACTGATTAGTTTTAATCGAATAGGCGGGAAAGATAAAATCTAACTTTTTAGGGGACAAGTTTGTGGATGGGTCCTACAAGAAAACTAACAAACTTTTAAAAACATGATGGTTACCAAACAATGAGGCACCAACTACCCCTGGGCATATATTCCGAAACCGAACAAACCGATTTGGATCGGTATCGGTTTCTCAGTTTAAACCGATCGGTTTTCCTATTGAGTTTGATTCGGATTTCGGATTTAAACCGAAATTCGATCGGTTATCCGCTAAACCGAATTCCCAATTAATTTTAGGCATTGGTATTATTTTTGGGCTTCTACGCAAGCCCATTAACTATAAACAGATCTTTTTTAAAAATTTAATAAAATTTTGTTGCCATGAGGATTCGAACCGAAGACATAATGGTAAGGGACATACACGCTAACCATTTGAACAAATTCAACTTTTTGGTTTTGTTTTCCTAATGATATATATAAAGGATTCGGTTTCAGTTCGGATTTTTTTAAAATATTGAAAACCGATCCGAATCCTAACGAATCCTAACCGATCCGATCCGAAAAATAGTCGGATTCTAAATGGATTTTACACATCCTAATCCGAAAAATCCGATTCAATCCGAACCGAAAATTCGAATGCCCAAGGCTAGCCACCAACCTTCAACGATAATTAACTTCTCTACATAAAAGATGTGAAATCACATGTCTCAACAAAAAAAATGTATGATTAGGGTCTACAAGTGGCCAGCCATTTTTATAGAGTGATAAGGGATAGGGATATATATATATATATATATATATATTTCTTTATTTTTGGTTCCTCGTTGTTTGAATTTTAAAACGGATAATTTGGCGCGAAAATTTCACACCAAACCGCATTATATCAAATATATAAACAATAATTCTCAAAATTTGCTCATTTAACCTAAATAATTAAAGTTGTAGACGAAAATAATTTGCGCATTATATCTTGATGTTTAGAGTTCGGTTAATATCAAGATACGTCATTGAAAAATATCCATTATATCTGATATCTATACTAAATAAAAGTAAAAGTAAGCTCTTAAGGCTGTCCACCTAGGATTTTAAACCACTAATAGGGATTAGCCATTTCATTATTTTACATTTTTATAATTCACAAAACTTACTATATTGTTAACATCCAACATGGATTAGCCAATTCATTATTTAACATTTTAATAAGATTAAGCTACAAAATAAATAAATGGTATAAAACTAATAAAAAACGAAAATCTATAGAAACAAATTTAATCTATGGAAATAAAATAAATATAATAAAATATTTGTAAATTTAAGTTTTTTGTAATTTAACATTTTTAAAAGATTTTTTAAAAAAGGAAAAAAATGAAACTATGGAAAGAAAATAAATCTTTTAAAATATTTGTAAATTTAAGTTTTCCTTTACAAAATAAATAAATGGTATAAAACTAATCAAAAACGAAAATCTATGGAAATAAAATAAAAATATTAAAAAAGTGTAAAATTAAGTTTTAGTTTTCAAAATAAATGTTATATCGTCAATCGTTCAAATTAAAAAAGGAACTTTTAGCTCAAACAAAAAGGGAAGAATTCTACTTAGAAGCAAAAAAAAAAAAAGGGAAAGCTTACAAATTCTACTTTAGATTTCATGTATAAATAGCCATCTAAGACAGAGAATGGAACAAGCTCAATATCATTGAAAACAATAGCTCCACCTAAACATATAGTTCCTCGAGATCAATGAGAGAGCTCATTGAATTACAATGGCACCTGCATCTTCTCCTCCTTCAGCTCAATTACTTCCCTCCTTGGTTTTTGATGAGTTATCAAAAGGTTTTACTAACAAAGAAATTGTTGTTAGGATCATCCACGTCTGGAAGCACGCAATCCTAAAAAAGATGGCTTACTTATGGGGCTCGAATTACTGCTCATAGACAAGAAGGTACTTGAATTTCTCTTGAATTTCCGGAAAAGATTGATGAAACACTACCAGTTATTCCACAAGGTTCTCGAGCTGATACAGTATTAGCATCAATTAAACAATCATACTTGTGGGACTCTTGCAAAGTTTTCTCCCTAAAAAAGATCATGAGACTTCAAGAATCACAAGCAAACTTCGATGCATGGCTGCTAAGTGTTGGAGATGGAACTGCACCTACAAGTGAGGAAAAAGATGTCGACAAAGATGATGGTCAGATGGTGGTCGTTGATCCTAAATTCATAATGCAATCAATTGTAGATCATTTGCAAGATATTTTTAAAGCCACAAATACAGAGAACAAGTTATCAAAAAGTACATATGCAAGCGTTACAGAGAGAGCAATCCTAACTCCACGAAATGAGACAGTTGATGAGATTAATGCATACATGTTAGAGAATCTACCAGGAACACCGAAGGAGTATCTCCGCTCAGACAGTATGGGCAAGGGTGACAAAGTAACTACTAAGTACGAGTCTCTGTATATGGTTGAGTATCTAAACTCACTAGAGTTCCAAGGACTACCAAAACATCAGTTGGTTTTGAAAGTAGGAGCTCCAATAATGTTGATTCACAACATTAACCAAAAAGAAGGTCTATGCAATGGCACAAGATTAATTGTAACACGTTTGGGAAAAAGACTGATTGAGGGCGAAATAGTCATAGGCACACACGCTGGTCAAAAAGTGATTTTGCCACGGATAATCTTATCGCCACCTGACTCAAAGCATCCTTTCACACTTCGAAGACGTCAATTCCCAATTAGAGTATGCTATGCAATGACAATTAACAAAAGCCAAGGAAAAAGCTTAAAATCAGTGCTTCTCTATCTGCCTCAACCAGTTTTCAGTCATGGTCAGCTCTACGTGGCGCTCTCACGTGTAACATCTCCTACAGGTTTAAGCATTCTAAAACCCCATAATGATGCAGAGAAGACAGTAAAAAATATTGTGCATAGATGGATGAACAACTAACTTAACCAAAAGACATAACCAATACTATCAATTTCTCCGACAGACAGTAATCAAATTAATCCCCAATTCATTTAATCAAAAGGGAAGAAGAAGAAGAATATTGAAAAAAGAAGCTTACAGTGTTGTCGAACGAAATCCAATTACCAATTGATATGATCATTTATCTAATCCTAGGCCTTCTTGGTAGTGTTGGCAGCCAACTTCACCCATTTCCCTAGCGTGTCCTTAATCGAACCAATCGTATTTGCCACCAAACCAATATCAATCATAGGATTAGGATGCGGATATCAGATAGAAAATAAAAGAAGAAGACAGGGGCATGAGAAACGTAAGGATTCAACTCAGTCTTGTGAATCGCCGTAAGTGAGTCGTGAAGAGACGATGTTTTTGATTCTCTGTATTTGACTTATGCAACACCACTCATCTGGTTTGTTAAGTTTATTTTGTATACTTTAATATATTCTTAACATCACCGAAGCAAAAGAAAAAAAAGGAGCACAATACATACATGTACTTTATATTGGTAGTTTAGTAGTTTTTCCTTTTTTTGGGTATAAAGTATAGTAGTTATTTCTAATGTTTTGTCAAAATATTTCTAATATTTCAAATTTAATTAATAGGCTAATAAAAAATTAAATTTGGTATTTTGAATTTAGGAATTAGAATTTAGAATTTAGAATTTAGAATTTTATTTCTAGGGTTTAGTATTTAGAATTTAGGAATTAGTTTTTAGTATTAGTTTTATTTACAACATTAACCCCTAAAATTTTATAAAATTTTAATGTTATGTAAATTTAGTTTTTTTAAAAAATACTATGTGATATGGTTATATAGTAGATGGGTTATAAAGAGAATATGTTGTAATTAATAAAATATTATTAAATTTATGCTAACACGGGTTAAATCCTCATTTTATTATTTATCAACAATATTAATATTAAAATATCTGACATAGAAAAATTAAGTTGATTTAACTAAGATTATGTAAAACAATTAAATCATTAGGAAAAACATAACTTAATCATAGCTACTAAATTACTTACTATTTATTTAGATCCCTTATTTTCTGTTATAATAATTAACAATCAAAATAGAATCTCAAACACTAATCAAAACAAACTAAATATAACAAACAAATGGTAATGAAGTATATTGCGGGGTTAAAAATTAATATAAACATTTCGCCAGAGCCTTCTCTAAAAATATTAAGGCCACAAGTTCATGTTTTTGGTGGGGCCAATTATACATTAATATTTAAAAAAAAACACTTGAAAAACACAAAGAATAATAGAAAACATTTGAAACATTGACCTTTGGTACTAATATCTTACATTTTTATCAGTAGAACTAATGAAGTTTTTAGGAAAAAGGGTCGAATATTCACTATCTTATTTGGAGGTCATAAGCATGTGCTTCACCTGCTTGTGTTAAGGGCCGACTCTGCATTTAGCTGCACAAATGATCGGGAAATTTAGTTATTCCTCTATGGAAATCTAGTGCTATATATAATACTGATGTAGTAGATGTTAAAGAATGAGAACGGTCCAATGTATATATCTGTATATTTAATTTTTGGATTGTATACCCATAAGAGTAATTGATGTTATTTCATTTTTGGATCTACATATTGTAAACCCATAGTAGTAAAACCATTGGGCTATTTCGGCCCAAATGTTAATTTTTGTTTATTATAGAGATATTGAGAATGATCCGTATTTATGTATTGGGAAAATTCCCAAAAAAAACCCCAACTTATTTTTATTTGGATGTTTAATACCCAATACTTTTTGGTTGGAACAAAAATACATGATATATTAAACTGATGTCAAATAAAACCTTCTTTTTTAAAGATTGGTCGAATCAAACATACGACTTAACAGATGTTAACATGTGTGACAGAATAACTAAACCGTGTTACACATTGTTCCAGATATATAGACGATCCATTTACAAAACTGTATTGGCGTAATAAACGTAGTCTAGTGGTATCTGAAGGTTGGTTTTTCTGAAACCAATAGAATCTGGGTTCGACACCCAAATCCTATATTGATTATTTTTTTTTGTTTTTTAAAACTCCACTGACAACGACCGATATAGAGTTACAGAATAGTGCTTCCATCGACGAACGACGATGTGGATTCATTGGAGATTGATTTTAGATTCTTAGATCTGGAGATTGGTTTTGGTGTTTTTGTTGTTGTGATTTTCAGATGATCAAGGATGCGATTGTTACGTTCTAGTCAATATGCCTTTGTTAACAGTGGTGGTGGTGAGGGCGAATTAATGCCGCCGTAGATTCTACCTTTCAAGATCTGCCCATCTTTGTAACAGAGAACTTACTGGCAATAAAGAGGATTCGAACCCGAATATTGCTAGTTGCAAAACGACCACAATACCACTAGACTACATTAATATATTGATGAAAATTAAGTAAATGGATTATATATATATATATATATATTCAAAAAACTATTCTTCAGAAAATTTAATCCCGGTTTAGCTATTTCGTCACACATGTTAACGTCTGTTAAGTGGTATGTTTAATTCGACCAATCTTTAAAAGACAAGATTTTATTTGACATTAATTTAATATATCATGTATTTTTATTCCAACCAAAAAGTATTGGGTATTAAACGTCCAAATAAAAATAAGTTGGGGTTTTTTTGGGGAATTTTCCCTTTATGTATTCGTATGTGCGATGTTATTTTTCATCGTTGTCTAATAAAGTTAACAAATAAAAACGACGGTTTGCGTACCATGTGTCCTGCAGTGACTCTGTTGGCGACCTCATATACCTTTGGAACCGTTGGATGATGCTTCGTGGGAGAAACTCCCGGATGCTCACAACGTACTCGAATCTTCTCCGCTCTCATGCCAAACTTGTTAAGTTTGTTTTGCGGTCTGTGGCATCCCAGTGGGATATTCCTACATAATTTATTTATTTTTTCTATAACAAACTTATTTTTAGGAGAATTAACGAGAAAAAAAATGAGTTAAAAACAAACCTGAATTAAATGATATCGTAGGAGTGGCTGATGGAAGGCCGGTTGATCCAGCCGATTGATGCAATCAATCACATCCCCATCCGAACTCTTTTCAGACCAGAAAAAAAAGGAAAGTTAAAGATTTAAAATTATAGAGAGATAAATAAAACCGAGAGTTGATATTTACTTACATGAATCGTATAAACTGAGGTTGAAACTCCAGGTTGAGTGAAGAGGAGACACACAACAAAGAAGAACGGTACGAAGGTAATTTTGTTATTTAACATGGATATCATCCAACAAAAATGGATGTTAAATTTTAAAATAACTGTATTAATTATTTAGTACTAATTTTATTGAAAATAAAATTTACTTACCATTATGATATATATATTCGTAAGTAAAACACACACAAAAAACTTGAAGAAGATAATTAGTTTATTAAAATGAATTTCTGATTACTTGATGAGAATATTATTGTAGTTTTACTTATGTTTTTGCTTAAATTTTATTTATAATTTACTTAAATGTTACTTATGTTTTGCTTAATTTTTTATTATGTTTTACTTTGTAAATTAAATTCTAAGGCATGTAACTATAAGTGAACTGTGAACATATAAAAAATCTAAACAAATCCATATATAATCAACTTGAGTACGTATGGATTGTCTTCTACACCTTGAACAGAGATATCAGAGCTTGCAGTACACTTTATTGTTGATACAGAGATATAAGATCATATTATTTGGGTTTGCAAACTGATAAGTACATAACACTTTAAATATCTTTTTTTTGTCAACAAACACTTTAAATGTATTTATAAATTAGAAATCCTACTACATTAATTGGAAAGTACAAATATAAAACTAACCTTAAAATTTGTAAAAAATTACATTCAGTTGCCATTAAAAAAAAATAATTAAGATTAATTAATTAATTAAATAAATATAATTAATTAAAAATAAAAAACGCTGACAGGTTAAAAATAAAAAGTCTAGAAAAGTAAAAAATATCTATTCAAATCAAAACTAATTTATACTTTTTTTTTGTCAACAAGAAAATAAATCATCTCAAATGAGCCAATTTGTGGAGAAATTGTTTACAAACAAAATATAATGCTAAGAGAGACGCGCTCAGCGTGTCAAAGAATCCGCACAGACATTAGCATTTCTAGAAACCTGAACCAAAGAAAAAGAAGAAAACTCCTCCCTGTCAATCTTGATATCGTCTAGGTATGTTGCATAGGCGGGCCAATCCTGAGGCGAAGACACCATCTTCACCAAATCGGAGAAGTCCATAATAAAAACCACTTCCCGGAAATCATGTCCAATCATGCATCGCATCGCCCAGATAAAAGCTTCCACTTCTGCATGTAACGGAGACAAACTATGCCGGTAATTGATTGCACCGTGAATTGGTGGAGATCTTTGTGAGGAAGTACAAACCCATCTTGCACCTGCAAAAACATCAGTCCCTTTCCAAGATCCATCCACAAAGCACCGATGTCTAGAAAAAACCGACGGGAGGGGAGCACATTGAAGCCCTGGGCCCGAGTAACCGTAACACTAGTGGATGAGGGAAAGTCGTCTGACTCCTCCTCCATTGTGTCTGATGCCAAGTTTGGGCTTCACCTATCGCCACCTGGACAACCTCATCAGGTCGTTCCACCTGGTTTTCAAAAACCCGAGCATTCCTTGCCTTCCAGATATACCACATTATCCAAGCAAAAGCTGCAATCTGTGAACCCGGTTTTGTAGCTCCAAAAAAATGATCCATATTAGCATACACAGACTCCGTAGGGAAGAGCTGTGGCCCTACCGGAACATGAGCTAAAGCCCAATTCTGCCGGACCAGCGGACACAAGAAAATGGCATGATTTATATTCTCCACATCTGCCCCACACCTTGTACAGGCTACATCACAAGTTATCCCTCGTCGCCTCAAATTAGCCGATACCGAAATACAGCCCGTCAAAACTTGCCACATAAAATGCTGTAATTTTGGGGGACACAGCACCTGCCAAACCTTAGCCAGAAGAGAAGTAAAATATGGCCCAATCCCAAAAGCCTGGAACGTATTCGGAATTTCAAAATGCGCCACCTCATCCCATGATTTAACCGTATATTTTCCATGTTTAGTAAAATGCCAACCGAAGTAATCTGCTTTCGAACAATTACTTAAAGGCAAGGCTTCGATCAGAGTTGCATCCACAGGGTCAAAATGCTCAAAGAGCGAATCTCGTTGCCAAGTGTTCGTTTGACGATTGATAAAATGAGTCAATCGAAGATCTGGATCCTGAAAGGACCGTTACTTAAAGCTGGTCTCGGGAATTGAGCTAGAATCCAGGGATCCTGCCATATTGAAATGGAGTCCCCAGAACCGACCCTTTTAATAAGCCCTTTATTTACCAGAGATCTAGCTAAAACAATGATCCTCCACCCATAAGAAGGAGAATATGACCGTATTGGTTCCATAGGGTTTGAGTTTCGGTAATACCTACTCTTAAAAACCCTAGCAAACAATGAGTCCGAATATTCCATCAACCTCCATAACTGCTTAGCCAACAAAGCCGTGTTAAAATCATCAACACTCCTAAATCATCTTATACCCTACATTACACAAACTTATTGGGCGCAACTCTGCCAGCTGCGTCGGTTTTGCCACCTTGGGGATGAGACAGATATGCGTCCGATTTAAACCCCTATCAAAGACTCCCTCGTCGAAAAATTGATTAACCATTGACACTAGATCCCCCTTAACAATCGTCCATGTCTTTTGGAAAAACAAAGCTGTCATTCCATTTGGACCAGGGGTTTTGTCCGGGTGCATCATGAAAACTGTCTTCTTAACCTCATCCTTCGTGGCAGGGGCCATTAACCGTGAGTTATCCGTGTCTGTGACGACAGTTTTGACCTCCTTTAACACATCCTCGAAGTTACCCGAAGAAATCGTAGCAAACAATTCCTCAAAATACGACACTGCCGTAGCACAAATTTCTTGATCCTTAGTGGACCAAACACCCTGTTTATCAAACAGATCCACAATCCGGTTCCAATCCTGGCGTTGCTTAGTTTGTGCCTGAAAATACTTAGTATTTTTATCCCCCAACCTCATCCAGCGATTCCTACTCTTCTGGTACCAATGTATCTTTTCTTCCCAACATGCTTCACGCAAGCGGGTATTGAGATCAGAAATGACCTCTGGACCCGTGCCATCATCCGCCTGGGCCACCTCCAGTTGACGCTTAAGATCCTCAATTAAAACTCTCCCGTAAGGCACCTGCTGTTTCCGCCACCAAGATATCGCTCGTCTACAATTAACAATTTTTTCCACAAACCCATTTGAACCCGGATCCTGTCCTCCCAGCCAACCAGAGGAGATCACATCCATTAACCCCTCATTTCCCACCCAACGTCGGTCAAACATGAAACCCTTATGTCCCCGCGGCCTCTTTGCACCTAAACTAGCCACTAAAGGCGCATGATCTGAGGCGATCATCGATAAATATTCCGTAACCGTATCCGGAAATAGGTCATGCCAATCTGCATTACCTAAAGCCCTGTCCAGACGACATCGAATAGGTTTCTTATCCCGTCAGTCTCGCCAAGACAAACAATTCCCCAAATAGGGAAATTCCACAAATCCGCAATCATGTATCATGCCATTGAAAGAGAGAAAAGAAGAGGCATGTCGTAGCTTTCCTCCGCGTTTCTCATGATTTCCTGTTAGCTCGTTTAAATCCCTAATAAGAAACCAAGGAGTTGAGCGAGTGGTATTAATACGTAACAAGCGCTCCCAAACCAAATCCCTTTTTTGTGGGACCGGATCATCATAGACAAAAGTTAAGTGGATAATACAACCCTTATATACTGCTTCTACATCGATTAACCGGTTAGACTCTTACAAAATTGAAACATCAAAATCATCTTTATTATAAAACAAAGCCAAACCACCACTAGAACCAACAGGTTCCACAATTTTTTAATTGTTATAGCCAAAATGGCCTACAATTTTTTCCATAAAAGAGAGAGATTGTTTTGTTTCCATAAGAAATAAAAAATCTGGCCTATTTTTATTCCAGAGATCCCTTAGATTCTCTATAGTAGACTTATTACCAAAACCCTGACAATTCCAACTCAACACATTCATGTAATAAATTTAGGTTTTGGTGGCTTAGCACCACCTAATCCTCCCTTGGCCCCTTCCTGGGCCTTTGGGCCGAGCCCACTCTCACCACCACCACCCGGTCCCTGAGAGGGACGTTTCCGCGGAGAGAGCAACATCTGAGCATTCCTTTTCTTCGTGCTAACTCCCCTAAGCATCGGTCCTTTTCCTTGCCGTGTCCTCTGCCCAATGAACAACTTGGAAGGTTCCTCCATCAACGCCTCCCCCTGGACATCATCCTCACCTCCTAACTCCTCCTCTAAATCATCGAAAGTATCTGGATCCTCCTCCACATCTCCCATATGCCATCCTACCCCACACCCTCTCCTCTTTCCATCTGGCGCAAACCAGTGACGATGTCACGGCTCCGAGAGCCCTCATAAACCATCATCTCCTCAGTCGAGCTCACCTGTTCTACACCAAGATCACCTGAAGCCGATGAAGAAACCCCAAAATTTGTAGGACCCATTGCTAACTTTGCAATCCCCGAGACCTGCTCATCCACCGGAAGTTGAGCACCAGAAATCTGATCCGGCTTTTTCGATGTGTTCATTATATCAACCTCCATCACCGTAGTCTCCTGAACCTCACCAGTATCCCCCATTGAACTATCCACAATTTTTCCCTCCTCCACGACCCCACCCCCAGAAACTACAGCGGAAGGGGGCACTACAGGGACCACCGGTACACTCCCATCTTGAAATAAAACCTTCTTGACCACTTTCGGCTCCGTACCCTGAACCGAAGTCGTACCCTGCACCACCTGGTATGTAACATCCTCCGGAACCAAAGCTAGCGTATTGGTTGACCGTTGACGTACTTGACTCCTCTCATTTCCTTGTCTCCCCCGATGCTCCTGTGAATTTCCCGAAGAAGAAGACCCCTTGTGACGAGAATTGTTGCCCGGGAAAACCTCTGCTCTAGACTTTGCGCCTCCATACATGGAGCCCTTATGTCCCCCCTTGTTAAAACCAGATCCCGTCGTGGTTCCACCATGACTGCACCCTTATAACTCATGATCTGACCCTGGTCCCGATCAACCTTAGATCCCACTCGATCGCCATTGTCTGACAAATGCTTAGTCATGGGACAAACAGCCTCATCGTGACACAAACTGAAACAGACCTTACACCAACCATACAATCGCTCATAATGGAGCTTAACAATTGTCACTTCCCCATTATGGAACTTAATATCAGTTTCAAAGCAGAGAGGCTTGAGACCAACGATAGTTACCCGCACCCTCCCTCTATCAATATCCACCTCCTCAACAATCCCCAATGCCGATCCAATGTCACGAAATGTTGGCATAGCCCAAAACTGAATAGGAACATCTGAGACACGAACCCAAAACTTGAGTGTTGAAGGGTAAGCCGGATCCACCACTGGTTTCCACCGGACCAACGACACAATCCAAGAGTCAAAATGGAAAGGTTCCATCTTCAACACTTCGACGATGTCAGCCTCCTCCTCAAAGTCAAACTGAAACTTCCCCGACCCCAAATCTGCTCCCGCTACAGGTCCCTCTACCTGTCAGATATGTGGCAGCACAAGTAACAAAGACTTCATATCTTGCATTTGCGGATTGAAGCACCGCCCGATCACCGTTTTTGAATAGCCAGCGATAAGATCCGAGTTATCAACATAAGAGATTTTGATCCTCCTTCGTGGTCGTGAGGCCTCCTCTGTCAGTCCCATCGAACCATTTCCCAACAAGCCGCTCTGAGACATTGCAATACCAATAAGCTTCGAACCAAGAATGAAAGAAAAGCTAAAACGAGGTGAGGATGAAATAGGATGTATTCTTCCGGTTTATGTCGGTCCCCCTTTATACTCCAAGCGACACCAGCAAGAGAATTGACCCAAAAAGGCAATATCGAACAGATGAGATCCGATCCAGTCCAAATTGAAATCATATCCCAACAAATCATGCCCTTCCCAAATATTTCCAGATACGCCATAGTCCCCATGAATATCATATCTCACACCAACTACTAAAGAAGAACAAAGTAAGGAAACAAAAAAATCCAGAGAAACCCATCCACGTCCCGTACAATCAGAGAACAATCGTAATCCAAACACACCCCACTCACTGAGATCTCCCTCATTCCAAAATTGAAACAGCACATATACACCAAATCGGAATCCCCTGGGATCCCAAAACCAAACCAAACTCTCAACACCCAACAAAAACCCGAGAACCAGATACTCCGCAAAGAAGAACCATTGCTCATCGCAGAGTGAATCCCAATACAAACCCTTGTCCGGCCAAAAAAAGGATCTCATCGCAGGGTCAAAACCCTAGAGTCGGCGTCGCCATTCGTCTCTTTTTTTTTCTATTTGAGAGAATACTAATAATTATCTGTATTTTTTTAAAATCTTAGCTGTTAATTTTTATTTTTTTATGTTTTTTCAACTAATTTATACTTAAAAAAAATAAAAAATAAAAATTAGCAGCTAGGATTTTAAAAAAATACAAATAATTATTAGTTAAAAATAATTATTTTCTCTCTCTATAAAATTATGGACGACAATTACTAAATATTTTATTTAAAACTATATACCAATCAGAATTTCAAAAAATAAGATTTTATATCCAAATAGACAACAAAATTATTTTTAGTAACTAGATTTCAAAGATTTTATTAAGATTTGAAATTATGATTCTATTCTTCTATCATCTTCATTTATTTTATTTACAAATTGTTTAGAATTTTCATATAATAGTTATGATTGATAAATATGTAGAAGTTTTTATGCATATGTTGTGATTTGAATTTTTAGAAACGAAGATATATTACTTTTTTTTAATGTAAAAGATATATTACTCAATCTACGGAAAAATGTTTGTTTTAATTTTCACATTGGCGGGTTGGTAAAACTTAATTTATATAGTTGATAAATTTATAAATTTTATTTGCTCATAAAATATTTATATTATTACTTCATATTTCATAAAATATTTATACAAATACAACAAATAAACAATATAAAACTGTAATATACAATTAAAAATAAATATTATCTTAAACAAAAATAATTTAGTAAAGAAATATTAAAATATTTTTTATTATTATATTATAATTTTTTTTTAAAATGTTAAACCTATGCTTTAAGCACGGGATATCTTCTAGTTATATATATTACATGATTACATGAACCAAGCAAATGCATCTATAACATAATTATAGATGCATTAAATTTGTCCCACAACGAAAAAAAAAACTTATAGATGCATTAATATAATACTTATCATCTAATGTAATATAATTACTTTGAAAAGATATGGTGAATAAAAAAATTGAAAAGACAACCAATGCTAAAAAGTAATTGACCTTAGAGAGGAAATTAAAGTGCTCGACATCTTCAAAAATGATATTCTTAAGCACCTTGAATGTCTCATCTATTGTAATATTACCTTCTTTAAGAACATTAGACAACAACTAAGAAGCTTGTTAAATGATATTTGGTTATGTGTAGTGATAATATCATAACAAGGATTAAACGATTAGGCCAAGGAAAACTTGCTCAAGGAAGCAAACAGGAAACTAAAGTGCACATTTATGGCATCCCTTAGTTTTAGGGATATCAATCTCCACGTTTCTATTTCCCAACTTTGTTAATTATGTTCCTTATTTCTAGGATTAGTTATTGTTATTTTTGCTTTACTTTTGTGTATTTAAAGACCTCATACTGATGAATATGAATTCCTATATTAGTAATAGAGAAGTACAACTTTTCTTTCGGATGAAAATCCCCCCGACGTCATCTACGAGAAAACAATTTTATTAAGGTTAAAAGGAACATTTACGGTTAATGGATTGGGTTCTATTTCAAAAATTACCCGAAATTCTTAAATCGGATCTGGATAGAAAAAGATCCGCGTCATTTAAAACGGGTTAATGGGTTATGTGCTTTTTCCAGTTTTTTTCAATGAACGTAATTTTGGAATCTCATATGTGATATCTGGGATGGAAAGATTCAAGTGCTCTCCCTCACGACCCCTTGCTGGAGAAAGACCGACGACCGTGAAAGCGTTTGATGGTGGTGAATGGTGATTCACGGGTTATGACATGTTTGAGCAAAAAAATGAGATTTGTAGATAAAATTGTTTTTGTTTTTAATTAATAAACCAATTGTTAATTGATGGATCTAACATAGTTATGTATAGTATTAGATAAAACAAGAAAAAATAATGAAAATCGTGGAAAAAAATTAAGTGATGGGGTGATTTTGCCAAAAGCAGATATGAAGGAAGAAGATGAGGATAGTTTTGTAATTTTTCTTAACTATTAAAAAAAATATCGAGGGTTCGAATCTAGGACAATGCGGTACAGAAGACCTTGACTCATACCACTAGACTACACCAAATTATACAAGCAAAGTTAAACACAAATATTAATATCTCATTGTTACAATTGATGAAAATCTAAATAAAACTATCATTAATTCCCCCAAATAAATGTCTTCTCCTAAAATTTTGGAAAGTTATAAACGTAAGTAATTATTATAGATTAATAGTATAAATTTCACATTTATTAAAAGGAGATTAATAAAATTTAATCAAATAATCATTAAATGCAAGATCAAACTTAACAAAAAAATATTCCATAAAGATCGGATATTAATTGATTTCTCAAATATAGATAGAGATACTAATAAGAAATATACCCAAGGAATATACACTTAGTTTATCTAATCTAATAAATTTCAGAAATTTCAAAACCAAAAATAAAAGTCTTACCGTAATCATACGGATCTTAAATATTTTATATTTAATGTGTAAATTAAATAAATCAATAGTAAACCAAATTTATGGGAATGTTGTTAATTTGTTATATATTATTTATGGGAATGCTGTTAATTTGTTATATTTAAAGCATTTTAATTTGGGTATTATCTATGTAAATGATAAAGATACTAATCAAATGTGATCTTAACAAAAAATGTGTAATCTTTAGAGGATATTTTTCAAAACCCTAATAAAACTTATATAGCCAACTCTAAACTATAAATACTACTTCTAGGTTGTGGCATTATCAATCTCATTTTCCCTCAAAACTTTATTTGCAAAATTGTATCAAAAATTATAGTTCTCATTCTCGCTTTCTAATATGTTACTAATATAGAGATTATGTTTTTTATTTATTTATTTTTAATCTAATATGATCCTTTCATATATATATTTATAGGCTTTGGAAAATATCATATTTCAAAGGTAAATAATCTACTTAATCCATAACGTCATTATATTTGCATTTTTTTTTGTATTTTATTGGACATTGTTTATACTCAAAATTTTATTTTTATATTATTGCAGATGTAAATTGGTTGCAAATGGATAATTAATTATCTATGAAGGGGAAGTTCAAAAAACTGTATTTGAATCGATCAGTTGGTCACAATTTTTAAATAGAGTAGTTTTCATTATATTTATTAAAGTATTCGTTTATGTTGTGTTATACAATTTTTAAATCAGAATTTTTTTATTATAGTAGTTTTACCACTTTTATACTATTACATATTTAAAATTATACAAATAAATTATCTTTGTTTTTAAATTAATGAACTATGTACCATGTTATACAAAAAACAATTATGTGCTAATAACCTTTATGCATACTGAAAAGATATGATTTGTTAATTATTACATTTTATTCTTTGAATGAAATTTTTATACAAAAATATTTAAAAATTAAAAAATATAGTTTATGTTACACACAATAATTACGTAGTGTACAAAGAATTACAAATAATATTTCTAAGATTATATATGCTTTCATTTTGGCAACTAAATTGATCATTACCTTATACAGATAACTGATTACAAAATTCTAAAAATTAATTACTTACACCATATTTTCATGTATTTATTTTAAACATTAATGCTGTTTACTTATTATATTATTCAAATTCATGATAATTTGATATATTATCTCTTTTATAATATTTTATTATACTAATATTCATAACATTACCATTTACTCAGCTTTTTTTTCATCTACTATTTTATCCCAATTTATTACAAAAATATATTATTCACTATAAATAAATAAAAATGTAATATATTATAATCCGTTATGAATTGTATGTATTTGCAAATATTCCCAGGCGCTGTAGCGCGGGTCCGGTCCTAGTTAGAATTGATTTGCCAAAAAAACGTGTATTTGTTATGTGTGTAGAAACGTGGAGATTGATATCCCTAAAACTAAGGGATGCTATAAGGGTACGGTTTGGTTTAGTGTTTGCTTCCTTGACTAATTTTCCTTGGTTTAATCGTTTAATCCTTGTTACGATATTATCATGTATTTTCTCTGCAGTTGATCCCTGATAATCTATAATAATAATAAATAAATAAAAAAAGAGAGAAAAGGCGACTAAAAGAACGATTTTTAGGCAGTTACTTTTTCCCCTCTGTCACGATCTCGGGGCGACGGTTTGTCACGTATTTTCCGGTGTTTTGGCCAGTTGCTACTCCACAACTCCGGCGGTTATCTCCACATTGATCCCTCTAATTCAGTATGATGCAATTGTAGCGGTTATAAGATGCTCTCTATATAAATGCAGTCATGTTTGTGTTGTTCCTTCAATTGTAACCATGAAATAAAATCTACTCTGCTTTATCCCTTTCGATACTACCAAATACGTTCACAAATGATGCTCCAGTCCAAGACATCAATTTTGGGGCGGAAGAGGAACCAATTGCAATTCCGGCAGAGGTTGTTGCTAGAGCCGTTGGAAAAACCAGTGATGCCACGACGACAAATCTACGCTCAATCATTGCATCTATGCCACGGGTTTGGGGTCAAATTAGACTGGTCCATGGGAGAATCATGGCTGACAACCAATTTCAGTTCATCTTTCCTTCTGAAGAATCCATTGAGAATGTGATTAGGCGAGGTCCTTGGGCGTTCAATGACCACATGTTGATACTCCAATGGTGGACTCCTCTCCAAAATCAACCTTTACTACCATTCATTCCTTTCTGGATCCAAATCCGTGGAATCCCATTCCAGGTCCTCAACCGGGAAGTTATTGGTATTGTGGGACGTGCCTTAGGAAAGCTCTTGGAAATTGATTCTGATGTGGAGGCAGCAGCAAGAGTGGAGTTTGTAAGAGTTCGTGTCAATTGGAACATTGAGCATCCACTTCGGTTCCAACGCAATTTCCAGTTTCAAGTGGGTGTCAATCCTCTGATCCGTTTTCGTTATGAAAGACTGTGAGGGTTCAGTGAAGTTTGTGGTATGCTCACACATGATTCTGGAGCATGTCTAATTCAGAATGGGGGTGGAGAAGGTTTGGCTGATTCTGATGATGACAATGATGTTGAACCACATGCCATGGGACCTGTAAATCAAGGTGTGCGAATTAGAGAGATAAATAAAGATGCTGAAGCGGAAGATGCATAGTAAATAGGTTTGGCTAATGATCAACCTATAGTGGAGGAAGAAGATGAATTTGAAGATATTGACCCTTACCATGATGCTATGGTTGGAATTGATGGTTGGGAGGAAGACAACACGACTAATCACAGTTTCCAAAGAGAAACGGAAACTCAGAGGATCACGCCAAGACCAGAGGTTCTGGAAGCAAGAATGTATGCACAACGTCTAGTGTTGTTTGGATCGAGCTATGGCCAATAGTGAATGGTTAGCTCTATTTCCCTCGGCTCAAGTAGAATTTTTACCGTTTGAAGCTTCAGATCATCGACCCTTAGTTGCAAGTATATGTCCTCTGGTGAGTCATCGATCACATATTTTTCAGTATGATAGTCGTATGTTTCAGCGAGAGGGGTTTAAGGAAAAGATTGTGGATGCCTGGAACAAAGACGAGAGATCAAACAATCTCTCTGATAAGATACAAAACAGCAGACGTCATATGGCAAGGAGGAACACTATTGGAGGATTAAAAGTAGAAACAGCTGGATGAAGTTAGGAGATTGACACACAAAATTCTTCTATGCTACAGCAAAGCAAAGAGTGGCAAGAAACCGGTTAACTGCAATTGAGGATAATAATGGTCTGATTCATAGTGGTGATGATAACATTGGTGTAGTTGTAGAAGACTACTTTAAGGACCTTTTCCGATCAACGAGAGATGTAAATGTCGACTATAAGGATGTGTTCTCAGGTTTTGAGCCTAAGGTTACCAATGAGATGAATAGAGATCTACAAAGAAGAGTAACAGAAGAAGAAATCCAAAAAGCAGTTTTGAGATTGGTCCACATAAAGCACCTGGTCCGGATGGTATTACAGCTGCATTTTATCAACAGTTTTGGACAGACTTTAAAGATGACATCATTGCAGAGGTCAACTATTTTTTTGAGGAAGGCTCTTTGCGAGGTACGATGAACCATACTAACCTTTGTTTAATACCAAAGATAGATATCCCTAAATCTATGAGTGCTTTAAGGCCCATTGCATTATGCAATGTAAGCTATAAAATTATTTCAAAGATCCTGGTCAATAGATTGAAGGTGCATTTAGATTCGATTATCTTCGAGTCTCAAGCAGCTTTTATTCCTGGGAGAAACATTATGGATAATGTGATTATAGCTCATGAGATGTTTCACTCTTTGAAAAAAGGAAAACGATGGGCTGGGGTTTGGGACCAATCAAAAGCATATGATCGCATGGAGTGGCAGTTTATACGAGACACAATGCAACACATGGGGTTTGGGACCAAGTGGATCAACTGGGCAATGCCATGTGTGGAATCAATACAACTTTCAGTGTTGATTAATGGTGTTCCTCAAGGATTAATTACTCCAGAACGTGGAATCAGACAAGGAGATTCGTTGTCCCCATATATTTTTATCCTTTGTGCAGAAGTTCTGAGTCATCTGCCACAGAAAGCTGAAAAAGAGAACAAGATAAAGGGAATGAAGATACGCACTACAGGACCTACGATTAACCACATGTTATTTGCTGATGATGCATTGTTCTTCTGTCATGCTCACCCAAAATCCTGCTCAACAATCATGAAGATGTTGTCAGATTATGTAAGAGTCTGTGGACAAGCAGTCAACCTCAATAAGTCGGCGATTACTTTTGGCTTGAGAGTTCATCAACATGTTAAGACCAGACTTCGGAGAATTCTAAATATTCACAATGATGGTGGCTGCGGTAAGTACTTAGGACTACCAGAGCAGATAGGGGGAAAGAAAAAAGATGTGTTCAACTATGAGGTGGAGCAAGTTAAAAAGAGAACCAATGGGTGGTCAAATCGATATTTATCACCATCTAGAAAAGAAATTTTGCTAAAAACAGTAGCCATGGCGATGCCGGTTTATACTATGAATGTATTCAAATTGCCAAAAGGTGTCTATGAGGAAATAAACAGTGTCTTGGCTAAATTTTGGTGGAGTAAAAAGGGAGGACAAAGATCGATTCATTGGTTCTCATGGGACAGAGTAAGTATACTGAAGCAGGAAGGAGGGCTTGGATTTAGAGATTTGGAAAATTTCAATCTAGCTCTACTAGGGAAACAAGTATGGAGACTTCTTCAAGCTCCAACTAGCTTACTATCCAGATTCTTAAAAGCAAGGTACTTTCCTGATGATAATATATTTAACGCTGGAAATGGCAACAAGTCGTCTTTTATTTGGAAGTCCCTATTAGAAGGTTGTGATCTTTTAAAGAAGGGCATGAGATTCTTGATTGGTAACGGTCAGATTACAAGTATTTTATCCGATCCTTGGTAACCAACGAATCCACCAAGAGCACCACGATGTAAAGAAGGTATAGAAACAGAATTGCAGTATGTCAGTGAGTTAATGCTTGATGACCAACCTTTTCGATGGAATATGGAGTTGATTGAAGAATTATTTGTAGAGGAAGATAAAGTGATGATACAACAGTTGAAACTGAGTCCTACAAACTGCTCTGATTTGTTGGGTTGGCATTATACTGATTCGGGGTTCTACACACTAAAGTCAGGTTATTGGTTAGCTTACAACATTTCAAATGAACGACAGAGAGTGCAGAACATTCCTGGCTCCCAGAACATGAAGACCGCTATCTGGAAGATAAACACAGCACCAAAAATCTAGCATTTTCTTTGGCGAATAATCTCAAAATCACTGTCAATTGGATCCACGCTTTTGCACCGGCGAATAACAAGCTCATCCTTATGTCAAAGACGCCAACAAAGCGATGAAACAACAGAACACCGATTCTTCGAATGCCAACATGTACAAGAATGATGGAGACGAAATGGTTATCTAGACCAGGTTTTATGCTCTCCTATCACTCCGCTTGAAACGAAATTTCAAGCAATTTTTGACTGCTATAATGACCAGTCTCTTATATTACTCGAGCGACACATACCTCTATGGATATTATGGAGAATATGGAAAAGTAGAAATCTCCTTATATTTCAGCATAAAACCTTCACATGGCAACAAAACCTGAGGTTGGCTGCAGATGAGGCTAGAGAATGGATTGATATCTGGGCAAAATCGCTACTTAATCTACAGAAATAAGAAACTAGTAGAAGAAACTACACAACATGATCACAATGGAAACTCCCTGCAGAGAATCATGTCAAGTGCAACTACGACTGCAAATTCACTCAAAATGGAAATAATGGACAATCAGCTTGGATTACCCGAGATGAGAGAGGATTCTATCTCACAGCAAGACAGAGTAAACAAACAAATGTGTCAACAGTATTAGAAGCAGAACTTCAGAGTCTAATATCAGCAATGCAACAAATGTGGACTACCGGTTACCAAAATGTGATTTTCGAAGGGGATAACAAAATGGTGGAAAGATTGGTCAATAATGAGACCAAAAACTTCAGAGTACACAACTGGATAAGAGAATTCCATTACTAGAAGGAAAAGTTTCAGCTTGCAACATTCCAATGGACAAGGAGAAACAACAATAAAATAGCAGATTGCTTAGCAAAAATGCTTATTTCAAATTCTGCACAATATGATATTCACCAATTTGTACCTTCATGTATTGTCACTCTCCTCCATGAGGATCACACTGCTTCAATATAATTGAAAGAAAGCTGTTAAAAAAAATCTATAATAAAAATTTCAAAAACAACCAATGCTAAAAATACATGGTTAGTAAACAATTTGAAAAGACAATTAAGGCTAAAAAGTAATTTATCTTCGAAAGGAAATTAAAGTAATAAAAAGACAACCATGGATCTGAAGACATGGTTAACAGACAATTTGAAAAGACAACCAATGCTAAAAAATGAATGACCTTATGGAAGAAATTGAAGTGCTCCCATATCTTCAAAAATGATATTCTTCAGCACTTTGAATTCCTCATCCATTGTACTATTACATTTTTTAAGGGCATTGGACAACAATTAAGAAGCTTGTTAAACAATATGCCGTTATGTGAACTCTCTTTGCATTTTATCCATGATAATCTATAATAAATATATTATACAAAATTAAATACAAAAAATAGACGTTGATGTATAATGGGAATTGAGTAACTAAAAAACATTAACATACCTTAAAAAAGAAATTTCCTTGGGAATAAAATATTTAATTCTCTTCTAAATTTCCAAAGTAAAATCTTTGAATTTTTCATTAAAGCCATCAAATCTCAGCTCCAAGTTGTTATTATCTCTAAATGCTAAAGAAATATTGATATCACCATATACTAACGACCTCGTTTGCAAACCAATTAACATAACACAATCATTAGATTGTAGGTTCCCTAGGGTGAAAAAATTACATTACTAACCAAATTCGTAAAAATATAGTAAAGATGATGCTACTTAACTCATCGTTCATAACTGACTTTCACTATGACACAATTGTTATATAGATTTTACTCAGTTTTGTTTAGTTTGCGATTTTTTTTTTACTTCTCAATCATAGTCCACTGAAACCCATATCCTAATATCTTTACTAATTCATAACTAAAACCTAATTCACTGGTTCCACAAGCTGTATCTTCAATTATAAGCCATATAAAAAAAACAGAGATACAATGAGCGCTTTTGAAGTTCACCAAATCTCACACATCTCTAAGAGGGAGATATTAAACTTGGTATTTTAGAAGATTTTAGAGTATTCTTAAAATCACTTGTTATTAAATTGATTATTTAAAAAAAAAATTAAAATCCTATGTTATTCAACTTAGATTTATGTAAAATCATTTAAAATAAATTACAATCCCTTGTTATTCAATCAATGACTTATGAAACTTACTTGAAATTTGTTGTTATTCAAAACATCACAACTAACTACTACTTTGAATGATTCTAGGAGATTTTGATTTTTTTTTTTTGTTGAAAATAATCTCCCTCAAAATCATCTCTTTTGAGGTAGAATTTTACAGGATTTCATAATAAAAAAACTGTATTTCGTGGGAAATCAAAATTGAAACAGAAACGGTCTCACCTCGTCATGTCTTCTAGCTCTTCCCCACTCCTCCGCTCCAATCTCACCACCGGCGATTGATTTCTTCCTCTCTTGTTTCAAATTCAAGTTTTTAAATTGATTATGATTTGTTTTGCATTTGGCAGTCTCAATGGGAGATATATACAAATGACTGAAGATCATAAAGTGATTAGCTTGTCCGAGAGAAAATGATTCCAAGATGCATGACTATCATTGAGAAATGGAGAGAATCGGATCTTTCGTACTAGCTCTATGAATTAGAAACGCTCTGGTGATTCCATTTTCATTGTAACAAAATCACCAAGTCTGATTTGATAATTTTGTTTCAGGTATAAACCTTGCAAGGATGCTTGGAGACAAATTTTCAAAGCAGTCGTTTAAGTGCAGAGCCATATATAAGCATGCATGTGCATATCAATCAATCTAGTAAAGATGTATTTGCTCAACTGACTAGGTAAATACATAAACGTAATAAGTTTGTCCATTGTTCTTATTCTCTTTTGCGTATTCTAATAACTGAAAGAAAGAAAAAAAAAACAATTCTGTAGTGATGGATTTAATTTGTAGTAATGGGTTATGAGATGTGGTAAGTCCGAAGCTTTAGCACAACTTGTACTTCAGGTAAAACAACTTTGTTTGAATCATCAATAAATTAGTTAGTAGTATGTCTTAAAACCTGGATCTAATTTAGTGTTTATGTATAAAACAAATAGAACAGACGAGAGAGAAAGAGAGAAGGACAGAGAATGTTGCAGAGAAGAGCAATGCGTACAAAGGACACCTCCATCATTTACTTATGTTTAGATACTTCCCTTTAATGTTAGGAAAAATCTTTTAATATATTTGGGAAGGTGGTGCAAAGTGGTGGTTTCCGACGCTCGAAGCACGTAGTGCAAGGTAAGCGATGAATTTATTGATTGAACGAGGGTCAGATTCATAACAAATTGACGAGAAGTCAAGAGCATCCATCATCGTCATTTAAGTTCTAAAAGCAATTTTTTTTTTTGTTATAAAGTATCCTAAAATCTCCTAAATCTAATAAAAAAATCTCACCAAAACGCAAAATATTTTTTTTAAAAAATATATAAAAACTCTAACAAATAACCAAAAGTCTTGTAAAAGCTCAATCAAATCTTGCAAAATCCTAAAATATTCAAATCATTTAAAAGATATCAATACCCCCTCTAACAAATAATCATTTTGCTTTACCAAAAATTACTCAAAACCGCTATTCCGAATAAAAATGCTTCTTTTTTTTTTTTTGGCAAACAGATAAAATGCTTAATTTCAAATTTTTTGTGGCGTAAAACCCCATTTAGACATAAACCCTTTAAAAAATTTTAAAAAGTATTGAATGTGAATATTATATAAGCTTGATTGTCGTTTTTAAACACGCAAACGACAAGTAGTTCCTTTGAAAATCCGAAAAAGGTCAGATATTATCCAGAATACAAAAAAATTCGAGAAAGGAGACGGCGAAGAAGAAGAAAGATCAAAACCATGACGAGCCACCACGCGATCGAAGTGACGAAGACGGTTCTAGAAGTAGCGGACGTGGCGTGGACCGCCGTAGAAACCTATCATCACCACCACCACCACAACCATGACGAGAATCACGAGTCAACAGATTCGATCACCGATCCACGAGATCGTGAATTAGAAGCTCTCCGACAAGAGAATCGTCGTCTCAGAGCCTTGCTTGAAGCGAATCTTAAGCTTTTCGAGACTCTCGCTGAATCTGCTGCGTTATCATCTCACGATTGCCCTAGCGACGTAAGCAAAATTCAGTTTCAAATTCGAATCTTTTTTAGGGATTTGTTAACAAATTAGGTTGCAATTTTCTAAATTCAGCTCTATGCTCGGCTTGTATCAATGGTTACTTCGAGAGATTTCTTGGCTAGATTAGAGAATCTAAGACAAGCTTTATCTAATGGAACTCAGAATCAGTTTCCATTCAAGGAACCAACAGGTTTGTGTTTTTAATCGAATCTTCGATAAAGTTTCGATTTGAGAGTATACTTTACAAACGAATTGTGTTGTATGTTTTTTAGAAGATGATGTAAAGACCGTTGAAGTGCTAATAGAGATGGATCATCAAGAGCCAAGTTGGTGGGTTTTGGTTACTGATGATATGGTTCCTAGTAATGTTGAGGAACGAAGCGCCATCGATAATGAACATTACGTTGTTGTGAATGAAGAGCATGTGGTTGATGCTGTTGCTCACTTTTTGGCTAAATGCATTATGTCAAATCCCAAAGCTAAGGTATTGTATTATTGTTCTTAGTTTCCTTTGAGTATGTATACAGTTTTGGAATGTTTAACTACATCAAAATCTTATATTTTTTTACTTGGCTGCTACTTTCCATTTGCAGAATCTCAAACCTGAAGAGCTTCAAAAGCGTAAGTTTTACATAGCTTTATATCTCTTTCTGTGTTATATATAGTGTTTTGATTTAGTTGTTAGTAATCACAAAAGTGGGAAGAATTAGTGGTATATTCGGGGTTACTATTGCTATTGCTTACCGTTCTTCAGAAGCGTAAGTTTACACAGCTTAATATCTCTTCCAGTTTTAACTTTTAAATAGAGGGTTTGATTTAGTAACCCTGAGTGTGCTGCTTCAGTTGTTAGAAATCACAAATGTTAGAAGAATTAGCGGTATTTTAAAGGTTTCTATTTGTCACCAATCTTACCAGTAATTTTCTAGTTTGTTGATGTGGCTTCTCGACTGGCTTAATTTTGCAGTTCTGGTACAAGAAGTAACAACTTTGAGCAAGGTAGGGAAGGTGGTGGATATATGGCATGCAGGGAAAATGTTCTACACACTTTCTACTTGGGGACTTGCTTTTGGAGGGTATGTTTGATTTCTGCTAATGATATTGAGATGCTGAAACACTTAACATTTTTATTTGAGTTAACTAAGTAGCATCTTTGGCGTTTGCTTTTCAGGTTATACCAAGCTCGTGGTGCGCTCAAGATAGCTGCTAAGGGTGTTCATGCGACCAGCAAGGTTGTTCTTAGGGCTCTCTGAAAGTTATTAGAGGTCTCTATCTAATGTGATGAAAGCGGAGATGATACTATCCGACTATCTTTGGGTTTGTCTTTCTGTTGGACTCTTTTCTAATCAAGTATTGCTCGTGTAAATAGTGTAAATAGGGTTTGATCAATGTTGTATTTTATCTCGACTTCAAAATTTTAAAAATTTGTTCTTTGATTCTCATTTATAAACGCAGACAATTTGCGAATATTGAACAAAGTTTGCAGTTCCTATATTTAGTAAAGACCGAAAACAGACCTGAAAATTCGTCAAGTGTTTGGAGATTAGAATCAAACTACCTGATAGCAGCACGTTGAACCAAGTATTGTACATAAACCATCTATTATGTTTTGGAGTGAAACCGAATCATAGAATGGTTTATGGTTTGGTTCAATTTAGACAGGACGTGTAGCTTTAGAGTACAACCATATGTTATGTAGTAGTACTAGTATACAAACAAAGCCTTAGCGAATGCTAAATGCTTTTCTCGAGGTTGATGATATTGCAAATAGCCATGGAGAGTGATCTTAAACAGAACTATTCTCATATTTGGTAACTATTAAGAGTGTGTATGATTGTAACATTTTTATTCAGTTCAGTCTTCTTATTGGTTGAGTTTGTGATTCACTAATAATAGTAACGAAATCTTCCATATGCCATTTGAAGTCGAAGACGAATCTTATATGTAGTAGTAATTTAGTAATCACAAGAATCTATAAGTACAACTTGGTTTTCAATTCTTATTTAGAAATGCAAGCACCTACATAACATCAATCATAACTTGGCCCTCCAGTTGTACTTATGGTCTTGTTATTTTTGATTCCTCACTTGCATCACTGCATGCTAATCTTCAAGAGAGAAGACGAAGCCTGCATATTATTAAGGTTAATTTGGATGCCACCTTCCAGTCTCTTCATCTTAGCTTCAAATTCCTTGAGCTCCTCAAGAGTAAACTCCTCAATGGGCTTATTAAACCTTTCTTCTTCAGCAGATTCAAGCCACTTGTGAAGATCTTCCCCTTGTTTCTTCTCAGCTTCGGCTTCTTCGTTGATGGACTCGAGGCGTTTACATATCTTCTTATCTTGCCTAGCGATGCTGCCTCTACTACTACAGCCCGATGTTTCAAAGCTATCTGATTCTTCGAATTCATTCTTGAACCGTTCTGCAATCAAATCAAAATTCGGTTTCCCGAAGGTATAAGGTTTGTTGCCTGGAGAAAAGACAACAATACCAACCTCGGCGTTGCACAGAGTCGCAAGCTCACTAGCTTTCTTGAACAAACCCAGCCTACGTTTCGAGAAGGTTACTTGCTTTGTGTTTGTGTCTTGCACTTGCTCCATCTTAATCTTTCTCCTACCCATTTTTTTTTTTTAGTGAAATGCTTTGATGTGGTTGTAATCTATGTTTATGTAAATAAGAAGAAGATTGATTTTTGTCATGTATTTCTTTTTATATTTATAGTACTGAATGTGGAGAAAGTTGTCAATTGACCTCATCATCATATATGTGTAGTTTTAGTAAATTATTGTTTTTCTAAATACATTTTTGGTAACTCCATTTTGAAAATCTAGCATTACCTTTTTTTTCTTTTTTTTTTTGACAACTTGCATTACCTTATGAGAGCTTTGATTACTTTCTATGTATTCAATCCATATCCACAGATATTAACTATTATTAGTATTATTTTATAATTAATTATAAATGTGTATTTATATTTCATTAACAGCTCATATATTTTCAACAGCATTACAACTCATATATTAATTTATATTTAATTAATTTACAATTGCGGATATATATCTCCTATATATTAATAGAAAAGCACTCTCATCAAAAAGCTGAGGTGTCACACTCAAAGAAGTTCTGTACTTTTTTTTTTAATAAATAACCTTACTTCTCATTATTATTTACATAAATATATCATTGAAATATATAAAGCAATGTTTATTTCTATTAGTATTTTTAAATAAAAGATTTAATAACCTAATAAAATCTGAATATGTATTTAATTCTCAATTACTTAACCTAATTAATTATTAAAAGTAAATTACATTTCAAAAAAAGTTATAAACCTTTTATTTAATTTTTTGAAATACTAAACTTATTCTCCTATTTTGAAAAAGTCTGATGACAATTCAACTATATTTAAAAAATAATTATTGAATGAATTATCACAGTGATTATAAAAGTAAATTACATACCACAAACAATTTAAACTTATTCACCTATTTAACTTTTGAAAACGCGGAACTTAGTCTCCGGTTAAAAAAATCGGATAATTATTCAAGTATATTAAAAATTAATTATCACAATATAATCTTCAAAATAAGTAAACATTTTGCAAACAATTTTAAATCTTTTCTCCAATTAAATGTTTGAATAGCAAAAATTTCATCTCCTATTTAAAAATTTCAATGACTATTATTTATATATATTGGACCAGCGATCTTAACATGGTATCCATGGGAAGACTAATGTGGCTGGAACCAATAGATTTTTGGTTAACTCAAACTTCCACAGCATCGGATATCACAATGCCATTTAACCTCCTATGTGGGAGGATTCGAGGGTGGTGAAAACAGAACCCATTACGACATACTAATGAAGAGGCTGGAGTCAAGATGACAAACAAATCACAAGACAAAACAACTATCAGGAACCGCCTGAATTTCTGTTTGTAATAAGGATCAAACTACATGACACACAAATTATTATTCGTTTTAATCACAGAACACTTACAGCAGAAATTAACTTCACAATCTTGGTTACTTGGCTAATGAATGCACTGTAAATGTCTTTGTGAACATAGAATCTTTCAGCACCCGCACAATTTTGCCCGCTTGACTGAAAAGTGCCCCTTACAGCCACTTGTGCAACCTAAATTGTACAACAGAAGCATTAGTTTTATCAAGGGGACACCTCCTTTTTCCAATAATAAACCATAAAAGCACAAAGTGAGTACCATGACACAGAAAGAACACTTACATGTGAGACATCTGCGTCTTCACATATGATAAATGCATCTTTACCACCAAGCTCGAGAGTGACAGGTGTCAATGTCTCGGCAGCATTTCTCATTATCTGCAACATATTACATAAGTACAACTCGTAATAAACTGATTA
The DNA here is from genome assembly GCF_030686135.1 of Camelina sativa. NCBI lineage: Eukaryota > Viridiplantae > Streptophyta > Magnoliopsida > Brassicales > Brassicaceae > Camelina > Camelina sativa. The sequence goes on along the minus strand of NC_141882.1, from coordinate 23,732,313 downwards.
GAACGAAGAATCAAGTCTGAAGACTACACCATCTTTGCCAACAGCTGTGGATCCAACAAATATCATTTTATCAACAGACGAGACAAGAGCTTCTCCGGTTTCCGAAAACCTGAAAAGAATGTGTTAATTGATGAAATCAGTTTAATAACAACATGCTAAGGAGAATTGCATAAATAAAATACACAAACCATGTTATCACATCAACTAGATTTTCAGGTGCTCCAACAGTCCTGATTATGCGGAAGTAAAAGCATCATGGCCAGCTAGCGTGTTCTGAAACCTGCAGAAAAGGTGTTTCAACTATCAGAAACATATACAAAATCTAAAGAAAGATATATGCGTTGAAGAAGTCTAATCAACTTCCTCTCAGTGGTTGCATTGCTCACGTTGTTGACATCACATAAACAGTAACATGCTAACTTATTCAAATATGGAATACAAATGAATGGCATTGCCTTGGCAAATATATAATCAAAAGAGATCAGCGAGCTATAAAAATAAAATTAAAAAAAAAAAAAAAGACATTGCAGTTAAACCTTAATAACAGTTCCATTGAGAATATCGGAATTGACCACATGCATGAGTAAGAGAAAATGTCTCAATGAATCTCCATGAGATGATTCATGTAACGGGAAATCAAATCTCATTTGTCATATGCATGGTTCTTTTAACACCTTAAAGTAAATAAAGAAAAAAACAAACAACATTAGCGAGAAAGGCTGGATCACATAATAAGTAATAGTAACGGATGACGGGATGAAAACAAAGAAATCTATAATAACATATGAAATAAGGAAAACATAAGAAGTAGCAAATAATCACCTTTTCGCCATTGGAACTATTGGTTAAACGAATGTGGTGATAATAGCTACTGTAAAAATATAAGTATTTATAGTGTTTAAAGAAGTCGTAGGATTTTGTGTGAATGTGTAGAGATAATCTTGGTGAACAAGTATATAATATCTCGAAAATATAACAATTTCGGAATGTTTAAGTAGGATATCGAATGTAGTTATGAAATATGCTAGTAATATAATATTTCATTAATTATGAATGTGGGTGTGGTATATCGTGTTTCCTTTTCTTATTAAATCTCCAATTGCAGCTTAACATATTAATAAGTTTAAAGATTTGATTAGGATTTTGTAATTATCATTAGCACATGAAATTATTTATTGTTCTTTATCTTGATTTCATCTATATTAATTCGTACAGATATTTTATGAAGAACAATGCTTGGGTTCACTCATATATATAATTATTTTAGCCAATGAGAATCTGACAAATCATAATGCATTTAAAAACCTATTCATTCACCTTCTTATAAAATAAGTAAACAAAATCTGTAAAATTAAAAACTTAACCCGCTTATTTATAATCTCAAACATATATATAATTTCATTCTAATTGTAAAATCTAAACACTAATCATCTCATTTGTAAACTCAAACCGACATATAATTTCATTCTAATTGTAAAATCTAAACCCTAACCATCTCATTTGTAAACCCAAACCGACATATAATTTTATTCTAATTATAAATCTAAACCCTAACAATCTCATTTGTAAACTCAAACCGACATATAATTTCGTTTTAATGGTAAAATCTAAACCCTAACCACTTTATTTGTAAACTCAAACCGACATATAATTTCGTTTTAATTGTAAAATCTAAACCCTAACCACTTCATTTGTAAACCCAAACCGACATATAATTTTGTTTGAATTGTAAAATCTAAACCCTAATCACCTTATTTGTAAACCCAAACCGATACATCATTTTATTCTATAATTGTAAAATCTAAACCAAACCAATATTTAACTTTCCTTAAAAAAATTATACAAAATTTGTTTCTTTAATCTATTTTGCTTTTTAATTTAATTTTGATTTATTCTTATAAATAAAATAATGTATAGAAGATTATGATTGGTTGAAAAGGAAGAAGTGAACAAGAAGGTTCACCCTAGGAGTGAACCTAAGTATTTTCCTTTTATGAATCTAAATGATTTCTCAATTTTTAAGATATATATTATTAGAGCAATTGATTCTGTTTTGGCATAAATTAATTCTAGTTTTTTTTATTGCAAATATATAGGGATCCATTCTGTAAATAAAAATTTAAATAACCTAAACTAAAAGGGGGGAGACCGAAATGTATTTCAAAAATGTATATATAGATACTATCATAACAAACCATATTATAAATTTAATTACACATTTTATCTTAATGCATAGAACTAAATAATTTATATCAAACACAATAAATACATCATATCAAATATATATCTTAAATATCCTAAATATTATTCTTCTATATGTCATAATTTCATAAGTAATACTTTTGTCAATTTTAATCAATTAACCAATATTTCATTCCTACAAACTTATTTTTTCTATTTTTTTTCAGGTTTATCATATTATTACATGTATTAAAATCTTTAAAATAAAACATGTAAAACTATATTAATACACATTATGTATTGAAATCTTAAATGAATTTGTTACATTTGTTTTTTGTAAAATGAAATTCATTTTGAAATGTGCGATGTAAGACCTTCCCATTATATCAATATATAGCAAATAATTTCGGTTAAGAAGAAGAAGAAAAAAAGCAATGCAAACAACAGCTTCTTTCTCAGCGTCGAATTCATCTTCCAAAATCCTCTCTGTTAATCACTTAATCTAGTTTTCCCAAATTTAGTTCTCTATTTTCTTCAAATTCCTCAGATTCTCTGTATAGCTATGTTAGATCAAACTATTGAATTTGAACATGTCCAGTAGTAGTTAACGCTCATAGTGCTGCTTTCGTCTTTTTATGAGAGGCAATCTACTTATAATTAATCAATTTCAGGAACCTGTTCTTGAAATTGGTTACTTCCATCTTGCAATCAATCATGTGGGTAAGTTAATTTGAAGTTCTTTTGAATCCTGTGTTCACCGGTTTTACATTTTTTACCAATCGACTTTTAAAAAACAAAAGTTGTATAGATTTGCTGAAGTTAGTTTATTAGTAGGATTTTAAAACATAGAGTTGTGTGACTGATTTAATTTCTGATTGTGTTATACATTTCGTGTATTGGACACAACAACATCGTTCAAGTCGAAGGATACTACAATCATAGTAAAGGTAAATAGTTTTCAGTTTGTAATGACCATTTAGAAATCAAATAAGCAATATGTGGGTTGCACTGGCTTACTATATAGTATAGTGTTTCAAATACAGGAAAATCAATGACTGGTAAATAAATAAAACAAAAACAGATAAGTACTACTACTTAGTACATTGATAAAAGTATATTAAGCGAATGAAATTACTAATGTGTATAGAAATGCTAAAAGCCTATTATATTATTGTTGGTGACTATATTAACCATCACACAAGTACATTAAAACAAATATTGGCGACGTTCTCTTCTCATTCTTCAGAAAGTTATATCAAACTCAGACTCATAAGGTTTGTTTTCTAAAATCCTATCTCATAGGATCTAATATTTGATTATCGGTTTAGAAAATAGGTTTCTTTTTATTGAATGCTTTCATAATCAGGTTAAAGCTTAAAGAACTTTATTATTGATGATTTTTATTAAAACCGACAATTAAACAAAAAGCATTATAAAGTGAAAACAATATAAAGATTTTTCCTCGTATCATTCTTCCAGTAAACCTCTAGCCAAACATGCTTCCTTTTATGAATCGTAGAAGACACTGTTTTAAGTCCTTAAATCTTCATCACTTGTTGGTCCCTTGATACCTATAAAAGAGTTTTAAAAATACATCGCTATTAATGTTACTTGAAATATATATTGTCCTTTGATTCCTGATTGTTCGTTCTCTCCTTGTAAAGGTTTTCTGCTGTTGAATTCCAAGTGGAAACTGAGGAATCTCTTCCAAAAGTTAGACGTCTAGCATCTTTACAATGATCATTAAGATCAAAACAAGCCCGAATAAGTGGATCTTGATTATTTTTCTTGTTTTCGTTAGTAGACATTTTTGTAGTTTGGTTTCATGCTGTTGACAATGGTTTGAGTCATGATACTCATTTTGTATTGATGATGTGTTGGTTTGAACTGACCACTCTCCATTCTGCAGGGGTGATCTTGTTTTTGAAGCGGTTCATCAGTTCCTTCTTCACAGAAGCATGAATAAGGTTAGGTTAGGTTTATGAAAATAAATGTTTATGTATTTAATAATAAAAGGGCTTTTTACTCAATACTCACTTGGACATCAGCGCGTCAAAGGTCAAGGTCTCACCAAACATTGTTGTATACGTCTTCCATGTATCAAAAACCTCTTTGACTTCCAATTTCCATGAAGTCTTGTAAGGCTTCATATCTCATAGCAAAGAAGGTGTAGGATGCAGCCTTTGCTATGTAAGTGTTTATCGGCGTGTATTTGAGAAATGGTAAGTGTAGGATGATTTTGTGATTACGTTTATCCAAATATTTATAGGTAATAAGTAGGTTAGTGATTAGGTTAAACTGAAAGAATATTTAGACTTTGCATATGCAATCACAAAATTTTGGATACGATCAACATAAGAGGATTCCTCGCTCAATTAGAAATGAGTGATGATTGATTTAAGGTAAGGTTAGCAACTTAGCATATATGATAATAATAAAAAATGATTTTCTGAGATTATGGTGTGATTTTTTAGGGAGCAAATAAAATTTGAAAGCATATTTGGTAAGCGTATCAACTAATAAATTCGGAAGATACGGTTTTGATTTTCTATCATTTACGTTTTTGATATTTGGAAAATTGGAATTGGTGTGGCAATCTTATCGCAGATGAAGCCCATCTAAAAATTGAACGATAAGAACATGTGGCCTCTTTCAGTCCAATAATAAATCCAAGCTTAATCTAGTTGATGTCAAAACTTGCAGAGCCGATCAACTGTTTAATGGGTCGGGAAATTGGATTTTATTTAATTTATCTCCAAAATGCCCCTTTTAATTTTAATAATCGTTTTCCTTTTTACATATTTTAGTAGCAATCTCTGTAATTATAATCAACATTTCAGACATTTATGAAAATGTACTCTACTTTTAGTTATAAGAAGATAATAATCTGAACTCATAGACGAAAACATAAATCGTGTTAAAAAGGCATAGAAAATGAGAAAAATGCCATAAAAATCCCTAACTTTCAAATTTGGAACGAAAAAACATGAACTTTGGAGATGTCGTTTTAATCCCAAAGTTTAGTTTGAGTTTTTGATAAAATAGTAAAGTTTCGTTGACCTGGCCATTTCAAGCACATCGTTAAGTTTCCATTAACGGAGTTAATTTCTGTTAACAATATCCGTTTAGTCAAAGAAAAGATATATAAAGTTTGTTTTCTATCATTTATTAAAAGTATTATGTGGTCCAGTGGTTAATGTGAGAGTTTGGTTTTCACCTGCCCCGGGTTCGACTCGGTGGGCGAAGATTTTTATGTTTTTAAATAAAATAAAAGATATCACATAGACTCGAAGATTATTATGTGGTCCAGTGGTTAATGTGAGAGTTTGGTTTTCACCTGCCCCGGGTTCGACTCGGTGGGCGAAGATTTTTATGTTTTTTAAATAAAATAAAAGATATCACATAGACTCGAACTTGAGACCTTAAAGCTACAAACATCAAAGCGTAGCTACGCTAAGTAGATACTAGATTTAGTAATCACTATTGAAACACAGATTCTTATATCTGCTATTATATGTGGCGGATGTCGAGATCTAATAGAAGTTAAAAAAACACATATAATACACGATATAATAATCTGTGTTTCAATAATGGTTAATAATTTTACTTAGCGTAGGTGGTTAAACTTTATTGTCAATACCTTCAATGTATCGAGTTCGAATCTACGTGTTATCTTTTTTTTTATTAAAAAAACAAAAAAACTTTCACCCAGAGCTAGTCGAACCTGAGGCAACTAAAAGCCAAAGTCTCACATTAACCACTAGACCCATAATACTTTCAACAAATAATAGAAAACAAAATTTATATATCTTGTCTTTGATTAAACGGAGATTGTTAACGGAAAATTAATTCCGTTAACGAAAACTTAACAATGTGCTTGAAATGGCCAGGTCAACGAAACTTTACTATTTTATCAAAAAGTCAAACTAAACTTTGAGATTAAAATAACATTTCCAAAACTCATGCTTTTTTTGTCCCAATTTGAATGGTGAAGATTTTTACGGCATTTTTCTTCATAGAAAATACAGAGAATAACATAAAATTAATAAAATAAAAGACATGAGTGACAATGATGATAGTTAGATTCCTAGCATGACGGGTTGGAGAAAAGGCTGACACATAAAAGAGTAACACAATATATCATTTACGTGACCCTTAATTCGTTTCTATTCTCACACTTTGCGCCAAACCTAATTTTTAATAGGTACCTCGTATATGTACATCTTATATAGCCCGTGACGTTTTCTATACTTCTAGTTATGCAAAACATTCATCAACAATCAAACTTAGTTAACACAAGAACATCTTTCAAATCATATACTAAAAGAATTTTTTTTTTCATAAAGATTCTTAAAAATAGCACAAAAATAAGTTTTTTTCTAAACTTAACTCAATATCTCTAAAATTCTAAAAATACCACCAATTAATCTTTTAAAATTAAATCATAAATTCAAAATACTAAATCCTACTCCTCAAAATTATACTCTAATGTGAAATTGAAAACCCAAACATAAAAAACAAAATTCTAAATATTAATTTTATATATTATAATATATTAAATAGTGTTATTTTTGGAAATTTATAAAATGTGTGTTATAATTGTCCATAAAATTTATTTTAACGTTATTTTAGGGTTTTTTTTTTCATTTATCATAATGACACTCTCTAATCGTTAAACCGGTTTCTTTTACTGATTTTGCATCCTCATTTTTTTACTGGCGTTCAAGTTTTTTTACAATGAAAGAAAGAGTTTACGTTACGTGGCTCAATTCACGAGGACCTTGCAAGTTTACATCACCGATACTCTTTTTATAGTATATACTAATTAATACTACAGAAAAACGTACAGCATCACCAATAATTATTGACGTTGACGAAAACCAAATTTATAAGCCTCTGCCTCTCTATACGTTACTAGACTACTTCATTTATTCCACATACTCCAAAACATTTTAATCTATACTTTACTTAGTTCTCTGAGCACATTAACATGATAATTACTTTATTTTCGAGAAGTTCACTTCTAATTTCAACAGTTTGTAAATCATCATGTTACTTTAAACTGTGGATTTGAAGCAAAATGTTGACATAATGGTCTTAAATTAACATGTTGCATTGGCCGTCCCGACGTGCCGTAACAAAATATTTGTCTTCAGGTAATTGTGGTTTTGAAGTTGATCAAGTTCATATATTTAGTGTTCTGTAATGGGGTGAGCTTATTACTTTCATGCTTCCTATTTCCAATTTTCGTGTAACACAAACAATTAAACTTCAATGGTGAGTATAGAATTTAACTTTTTTTTTACTGGACATTAATTTTCGACAGTTGATATGGGGTTCTTTACTTATTTACTAGTACCATTTACTTCAAATCTAATTAAAATGAATTAATAAATTCGACAAAATATTTAAAAAATTTCATACATATTTAAACAGTTCACACTTAAACAACTAAAAATATCATTCCTAGATTACCCCTTCCACCAGTTTCCAAATCTGTAAAAATCTGTAAAAATTGATAATTCTTTTCCTATTCTTTTAACTTCCTATATTTTTACCTTGAGTCTGTCACAAACTCACAACCCACAGTCACAGGGGTCATATCTCTATTTTCTTACTTTATTAGTCTTGTTTAATGTTTAATGAAAATACTGACCAAACCTTTTCTTATCGTTATGAAGTAATTTAGAAGAAAACACATGGGTTATAGAACTTAGTATCATAGAAGTAAGCGTATTTGAATTGGAATTATTATTTGACCATCTCATCGGTCAACATGTTTGAAAATATTACATTATTCGAGTACCTTTGATCAGATGTTGTCCTATTTTACATTTTAAAATATTGCATATTTGTTAATAGTGTTTACAATTAAAGAGTTCGATCTCTTTTTCAAGGCTTGTTAAAATCATAAGAAAAATAGAAGTTTTTTAAAACATGATGTGATGTTTCTTATTTCTTGTATAAACCTTAACACCAAATTTTTATAATTTTACCCAAAAAAAAAAACTACAGGTGGGTTGATATCGGATTTTCCTTTTCTGGTTGGTTGGAAGGATACGAATCCTGAGTTGATTCTGGGGGTTTATGTGATTATTGTGATTGAGGATATGGTTTTGGTTTTGGACGATACGGCTTTAGGGGAGGTATTGGTTTAAGATTTAGAAAGAATTTTAATGATTTTATGTTTTTGCTGATTGTTAGAATCATAGAAAATTGAAAGTTAAAAATGAAGGATTCTAAGAGATTGTTTAGGAAGTTTTTTAAAATCAGCGGGTAAAAGATATCTACTTTCTTTGTCTGTGGTCATTGTTGGGAATGAGATTATTTGATTCTCTCCAGTCACGGGATTGTTTGGGCATTAAGAGGATTTGGCAACTGATTCGGTTCAGCTTGGTGATTTTGTTTGGTGATTCTATATTAACTTGGGGGCGTGGTAGCTTGCTTTCCAGCATTATTCCTTTCCTTCTCAATCGTTGTTGGGCTTGTTGGTTCACCATTGTCGGAGTTTTCTCCTCGCTTCAGCGGTTCCTTCTGTCAATGGTCTTGAGAATTCTTATGGCTCAGCTGGCACTAAACAAAGGCAAGGCGGCTATGGTCTGTACGGAGGTTGTCAAGATTTCGACTTCTGTTTTGGCTTAGCATATTCAACAATTTTCTCTTACTCTGATTGGAAGATTAATGAATCCTGCAGTCCAGAGGATGGAGTCTCTGCTTGCTAACCTGCCTAAGATTTGGAAGTTGGAAAATAAAGTCTTGGGAGCGGATTTGGGACAAGATACATTCCAGTTTAACTTTGAGGAAGAAACGGATCTTCAGGAGGTTTTGCTCAATGGTCCTTACCATTTTGATGGTTGGATGATTTCATTGGTTCGGTGGGAACCTATTGTATCTGATTCTTATCCTTCGGCTATCAGTTTCTGGGTGAAAGTGGGTGGTATCCCTATGCACTTGTTAGAACTAACAACGTTAGAAGCTATCGGGAGAAAGGTTGGTAGAATCAAGGAGTTAGATGAGGAGACGGGCAGCATTTGTGTCACGGTGAACGGTTTCAATCCCTTGCTCTTCCACATGGTGGTTCCGTTTGATAATGGCGATGCGGTGGTGGTTTCTATTGATTACGAGAAGCTTGTTGGGTATTGTAAGCATTGCTTACGTTTAACACATGATGTGTTGGTCTGCCTGGTGCTTAAAAATGCTCAAGCAAATCCAAGGCTGGTTGATCCTGCGGATAACAGGGGTGCTCAGCGACAACAGGGCATGAACAAACAAGGTTCGGTTCCACAAGAGGGTGGATGGGAGAAACCACGGAAGCATGTGAAGCGTGCTTTGGATTTTCAATCTGAGCAGTCTAATGAGAGGAGACAACTTCCGTTTCGGGGTGGTGCTTCTAGTTCTTCCGGCTTCCATTTGCAAGGAAGGAATCAGGGCCAAGTCTGGGGACAAAAGACGAGATACCATGGTGGTGGATCAGGAACAAGTTTGGGAGGCGATCATTATGGGTCGCAGGGGTCTAGAGGGGTGGTGGAGCAATCAGCAGGTGTTTCCCATCAGAGAAAGGGCATTCGCCCAGTTTGGCCAAAACCTTTGTATAAGGCCAAACAGGGTTCTGGTGACAAACAAAATCAACGAGCTGTGCATGTTGGTGACTCTTCTGCAATGGCTGAGGATACCTCTTTAGAGGTTTCCACAGGGAATGGTGTAGATGAGGGGGATGAGGATCTCCAGGATCAGGATTTTATTGTGAGCACTGATGATTTATTGGAGGATGGAGAATTTGATGATGATACTAGTCATGAGGATTCCAAGTTAGAGTCGGACTTATTGCTTAAGGAAAGTACTGACTTGGGTCTTGAGGTGGAGGGTACTTCTATCCAAGGTACTCATGTTTCTGAAACTTTATCTGCGAGTATGCTTGTTATGAATTCGGCTATGGCTTCAGTTTCTTTGGGTAAGCAGAGCAAGGTTAAAGCTAAGGCGGGTAGTCCACAGGCTAGGAAAGGGATTTACGGTTCGAAGAAGAGTACTTTACCTTTGGCTTCACCTGGAAAACGACTCATGGCTAAAGCTTTGTCTCTAAAATCTGTAGTTACGGGCACAAAACAGGCCGGTGTGGGAAAACAAGGTCAAAAAGCTACGGATGGCAGTTCTGCGGGTGGCGGAAGTCGGCCTTCTAAGAAAAGGATGGGGGCTCTCCCGAAACCACCGGCTCAAACGTGAAGATTTTAAGCTGGAACTGTCAGGGCATAGGGGTTGATCTGACCGAGAAATATTTGGGCGACTTGTGGAGAAAGCATAGACCAAACATTTTATTTTTATCAGAGACAAAGAAATGTTTTTCTTATTTACAAAAATTTCAAAATAAGTTTGGTTATAATAAATTGTTTACTGTTGAACCCCGCGGGGCTAGCGGTGGTTTGCCATTGTTGTTTAAAGATGATTTAAATCTATCTATCCTTTTTGATAACGATCGTATAATTGATACACAAGCTTCAATTGGGCAACAAATTGTTTATTTGTCTTTTGTTTATGGGGACCCGGTTCCCCAACACCGTGACAATGTTTGGGATAAATTAACGGATATTGGTTCCTTTCGTATTGCTCCCTGGTTTATAGTTGGAGATTTTAATGAATTAGTTGGAAACCATGAGAAGCAAGGGGGTGCTTTGCGCTCAGCATCTTCTTTTCAACCATTTATATCTATGCTTCGGCATTGTGGGATGCTGGAATTTCCCTGTTATGGGGAACAATAATCTTGGCGAGGGAACCGTTGTAATAATCAGGTGGTTCAGTGTCGACTAGATCGGGCTTTGGGTAACGAGGACTGGCACGGATTCTTTCCAAATTCGAAAGTTGATTATCTGGAGATGATTGGTTCTGATCATTGTCCAATTCTAGCAACATGTTTGATGACGGTCCAGAGAAGGCAGAGGCAGTTCAGGTTTGATAAGCGTTGGTTGGGGAAGGAGGGATTAGTTGATGCGGTAGAGTCATGGTGGAATCAGACAAGGAATTTTCGGATCCCGGGTTTTGTGGACAAGATAAGGAATTGTAGGAATTCGATTTCTTGGTGGCGGAAAAATAATGTCAACACTGGCCCTTCGATCATTTCGTCTTTGAAGGCGGCGCTACAGGATGCGAAGATGGATGATTCGATTACGCAAGACGAAATTCGGGGAATTGAGAGGAAATTGAAAGAGGCATATTGCGATGAAGAGATTTATTGGCAACAAAAGAGTAGGAAATTTTGGCTAAGGGTTGGGGATAAAAACACCACTTATTTCCATGCCTCTACCAAACAACGTCGGGTGCGTAGTAGAATTGTGGGTTTATTTGCTGCCGATAACATTTGGGTTGAATCACCTTCGGGTATGGAGCGTATTGCTAAAATATATTTTGAGGACTTGTTTAAGAAATCTGATGGTGGGGGTATTTCAGAAATGCTACAAGCAATTAGCCCAATTATTACGGATAGTATGAATAGAGCTTTAACTCGGGATATTTCGGAAGGGGAAATCCGAAAGGCTCTGTTTGCTATGCATCCGGAGAAATCTCCAGGACCTGATGGGATGACGGCTCTATTTTTTCAGAGGTTCTGGTCCTCCCTCAAAGGGGATTTAGCGGCTTTGGTTAAGGAATTTTTTTCGAACTGGTAGTTTTGATCCACTTTTAAATGAGACAAATATTTATTTCATTCCTAAAGTGGATCGCCCGCAGCGGATGGCGGAGTTTAGGCGATTAGCCTATGCAATGTGACCTACAAAATAATTTCTAAAGTATTGTGTTTTCGCATGAAGCGACTTTTACCTCTTCTGGTTTCAGAAACGCAATCAGCCTTTGTTTCTGGTCGTTTAATTATAGATAACATTCTTGTGGCTCAGGAGATGTTTCATGGGCTCAATACTAATCGCCGGTGTAAGTCGGACTTCTTGGCATTTAAAACGGATATGAGTAAGGCGTATGATCGGGTTGAATGGGACTTTTTGGAGGCGGTTTTGGTTAAATTGGGATTTGACAGGAAATCGATTTCATGGATCATGTGGTGTGTCTTGTCGGTTTCATATCAAGTTCTTCTGAATGGTCAGCCCAGAGGCTTTATTAGACCACAGAGGGGATTATGCCAGGGGATCCTCTTTCGCCATGTTTATTTATTCTGTGTACATAGGTTTTAATAGCAAATATTAAAAAGGCTGAACGAGAGAAGAAATTAACGGGTATTACCATTGCCCGGGAGAGCCCTATGGTTTCACATCCCTTGAGACGTCAACGCAAGGGCAGATTGTCTTGCTCGGTCCTCAAGATGTTTAAGTTCTGAATCAATTTTTGTAAACTCTTTTCCTCCTGTTTGGGCGACCAATCTTGGAATTCTATTTTAATTTATTAATGTTTATTTGAAAAAAAAAAAAAAAAAACTACAAAGTTTTATAAAACGAACTCATTAATTACTATCATGATGCTTACATAAATCGAAGACCCTTGTTTTGTTGCAATAAATTTTGAGGTTAGGGAATGTATAAACTTGAACTTGAAGTGTTTTTCAAAAAAAAAAAATGTATAAACTTGAAGCCCTTCGGTCTTACTTGTGTGTGATTGGCTTGTTTAAACACCGAAAATGTGAGGAAAAAAACAAAGAAGCAAAAAAGTCCAAAGGAAAAATACAAGTGGGACGATAATATATTGATATGGGAGAAGAGGACAAAGGAAGATATGAAAGCAAAATGTGAATGAGGTAATCTGACACAGAGATGAAACCCATAAATTTACGTACGTATAAAGTTACCAAAATATACGTTTAATAGGGAAATAGATAAGATCCTTTTTTTTCTCATTTTCTGGACCACCCCTATACTATTGATATGACTTTGGTGTATTATGTATTCATGTATGATTTGATATGTGTGATTAAACGTTGCATCTCTATTGCATGAACAGCTTCGTGTTGGTTCACTTTGTTAGTGGGCAGGGCATCATACAAACCTACCGGTCAACCCCAAAACGTATAAACAAAATGATGAGACAAAAACTAAACTAAGCAAAAATGATAAAAATGACATAAGTTAGCATGTAAACTAGAACATCGCGATTTACATATGATCTTCAGTGACGATCTTTCTCGCTAACACCATGCTTTTTTTTCCCCCGTTTGTTGTGAAGATAGTATTATGAGTTACTTTTACTATTCCAATTAAAAAAGAATAAGGACAATTAATCCAATAATAGAATATTACGATATAACATTTTGAAGAGCCATATATCTAAAATGTATCATAGAAAAAGTGCAACTAGGACACATATGAAGTCTATGAAAGAAGCTGCCAACCAAACGAAACATACAAGATATTATGGCGACCACCGGCTATTTAACGCGACATGCCTTTTTCGTATATTGAAACAAAAAAAAAATCTTTTATATAGAAATTAATAATGGAATTAAGGACTAATGTATAACCCATATCAAAAGGATCTGGTGAGTTTTGAGGGTAGATCCACGACTGTTAATTATAAGTTTTAAGCTGGTCCATTGTTGCCTTGTTGGGATTGGTTTAAGTGATTTAGTCCTTGCCGCTTTTGGTGGTTGTAGTTTTGTGTTTATAACATCAAAAGATAGAATTGATCAACTCTTATGTAATCGTATTGAACATCATACTGGTGAAATTGTGAATGTGACTCCTCGAAACGTACCCTTGAAAATAGGGAAACTTGTAAAAGTTTTATATTGTGTAATTGCTTCATATTCCAGCTCCAGATGATTAGTCGTATTCATACATGCAAAAGAAAACTAAGAAAGCGGAGATCAAAACCAAACCGTTACGGTCGTCTTAAAAACAGTATTTATTACAAAATTGACTAAAATATGAAAATCGAACCAAAATGTGAAAATCCAAACATTATTTATTACAAAATGGACTATTTTTCACAATAGTTGTGCTCCATTATTAAAAGGTTTGGCGACCATAAAAAAAGTGACATTGCTAATATGGTGAATGTTGGAGTAAATGACAAAACTTTGTAACAATTTTGAAGACAAGCCTACTCTCTAGTTTCTAACTAGTACTTTTTAGCCCAAAAAACTTCTAACTAATAATTTCAATTCGATTTTACTTATATTAAATGGACGTTTTAGAATTGTAAAATTCCTATACCAAATAAAACAGAACTAAACTAAACCAAACTAATATTTTATATATATATAGAAAAGGTAAAAAAATACTATTGTTTGGTTGCTTAAAGTTTAGCAATTAAATAACTCACTTTATTGTGGGCACATGATTCACCCTTAATGCCCTGTCGCTCACTCTTTATTAGCAAAACCAATTACACCTCTCTCTCTTCTTCTTCTCTTTCACAATTTCGAGTTTTACATCAAAGCCTCTTCACTTTCTCTCTCTCTCTAGGCTCTACTATAGTCTCCTACTACCTACTTCTTCTCCCTCCCTCTCTCTTCATTTTTCATTACATAAAGCTTCAACTTCCCATCACTCTACTCCTCCAAAGATGCAATTCTCGAGAAACTCGATCCTTAGGCAACTAAGCAGAAAAGAAGGTTGGAGGTCGGCTTCTAGAAGGTGGACTTCCGGAGATAGCTCAACGGCCTTCAACGACGACACAAGCGGTGGTGGTGGTTACTCCTCAATGGAGGGTCTTTATGGGGTTTACTCTGGTGGAGACACGGCTGCAAGAACTAAGAGAGTGATGGTTGTGGTGGATGAGACTTCGAGGTCTAAGCATGCCATGATGTGGGCTTTAACTCATTTGACTAACAAAGGAGATTTGATGACTCTTCTTCATGTTGTCTCTCCTCATGATGAAGCTACTCCTTCTTTGGCTCAATCTCTTGGTTCTCTCTGCAAAGCTTGTAAACCCGAGGTACGTACTTACTAATTAAGCTTACTATATGTACTTAAACCAAAATAAATTAATTAAGCAGACTATTATTATTATTTTCGCAAAGAGATGACTTACTAAGGTTTAATGAAGATAATTGCTATTCTATATGTTTGGATTTTGGAAACTAGTTAGAGAAGTAATTACCATATTTGGGTTTTAGTTTTGTTTTTTTTGGGGTTAATGGATAAGTTGTGTTGAGGTACTTGAGTATTGGAGCAATGCATGCGTGAGAGAATCTATCTCTGTGATGGTCATAGTGACTGATGGCTCCTCACTTTGTTTTTTGTAAAAAAGAAAAGAAAATTATTTTGGATTTAGAGAATACTTTCATCATTATTCATTCTGTAAAGTATAGCTTTTTCAGTTAGAATTGCAGCTTTTGTTCTTAGTCTAGATCTAATGTTTTTAAAACTCGTTATTAGATCTAAAGTATACTTGGTATCACAAATTGAGTTACTTAAAAAGTGTCCTTACCCATTTAAAGAATACTTTAATTGGCTTTTAAAAATGGTACTTGTTCGAAAACAACTTAGTAACATGTAATCAGGTAGAGTTTTTTGTAAGATTGATAATTTCTAAGAAAACTGTCGAGATATTTTTCTAATATTATAATTCACCATTTATTATAATTAATTACTTGAAAATTCCTTGATCGTTTTTTTATTAGTTTGGAGAAATTAGAAATAAATGTGTATACTAATTATGAGATAATAACTATAATAATGTAATTGTTTTGGAAAAAAGGTGGATGTGGAGGCATTGGTGATTCAAGGACCAAAGCTAGCAACAGTGTTAAGCCAAGTGAAGAAGCTTGAAGTCTCTGTGCTTGTGTTGGGTCAGAAAAAATCTGCACCACTCATCTCTTGGTGCGTCATCTCAACCGTCAGATCTCTTTCCCCATCATGATTCTCTCGTTTCAATAATTACTTACACATTTTTTTGTTGTCGTTTTGTGTGTGTGTAGCTTATGTGGACCTAGCAGATCAGAGGAGCTCGTAAATCGTTGCATCAACGGTGCAGATTGCTTGACGATTGGTGTTAGGAAACAATGCAAAGGTGTTGGTGGGTACTTGATCAACACAAGATGGCAGAAAAATTTCTGGCTTTTAGCCTGATCGCAATTCTAATCTAATTAGATATATTGTATTAAATTGTGTTATTGTAGTTTAATAAAAAACTCTCTATGTAGTAATCTCGTTGTTGTCTTGTGTTAACATAACTTGTCTTATATGTCTTGTAAGAAACTAAAAGTTATATCTTTGTATCCCCACTGCATCGGTTCCACCACATTGACATTAGTCTCCTAATTCTTGTCACATATGGATTCAATTTTTGGACCAAGTTTCAAATCTTGTTTGGGAACAGAGTTGTTCTTGTTTCCACCATTTGGAAGTCTAAAAAATATATTAATAACTTAGTCTAATGCATCGAGAAAACCAAAGTTAGTTCATAGCCGATTAAGAGATATAATGTTGTGAGTTATTTTTTTTTTTTTTTTTTGGCCTAAAATATGATCAGATCTCTTATACAAAATTTGGTAAATAAAACTTTTGCTAACATTTGGGGAAGACAATAAACCTATGTTTTTTTTAGTAAGTTAAAAATATTGTTTGACATGGTCATGGCATATGATGTAATATAAAGAGACACAACTAATAGAAGAAAACTAACACATAATTTCCAAATTTTTTGGTTTTGACCTGGTCATTTTCTTTCATATACATATATGAGGAGGTGATGAACATTTCTGAGGATGGAAAGACAACTGCTTGCTCTTCTTAATATAAAGATTGACAAACAAACTTCAGAAGTCTAACTCTAAAACTCATATATTATTATCTTCTGTTTGTTATATTTTTTCACCAACCGAAACCTAACCACTCAAACAGTACAGACCAAACTGCGAAACATAATCTTTTTCTCATCCTTTAAATACGTATATATATATATATATATATAGATCCAAAAATAAAAATAAGAAAAGCAAGATATATTGTGAGTGTAGTATATATACATATGAAACCATACTAGTTGTGAGCACTTAAACAGAAGAGAAACTTGCACCAGAAAAAAATCAGAAGAGAAACTTAATGGGCAAGAACAAGAGCACCTAAAACCTCCATCCTTAGGAAGGAACTACCGCATACTTATGGGTTCCTTAAGGATGGAGGTTTTGAGTGCTCTTGTTCCTGTCCAGCTAACCATGGTTGGCTGCTCATGGGGTTTTTGGTATATGAAGCCACTATAAGACTCATGAACGAGACCAATGAGGTAAGTGGATTCCTTATGTTTATATTTGCAGTATTTGGTCTAGCAGTGAATATAGTAATGCATGCTCTCCAGTCTCCTCTTTCATGATCATAGCCATGGACTCATAATAATGGACAGTCATAATATTATGACCATTACAATCACGGTGGTAGCCATAACCATGGGATGATAATAGTGATACACACAAACCCATCATCAAGGTCATAGTTATGACTTATGATGATACTACCTTTGTTTTTGTTTTTGTTTTCTGCTGCCACAAAATGGGCAAGAACACATAAAACACATGAGTGACGATTGTTTTCACAAGAATTACTGCATACGTTTATAGCCATTTATAAAGAAAGAGTTCTTTAACATGAGTCTTTTTTTCATTAAAATAATATTATATTTTTTTCATTAAAATAAAATTAACTGAACTTTTTTTTTTGATCAAAAACTGAAATTTATCTTTTATTTTTACTTGGTGATATTATAAGAATATACTTCACTAAAACTGTTCCTTTCATTTTACATGCATATACTTTGTTTTGGTTTGACCAAAAAAATTAAAATAAACATTAGAGTATTTGTTTTGGCTTTTATATTGTCTCATGAGACCTTGTTTTTCTTTAGATGTTTCCAAAGTAACGCATAACAATTATTTCAAAAAAAATTGTTTTTGTTTAATTGATGTAAGTTTCAAAGTCAAACTTAATTTAAAGACATTTCCCAAGTTAAACGCTAATCAACTCACAATTAAGTGAAATATATAAACTAGATTTCGGATCAGTTTAAGCAGCAGCAACAACAAGGAAGAACTTAAAATAACTAAGACATATAAACTTGACAAGGTCTCTGTTTAAGTCTCTCTATCTTTGATACAAACTTGATTATAAATTTAACTGGTCCAAGCGTAAGCTATTGTACTACTTGATGTAAACAACAAAATGTTTTCATTTCATTTTTCACAAATTTCGTCACCAATAATTGTTTACACATCAGTATTTTAGACAAGATTTGATTTCAAAAACAATGTGACAAAAGAAGTAGAGTGACAATTATTGTTGTTTATATAGAACGTATAATAAACCTAAACCAATATTTTCTGCTAGAACCGTCGCAGAATTAGCAAGGCGGTTCCACCCTCCTGGCTTGAGCTTGTTGTCGTGCTCGTCTTACTTTCAAGTCATCGATATGATTCTGGTAAACATAAGAAGCGAAACCCCAAAGAGCGATCAGCATAGCCATAACCTTAACGCCACTCATTTTATCACGGAACACAACCAAAGCTGCGAGTGGAGTCACAGCTAAGGAGAGTGTACTAATGACGTTTGAGAAGAGCGATGTCACCAGAAAGATCAAACCCACCACTCCTACAGAACACACTTGCCACGTGACTGCTGTCCAGACCAAAGTCAGTACATAAGAGGCTTGCCCTTTATGATACCCTTCCATTTCCCCGTGCAGCGTTCTCCACTCCCCGCTAGCAAACAGGCCAATGACAGAGACACAAGTCGCCACTAAAGAAGTGTATATTTGCATTTCAAGAACCACGGAAAAGGTCTCTCTTTTCAGAATCTTCTCAAACGAAAACTGCATAAGCGAAAGCAACAGAGAATAAAGAGCGGATGCAGCGAGTGTACACACAAACCCAACAATGTACTTAGACCTGGGGACACCAGAAGGAGTATCCGCATCATCATTGAGAGCTATCAAAGCAGCAGAAAACGACAGGAGAACAACAGAGTTGAGGATCAAAGCAGTGAACTTCTGAGCGTTGATGAAATAAGAGAAGACCGCGTTGAAGGCTAACTGAGTAGCGCAAATGAGCGAATAAGTGGAAGCAGAGAGGTACAAAAGTCCAACAGAGTATAACATGTTGTCACCAGCGATGATCACACCAAGCAAAACATAGATCAAGACAATGTATTTGAGTGAACAAGCAGGCTCTGAAGAAGACTCTGCACTACTCGAAGATGGAAGAAGCAAAAGCGGGATATAGAGAATGGGAAAAGCAGCAGTCTGAACAAGAGTAGCCATCCATTTACTGTTCCCACCTTGATCGTAATAAAACCTACCAAGAAGCACTGAAGCAGCTTGACCACCAATGAGAAAGAAGATGTTAACAGAGACAAGAACCCACCATTGCCAGCTTTTAAGCTTCAAGAGTGGTATTGGTAAACCTACCACACTCTCTTCCTTCACCAAGATTGGTTCTTGATTACCTGTAAAAAACACATACTTTAAAACAAGGGCTTGGTACAATTCGCGTGAAAGCTCCCAAATTTAAGTTCAAAAAACCCTTAACTAAAAGCATCAACATAAACAAGTTTCAAAAACTACCCATAACTTCAAAAACCCTAAAGCGTAATCTAACACATAAATCACAATCTGGGTATGTCGAAAAATCAAAACTTGATTGATCAAGCGCACAAAATCAAAAGATGAAACTAAGGAAGGAGAACGAGACTGACCTGACATAGAATTGGTTTGTATTAGAAACGACGAATTACACAGAGAGATTAAGAAAATGGGTTTTTTTTTTTTTTTTGTTCGTTAACCCAATTGAGATATTTGCTATGTTGTTCTTCGGGATTGATCGGTTCAGAGAAGATCCGTGAAGTACACAAACAAATGAAGCTTTTTGGGAAGAAGCGAGCAGCAGCTATTATTATTGCCAAGAGATTCGACGCAGACACTTATCAACTTTTTTGAGTCTTTGACTTGTTTTTAGCCCATCATTTTTTGAACCGGAGGGGACCGGAGATTCGACCCTTGGAAATTGAGATTGACCATGTTTGGCCGGTTAAGCCGAAACTCGGTTTGTAACAAATCCCACTAGGCAACATCAACGTATACGTATAATCGTGTGAACCGATTTGTATATATTTGTTATCGTGTAAACCGATTGTGTATATATTGTATCTGTTTTAACAGGTGTGATTTAAAGATTAGGTTTTATTTAATACCAAGATATTTTTTCCAACTAAAAACTATTAGCTATCTAACATTCAAATAAAAATAAAATAATTTAGAGTTTTTTTGGAATTTTCCCAATATTAATTAATACTATTTTTACTTTTTGGGCAACAGAAAAAACACAAAGGAAAAAAGCTTACTGAGTACGTCAGAATATATATCTGTTCTAGACTAGAACTATGATACAAAAAAAACATAATCCTATTAGCAAAAATCAGAGAATAATAAATCTCTGATTCCTTACGGATCTATTGTCTCCCTCCATCTTTTGACTCTTCTCTCTCAATCGGCTCCATTCGAGGTTAGATACAAATCTTTCTTTTTCTTTTGACGTTTTTTCCTAGGTAAAACTTTACTTTACTACTGAATGTATGTGTGTATTCGTTTTGTAAGATTTGTTCGATACATTCAGCTTCAAGAATGATCTGATTTTGTAAGATTAAACATGATATTTAGGTTGTCGAACTCGAGCATGTCAGTTTTTATTAGTCCTCACTCTCTCGAGGCTCAATTAGTCCTCACTCTCTTGCTAATTTTTGTTTTAGGTTGTCGAACTCGAACATGTCAGTTTTTATTGGGACGAGCCTTGGGGATATAGTGATTTATCTTTACACAGACACATGCCCTCTGATCTGCAAGAATTTCCTCAAGCTCTGCAAGTAAGTGTATGTCTTAACTCACTATATATATGTCTCGATCCATTAGGTTTTTATTAACACTCATTTTCCTTAGGTGCAATTTCTACAAGGGGTGCATCTTTCACAATGTGCAAAAGGGTTTCATAGCACAGACATGCGATCCAATTGGCACTGGAACTGGTGGAGATTCAATATACAAGTAAGTTATTGCTTGTTGTTTTTATAACCTTTTTCGCGTGATGCATATTTTTCTAAACCATCTCGTGCATATTACGTTTCCAGATTCCTTCACGGTGAGCATGTTCGTTTTTCGGCCATGAGATCCATCCCGACTTGAAACACTCAAAGACTGGCACTGTTGCAATGGCCAGTGCTGGTGAAAATCTCTATGCCTACCGGTCCTATATCACACTTTGTGACGATTTGGACTATCTTGATGGAAAACACACTGTAAGCAAATTATACAATTACACTTCTTTTCAGTTCTTTCTTTCTTGAGTATTCATGTTACTAACTAATATTCATGTTATTCTTTTCAGGTGTTTGGGGAAATCGCTGATGGGTTTGAAAATTTGACTAGGATAAATGAAGCTTACGTCGATGCAGAAAACAAACCATTTATTAACATTGTAATCAAAGACATACACATATTTGAAGATCCATTTGAAGATCCTCCACAGCTAACTAAGATGATAGCAGATGCTCCCTTTGAAGATGCCAAACATAAAAATGTAAGACTTGAAGCTGGTTGGGTTCCTTTGGATGAGAAACTTTGTCCACAGGAACTGGACGATGTTATACGCCAAAAGGCTGCACATTCTAGTGTGGTTGTCCTTGAATGTGTAAGTATCACTGATTCAGTTATCTTTGTGTAATTTTAAAATCATGTTTAGTTATTGACCTTGTATTGCTGTGTTGTAGATAGGAGATATCCCTGAGGCTGAGGTAAAACCTCCTGACAATGTGTTGTTCGTCTGTGATCTGAATCCTGTAACTGAGGTATGTGTTTTGATATTTAATATTCTAAAGCTTAGCCTTCCAATCTTCTCGTTGTTGACATTTTGTTCTCTTTTTTTTCTTTTTCTTTGGTTTGTCTCAATGGCAGGGTGAGGACCTCCACACCATTTTTTAACGCTTTGGAACGGTTATATCGTGAGTGTTTTTTCCCCTGCTTCTTTATACGTTTGAGAAACTCTCAATTGTTTTGTATTTATCTTAATTGTACGAAAATATATGGCAGGGCTGATGTCATCCGGGATTCCAAGACGGGTAATAGCTTGTGCTATGCTTTTATAAAGTTTGAGACTAAGGAAGCATGCTAACAAGCGGTTTTAAAGGTAAAACATTAAATGAGTGGCTAACAAGTGTATAATTTAGAAGTAAAAAATGTGTTATTTGGAGCTTTAACAAGTGGTTGTTCTTATGCAGCAGATGGCCGGTGCTTTGATCGATGATAGAAGAAGAATACGTGTAGACTTCAATCAGAGTGTATTCGAAATTTGGCGGCAGTTCCGGCGGAAAGACTCCCAACAACATGGTAAAGGTAAAGCCCATTTTTCTATTTAGACCAAATAATTCATGAAATCCTTCCCTTGTCAAAAAATGCAAGGAAAGTTAACAAAATGTTTTTACAGGGTCGACAGATCATGTTGCTAAAGAATACGGAATGGTGTTTGAGGGCGATCTACTTAAAAGTCCCAAGAGAGAGAAGAGAGAGCATAGTCGTCATGGCAGTAAGAAGATTCATAGGAGAAGTCCTTATGGTTATGGTGAAAGGCAAAAAACAACACGAAGATGAACGTGACACTGAAGAAGGCAATGATAGGTTGAGTAAGGAGATGAAACTCACAAAGAGAAGATATAAATAGAAGAATCTACATAGTTTTGTTCATATGTTAACAACGTACAATATATGATCTTAATGTTGTATTATAGGAATTGGCGCTAGCAATATATACAGAAAAACTTATTTTGGTGCTGTTCCTTTCTTCATTGGGATGGATCATCTAAGTGAAGATGAAAAATGATGTTTGTTTATGTCAAAAAAAGTTAAAAAAACTAGCTGAGTCTCATTGGTGCAGTTAGATGGAGATAATTCAGCCAAAATATGAAAATGTCAAAAATACCCTGAAGAAAACCAAAGAATTACATCAAACCCAGAAATATCTTATTTACTTATTTCTTCTTCTTCTCCTCTCTCCTTCGACGAAGCTCTTCTCCTTCGACGAAGCTCTCAAGAGCTGAGCTTCAACGAAGCTTCAACAAAGCTTTGTTCTCTCAGAATCTCAGAATCTTTTTATCGTTTCATTGTCTCTCTCGTTCATCATCGCTTCATCGTTTTGGTAAGTTCTCAATAACAGCTCTGATCTCTCTAACAGCTCCGATCATCTCAGATTTTGGTGTTTGATCGAACTCTGTGTAACATTTGTTGTTTGCTATACTTAATTTTTGATTCTGCATCTGCTTCCTTCGATTTCAGCTGGTGGGTTTGTCCAAATTTGTTTTGTTCTCTCTTTGATTTGAGAATTATGATTTATAGGTGATACTGCTTTAGAGTTTGAAATGAGTTCATGTTTGAATGATTAGAAGTGTTTTAGGTCCAGAGCTTGTATTTGTTGATGCAAACCATATGTTTGATGAGTCTAGAGCTTGTAGTTTTTGATGCAAACCAATTGTTTGATGAAATGTCTCAATGAACTTGGCTTGATCTTGTGAATGTTTTGAATTTGGCTTGATCTTGTGAATGTTTTTAGACATGGGTTTGTGTTTATTTATATCCCTCTATGACAATTTTGTTCTGCATCGCTTGCTTTGATTTCAGTTGTGGTGGATTTGAATAATTAGAAGTCTTCTGTCTCTCTCTGGATAGTTCTTCTTTGTTAAGAATGAAGGTTTAGTTCTTCTTTGTATATTCTCTATGGGTTTCTCATCTGCAATTTAGTTGTCACATATGATGAAATTTGGGTTAAATGGTTATGTTTGCAAACACTAAACAAAGAGGGTGTTGGTTGCTTATTTGTTTGTTTCTTCAATGACCGATTTTTTTTTGTTTTTTTTGTGTGTGTAGGACATAGATCTTCTTCAGAAAAACAATGACAACTATCCCTGACACTGATGTGAGTATCTTCCCCTCTATCATAGTTTAGTTAATGCAGGTTTGTAGTGTAGATTGATTTTTTACAAAAAATGTATGTTTATATCACTTAAGAATCTTGCATGGAGTGATGAGCAAACCCGTTTCTATCTCCAACTAAGACTTGATGAGAAGCTTAAAAAGGAAAGTGCTAACATATTGTGCTACACAAGAAGCTTCTTTCCCTCATCCTCTGCCTGGAAAATACTATTTAGTGGACTCAGGGTATCCAACTAGAAGTGGTTACCTAGGCCCTCATCGCAGAGTTAGATATCACCTAGACCAGTTCAGCAGAGGAGGACCACCGACCAACAGTAGGGAGCTGTTTAACCGTAAACATTCTGGTCTGAGATCGATAATTGAGAGAACCTTTGGAGTTTGGAAGGCCAAATGGAGAATTCTTGACAGGAAGCACCCTAAGTATGAGCTGAATAAATGGATTAAGATTGTGACAGAAACAATGGCTCTCCATAATTTTATCAAAGATTCACAAGAGGATGATATTGATTTTTTACATTGGGAAGTGGTGGAATCATATGAACATCATGGTGATGAAAATGATGGACATGTTCCATACATACCTGCTGGTGATAAAATGATGGAAGATGTGCATGATTCTATCACTATGGAGATGGCAGAAGGAACTACACTTCCATATTAGAAGGTATGTGCTCGGTTTTATGCTCTGTATCTGGGGTTGTTTGAGTCTCTGTTTCTTATTTGATTGTGAATGTTACAGCTTTTTCTGAGCTCTGTGTTTTATGATCCTAAGCAGAGACTTCGGTTAGTATAGCTTTGTGGTTACGGTTTTTTGTTTGATGCTTGAAGTTGTGGTTATTAAAGCAGAGACTTCGTTGTTGTGGTTTGTTTGATGGTAAAGCTGTGTGTTTGTTTGATGTTACCATAGTAGGATTTGGGATTGTCACTTAGCTTAAGGATTTACAAACTTGATTGATGTTCATTGGTTTTGCAGGAAACATTTGGGAGTTGAATGGTTACACAGATTCTTTCCCATTCCAAGCCAAAAGTGATTCCTCTGCTTCAATCCTAAGTCTCTTGCTCGTGTTCTTGAGCAGTTCAGCTTCTCCTTCACTTCACAAGTCTTTATTGTAAAAACTTATATAAAAAATTGTTATAAATAATTTACAAATAATTTACATTGGCATAACATGTTTTATATCTCATAAAAATTGTTATAAATAATTTATATTGGGATTTCTAGAGTTTTTGTTTGGTTTTGAATGAAAATATATGTATATATTTTTTGGATCAATATTTAAAACTAATATGGTTAAAATTAAAAGTAAAAATTGTTAGATCAAAACATGGGTAGTTTAGTCATTATTCTAATCAAATCCATTTAGATGAGAATGTAAAATAACCAAACAAACACATTTCCATTCAAATGCATCATCCAAATGAACCATTTCTTTTTTGTTTGTTGAGTCATTTGACATTCAAGTGAATCATTTGGATAAGGCTTTTGAATGGATCATTTGAATGAACATGCTAACTGGTGAAACGAACATGACCTTTAATGAATAAAACCAATTTATCCGAATTTACATACTTTTGTAGAAGCAACAATGGTTAGAAAGATAATTTCTAGTTTAAGAAAACCCTTAAGATTGGTCACAGAGGGAAAACACTAATGACATCCTTTTATCAAAAGGGCGAATTTGCATCATAGCCAAAACAAAAAAATCAATAAACAATATAGCCAACTAACTATAAAAATGAAGAGAATAACCATTGCTTAGTGTAAAAAGACAAGACAGGGGTAATGGTGAGTAACACGCGCAGCTTGAAACAGTGTTTGGGTATGAAATGATTTTTATATTTTTTTATTTATCTGACTAAATAACTCATACCCCTTTCAATTCTATTATCATATAGCTTTTTAACAAAAATAACTAAAAGTTTGAAATTTATCATAACTTGAATTTTTGAAATCGGATGT
The DNA here is from genome assembly GCF_030686135.1 of Camelina sativa. Taxonomy (NCBI): domain Eukaryota; kingdom Viridiplantae; phylum Streptophyta; class Magnoliopsida; order Brassicales; family Brassicaceae; genus Camelina; species Camelina sativa. The sequence continues at coordinate 23,706,281 of NC_141882.1, read as the reverse complement.
TGAAAACTTGAAATGATGAATAGTGTTTATAATAAAAACAAGTTATACTAAGATTCTAGGACTATTATATATATGATCTGCAAGATTCAAACTCAAATATATATGTAAAAGCAATGTATAAAAAAATTATATGTGAACTAATGTATTTTAAATGATTTTTTTTTTTTTTTTGTCGACCAAACATTAAATTAGAAAATAATCCCAAGGTTGGTTGCCCAAACCGGAGGGAAAGAGTTTACAAATGAAGTTTCAAAAGATAAAGATCGCGAAGAACGAGCAAGACAGTCGGCCCAGACATTTGACGACCGCGGGATCCGTGAAAGCATGAAGGCCGGAAAGGAGGATCGAAGGAAGCAGAATTCATCCAACAGGTCAGAGAAGGCGGGCCATTCATCAGGAGATTGCACCATCGCCACTACATCTGCACAATCCGTCTCGAAACTTTGACAATCAACACCTGCCGCCAGAAGGGATTCCATCATCCAAATCAACGCCTGTACCTCCGAATGAAGGGGGGAAAGACTACGTCACAGACTCCGTGCTCCTAATAGCAGAGTGGTATCCTCACTGTTACAAAACCACCAGCCCAAACCCACTAAAGGATCAGAGGCCTTCCAAGATCCATCGACCTGACACCGAGGAGAAGGAACCCAAACCTCCACAGGCAAAGGCTCTATGGAGTCCGAATAAGAGGACTTGGCCGCTTCCCATAACACTCTATCATTGGCTGCCTGATTGATAACGTCAGTAGGCTCTGCCGTAAGTCCTTGGAAAACTTTTTTATTCTTGTCCTTCCAAATTGACCAGACAAGCCATGGTAAGCGAAGGCTTATATCCGAAATGTTCGACTGGGATAGCGCTCACCAGAATAGGAAATCTAGATTCGAGTAGATCGAGCCATAAAGAAAGTCCCCGGAACATATGTCACCCGGAAATAAATCCCAGATCCGCCGCGAATGAGAGCACTCAAAATGTGCATGATTTATGGTCTCCACCTCCGAACCACATCGTTTGCATAAAGTATCACACCGGACACCCCGGTGAGCAAGATGTTCCATCATAGAGAGGGAACCGGAGGCAACCTGCCAGAAAAAATGTTGGACATTTGTGGGAATCTCAAGTTTCCATGCATGTGCCCTAAAGGCCGTACACGTCGGCCCATATTCAACCTCTTTAATTAATTCACGTGCGAGCCGATAACCCGATTTGACCGAATATTTTCCTGACTTAGTATAGTGCCAGATCAATCTATCGAGTTTAAAGACTTTACTGACCTCCATAGATTGAATAATCTGGATATCCTCTGGATCCATAAACTCTTCCAGGATTGGCATATGCCACTCCTTAGTAACTGGATTTATTAAATGATTAACCATTAGATTGGGATGTAGCAATCTCCCTCGACCATTAGCTGGTCTTGGCTGAGAATCCGGTATCCAAGGATCTCGCCATACCAAAACCTGGCAGCCCGAGCCTATCGCCCATCTAGATCAAATGAAATGTTAAACAAAAACAATACAATAAATGAAATTATGAAATAGTATAGAAAAAATAAAATGGTATGAAACAGAAACTTAAACACACAAAAAAAAACTAGAAAATATTTAAACACAAAAAATACGATGTACACTAAAATAGACAACTTAAAAGATGGAATTTAACGCATAAAAAAAATAGAAAATATTTAAATTAAGGGAATTCTCAAAAATATCACCAAAATAAGTTTTTTCCAAATTTAGCACAACATCTCTAAAATTCGAAAATAATACTATATTTCAAAATTAATCTTTCAAAATTAAATTCCAAATTCAAAAATATTAAACTCTACCCCTCAAAACTATATCCTAAATGTGAAATTGAGAATCCAAACCTAAAAACAAAAATTCTAAAAATTAATTTTAAATATTTTAATGTGTTAAATAGTGTGATTTTTAGAAATTTATAGAACGTGTGCTATAGTTATCCATAAAACTTGTTTTAGTGCTATTTTAGGGTATTTCTCTTATATTAAACGCATAACAAAAAACGCTATATCCTAAGGGATACAATATAGGCAACCCAAACAAGCGTGTTAAACGCTAGCCGTAAGAGATACAATATAAACAACTCTAACGACCAAATTAAATGCACAAAGAAAAATTATACTCTAAAAGATACACCATATGCAAGATGCAACCCACACCAACCTAGTTAAATGCTGATAATAAAACGATATATTCTATAAATCGTTCATGTATTTATAATTATAATTGAGTTTATGTAATCTGAAACTAGAGAAATAGATTTTTTAAAAATGGAATAGAATGTTATTATGCTCTATATATTACAAATATTTTTGTTATTTATTAATTTATGAATTTTTATTGTCTTAATATCGGTGGTTTTAACTGAGTTTGTGAAATCAAAACAGTTTGTTCAATAAAAATTTATTGCAAAATAAGAAAGAGTAGAAAGAAAAAAAGAAATGAGAAAAATGAGAGATAACAAAGATATATGTACGTATAGAGAGAAAATATATAAATAGACATATATACATATACTAGATGTTAAAAAAAAAGACATATATACATATAAAGTTTGTCAATAGTAGTATGGGTGAGTGGCAAAGGTCAATTTGACAAGATGTTAGAATTGTCATAAATATATATATATTATAGAGTATATGATCTTTTCATGGTTGGAGATGTTAGATAGTGAATTATAGTTTTTTTTCTTTGTTATTCCTGCCAATTTCCCTTATCAAAATCATAATAGAACTTGAGTGTCCTCTAGCTAAAGGACCCGCCAAAGAAGTATCCCTTTGACCTAATCATTAAATAGCCTTTACTAATGTCTAGTTTTTAAGTGTGATTTGAGTCTATGTGGGCTAGAGCAATGATGGTAGTCATTTCTTGTGGTATCTAGCTAAGTGCAGTATGCTTATTCTAACTTTCTTTTCTTGTTCAATGTTAAAGGCATATAGCATTAAGTCAATTTACAAAAAAAGAGGAAAATATTACATTGTACGAAATATATTGGTAGAGTTGGAAAGAAGAGAAAGGAAAAATTGATTGCATATTAATCAATTAATTGTCCAAGAGATTAAACAAATAAAGTTACTTCGTTGGCTAACCTAAAGAAAGTTTTAGGACTAGAAAAATCAGATAACCTTAGGGGTTGGTCAAAGTTAACGATATATACGTCTGCATTACAAAACAAAATCACAACCTTCCAAAACTCAAATGCACTTTTGAAACTCTTATATATGCAAAAGATATAGTAATAATAAGACTTGATCACAATGATTGTGGCCGGATAGCAAAAGTGTGGACCCAAGTACAGCGTGATAATTGAATTGATTTAATTCTATCAAGTGCAAGGATTATGCCATTCATGCTTATTATTAGCATTTCAACCACCACCATTCACATGTTTTCTATTGCTGTGAATAGAGAATGGGGAGTAAATGTATCAAGTGGACTAAGTTGGATAACGCGGATGTAACCAAACAAATACGAATCAAGCATATTTAGTAGTCTAAAATATATGTTTTTTTTTTTTTTTAACTCAACTAAAATATATGTTTGAGTGGCAAAATTAATATAAATTTAAAATGGAAATTTAGATAATATAAATGATATCTAACTGAAAATTTATTATCTTTTCGAACAGTAAATTTTATCTTTTCGAACAGTAAATTTATTATTATTACTATTATTTTCTAAATTCATGATATAACCATGGTGGATGATAAGTATACCTTGAATAGAAAATATTGTTATAAGGACCTCTTCTTGCTGTAGTATTCGCAACTTTAGTACAAGTTCGATTGATATACATTTTTTTTTTTTTTTGAACAAAGTTCGATTGATATACATAAATGAAGTGTTTTCTAGCACCTAAAACTGAAACTAACCGTACTTTTCATATTTAAGCAAAATTCTTCATACAAATTTATCAACGTTTTTATGTTGGATGTACATTATCTAACTTTAAAACCGACTAAAAGATACAATCAATCATTTGTCATAATCTGCCAAAATTCGCCGTAACCATTTAACACTTTTAGTTCACACTTTTTCAATTATTCAAATTCGTATGAGTCATATTTTTGTCGTACACTACCAACCATTTCTCAAAATTGTGCATCTCAATTAAGTAGATTTGCGGAATCAATTCTCTAAACTAAGACAAAACTTCTACTTCTTCACCTCTTTCTTTATCTTTGTCTCTCAGTTAGAAAAGCTATGAAAGAACAGAACAAAAAAAGCTCAACATCTTCTTGTAACATCCACCCAGTAGATTTTATCGAAGGTGTATGTCCTCTCTGTCTTAACGAGAGGCTTCTCGTCCTGGCTTCTCTACAGAGATTACGTCCTCAATCTCCTTCTGTTTCCTACCAAACCATCCAAGAATCCAAAACAATTTCTTCTCGAAAGAAACCTATCATACTCTCCTCTTTCCTTAGCTTCTTCGAACTCCGACATCACGATCAGAAGTATGATCACCAAAGTACCTCTATTATCAGTCCAGAAGGTACCATATGATAAACCTTTTATGTTATTTACATCACATATATAGTATACATAGTCAAACAGTAAAAAATATCAAATATATATCGTTTTCGCATGGAATTTTTATAAATAATTGTTATCTTTCAAATATATACGTTTCTCAAACATGCAAAACAAAATGTACCATGTATTAACAGAAATGTACACCGCATGATTTTTCTCTTTTTGGCTCTTTAAATTTTTATCTCCCTTATAAATCCTTCACCTATTCCACAATTAACTCAGTTACATGGCCGCTCTAATCGTTTTAAATGCCTTTTGCAATTTGATCAAACCGTGACTCCTAAAAATTATACTAATATTTTTAATTTTTACATAATATGTTCGTTACTTTTCAAAATATAAAAGTTAGATTGGATTATATAATAATAATAATAACCAAATTTAAAATGCTTATATAGATAAGTGATTATGGATCATTTATTACGTGGCTCCATTAATTTTGTATTATATATTCATACATTTCGATCAACTTCGAAAACAACCGAGCAACTTCATGGGAGAAAGGAAAAGAAAGTTATCAGGTTGAACACTGCAAGGCTTCACGGGATAATCAATATGAACATGTCATGCTCCACACAAAGAAGAAGGAGATTATTCCTCAGCCTACGCCACGTTCTCTACTGACGTGGAGGAAGCGAATTCGCCGGTTCTTGAGTGTTATCAGTTTCAAGAGCCGGTCTAGAGCATGCCATTTGTCTGCCAAGGTTAAAGATGAAGACGACTTGAGAAGAAGTTGGCTAAGGCCTTTGTCCCCCACCAACAAGAACCCCCCAAATTAATTACTCACTCAAATTTTATAATATTGTTTTTCTGTATAAACATTTTGTTACAACTATTCTCCTCTTTGCTCTCTCTTACAATATTCTTTTGGCGTCTTTAAATTTTGGAATCTAAGATAAAACTTATCCTAGTATCCTTAGATATCACAACAAGAAAGTAGCCTAGAGGCCTATTCATAAATTGATTTAATTAGCAACTCCCTCGGTTTCAGTCGAAATGTCGTTTTAGAGCTTAGATTTTCGTTTTATTATAAACTAGACGAGGACCCGCCCGATATGCGGGTTTAAAGTTTTAGAAATAAAATTAAATTTATTATATGTTATATATAAATTTTATTTTTGTTATAATACACTGATTTATATCAATTTACAAATCTTTTATGTATGTTACTATTAAAAGTATATTTTTTATACCTGAATGTACTCTTGTATGTTACAAAAATATTATTTATCACCATCTATAAACTGTCTATATAAACACATTAAGCCAAATATATTACTTTAAAATTTGCATAGTTTTTTAATTACTAAAATTGTTGGCTCAAAAAACATTTTGAATAAAAAATATACTACATAGTATACTAATCAATGATGTATCATCACAATAACGTATGACCACCATGGAGAAAACATCGGCTCCGCCTTCATCCCTTATGGAGAGAACCTTGCGTTCAACCTCCTCCACCATGAAGATAACTCTGGCTCCGCTTTTCTCCTTTGGAGAGATAACCTTGCGTCCAAGCTCCTCCACCTTCCTCCCTTGCGGAGATAACTTTGTGTCCAACCTTCTCTACCATAGGGAGAACCTCAGCTCTGCCCTCCTTCTATGTGGAGAAAATATGTTCACGTCTTTTTGCTATCTCAAAATGGCTTGGTCCGACAACCAATGAAAGTAAACACAATTTTCTAACTTCACAAAAAAATCTTTTCATAGTAACTAATGTTAAATTTCCCAATGTATTCGTGATAGTAACTATGCCAAAGTGAAAGTAAAATAGTTAGCTTAATGTGTTTATAGATAACACAATATACTAATCAATGATGTATCATTACAATAATGTATGACCGCCATGGAAAAAACCTCGGCTCCTCCCTCATCCCTTACAGAGAGAACCTTGCGTCCAACTTCCTCCTTCATGGAGAGAACCTTGGCTCCGTCTTCCTCCCTTGGAGAGATAACCTTGCGTCCAACCTCCTCCACCTTCCTCTATGTTGGGTAGATAACCTTGTGTCCAACCTTCTCCACCATAGAGAGAACCTCGGCTCTGCCCTCATCCTGTGTAGAGAGAAAATCTTCACGTCTTTTTGCTATCTCAAAATAGCTTGCTCCGACGACCAATATACGTCAAAACCTTTTTCAATCGTCACAAAATCTTTTGATAGTAACTAATGCTAAATTTCTCAATGTATTCGTGGAAGTGTCTTTGACACACCATGATGTAGCCTCTGTCTCTGTAACGCTTCAACTGCCACATTGTTTAGTGAGCCCATGTCTACTCTCTGTCCATGGGCCAACTTTCCCAAGTGGGCCCTACATCTATTCCCGGCTTGTGGACCAACCCATATTCGATGGCCGGTTTGTTACGTCTGGAAGTTTTTAAAAACTTGATTACCGACCTTACAAATCAACAAATGATATTTTCTTGTTTTTTGTTCTCATTCGCACAATTTCGACAATCACTTCCAGAAAGGTCACCAATCATGAAGTTCTCTCAAGACCCTTGACTGAAAAAATAATTACATTTTGGTTAGGGGTGTCAAAATGGCTAACCCGACCCGACCCGACCCATACCCATGTGGGTTCGAGACTTTCGTGGACGGGTTCAACCTGACCCATTTATTATATTGAGTTGAATTTTTATACCCAAACCGAATAATATAAAAGAAAAAAGTTGGCTAACTACACAAAGTATAGGAGAATACATGGTCACACATACCAAGTATACTATTGTATCCTCAACTACACGAAATATATGTATTACATGGCCACATGCATGAACTATACGACGTTATGTGGTCAACACTATAGACATACAATCCGGTACACCGGTCGATTGACTCCGGCGAAGACCGACGTTGACTCCGGCATTGACTAAAAAAATTGTATTCTAAATTTTTTAAAAAAATTTATATTAAATCATTAATAGTTTTTCATTATAAAAAACATATTCAATTCAATATGTTAATATTTTTATATATCTCTAAAGTATTCATTCTTATAATTAGTTAATTTTTATTTTTAAAACATAAACTAATAGTTAAATAAAAATCATTGATAATTATTTTCAAGATGTAATATAAAGGTATTTGCAAAAATATTCTTATTTTGTACCCTTTTGCAAACATACCCTCTATATTGTTTAGCTAAAATCAATTTTTTTGTATGTTTATCTTTTATATATTAGAAGTAAATATTGTGAATTTATTTTGTTGTTGTATACATGTTATTAAGAGTATGCAAATTTTATAGTAAAAGTATCTAAAATTTTATACAACATTTACTATGCAAACTATAAAGTAAAGAGTCATATACTCAATCTTTTGCATATTATTTTTATAATAAAAGTAGTTGAATTTGATTTTATGATTTTGTAGTATTTAAATAATCTTATTATCAAAGATTTATAATTAATCATTACTTTAGCTTTAAAAATAAAAATTAACGAATTATAAGAATGAATAAGTTAGAGATATATAAAAATATTTAGATATTGAACTGAATATATTTTTTAATCATGAAAAACAAAAATGTTTACATATAATATTTCTTATTTTTGATTTTTAATAGAAAAAAAAATTAATACATTTTTTTTGTCAACACCGAAGTCAACGTCGGTCTTCGCCGGAGTCAACGTTGGTCTTCGCCGGAGTCAGTCAACGCGTGTACCAGATTGTATGTTTATGGTGTTGACCACATAACGTCATATAGTTCATGCATGTGGCCATGTAATACATATACTTCGTGTAATTGAGGATACAATAGTATACTTGGTATGTGTTACCATATATTCTCCTATACTTCGTGTAGTTAGCCATCTTTTTTCCTAATATAAAATCCAAAGGCTAAATGGGTTATATGAGTTACCCATATATAAATAAAATAAAATAAAATAATTGATATAAAATCCATAACATATTATATAAAATAAAATTATAAAACTAACCAAAGTTTTTAAGCTTTTGAAAATAATATCAAATATTAAAATAGAAAAAGCATCATAAAATCTTTAAGACCAAAATACAAAGTCATTATATTATATTATATATATATATATATATATTATTTATGTTTTTTTCATTAACCCATGGGTTACCCATAACCCTAATGGGATTACCCCGTTAAACCCACAAACCCATTGGACGAACCCATCAATACCCATTTATTTATATGAGTATAAAAACTTAACCCATACCGTTAAAATAATAGACAAACAGGGTAAACCCATGAGTTTCTACCCATTTTGACATCCCTAATTTTGGTGACGTATGTGGCTAAATCAATTCTTTTAAACATTCCGCAAACTAGGGTGTTAGAGTCTTTGAGCTCCTATGGATCTATCAACAACGATTTATTTTTTTCCAATCTATCTATCTATGTTTGTTGTACGCTTGTGTTTGATTAGCATATTTTATCAACCTATTAGGTTGATGAGCTCTTATTCGTTATCTCCCTTTGGGATTGAATGAATAATGGTAACAATTATGTTTGCAAAAAAAAAAAGGGTTTATGACCAACCAATCAAGATTGAGAAATTGAAAGAAAATTAATTTGGCATAATTAAAGAAGCAATAGAAAATTATAAGCATGTTAATATATGAATCCAAGATTAAAATATAAATTAAAACAATCTAAAAATACTACAATAAAATTTAAAATACAGTATTAGAATAAGAAGACTCATATATTAATCTTTTTTTTTGGTCAACATATTAATCTTACCAATTCCCAACTGAAAAAGGAGAAAGTAGTAGAAAATTTTGGCTTAAGAAAATAAGAAAAATTTACCTTCCCATTAAAATATATTCCCAATTAAAAAAAGTTGTAAGCAATGTTTTTGAATAAATTATTTAAATATAAAGCGATCTTTGATTATATAGAAGTGAGTACAAAATTTATAATTAATAATTAAAAGTATATTTTCCTTAATCCTTTTTTCTATTTTTATAATAATTAATCACTTCAAATTAAAAATAAGTAAATAATATTATAATTTCGACTTTTTTTAATATATATATATATATATATATAATCTCCATATAATTATTTTAAAAAAAAATTATTTTTTTTCTAAATTCTGAAATTTTTTATAATTATATTTTTACTTTATTAATATTTTTTAAAACAAAATATTTTCTTTTTGTTGTAATCAAATTCTTCCTATTAAATATTTACACATGTCAAAATCTCAGATTGATAACTTGACACATGTCAAAATCTTGTTAATGACTAACTTTCAAAACCCAACTTTATATAATAAGATGTTGATTTTGTTTTTAATGAATTTTTTAATAAAAAATATTTTTTCTGTTGTTGTAAAAGAATATTGATTTGATAATAGGTTTATGATATACTAAAAAACCATTTTTGCTATTCTTACAAAATGTGTCTGTAACAAGTCTGAAATGTACAATACAATTTACCGTGTATAACTCTAGTTTTATTCGATATACAATTAACCAGATACATATGAAAATGATCTTGTAATTTTTGAATACATAAAAAGATACAATTTCTTGGTCATTGTAATAACTCTGAAGAAAAGCCAATGAAGGAATATCAAACAAACTTAGAAAACATTATCTAGTTTTTTATTTATTGTTTGGTAGTTTTGTACTACCAAATTCGTAAAACTGCATTGGAATCTCTAAATGGGTCACATGTAAGAGAAATTTATGGATTGTGGCATGTACAATAGCAAAGTTTGTGGCCAATGCCAGTTTCAACTAAGTCTTTTCTAAAATGCCATAGAACCCATTATTGACACATATAAAATGACAAAATTGCTCTTAACCAATTCTTTCACATTTATGTTATTTCTTCCTCTCTTTCTCTCATCTCTCTCGGCCACCATCTCTTTTTTTTTCTTAAAACCTCCAAAACTTCAACTCTCTTTCTCTAAACCTCCATCTTTCCAAACCTCAAACTCTCTGTCTCTCCAAACATCCATCTCTTTCATTTCAAATTCCATATGATCCACCTGTCTCAGAAATTGCGATCCAAGAGTTGTCTATTGTCTTTTGATGGACCAGATCTCGTGGACCATATCCGGTGGACAAGGTGGACAAGTTCAACAGCCGGACAAGTTTTGTCCACTCCAATTATGTCCATCGATCTCTTTGTGGACCAGATCCGTTTAAACGTGTTAAACGTATTGTGCCTCATATGGACCAGATTCAACCCGAACATGTTTTTGTCCATCACAAGCTTGTCCTTCTGTCTTTTTAGTGGACCAAATATGCTTGATTGATGATACTTGTCCACCACAAATAATACCGATATTAAAAAAAAAAATATCTCTTCATTTGTTTTGTCTGTAATTCTCTTCCCTTTTTCTAAAACTCATATGTGTTTCCAAAAGTTTGATTTGAAATTGGACCCTCAACTTATGAATTAACACCAAACATAACACAAATGAATTCTCCTCTTTTAAACAAGGGGTAAATTCGTCTTTAAACTCCTCCCCAAAAATCTTAAACTGGCATTCCTCACAAACAAAAACAAAAATGACAATTTTCACAAATTTTTCCATAAAAATGGCATTCTTAGCGAAATTCCCCACATGTAAACTGCCAGGTATATAGTAATTTGTTATACGTTGTACATATCTAATAATATATTCACACAGAAACTTCTCTGTTTTTAGGATTAAAACTAGTTTAATTATTCGCTAAATAGTTTTGCTGGATTCATATAGTCCTTTACATGGCTGTATTACTTGATGAATTTGGTTATGTTTGTTTGTGGGTCTTTTTTTTTTTTTTTTTTAACTCCCAAATGGGTTGGGCCTTGGCCTTTACAATTCGGATCCAATACAAAATTAGGGTTATAGAAAACAAAATAGAGCAGCCGCCGACAAGAGGATCAGACCATATTGATCACCGGAAACAGAGAGTCAGTGCACCAATTTTGGTGGATTCAAGTTTCTGTCGTTAATCCTGTTCCGGCAAGCCACCTGACCCGCTACAACCCTCCCGGTGCACAACTTCCGACAACCAACATCGACGTTGGCAGTTTCTGACCTAGCAAACCGCCAAAAGTCAGATCTAACCCCTCCTTTAACCAAGGACGGCTTCGATCTCCCCGAGCAAGGACAACTTCAAACCGGTCAGGTGGACACACAATTCACGGCAATTATAGAGGCTGACGGCTCACCCAGGCCACCTGCAACCAGAATCTACGACAGCCAACAAGATCCAAAGGATCGAGCCATTAACTACCTTGACGAAACAACACTCCCCACCACTCACCCTTCGGCTTACGCTATAGTCACATCGAGCCGTTGAAACGGAGGAGCCGAGAAACCCCGACGTTAACCCACCGACGTCTCCGAACCAGGGGCCTTTATGATACAGTAAAAGAGAAAGTGCAATAAGAGACACGTGTAGGGTGGAGGTTGAGTGGCAAAGCAACGATTAAGATTGCTTTGGAGTTAAAACAGAAGAAGTGGCGTTTAAAGGAAGGGAGAGATTAGATTTGTGAATCATATCCGAAAATTGTAAAAGTTTGGTAATCTTCTTCTTCTCCAATTCTCTCTGTAAACTCTTTAGGGTTGTTGTTTCATTGTTGTCAGAGTTGATTCTTCTTCTAAGCTCTATCACATGAGATTTGGATTCTCGTTTCATGAACGACGATTCAATTGGTGTTTGTGATTTGGATTTTCAATTGAGTTGCAGTTTCTCTGTAACACTTTACATCATAACTTCTTCTCCGTCTACTGGAGCCATAACTACACCGAAGATAGAGAACCATGCCACCGCTGTCAGTAGAAGAGGCCCCTTGCTCACTCTTGGATCTTCTTTGCAAATCCAACAACTGCAGTTAAGCACAAATTACAAAAGAAAAAAGAAAGAAAAAACGAGATCTACTTTTTTGTGAACAGGAGGAGAGAGAAGAGAGAGAACAAAGGAACGATTGTCCAATTATGAAAATCTAATATTCGACATTCTTGTTTGTGGGTCTTATATATACTTATGATTTTTAATGTCATGTTTCGAATCTCTGACTAATCTGCAACGTTGATATATATACTAAAATCTCTATAAATTAATACTCTATAAATTAATAATCACTATAAATTAATAAATTTTGCTGGTCCCAAATCGGATTAGTGTAAAAATTAACAATATTTGATAAGATAATAAAATAATAATTTTTTTGAAATCTCAATGTAAAATATGGTCCCAATAATATCATAAATTAATAGTCATGTAAATTTTTATATATATATATATATACTGATATAATAGTGTAGGTTTCTCCTAAAACTCATTTCTATAGAATATTTGTAATGTTGTATTTTCAAACTATAATGATATCTCTAAAATATTTTATAACATGTCATACAAATAATTAAATTTTAAAGTTTTAATTTTTAGATATGCATCTTTTACAATTTGATAATTAGACAAATTATTAAAATATAAGAATAAATATTATTATTATTCATAAATTTGAATTTATGTATGTCATGTGTATAAGTCAATTTGTTTATAGTATTTGTAATTTATTGTCAATAATACTTTATAAATATTACAAGTTCAATTCCTAAACCATAAAATTTATAACATCCGAAAGTTTAATCTTATTTTGCTATAATTGTTCCAATTCATAATTTAAAAAAAAATAAACAAATTAAAAATATATCTATAAATTAATATCACTATAAATTAATAAAATATCTTGGTCCTAACATTATTAATTTATAGATGTTTTACTGTACATTACATAATACAACCACTAATTTATCTAGGCGACAGTTAAGCTATCAACCATAATATTTTTGATATCAAAAGTACGTACTAAACTGAATTCCAGTAAATAACTTTTTTGTTGAATCATATCCCATGTAAATAATTCTTGTATACATATATTATTCCGCACGATGTGCCAGTCCAAATCTATTAATTTTGTTTAAGTTTTGGACGTTCGAAATCATGCAACGAACAAATACGTGCATAATACTTTATTTGCTTAAGAGAACGATAGTATGCGCCTCTCAAACCTCTTACCATTTTAACCTCTGTTTTTTTTTTTTTTTTTTTTTTTTTTGCAATTTTTTGACAGAAATTAAATAGAAAAGAAAAAAAAAAGAATGACCAACTACATAATTCACTAAAACTTATGACACGTTATGACAAGTAGATGCTCTTCTACGGTCGGGTTTTGTTTTAGTCCATTATAACCGTTTTGTTTTTGCATTCGTCTTTGGAGAAGTTGTAAACATCTTTTCCTTATGTTTTGAAGACTGACCTTGGTTTGAGTCTGAGTTTTGCGTTTTGGAATCGGTGTTTCTTCCCGGATATCTGCTTATGGTATTAGATTTAAAATTGTATAGAATTCAAAATAGATGGTTAAATAAATTAAAAATCGAATCAAACCATATGCATATTTAAAAATTTGGATGGTATAAAATTTTAAATTTTAAAATAGATGATTAAATAATATGATATCAAAAGAATGGAATGTGGAAGGTTGAAAGTTTATTATATATGGTATAATCAAGTGGTCCAAATTAAATCAAATACAAAAGTTTTAGGATGCTTGTTAAGCTAAGCTTCATGCTCACTCGGATTAAATACATTTGGTCTAATTTATTAGTATGATTAAAATGTTTAGCCAATATGGGGCATTGACCACAAAACTTTCCTTCATTAATTAAAAAATAAATATGTTGTTTTTTTAATTAACATTATGTTTTTGATTATTATATGATGATTCAAAACAATTAAAAATAATCAAACAAAATGATAGGAGTACACTATTTATTTTATCTTAACAAAATATTAAATATGATCACTACAGATTGTATATTAAATATTAAATGTCAGAATGGGAGGATCGAACCCCCAACACCACACTAAAATTCTATAATCCAAAAGCCAACTCGGCTACTGAAACTTTTCAACCATGTTCTGTAGAGTATACAATCTTTACATGGTTAAGTATGTTACTTAACACAAATTCTATTTTATCTACCAAAATGTGTTCAATGATGAACGTTTATAATTGCAGTGTTATGTATGTTGAGAGATGCTGAATGATATAATATAACTTAGATGTAATAAAACTATATATAATCAGAAAATTCCAAGTTAAAACAAAAGGATTTAAGTATTACAACAATTTAAGCTGTCCATTTCCTTTTGTCTCAACATGAAGAGATGGTCACACACTCTCTACTAAATTTAAATACATGAGAATTTAGCTTTCTTCACCATCATCAGTGATGAATTTTCCATTACCAGGGTTAATGGCAGCAAAGAAGAAGAAAGCAACGTTTAAGAGGACAAGTGGTTCGATATCTTGAATCGGTATACCGGTCTCAATGTTAAGTTGAGCTAATGCTCCTTTCCCGGTTATAATCTCTCCGATCAGTGAAAATGCTATTCCCAACTGTGCCAATCTTCCAACGAATAGCTCATTCGCCTTGGTGAATCCAAACAATGGACCTTCACACAACCAAACAACAACCACATAATCAATCTATTTGAAACCATTGCACTAAATTAGACCATATAACTCTCAATAGTATCATATTTGTATCTTAGGATACCGAGAGATCAACATAGAGCAGATTCAGACACTAAACTCAATTGCAATCATACGATTTAATCTAGAGAAAAATGTTTGTAGGTATGGAGGATTATATTTGACTTAGAAGTTAGGACTAATTAATTGAACTTTCGACATTTCCCTAAGTCGCATCTCCTACTACGTATCCTATGCATTGTAACAAAGAATGAAATGGGAATCTTGAGAGAGACCTTGTTCTTTGAGACCGAGGGCAGATCGGACGCCTTTGCCGGGAGGAATGACGGCTTTCTCAAGTCCGGTGGGAGGATCGTCGACGAATTTTCCTCTGTCTCCGAGAGCTCCAATGGCTCCCAACAAAGTGAACAAGATGAAGAAGAGAAGCAATGGCTCTGCTTCGTAAATCGGTATCCCTGTCTCCAGATTAAGCTGAGCTAATATGCCTTTCCCGGTCAAAGCCTCACCCAGCAGCGATGCCTATAAACTCAAAATTCATATCAATGCTTCTTTCTTGAAACACTAGTTTGTTGTGTCTAAGTGAAAGAGAAAGGACTTACGGCGAAACCGATCATAGCCACACGACCCACAAAGAGCTCATTCGCCTTCGTGAAACCTATCCCACCTGACGTTCCGAAGATACCGTCCTCAACCTTATCCTTCGGCTTCACAACCTAAAATTCATATGGAAATCTTAACATTATCATCAAGACACAACATATGTTCCTTGTGGGGCAAGTAAAGGGTTTGTGAAAACCTTTTTGGGAGCAGCTTTGGTTTTGGGTTTGAAGAGAGCAAGAGGAACAAATGATTGTCTCCGGGATGGTAGAGCAACCGGGGAGGTTCCAGAGAGGAAGAGATGGTGAACTTTGGGCTGAGCCAAGGGGTTCTTGTTCCTCAAGAACTGGCCGGCGGAGACACCGGAAGTAAGCAGCATGGTTTGAGCCATCGAAAGAGATATTTTGTGTGTTGTGCTGCTGTGTCTGAGGATGAGAGAAGGATCAGTGATGTGTTGTGGTGTGGAAGTAAAGAGATTAAGAGATATCAAGGAAATCTGTTGACGGGCTTACGGTGCGTCCACGTCTCCCAATTGTCCTTTCTATACTCTCTCTGTGGAGATAATGTTTTTGTGGAGAAAAATTATTAAATATTTTTCATTTTAATTTTATATTTCTATATTTTATTTGTAATTAATGTGTCAATAGACAATATAACTTGTCAAAAAAAAAAAAAACTAGAAGATCATATATCATTGAGAAAAATGACATTAAAATGTTGTAGTTACCATTTTCGTTGATTTAAATCCCGAAATCTTCATTTGTTGAAAAAAATCCTCATTCTTTTCTTAATTTCTATTTAAACCATGAAGTCAAGAAAATAATGATGATTTTTTTCAACAAATAAAAATTCTGTGATTTAAATCAATAAAAAAGCTAATTTCAAAATTTTAATGACATTTTTCCCATATATCATATATACCATTCAAAGAACCATTTATTATGAACTAAAAGATGTCCAATATCCAATGTTTTGTTGTCAAAAAAAAAAATGTCCAATATTAGATTCAATATTTTTTTCCCCCAGAAAATGTCACTTATTTTATCATGAAAAAACATATTTTCGAACTACATCAAGTTTATGTCTAGAATTTTCCAGGTTATACAATTTTTCTTCCTACGACATATGATTTTGGACCGGTTTTGTTGAAACAACATATTGTAAATGCAGATTCTGGAACAACTCGCTGTGAGGAACAAGTCGTTGTGCCAAACAGAGCGTTGTATAAATCAGGAAGCTGCATCAGATCACAGACGTTCGAGGTGCTGACGTGGATGTGTGAGCTGACGTGGCAAGACGTGAGTGGATGTGATGATGTATCGAGGAAAGTTGATGACTTGGCATTGAAGATAGAGACGATATTGTTCTTGGAGATATGAAAAATATTCTCCATAGGAAATTAAGGAAAGGATAAACTTGAGCAGCAAGCAGTTTCCTTATCCTTGGAGATACGAAGAATATTCTCTACAACAAATAAAGAAAAGATAAGGTTGAAAGCAAACAGTTTCCTTATCCCTTGATATTTGGAGATTCGCCTTCTAGGGTTTCTCAAGTCGTGTATATATATTCTAGGAGTAGGCCACGAGCCAAGTTGAGCACTCTAGGATATTGATACAGTTGTAAACTTCGAAGCCAGAAATATAAGGCTTAGAAGGTGTGTTCCCAGTTCTCTGTGACGTTAATCAGGGAGGTGATTAAGTGCGCAGAGAATTGTTTTTCTTTCTCTTAGATCTACACTGGTGAGAGTTTAGATAGAAAAGAGAGAGGATTGGTTTTCTTCTCTTATAGATAAAGAGAGAGAATGTTGTTTTCTTCTCTTAGATCTACACAGGGTGTTGTGTTATATAGAAAAGAGAAAGACTTAGATTCATTCTTAGTCGGGTTCAATTCTATTGGGTAGAATAGGTTGAGTAAGGGCAGAGACAAAATTATATCCTTATAAAAGATAGATTTTGTTAATAAGATTCAATAGAAAAGCATTGGCTTGGCGCGTTCCAAGTGTGAATCAGTGTGTTGTGTTTCTCTATACCTTTACAATTGGTATCAGAGCGGACGCCTGATAAAAGAATTGTTTATCTTTTCAACAGGTGAGATCTTGAGACAAGGTATGGAGAATCCACAACAGTTCGTTAATGAGAACAATCCGCTGATGCTTGACGCTGAGCATTATGATGATTGGAAAGCACAGATCAGACGAATGATACAGAGTCGTGATATGAAAGCCTGGTTCACTGTTGAATATGGATGGCCACTTCCAACATTTACGAACATCAGAGGAGAAACTATAATAAAGCCCTATAAGTTGTGGACGGCTGAGGAGAAGTTAAAGGGAAAACAGAACGCTGAACCTCTATCTACTATTTTCAGCTGCTTGCCAATGTATCTGTTCGCGATAGTGCAAGAGTGTATGTCGGCGAAAGAAGTTTGAGATCTTTTGGAAGCCTTCTCTAAGGAAAATAGAAGGGTGAAGAAGGAAAAATTTGATGTATCACCATCCTGTTATTTCAACAATCATCTAAGCTCTCATTGTCAGGAAGTTGTAGTGCTGAAGAAGGTATACAAGGATAAGAGGTTTGTCAAGGAATTTCTCAGAAACTTATCATATGGATATCTTTCTCATAAATCTGATGGTAAAGGTGCTTTAAGTTCTCATGACCAGAAGGTTGATCAGGGTGTGAAATTAGTTCAGACAGATGAACTGCAAATGAGAAAGAACGATTAGAAGGCTGAGGAATTATTCAATCTGAAGACTGTAGAAACTCATATGTTTGTTCAAGATAATGAGGAAGAACTGATCAAGAAGCAGTTCAGAAGGTTGAATGGTGTACAACGTCAACATCAATCTTCATCATCCAGATCTGATGCAGAGAAAGAATCTCAGAGTTCTGAATATCAAGATTATGGACACTTTCAATCAAACTGTTTTTACTTTTGAAAGAAAAAGCGTGTTGAAGTGTTACAATCGTCAAGGCTGTGGTCATACGAAATCTTGTCTGACATGGAGGGATATTGAGTCAGCCAAAGAAGATAATGAGAATCAGAAGTCTGTTTTGAAGCCTAAAGATGATGTGGCTAGCTTATCTGTTGAGAAACAAGGCACCACCCTGTCTAAGAATCTGATTCTGCAGAAGAAGGAGAATTATGATCTGGTGTTTGAGAAGGAAGAGCTGCTTTGTAGAGTCTTCACACTAGAGAAATTGTTGTTTGAGGAGAAAGTCATTTCGTCTTTGTTGAGACAACGTCTTGAGGATCAGCTAAAGAAAAATAACAACAGCTGAGTTAAGAAGCAAAAGATCTGTACAGGGGGCTGATCACTCACAAGGGTACTGTTATTGCAAACTATGATATGAGGAACCATGGAGGAAACTCAAGCTGTGACACGAGTGTAGTTAACGGGTCTTTATATGGTCAGAAGATTTCAGACATAGGTCATGAAACAAAAGTGCTGAAAAATGGAGGTGATGCTGTCAAACGGGTGTCTGAGTTGAACATGCAGAAGACTAAACAGATGATTATTATGAACAACCTAAGAGGGAAACTGTGTCGTTGTCCAGAAGAAGTTCGCCAAGGTTGGAAGAAGACGACATAATCAGAAGTTAGGGCAAGACTGTGAAGTGTCGAAGATCTGAACAAAAGAACATGTCGATGTTACTATGCTAGTCAGAGCCTCCACAAAGCTGTCTGCTTCAAGTTTCTGGATTGTACTATACCACTCACGCATCTGAAGGAGTGTCACAAAGATGTTCGAAGATACAGGCGAGTAAACATCAAAAAGTGTGACATGAACTGTTATGTTGCACACACTGTTAATGATCAACAGACCATTGTGTTGAAGCATTGGTTCTTTGATAGTGGTTCTTCAACGCACATGGCTGTGAATCAAGGAAGGCTACAAAACTTTGAAGAAGGCTTAGCTGACATGGTTACTTTTGGAGATGAATCTGAAGGTAAAATCAGAGGCAAAGGTGTATCTTGTTGTAAAGATCAGCCCACTCTGGAATTTGTCTACTTTGTTGATGGTCTAAAAACCAATCTGATTAGCAGCAGTCGGTTGTGTGATGAAGGTTTAGATGTTACCTTCACCGAGAAAGGATGTCAGGCGGTTGATGAGTGCAATATTCGAGTCGAAGGTCAGCGCTCTGATAATAGCTATTATATGTGAAAGTCGTCTAATTCACAAGCAAAAGAGCTCAATCAGCATTGTTCTATGATACCTAGAGACATGATCTCAGAAGGAGTGCATTAACTAGTTGTTGTTAAGTGTAAGCTGCAGCAGTCATGAAACTGTGAGAATCACATCCATCAAGAAGCTGCTGGAAGGGTTCAGGAGGACAGAGTTGTTGTCTCTGCTGCTACTACTCAGAGTTGTTCGGCTGTAGTTAATGGCGTGGCAATGCAGAGCTTTGCTAATGGATTCAGACTGCGACAATATGATATATCTCAGACAGACGACATGCGAAGCTACAGAGGTGGTTACTATGTCTATAGACGTTGTTGCAGAACATAAAAGGCAAACATGAAAAAGTTGTGAAGAACAAGGCATGAGTGATCGTACAAAGCTCTAAGGAGAGTTTGCTAGACGCAGCACCTTCACTTTAACCCGAGGTAATCAGAAACCTGATAGAGATTGTCTTTGTGCATAACTTCATGCTGTATCAGTTGGTTGTTAGCGGGAGTTCTAGGAATGGCTTCTTCAGAAGACTGTTTACTAGCAACTGTAGGGTTTTGAGATATTGATATACCAATGCAAGTATGCCAAAAGTTTGATTAGTGCATGTGAGTAACAAAAGAGTGAAGATGAAGCCACACCTATGAGAGTTGGAAATGTTTTATCTTAGAAGATGATTCAAGAGATTGTGTAAATGGTAACTGGTACGGTGGACTGATCAGTTGTCTGAAGATGTGTTATACCAGCAAATCAGACATATGTTATGTACTTGCAAGCTGTGAGTGTTTTAGTATCACACATGCAAGTTGCTGAAAAGATTGTCAAGTATTTCAAAGGCACATGCAACATAAGGTTGATATTGTTGAAAGGAGCTAGCAGAAACTTGAAGAGATACCGCCTTCTGAATCACCGTGAAGGATCTGGTGGCTATTGCTTTGTGGGAACAAAGGTGATCTTCTGCTACGCTCAAAAGCTTGTTAAGGTACCTTGTTTAATTGTTGAATTTGAGGTTAATGCCTTGGGAACTTGTTTCAATCACCTGATGAGGATCAAACAATTGAGAACAGCGTACGATACATTCTTACACCATGCTTCAATTTTGTGTGATAATAGGTTGTTTGCTAATATTGTCGTAGATCATGTATCATATACTAAACTGAAATTACAAGACCGTGAATATCAGTTTATTCATAGAGTAGTTGTGGAGAAACTAATAGTAATAGAACATTAGAGCACTGATTTGCAAATTGCTGATTTATTTACAAAACCAATTGGACTTGGATCAACCCATGATTCTGAGAAAAGTCATTGGTGTTTGTGAGATCTAATATGTTATGTGAGTTGTGTTGACTAGATACAGAGACATGCACCATAACAGACCATGGAATTCCTAGAATGTATAAAGATCAACACTCTGTCTAATCAAAGAGTCAGTGAAAAACAGCTGCATGTCATGTCAATTCACATTGGAGATCTCGTAAAATGTTTTCGTGAAGGAGGAGGTCAAAGAGCTGAGGGGAGACATTATTATGCGTTTCATTCTGAAAGAAGTACCATTGGTTTGTAAGTTAAAAAAAAAAAAAGGAAGTAATGTCGCTGGTACGTCTGCAACAGAGCCCTGAAGAATAATAACAAGGGAATACACAAATATTCGCGGTTGAGAAGTCAAGTGATATTGCTGATAGAAATCAGGAGATTCAGCAGAAGATCGTTCATTTCATCAATTGTGAAGATCATTCATGTCTGTTGGATCTAAGCTCTAAGGTAGTGTATCATGCAAAGTCAAGTGTAAAAAAAAAAAAAGACTTGATACACTCTTGTCAATGCACTCTCCAAAGGAAATTCCAGCTGCCAGCTTCACGTTGATGGTGAACAATGAGGATCAAAGGCATGCCAGAGCGAAAGACTAGCCACTGATCACAGAGCTGTTTCTTGAAGATTCACAAATGGTTGTGGTAGTTTCTGGTGAAGTTTCTAACAAGTAGTTGACACACATCATAGAATAGATCTCAAGGTATGAAAACCTCTTGCTTTAAGAAGTAAAAAATTAATAGAAGAGTGCTCTAAATGGTCTATTGCTTTTCTAGTTCCCTCACTTCCTGTGTTTAACTATGTTTGGAAGTCTGAGATAGTGTGTAAATGGCTTAAATGAAATATGTGTTGTAAAATCAATGTTGTGTAGTTAAAATCAGATGATTGATTGATGTAACACGAGGCTGATTATAAATATTGTTGATGAAGAATGCTTGTATGTTTTCAGCAGGTGTGCACTAATGTTTGTTAAGAGTTTTCGAGTTTAAGCTCATTTGTTTCAGCTCACAAGAATGATCATGATTCTCTAAGTGGTAAAATCCATAGAGCATCAATTTATCAAGGGTCTGACTTTTTGAACGACGGATTGATCATGTAAGTAGGATCAAAGAGCTGTGTGTTCATATATATATATTTGGGTGTACCATGAGTATTGAAGGATTGGAAGTAGCTGTTACTGAAACTCACAACTTGGCTCTAGTGGTGAAAGGGCGTTAGAGGATTGGTGTTGATTCATCATACATCTGAGGCCGATTCGAAAGTCTGATACTTTTTTTTTTTATTGATAAATGAGTATAGTGTCAATTCCATGATACGAAGGAATGAAGCGACATGTACCGGAGGCTGATGAGTGCTCCTAGACAGAAGATTGTGCTTGCAAGTTGTTATTTCATGTCAGTATATTAGGTGGTTATTCATTAGAGCTCCATCTTTGATCAACGTATTCGATGCAATGGACTGTTACCGGAAGATGGATTGTGCTATGAAGCAAGTGTCTATGTCCCACCAGCTGTTTGACGTGTGCATAATCGTCTATATCACCGATGAGACATCTTTTTGAGTTAAGAGAGCATCTACATAAGTGTGTTGAAACTTCAGTGTCGTGGAGTTAACAAAAGAGGGACAGGTGATCGTCTAACTCTTGATGATCCACAAGTGCATATGATTGTGATGAGACATGTTATCTACAGTGGAAACAGAGGTGTGTGATACTCTGTTTTAGGTCGTTTACATCCATTGAAGAACGAACGCTTGTGTTTGGTTCCAATAATGATGGATGAGGATGTTTGAAGCTGCTGGGCTTCTGAAAACTGTGTCTGAGATTAAGCCTTACATAACCAAAGGTATATGAGTTTTCTGGGCTAATCTCTCAACTATCAGGGGTTTGATCAAGACAGTGAATGTTCTTGTGAAGAACTGTGCATTTGGAGTCTCACATGTACGATCAATACTTTGTTTGAGTGTGATGGAGTAAATAGCTAGGCTGGTATTAGACATGTGAGACTGATGATAGTTGAGTTAACAAACGATCATATGTTTGAGTTCCCTACAGATGAAGAATTGGAGAAGGGATATGTGCTTAGCTGATCTGATTAGGTAATGGCAACAAGACTCTGTGTAGAATCGTTCAAGAAACTGGTTTAGATGCAAGAATGAAGGATATTCACAGTGAAGCATAACTTTGGAAGTATAGAACATGCTACACAAGGTGTTGTTCTTTCCTGCGAAGCTTGTGTATGGTCACACCCACACTGTGATTCGATCAAAGAGCTACTTGTTGTTCGAATTCTCAACTATAAATGTCCTATTGCCCAACATCTAGTTGTGGGTGCAAGAAAAATCAAAATGCCTACACACATGAAGCTGTTTCAATAGGCGACAAGATTGATCATCAAAGTGCTTAAGGATGCAAAACATTGTTAGCAGGTAAGTGATTCTCATAACTCATTATACTGTTGTGATACATATGTCTGTTTTGACTTAGTTGATCAGTCAAGCTGGGGGAGAATGATTCTGGTTCTGGTTATTTTTATAATTCTAATCAACGCCTAATGTTAAGGAGTTCTGGATTTATGGGGGAGAATCCTTGTAGCTACTTGGTTTAGGGGGAGAACCATTGTTTATGGGGGAGACTTAATTGATTAATTGGTTGATCTTAGGTTGCTAATGATTTAGAATATGCCAATTGATTAAGTCTGATTAGAGAGCTATGAAGAACATGGTTTCCGCTGCAGCCCGCTAGGGTTTCTGATTGTTAGGTTCTTAATCATAGTTCTGTTTGAACAAGTTTGTGACTGTTTGCTAGATAATGATTGTTGTTTTTGTCTAGTTGTTGCTTGTTCTGTTTTTGGCTTGTGTGTGTTGGAGTGTCTTTTCAGGATGAACCAGAGAGATGCTTGAGTATCAAACTCAGTCAAAAAGGGGGGAGATTGTAAATGCATATTCTGGAACAACTCGCTGTGAGGAACAAGTCGTTGTGCTGAACAGAGCGTTGTATCAATCAGGAAGCTGCATCAGATCACAGACGTTCGAGGTGCTGACGTGTATGTATGAGCTGACGTGGCAAGACGTGAGTGGATGTGATGATGTGTCGAGAAAAGTTGATGACTTGGCATTGAAGATAGAGACGATATTGTTCTTGGAGATATGAAGAATATTCTCCATAGGAAATTAAGGAAAGGATAAACTTGAGCAGCAAGCAATTTCCTTATCCTTAGAGATACGAAGAATATTCTCTACAACAAATAAAGAAAATATAAGGTTGAGAGCAAACAATTTCCTTATCCCTTGATACTTGGAGATTCGCCTTTTAGGGTTTCTCAAGTCATGTATATATATTCTAGGAGTAGGCCACGAGCCAAGTTGAGCACTCTAGGATATTGATACAGTTGTAAACTTCGAAGCCAGAAAAATAAGGCTTAGAAGGTGTGTTCCTAGTTCTCTGTGACGTTAATCAGGGAGGTGATTAAGTGCACAGAGAATTGTTTTTCTTTCTCTTAGATCTACACTGGTGAGAGTTTAGATAAAAAAGAGAGAGAGTTAGTTTTCTTCTCTTATAGATAAAGAGAGAAGGTTGTTTTCTTCTCTTAGATCTACACAGGGTGTTGTGTTAGATAGAAAAGAGAAAGAATTAGATTTATTCTTAGTCGGGTTCAATCCTATTGGGTAGAATAGGTTGAGTAAGAGCTGAGACAAAATTGTATCCTTGTAAACGATAGATTTTGTTAATAAGATTGAATAGAAAAACGTAGTTAAACGTATATAGACGATAAATTTTTTTTTTTTTTTTTTGAAAAAGGGCTGACGATAAATCTCTTACCGAATTGTAATAATTATGAAAACGCATCCTATAGAAATTATCAAGTTCAAACTCTTATAATTACAACCGTTGAAATAAATTTTAATGTTATAGATTTTACTAACATGTATGTTGTATATCATCTCAAAATATGCATTTTGATATCGTTTTTGAGAAAAAAACCTTCTGAAGATTGCACAGTCTTTTGTTTTTTTTTCACAACACTTACCCATCCACCATTGAAACAACGTGAGTTTACTCTTTAATTAGCGTAACATTTTTTTTTGTTATTTTGAGATGTTATTTTTATGATGCTACTTGAAATATATGCTACATTATTTGTTTCAATTTGTTTTGAAGAAGTTATTGAAAATAGGGTTAATAAATATAACTTCTTTGTTTTCGTTACAAGTCTTTATAACGAAAAACAAGGCCATTCTGTTTCATCTTTTACTATATAAATTAGGTATATTTATATCAATTAAAAAAAATTAGATTTAGTAATAATTTAAATAGATGATAAATAGTACACAAAAGTACATTATAATATCTGATTTTTGATTATTTTTAAACAAAAAAAAATTATTTTTTTCCTATTTTGAATATTATTTACGTTGTTTAAACTTTTGTTTTAAATTATTTACGTTATTTTGAAAATTATTTTTTTTCCTATTTTGAATATCCATCTTATTTTTAAAAGTTTTAAATTATTAAGATATTAGATATGTTCAAAACTACATCTCCCTAAAAAAACAAACCTTTTCAAAATTGTGTATAAAAAATCTAATATTTGTCGAAATCATGTGTAACCTTATAAAAAATATACAAAATAACCTTTATATGTGTGTAAAACTTTATAAATTTCTTTATAAAATCTTATAAATTTTATACACATATTATCTTATCATCTCCATACCATTTATTTATGTTTTTGGTCTAGATATAGATTTTAGATTTTATCAAAACTAATTAAGTTTTATCACTTTTATGTAATTTTCTATATATATATATATATATATATATATATATATATATATCTTATTATATAAAGTATGGTTTCAAAAGTTACTAATTCATAAGATCGCGACATGTGTCAAAATCTAATTATGTTGTAAATTATTAAAATAATAATTTTAAAAATAATATTAAATTATACAATTTTGTAATTTTAAAGAAAAAGGAATCGTCTACGTTATATTGAATTTCTTGGCCTAATCTTAAAAAAATATATATACATATTCCAATTTTTTTACAATAATTAACTTATACAAAACAATCCTATGTTATATTGAATTCCTTGGCCTAATCTTAAAAGAAAAAAAATTCAAATATAAAGATATGTATTCTCTGAGATCTTTGTCATATATATAGAGAGGAATACGTCATTCCGATGTATAAATAATTAGAATTTTCAAACATGAGCACTACAAATGGAAACCAAAACTGTGAAAATAACGAAAAGTCAGCCAAGAAAATGAATAGAACCATTATGAATAATGATCAGATTGTTATGATGGAGAAGACGCTTACCGATGAACCTCATATGCGACTGAAACTAGCTACACTTCAGGCAAGGGTCGACAAACTAAATCAATACGTATGTATAAAACTCATATTCAGTTTCACATACATATTTTTTCATAATTAACTAATATTATTTAACAAAATATAGAGACTCCAGCTTACAACTATGCAGCTAAGAAAATGGTAACAACTTTTGATTTTTAACTTTTTCTCTTTTTGTCGAGACATTTTCATCTAACAAAAACATATATTTCAGGATTTATTACAAACAATCAAAAGAAGTTAAAACTAGCAAACATTTGAATCATCGAATTTAACCACATATATCTTGCAAGCGAATCTAACAGATATCTTACGCTTATTATATTATTTGTGTTTTTCCAATTAGATTTTGACATGTATAAACAAAAAAACAATTTATTAAGCATGTATATTATTGCAAGAATTAGTGAATAACAAATCTAAAAAAATAACATAAGTTATGTCAAAAGAATCATTATTTTTGAAACATAATAGGAACAACTAATTAAGAAAATAACATTATATTTACATAAAATTTACATGTTTATATCAAAAGCTTTAATCTTAGATTTTTTTTTCTGATATAATTTTGCAAATCTATTTTGGGTCTTTTATTTGTGCGGGTTCTTCAATGGAAGCTATCAGATTAAATGAAATGGAATCAAAGTATATAAACCCGCTAAATTAATCAAGGATGGAGACACTGATGGAGGTTCCAAAAGTAATTATACAATTAGTAGCGTTATAAGTTTTAAAGATTAGTCGGTGGTTGATGTATTTGGTAGTGATTGTAGTTTGGGAAGTTGGAACGATACAACGTTTTAAAATTGGTTTCAAACCTGATTTATGTGGTTTTCTATCGAATTTGGTTCGTGAACTGTTTAAATCCAGGTATATAGAAAAATATATGAGAATTTTTGATTCGGATAGAAATAAGTTGAGAACTTACGATTCGAGAATATTTAAGATGAGGTCATAGTTCTAAGTAGTTTTGATACAATGCGATACTTCTGAGGAGTAAATAAGGCATCGATTCTTAACGTGATTATGACATATATCATGTTTTGGATTGTTTATAAAGTTTTTATTTTGTATATATGAATTATCTAAGGCTTTATATATACCATCATGATTATAATATTCAAATTTTTATTTTTATTATGTGATATTACCTTTCTTTCAATTTCTCAACTTTAATTGGGTTGGTCATAAAATCATTGTAATAGAGTAGATAATTTTCACCAGTTTTTCATCCAAAATATCTTTGGAGTAAAAAAAAAATTAATGGTTAAAGAAATTATGTCACAATACAATTTTAGTAATTAGAAGAACTATAATTATACCAATCAACATAAAATTTGTTTAATTTGTTTAAAAGACATTTTATAGGTGGTGATAAAGAGCATACTTTAACAATAAAATAATTTAGGGTTTAAGAGCATATTTTTAATGGTGAAACATACTGTAAAATTGTATGTGGGTTACTACATTATACGTTGCTTTGATGAATTCTTTGTATGTAAATTATTTTGTAATAAGTTGTGAAAAGTTTTTGAAATTTAACAGTAATAATATTTTTAATGATGAGTATTTGGCAAAAGTTTTGGTATGGGTAACAATTTAGCTTTAGATTATTATAATAATTGTTATAATATATTAAAAATATAAAAATATAAATAAGTGTATGACGGTAAATACAAATATGATTTTGGTGGGATATAATTTAGCTTTAGATTATTGTAATAATTGTTATAAAATAAAAATAGAATAAATGTATGAAGGTAAATACAAATATGATTTTTTCTCTAATTATTTATATATTTACTTCAAGAAATAAAATTTCGTTTATATTTTTTTTAAAATTGTTTAGGATTTAGGATTTATTCTCTTCAACAATCTCAATACCCGCACATCGTGCGGGCCTTTATCTACTATATGTATATATATATTAGATTTCATTTGATGTTAAAAAAAAGATTTAAAAAAAACAAATTTTAGAACAAAAATGATATGCTTTGAATTTTCAAATCGTATTTATATCCAATTATATGATTTTTGGAGTTTAATAGGGTAGCAATCCCGGATATAATTTGTTGGTAAACCGAGCTAAACCGATGATATAAGGCTCAAACGAAACGGCGTCATTTCATAGTTCACCATTCTGGTTTGTTTCTTCTTCTTCTCTCAGCCGCAATTTCAATTCCAAGTCGAATACGAACGATTTTACTTAGTCCGGCCGGGACGGTTTGATAGTTTCCTGGGATTTAAAGCTATGGAGTTGGAGTTTGAATCAAGGTATGAGATTAATCGTACGGCGGAGTTCATTTTCAGCAAAAGCTTCTTTTATTTCCTGAAATTTATCGGTGGATAAGGGACACCGAACAATATCCCAATTATTTATTTATATTAGCCTCTGCTTCTTTTATTTCTAGAAATTTAAATGTACATGCGGACGCCTTGGCGCGCAAGCGCGTACAACTCTGTATCATGTTTTGTATGTAAACAATTTTTCACTCAATTGGCTCAGCTAATCTTTTGTTGTAATATATATATATATATGCTACATTATTTGTTTTCTTCACTTGTTCCTGTTTTTTTTTTTGCTAAACATAAAATAATGAAACAAAATTCTTCACTTATTCCTGTTTTCTAAAAATATGTTTTAAAAAAGTTATAGAAAATAGGGTTGATAAATATAACTGCTTTGTTTTCGTTATAAGTCTTTAGAACGAAAAACAAGGCCATTCTGTCTCATCTTTTGTTATATAAATTAGGTATATTGATATCAATTTAAAAAAATTAGGTTTAGTAATCATTTAAATAGATGATAAATAGTACGCAAAAGTACAATACAATATCTTATTTTTGATTCTTTTTAAAAATATATATATATATATATATATATTCCTATTTTGAATATCATTTACGTTGTTTAAACTTTTATATGTTGGTGTTGGTTATTAGATACATCTAACAAATGGTGGACAAAAATCCAACTACAATAAAACCTCTATAAATTAATAATGTTGGGACCATGAAATTTTATTAATTTATAGAGGTTTTAATTTATCGATAAGCTAATAATTATTAATTTATCGATAAATTAATAAAACATTAATTTATGAAGAGATTTTCTCATTTTCATAATTTTGAAAATTTTCTATTACAAAATAAGATATTTTTCTTATCATTCACTTTTTTAATTTTTTTTGAATTTGTAATCTTGGCTATTGTAATAGGATGAATGTCAATTGTTTACTATATTATCTAGGTAAAAATGATAAATGTTAAAAGTTTAGAGTTTAGAAGAAATTGTTACTACTATCCTTCTTGGTAATGATGAACTCGAAGAATATATTGCGATACCTTTAGAACCAGTTACTAAAGAAGCAATTATCGCATCTAGGACTCTCCACAATTTTTGGATGTGATTTGGGAAGATAACAGTGAATAAAATTAGAGATGAGCTCCAATAAAATTGCAAATTCAAGAATATGAAAACAACAATAGAGTTATATTTCACTAGATTTTCTTAGATATAAGCAAACAACAATAGAGCTATATCTCACTAGATTTTCTTAGATATATATATATTAATTTATTTGATTATTAATTTATGATATTGATGAGACCATATTTTTACATAGGATTTCTAAAAAAAATATTATCTTATTATTTTATCGAAATGTGTCATTTTTTATACTGTCCCAATCGGAACCCGAAGAATTTATTAATTTATAGCATATATTAATTTAAAAAGTATTAATTTATAGAGATTCTACTGTATATGATTTTTGGAGTTTAATTGGGTAGCAATCCTGGATATAATTTGTTGGTATATGATTTTTGGAGTCTAATTGGGTAGCAATCCCGGATATAATTTGTTGGTAAATCGAGCTAAACGGATGATATACCTATCAATTAAATAAACTCAAACGAAACGGCGCCGTTCATAGATTACCACCATTCTCGTTTGTTTCTTCTTTCTTCTTCTTCAGCCGCAATTCCCAAACGATTTTAGTTTGATAGTTTCCTGGGATTTAAACCTATGGAGTTGGAGTTTGAATCAAGGTATGAGATTAATCGTACGGTGGAGTTCATTATCAGCAAAAGCTTCACCAGAATTGCTTTACAGGTACCTAATGAATGAGTCTAGTTCGTGAATGAACTTTGATTTTTGTTTCTTTGCTAAAATGATTAAATTTAATGAATCTGGGGATGATAAAAGCTTACTTTTTTACTTTTTCTTTTTTCTGATAGTTTCCGGATGAGTTGTTAAAGGAATCAACTAAGGTCGTGAGTGCTCTTAAGAGCAAAACTCGTTTGCTTACTGACAGAGAAGTCAGGTTCTTTGTTATGGCGGACACAACTTACGGTAGTTGCTGCATTGATGAAGTTGGAGCTTTGCATATTGACGCAGACTGTGTTGTTCATTACGGTCAAACATGTCTAAGCCCGTGAGTCAATTTACCCTGTTGTGAAATTGCTGTGACTTCCCTTGTTGAAACAATGTCTTTACTGTGAGTGTTTATTATTTTTTTTTTTGCAGGACATCGGTTCTTCCAGCATTCTTCGTTTTCGGGAAAGCTCCGATGAACGTCTCAAGCTGCGTTAAGCATCTGATAGATTATGCGTCACAGAGCGATAAGCCTATTATGGTATGTGAGGCTAGTTTATCTTTATTATTATGAATTAGTGATAAAGTGTTTTGTTTTCTCAATCTTTGAACTTTGTTTTCAGATTCTTTATGGACTAGAATACGCCCATATGATTCGGCATATCCGAGAAGAGTTAGGATTATCAAAGACTGAATCTCATCAGTTGAAGTTCACTGTAGCCAATGTCTTGTGTTCATTTATTAGTCCATCCAAAGACCCTAGAGAATCCATGGAGCATCCGAGACCATATTGTGATAGCTTATCCTCATCTAGAAACTATAGTCTGGGAGGGCTAACTTGGGACTTGCCAGAAGGAAGCAAAATCGAGGACTATCTACTTTTCTGGATCGGTTCTGACAGTTCAGCTTTCGCCAATGTAGTACTGACCTTCAATGGTTGTGACATAGGTATATAATTTCTGGCTTTATCCATGGAAATCTCTTGATCTAGTTCTTGGTTATGTCAAACGTTTGAGTAACTTACTTACTACAGCCCATTTTCTTAAAGAAAATATCTAATTGATTGACAAAGACCATGAATAGCTTATTTCTTGGTTATGTTTTGTTTGTTTGTTAATCTTAGTCAGATATGATGCTGAAGAAGATTCTTTGGTGACAGAATTTTATCAACAAAGAAGGATACTTCAGCGTCGGTATGCTCACTTGTTTCAAGCAGACGTCATATATATTACAAACAATATCAAATTTCGTCAATTCTTATAATCTCTTCTTTATTATCTCTGTGGATTTGTATTTCTAGTCCTCACTGAGAGTTATGTTTTCCAGATATTACTTGGTGGAAAAAGCCAAGGATGCGAATATTATTGGTATTTTGGTAGGGACCCTTGGTGTTGGTAAGTTCCTATTCTTATGCATTTGTGAATGATGTCAAGATTGATAAGTGTTCATTGAATGTCTAATATCACATGGCATTGGATGCAGCTGGTTACCTTCATATGATTCACCATATGCAAGCACTCATATCTGCAGCTGGCAAAAAATCTTACATTCTTGCCATGGGACGACCTAATCCGGCCAAACTCGCAAACTTCCCCGAGGTTAGTTAAACAACGGCCTGTCATTTTAGCTGTTAATTATTAAAGTGAGATATGTCAAGTGAGTTAGTGCCTTTTCTTTCCTGTGTTTGTCTCTTAGTGCGATGTATTCATCTACATCTCATGTGCCCAAACCGCTCTTTTAGATAGCAAAGAGTTCATGTCCCCTGTCATAACTCCGTTCGAAGCCAATCTTGCTTTTAGCAGGTACTTACATAGGGAAATTATTACATGCAGAAATCTTTATAGTTTTTGTATTCGATCCACGAGTTCCTTAATTGACGTCTTTGGAGTTTCTGTTTCCACAGAGGGAGTGAATGGACTGGTGCATACCTAATGCAATTCCAAGACGTGATCAACTCTGTAAAATTAGAATCAGAAGCACATAGCGAATCAGAGGAGCCACGGTTCTCCTTCTTTCAGGGTGGTTACGTAGAAGATCACAAGACAAACGGTACAATGGAAGCTCAATACAGTTTTCCAATCGACAAAAGCCATAATTATCATTCCATGAGGTTGACAAACACTGTGCTCCTTGTTGCAGATCAGGCTAAGAATGGAGAAGAAGACACAGGAGAGACAATGGCATTGGTACAAATTGCAGAGAAAGCATTGCAATTGAAAGGCAATGATCATAACTTGCTCACTAAACAAACCACTGCAAAATCAGGACCCGAGTATTTCCTCAGCCGTGCTTATCGCGGTTTGGAGATAAATAGTGATAATACTTCGCCGGAGCCTTACATAGTCGGGAGAAGCGGGAAGGCGTCAGGATACAAGCACGAGTAGTAACTCCAAGAAGTTCACTTGTTCACAAAAGAAAGATTTGTGTACTATTTCAGAAACTGAATTTTTTTTGTTCTTTTAAAAAAAAATTGGTTCTACTGGCTTCGTGTTATATTGTTAGACAGAACTATCTGTCTTTTGTTAATTTAATTAATTTATTAGATGTATAAACATCACTTTAATAAAAACAACCCAAATCGTCAATGACAATTAATTTTTAAAAAATTGGATTTGTTCTTAAAATACAGTTATTAGAATTAGAATGGCTATAATATACATATGTAAAATGTCTTCAAAAATTATTAATGTGTAAGATTGATTGGTTTATTATTTTATTTTCTTCATTGAAAGACTCTGGTTGAGAGAGAGTGTGTCCTTTGATTTATACTGCATAAATGTTCTTTCAAATAAGTATTTATCAAAACTTGTACAAACAATTAAAATGTTTCTCTCAATCATTGTTTTACAGCTTTTCTAATTTACTCAGTAGTATTTTCACTATCTAAGAAACACAAAAAACTAACATATTATCTATTCTATTATTTAGATTCAATTATGAAGATCAATATTATCAAAGATGATTAATCAAAAACTAAAGACGCTCTTCCAATATGATTGATGAAGTCATATATTTAAATCAAATGGAGAAATGATTCAATTGTACCAATATATGTGATACCAAAACCTAACTAATATATATTTACAATTCATAATAATTTGTTTTTAATAAATTACTGTAAACATATATAAAATATATGTTAATTAACTATATAGTAATAAATGATACATGATTAGAATAATACATTAATTGAAAATAGTTAAATAATAACTTTATGTCAATTATTTATTTTAAAATGAATATGAATATAAAAGCAAATAGAAAATACGCTACATATCTATAGAAGACAAGTAAAACTGAAAATAAAAATATATATCATGATGTTTATAATATAAGAATAATAGATATGCAATACTAATATGCCAAAAAAAAATAAAGCACAAAAGACAATTTAGATGATAGAAAATTAAATATTTCATCATATTTTAAAACAAAATAGCATATCTTACATATATATATATATATATATATATATATATATATATATATATATATATACTAGATAAGGACCATCGTGTTTAAAGTTTTGTAAATAAAATTAAATTTAACAAAATATATTAAAATTTGGTGTACATTATTTATAATTTTTTTTTGTACTATAATACACTTATTTATATCCATTTACAAATCTTTTATCTATCTTACCATTAAAAGTCATCTCACACATGATATCTTGGTGGTTCGGAAGATGATTTTGTGGAGATACGAACACGAACGTGGATGATGCCATCACCGTGGTAGATGAGAGCATGGGCGAGTTAAAGGGAACATGTGAAAGACTACATGCTTAAGATCGGTCGAGCGCAACCTCAGAGGGGTTATACTAATAAGCCAACAAGTACTGATTTTATTTTCTAAATATTTCAATCTTATCATTTTCTTTGTTTATTCACTGTTTCTAATTGTTTTACTGCAGAACAAACGAGGTTTGATTATACTATCTCCCTCTTAACAAAGGAAGTTGCAAAAATCAACCACGAGATTGCTTGACAAAAGAGGTTTACCATTTTTTTTGTTTTGAATGTCAATTTTATAATAATTATACCTTTTTATAATATTTATATTATTTGTAATTTAAATGTCAATTTTATTTTGGATTTTGTAACAGAAAACACAGCTTCAAATGAGCGATACACTTTTTTAGAGGTATCAGCTCTATGAACAGAGCCAGAGAAAGATGCTGGTAAGAGTATTTTAAACTTTAGGTACCTATACTATTAAAAGGGAAGCATTTTTAATAAGTAGACATATAGTTAGAGATTATTACAATGAAATACCACTCAAACTAGATTTTAACCCGCGGTACACCGCGTGCATATAATTTTTATTATTATTTATATTTTTATTGTATTTTTTTGTTAAATATTTGATGTTTTGCAAATAGAGGAATAACTACATTTTTCGATCGTTTGTTTAGCTAAATATTTATATTCATTTTTAACCTGTAATATATTTCATGACTATTTGTTTGTTATATTTAGTTTGTTTTGTTTAGTGTGAGACTTTATTTTGATTTTCAATTCTTATAACAAAAAAATAAGGGACTTAAATACATAATAAGTCATTTATACGCTATGATTAAGTCATATTATTCCTAATGATTCAATTATTTTACACAATCTTAGTTAAATCAACTTAATTTTATATGTCAAATATTCTAATATTAATATTGTTGAAAAATAATAAAATGAGGATTTAACCCGTGTTAGCACAAATTTAATGATAGTTTATTAATTCCAACATGTCGTCTTTATAACCCATCTATTATATAGTATGTTGAACTTTTTTAATTTTACATATTCATAATATTTTAAAATTTTATTAAGTTTTTATATATATATATATATATATATTACTTGTAATATTTAAATAAATGTGAATCGAAGTTATCCTTACGTTAAGAATCAAAATTCACAGGTTTTTGAAAACAAAATAGGAATCAAATTATTATTTTCTTGGTTTGCAAAAGATTCATAGATAAAATATTTTCAATACACAATAGAAGTTGTAGTTAAAGATATCATATTTTGTGTTTCCATATTGATTTTGCTGTAATTGTTTAGTTGAAATGGAATGTAAAATATTTAGGAAAGAAAATCTGAAGTAATGTTATTTTTGGAAACTTTTGAAGGGTTAATGTTGTAAATAAAATTTTAAATAAGCAAAACGAAAAGGGCATAACACAAAATGTACATCAAAAATATTAATATAGATACAAATAAGAATATGTATAATCCTTAAAGCCAAACAAATATCATTTAATAAGGAATTGTTGAGCCAAACAGATGTTAGCCATAAATTCCGAAATAAACGTGTATCCATACAAAATAAGAATTTTCCTAATAATGCATCATAAAGAAATCGTATCAGTTTGAATAATTAAGGTAATCGACATTTTAATTACTCAATATTTTAGGAAGTTTTTTTTAAGTTGCTTCCATAACTATCAAAGCTCAAATTTGAAATTATATATATGTAAATTTATTTAATTTGGTTTTATACTGTGAGATAATTACGGAAACTACAAATTAATTTAATACAATTAAATAATAAAAAAATCAAAAAGTCAACAATATGTTTCCTTTTATATGTGAACACTCATATTGACAGCCTACCAAGTATAAAAAACATTTTATAGTAGAACTTCTATAAATTAATACTCTTTAAATTAATATTCGCTATAAATTAATAAATTCTTCCAGTCTCGAGTTGGGCCGGTGTAAAAAATGACACATTTCGATAAAATAATAAAATAATAATTTTTCTAGAAATTCTATATAAAAATATGGTCCCATCAATATCAGAAATTAATAATCAAATAAACTAATATATGTATATATATATATATATATCTAAGAAAATTTAGAGAGATATGGCTTTATTATAGTTGTTTACCTATCTAAGAAAATCTAGTGAAATATGACTTCTGTAATTTGCATATTCTTGAATTTGCATTTTTGTCGGAGTTTATCTCTAATCTTTTTCATTTTTATCTTCTCAAATCGCATTCAAAAATTATAGAGAATCGTAGATGCAATTATTTCTTCTTTACTAACTGGTTCTAAAGGT
This sequence comes from Camelina sativa, assembly GCF_030686135.1. Classification (NCBI taxonomy): domain Eukaryota; kingdom Viridiplantae; phylum Streptophyta; class Magnoliopsida; order Brassicales; family Brassicaceae; genus Camelina; species Camelina sativa. The sequence continues at coordinate 23,669,631 of NC_141882.1, read as the reverse complement.
ACCACAATATTTTCTTCGACTTCATCATTACCATAAAGGATAGTAGTAGAAATTTCTTCAAAACTTCTAATATTTATCATTTTAACTAGATAATCTAGTAAACAATTGACATTTATCTTGTTACCATAGCCAAGATTATAAAAATTTTTTTTTTTTAATTTGAATGATAACAAAAGTATCTAATTTTGTAATAGAAAATTTTCATAATTATAAAAATAAAATATTAATTTATCGGTAAATTAATAATTATTAATTTATATATAAATTAAACTCTATAAATTAATAAAATTTTATGGTCCCGACATTATTAATTTATAGAGGTTTTACTGTACGTAGTTCTATTAAAATATATCTTCTGATGTTTCTGTAGTTCTATTAAAAATTAAAATATTTTTTCTGGTGTTTTTCTCACGTAGCTTATTGATTTGTTTCAGATCTTCGTCCAGACAAATTAACCCAACGACATCTTGAGTATCTAGAAGCCAAAAGAAAGCAGAAGATGCAACAATTAAGTTATTATTAGCAATCGAAGAGGTAAGTCACTACACCAATAATAAATCAAGTTCATATATTATATAGTCTCTAAATTACATGGTATAATAAAATATAATGTTATTCTTGACACATAACCCTCAAGTAAATAATATATATGTAGTCTAAGCAGATTTTTGAACTTGCATGATCGAAAGACCTTTAAAAATGATTTACAATTGACACTGCAGAATAGAAGGTGTGAAAGACGAGCATGCAAGGTCATAAAGGGAGTAGTATAATCAACTAAATCAAGGGACTTTAATCTTGAAGTGAAGAATTTACTTTACTTGTGATTGGTTTTACTGTTTCTAGACTTATATAGATGAAAAGAACATGAATCTTATAGTAGATTTATGCATCTATCCACACATAGTGTAAGATATATATGTGTGGTATAAAAGATAAATTGTTTATTAATATATTTTATAAAACTGTTTTGAAATTGTAAATTCACAGTTTCTGTTTAATATTTGACTAAAGCTTAGAATATATATATTTTTTTTTTGCGAAGGAAGCATAGAATATTTTTGAATAAAGGAAAAATGCAAAAAAATATACTTATGACCCGTTGGATCCTGGTCTAATAAACAAGTGGATCTTTGTTTACAAACTAATCGAATTTAAATCAACAACTTGATAACTGGTCATTTTTAAAGTTTCCATAACAAATGAGGTTATTAAGATTGATATTGTATATATTCCAACTTATTTAATTTTAGAAGTATATTATTAGATATTTGTAAACACAACCATCTAATTTAATATTATTCAGTAAATACAAATCGTCAATTAATATACTAGATTTTTTTTTTTTTTTTTTTTAAATAAACCAAGCTATACAAATTAATTCATACTAAAACAAATGGAAAAAAACTAATTTTTCAATTATAAAAACATTTGTTATAATTGTCATATATAATATAACCATAATTTAATATATTTAAAAGTAGCATATTCCTCCTATAAATTTGGGGTTTAGATTCATTAGTATCTCAAAAATTCGAATATCATAAATTTCCAAAATTATTAATTCATAATATATACTAATTGAAATTTTTAGGGATCTTCGTTTCATAAGTTAAAAATTCAAATTTTTATGGTTAAGGATAGTTTTAATGGATAAATAGTAACTACACTATTAAGATTCTAATAATTTTTTATATTGTTATTAATTAATGCTCATAAATTTCAAATGTGCAAGTAAAATTTACAGTTTTTGGTTAAAATTGAATCAACATAAACCTAATTTCATATACAATATATATATATATTTGTCATTGACACAGGTCCGATTTATAGTTAATCCCTACTACGCGGGGGTAACTTGACTTATCGAAGTCGAACTTCGGTGAGATCAGTCGCAGAGATGGTGTTGTAACCACTAGGCTAAAACACTTCTCACGGTATATTTGTTATATGTAAATACTATGCATATGTTTTTGTGACTATCAAGTTTAATATAATACTTGCTGATCACTAACTCTGATCACATTTGATCCAGGTTAGCTATCATGTCGATTTAAATGATAACAACTTGATGAAAGCAAACCAATATAAGTTTATGTTATAAATTAATGCAGCGGAAAATCAAAGGTAAAGCAAGCGCTAAACCTAGTTCAAAAACGAGTTTGCAAGCGACAAACTCGAAAGATAAAACTCTGGAATTCACCAGAAAGAGGTTCTGGAATCCACCAGAAAAGATAAAAGAGATAAACTCTAAAACTTTATTGACAAGAATAATATGATTCCCCTTAGGTTAAAACTAAAGCTATTTATATAGTAAAACAAAACTAGCTAAACTCTAATCTAGAAAGGAAAACCAATAGAAATTAACATAATTAAGAATTAATAAAGAAAAGTTAAATTAATTAAAATCCTAATGATTATGCTCCTGCATTAGACTCTTCCACTTCCAAGAAAACTCGTCCTCGAATTGTCTTCTTGATGAAAAAGTTCATCTCCTTATCCCGCATAGGAGGGAAGTCATGTAGATATCCATCTGAACTCAACTCCTTAAAACTAGTTAAAATCTCTGGCGCTTCCTCTATCGATGGTATTTTCTCTTTTGCAACACGAATTAGCCCATTAGTTTTTATGGAAAACTCATATAGCTTCACCTCACATGCATTGCTTGACTTTTTAGAAACTTTACTTACGTAACCATGCATATCTTGCCTTAACTTTTCACAAAAGGAATTATGCCAAAAATCTCCACATAATGAATCAAACCCAAAAATTTGCACCACTCCCATTCTGTAGGATTGTCCAGCTGACCATAGAGTTTGCACGGATTTCATCTAGCCCAAATTCTGCATGGATTTTATACATAGAATTATTTTGCGAATTCTACATAGATCTCATCATGCATGAGTTCTTCACCAACAATTATGCTCTGGTGATCAACTATCTCTTTCTCTATAGATTCTTCTTCATTAGAAATCGAATTCTCAACAATCACACAATTGTATTCTCTTTGTGGAAAACTAATCTTGTTGATTAACAATCTCAATTGATTTCCAATGACATCTTCACTTTTTCTAACCTTAACTGGTTCTTCTCCTCTACCTCTTCGTTGATTTGCGTTGTTGAAGCCGTTTCTGACCTCAGTTGTCAAATTCTTCATCTGGTCGGTCAAAGCAGTTAGAGCCGTGGTAAGAGCCTCGGTAAAACTCTGAAAGTCTGCTTTGGTCACATATTGATCTTCCATAGCTGATCAAGCTTTGGAAAAGAGACAGGAGAAAGCCTGCTCTGATACCAAATAATGCAGCGGAAAATCCTAGGTAAAGTAAGCGCTAAACCTAGTTCAAAAATGAGTTTGCAAGCGACAAACTCGAAGGATAAAACTCTGGAATCCACCAGAAAGAGGTTCTGGAATCCACCAGAAAAGATAAAAGAGATAAACTCTAAAACTTTATTGACAAGAATAATATGATTCCCCTTAGGTTAAAACTAAAGCTGTTTATATAGTAAAACAAAACTAGCTAAACCCTAATCTAGAAAGGAAAACCAATAGAAATTAACATAATTAAGAATTAATAAAGAAAAGCTAAATTAATTAAAATCCTAACGATTATGCTCCTTCATCATAAATTCTATATCAAATAAATATATCTACTAATAAAACTTGGTACATACATGCATGTTTGAATCTCTTACATATAAAAACTTAACATATAAGGGACGTGACATATTTACTGTCTCAAAATAACATACCACGTTTCTCTTACTATTTTTTTTAATATGATTATCTTTGTTGACAACAGAAACAAATCCGATCATTCTTTTGTCTAAGCCGAATTAAAAACAAATCAAATACAAAATTGGTAGAATATGGATATTGAATGTTGATAAAATTTCTATAAAAAATATACATTTACAAACATAACTTTATATATACGTAATATATTATAAAGCAATCTTAGTTTTTGAAATCAACCTCGCATGTATGTGCGGGTCCGAATCTAGTTGTATTTAATTTTAAAACATTTATTAATTATTACTGATATATATTTGTTTTGTTTATGGCAGAGGGGAACAATGAAGAGAAGAGAAAATAGACACTTCAAGAATTGTTTTTTGTTGATGATGTGAGTGTCAAGTCTTAATGATTTTGTAAGATATTTTAAATCTCATTATTAGAGATTAAACAATAGTATACTTACAAAAATCTTTGACAACTGTTGTCGTCTGATATGTTATAAAAGTTGTGAGAATTGAAAAGTAGTATTCTTGTTTCCTTAACAATGGTGTAGAGTTATTGCAGGAGAATATTGACTTCATCAATATGTTCTTGATGGTTTCCCTAACCTGCAGATCTATAGATAGAGGGACACAAACATAGTTATTGATCATTTACATGCATCTATCCAGGGTCTAGATGGTCATATATCTGATGTGACTATGCGTCCATCCCAAGTGAAAGTGTGGTTAGCGAGGCACACTGCTAAAGACTTGGAGCACTTGAAGAGTTTTCTTGGGGAGGCACTGCTAAAGAGTTAAATGTTTTTTATTTTATCCCACAACATAAACGGCCTATCCTATTTTTATTTGGGTTAGGTTGTTGTTAGCCGGAAACACACACAATAGTTTGTGTTTTTAATGGAGTTTTTAATAAGAAAATGAGAATTTTTGCAATTTTGTAAAACTGATTTTTCAGTGTTTCATGATTCACATCTAATTTGTACTCTTTTACATTCAATATATGATGATTAACGGAGAATGATACATCTTTTGCATATTTTTTACCATTTGACATTTTTAATTATCTACACGTTGAAAGTATTATTTTCCGAAGGTAAATAATTCCATAAATTTTTATTCCACTATTTTGTTTTATAGAAAAAGAAAATAAAAGAGAAAAAGAAAATAAAAGAAAATAAGAAAAAAATTCATTTTTGAGGAAAAGGAAATAAAAAAAAAAGAAAAAAAAATTGATTTTTTTTTTTGTCGTCTGATAGAAAACCAAAATAAAGTTTAAGAGTGTACATAAACAAAATGTAAAATTAAAAGAACCAAAGCGATTAGACGCCTCATTTCACACTTGTTGATGAAGCCAAGAAAGCCCTCCAAGTGATAAATAGGACTGTAATCTGCCATCTCTTGTGACACTCTTTGCAATTGCCAGTGTAACTGTGTTTGCAGAAATTGCGACTGTTGTAGCTCTCCATGATACGAACTTATACAAGTTCTCGTGTATGTTGCTCAAAAGGAGACTGAAACGTGGCCACACTGTAGGATTGGTGATCGCCTCAATGACCATAGCATTATCAAAAGCAAATTCCACTCTAGTAACCCGAAGTATACTTAAAGCTTCAATCGACCATGAGACACAATGTAGAGCAGCTAAAAATTGTGATTCGGAGGCCGGTAAAGCATTTCTCGCATGATAAAGAACCTGACCAGATTTGTCCCGTACAATCCACGCGCCACCCGACAGCCTAGACTTGTTGTACCACGAAGATCCGATATTGCATTTAACAAAACCTGCTGAAGGGTTGCACCATTTCCTCTCCAAGGATCCTTGTTTGGCGGGGCAGTGTATTCTAGCCTCTGTAGTCATAGATTGGACTGCCTGCCATTGGTTCCAGTCCTCGAATGCTTTGGAAACTAAATCTCGGATATCTCCATTCTTTCCCTCAAAAACAACAGAATTTTGGTGCTTCCAAATTCCCCATAACACCCACGAAATAGAAGATCTTACCATATTGGGTATCTCATCATCTTGCATTACCGTTAACAGGTGTTTCCATTTCTTATCCACCTCAGTGTCAGAGAATCCTCCAATTGGACTAGGGATGTTAGCTAAGGCAAAATCCTGTCGCGCCACAGGGCATACAAACAGCATATGACAGATAGTTTTGGCATTGGATCCACATCTTAGACATGATACATCCCCACCACAACCTCGTGATGCCAAACGCTCAGAGACCGCTAAAGCTCCAGATAACATACGCGAAAGGAAAGTTTTTTTTATCTTGGGAACAGTTTTCACTTGCCACACCTTTGCCTTCAACTCATTCTGTTTGATCATGTTGTCATTACGTGGTTCAGAGAGAGCGGATAGCGTCTGCACCATCCAGTATCCACTCTTAACAGAATACGAACTAGACTTAGTATATGGCCAAATGTAGTGATCCCTATGTCCATTCTTTAATCTCATCGATAAGATACACTTTAGCTCAAAATAGTGGCTGAACCTTTGCAATCTCCCAATTAGCTCTTCCTGGTTCTCGTAGTTCTGCCACTTTCAGATTGACCTTGAAAAAATTGGTTTTTGAACCCCATATATTGTGTCCGCTTCAATTCAATTTTGAGTGTAACCACTAACCATAACCAGACCATTATAATTTGGACTGGTCTAGCCCATAGTGCCGTTTGGCATCCCTAGCGCCGATTTCAGTATACTGTATCAATATATATCAATCTTGCGAGAAAGCCAAAACTTTCAATTCAATCGGTAAACGAAAAGGTTGAAGCTTTTACCCTTTTTTAAGTTTCGTGGAACCATCATTGTTCAATTGCAGTTGTAGGATTTGAATCTTCTATGATCTCTGATCCCTTATGATTTCCTCTGGGTTTTTACACGCTGTCAAAAACCTTATTCGGTATAAAAGGTTTTCTTATTTTATCAAATTGTGTAGGAAATGCCTTATATACGATTACAATATTTAACCTAAACCCAAAGTATGGAAATAACCCAAATATACAACATTTATATGGTAATTACACATATGAGCCCTGGCTCATAATACCCCCCCCTCCAAGCTGGAGTATGAAGATCACGAATACCCAGCTTGAGAAAAAACTCATCGAACTCCTTGCGACCAAGAGCCTTCGTAAGAATGTCAGCTAACTGAACCTTAGTCGAAATATGTTGAGGAGCAATAATACCTTTAACAATCTCATCCCGAATAAAATGACAGTCTGACTCAATATGTTTTGTCCGTTCATGAAAAACAGGATTCTTACTCAGGTGAATAGCAGCCTCATTATCGCAATGAAGTAGCACCGGAGCAGAACAATCAACACCCATGGAGAAAAGAACCTCCCGCAACCACAAAATCTCACACACAGTCACCGACATGGCACAGTACTCTGCTTCAGCCGAAGAGCGAGAGACCACGTCCTATTTCTGTGTCTTCCAAAAAATCGGAGATCCTCCCAATTGGATAAACCATGCAGTTAGGGAACGTCGTTGCAACGGACAACTGTTATAATCGGCATCACACCAAGCCGGGAGACGAAGATCAGTACCAGATTGGAGTAAAATACCCTGACCCGGGATTATCTCCAGCAGAGAGATCATATGGATCGATCTGACGCCGTGCCGACTCGACTTGTGCCTTAGATCTAGAAGACAGAGAAGAACTCATCTTAGAAACAGATTCTTCCTCTTACATGATTCAAAGATATGTATACCGACAGAATGATCGAGTATACCAAGGTCAAGGAAAAGAGAAAAAATAAACGAAGATTCAGCTTTAACAAATATGGGCATAGAGGATCGAAGGACCTAAAATTTTAGGTTTTGCTCTGATACCATGTCAAAAACCTTATTCGGTATAAAAGGTTTTCTTATTTTATCAAATTGTGTAGGTAATGCCTTATATACGATTACAATATTTAACCTAAACCCAAAGTATGGAAATAACCCAAATATACAACATTTATATGGTAATTACACATATGAGCCGCTGGCTCATAATACACGCTCTTAAATTGTTGTTCTTTTGATCTTCCACTAGATTATAGCTACAAACATGCATGTGTGCAAAGACAAAAGAACTATGCTTGTAGCTCCAACATATTTTATTAGATGTAAAACCATATTACTTTAATTTATTCCAAACGAAACAACGATTCTATATAACAACGTAAGACACACGTCTGTAGGTGAACCATATAAAGCACAAAAGCCATATAAAGCACAAAAGAAGTAGGACGACAACGTAAGTAAAAACATAAAAGTAAAGTAGAAAGTAGCTTGAGAGCTGTTTTATTTATATCTTTTTATTTTTATTTTTTAGATTTTTATTTTAATATTGATGAGGACGAAGGTAGACACCGAGTTCATGAAGGTAATGAATCCCAGATTTGCCATGGAAGCCGACGATCGGGCGTTTGTCTATATCGCCATATGTGGCCTGTAGTTCGTATATTTCTATGTCGCGTGCCTCGATTCGGTTAAGGTATTCTGGGTCGTATGGTTCGACTCCGAACGCAATGATTCGCTTGTTCGTCTCAAACTCAATCTTCCTCACACAATATTGGCTATATGCTACCACGGTGTGGATGTATTCCTCTTCAGCCAGCAAAAACTACCAAAAAAAAAAATATATTTAAACGGGAAAAACAATAAAATCATGAATATTTGGAATACCAAAAAAAAAATGATCAAGAAAAAAGATTAATCTGCAAAACCAATTAAGAACCTCATCGCTTACGGGATCCGGTTGTGGAACCCTCCCGTAATCTCCATCAAATTGAAAAGGCTCCGTCCCGTGAACAGGACCTTCTACAAGAGTCCCCGTGCCGTCGAGATAGTGAAACTGAACCAAGGTGATACCACAGCCATCGTGACTTGCTTTTATCTTCGTAACCTTTACGTAGGCCCCATCGTCCCACTCGGTTCCATTCTGAGCAACAAAGCTCGAACTATATCGTTCATGACGATATGCCATTGTTTTCTTCCTGAAAGATTCAAATACGAACACAGTTACGTACGGCGCAACCATAGTAATGGTCACTGGTACTGGTGATCAACTACGTACTGTCTTTTATTTACTTTAAAAGATATATAACCAATTAAAATATAGATATATACAAGATTAGAGACTTAATACGCAATTTTTTTAAAAATGATGGTCAAAAGTAAAAGAAGAGATCAAAACTGTATTTTGTGAATTTTGAGTTTTCTTAGATCTGATTCAAGCCTTCAAGGTATCTATCTATGTGTTGAGAATATGATGAATTGGAGAGGGAACTATATGTTATATGTAGAGCTGCCTACCAAAAAAAAAATATATGTTATATGTAGAGCTATACTACAACTATATATATATATATATATCTACAGTAATATAGATCTTAATAAATAGAGACTAGGTAGTAGGTAAGAATATTAGAATTATGAAGAGCGAAACTAAAAGTAGAGAAAAAGATGATTCTTGACCTTTGAGTTTCTTAGCTCTAATTCAAGCTGTATATAATATAAATCTGATGATACTTGAGAGCGATGATTTACTTCATGAGGGAGAGCAAGCGGGGGGTATATATAGTTCTTTCTCGTCTCTTGAGTTTTTCTTTTCTTTTTCTAAACTAATTTACATGTAATTTTCTATTTCAATATTTCTTAATAAGTACGGATAGTCTCTTCCTACAGAAAGGAAAAAGTTCGTAGTTTCTTTCTATTTTTTTTTGTAAATATGTGAATTTTCATTAATGAAAATAATTGTACATATACAATAGCTAGATACAGAAGATACTTCTTGCACAAAAAAAATAAAAACAAGGAAGGATCTGATATTCTCCAGGAATCTAGATATAAGTTAACTAATTTTGCATTAGTTTCTTAAACTTCCTCCTATGGTTCTTTGCCAGAATGGCGTCCCGAACCTGTCTGTCCAACTTCTTGAATAAAACGTGGGCTGGTGTGGCGATTCCGTAATGATACCTGTTATTTCTCTCAAGCCAGATCGTGTATATGACAGCCTGAGAAACTAATCTCCGCAACGTTAGAATTGAGGTAGAGTCTTTGATGTCTTGCCAAGTTGAAAAAGCATCCCAAGTGTGAAACACAAACGGTCTGTAGCCCAACCTCCGAGTTGCTTCTAACCAAATATCTTCACTGAAATCGCATCGAAAGAAAAGGTGGTCTCTCATTTTAGGGTGGATACCACAAATGCAGCAAGATGTAGAATCAACTTTGCATACCCCAGTTTGCTAGCCTGCTTCTAGTTGGTAACCTATTAAGATGGGTGAGCCACATCATGAAGGCGTGTCTCGGAATCGCTCCTTTGTACTATACATGTGCAGTCCACGTGAGAGGCTGTTGCCTTTGCCTGATTGCTTCCCAAGACTTCTTGGTATTGAATATAGCCTGGTATGTATCCTCTATGTTCCATACAAATGCGTCGACCTCGGTGGTTGATGTAGGAGGTGGGATTGACGTCAGGTGGATGTGGAGGAGTTCCGTTTGTGGGGATCTCGCAGGACATAAACTCCAACCTGTTGATGAGAAAGCACAAGCTACAGAACCATTGAGAGGGATACCGGTTTGAGTTGGGCCTAACTGGCCAAAAAGATGTATCAGCGTTCCTAAGGGGGTCCACCAGTCGTACCAAAAGCTAGCCTTCAAACCTGTTCCAAGTTTGCAATGGATAAAGCGGATTGCTAATGGGCGAAGGTGGAGGAGAGATTTCCAAGTCCAAGAATTGTGCTTCCTTTCATCAATTGACCAAAAGACCTCATCTTTGATCTTATTGTTTCTTATCCAATCTGCCCAAAGTGAATCTCTTGCCGAGAATAATCTCCAGATTAGCTTTAGTAATAGTGTTCTATTCCATTGAGAAATTTTCGAAAGCCTAATCCTCCTTCTTCTTTAGGCAAACACAAGGTTTTCCAAGAGACTTTTGCATTTGCCTTCTTTGTTATGTCACCATTCCACAAATATCTTGAGCAAAGACTCTCAATGGTTTTTAAACAACCCTTTGGTAATATGAAGGCAGAAGCCCAGAAAGTGATTGTGCCAAAGATCACTATGGAGATCAGCTCCTTCCTTCCAGCGTATGACAGAGCACGAGCTGACCAAGATGTAAACTTTGCAGTTACATTGTCAATCAACGGTCTATAATCGGCACTGCGTAGCTTCCTGTGCATTAAAGGCAACCCCAAATAGCGGATGGGAAGTGAACCAAGATTAAAACAAAGAGATGAAATCCGATTGGTTTCAAATTGGTTCACCCTAGCTAGAAATAAGTCCGTCTTGGCTCTATTCATTTCCAGACCAGAGATTTGTGAGATGTCCTGCATGACAGAGTTTATAGCTTCGAGAGACTCCCCTATACCGTTGAAGAAAACCATTATGTCATCTGCAAAAGCCAAATGAGTAACCTGAGGATTCGTAGCCGAGGGGTGGTGGCCTATGAGGTTGTTGTTGAAGGAGTGGTTAAGCATGTTTGTGAAGACCTCCATTGCCAACGTGAATAGATATGGAGACACTGAGTACCTTGTCGTAATCCTTTGGCTCCGGGAAAGTAACCACACGATTCACCATTTACCAAAACTGAGAATCTAGTTGTGGTGATGCATTCACTGATCAACTTCACAAAATGAGTAGGAAAGCTAATAGCCTCAAGCACATTCAACATGAAGCCCCACTGTACAGAGTCAAAAGCTTTTCTGAGATCAACCTTTAACATACCTCGCTCAGAGATGTTCGCTTGGTTGTAACCTTGAACCAGTTCTGTTGCCATTAAAACATTCTCCACTAATAGTCGACCCAGAATGAACGCGGATTGGGTGTTGGAAATAAGTTCCGGGAGAACTGATTTGAGCCTGTTCGCTAGGAGCTTTGAGACAATCTTATAAATGGTGTTACAGCAAGCTATAAGACTAAACTCTGTCATCCTTGTAGCATTCGGCTTTTTCGGTATAAGGGTCAGTAAGGTCGAGTTCCACTGTTTTAAAAGCTGACCCGACATGAAGAATTCATAAACTGCATCCACAATGTCCTTACCCACTGTTGACCAGTTTGCTGTGAAAAATTCTGCACAGTAGCCATCAGGGCCTGGTGCCTTGTTACTTGGCAAGGAGAATAGAGCGTTTTTGATCTCCTCAGGAGTGACACGACTGTCCAATAACTGAATAGCTGCCTCGGAACACCATTGTGGGACTATTCGTTGAAGCTCTTCCACCGACATAGGCCTCGAAGTGCCTTTAGATCCCAAAAGATTTTGAAAGAATTCCACTGCAAGATTTTGGACCCCCTGCTTAGAGTCAACAATCTGATCATGCTCATCCAGTAAGAAGAGAATCTGATTTTGTGCCAAGCGGGAGGCCACTACTCGGTGAAAGAATTTCGAGTTTTTGTCCCCATCCTCCAACCAGCAGATTCTGGATTTCTGCCTCAAGAAGGACTCCTCTGCTAGTGCCAGGATAGACCATTTCCTATGAGCTTCCTTCTCTAGCTTAACCGCTTGTGAGGAGTTTGAGTTTAGGAGTATTTGTTGGCTCGAAAGAAGTTCCTCATAAGCCTCTGCAGTCCTTTTTTCGAGGTTTGAATAGTTTTGCTTGCTAAACTCCTTGATGATACTCTTGAGCTCCTTAAGCTTCTTAGAAACATTTAGCATTTTGGAACAGTCAAAGGTGATAGCATTCCATCATGAATCTAACAGAGAAACAAACTCCGGGTTGGTGTTCAGAAGGGACAAAAACTTGAAAGGCTTACATATCATGGGTTTCAGGGTATCCAAGAAGACGCAACACGGACTATGATCCGAGAAATCTGGTTCACTGAAGACACCCAAAGATTGAGGGAACTCTTGGAACCATATATCATTTATCAGTATTCTATCCAGCTTCTTTGCTATCGGATCCACATCATGCTTATTAGACCATGTTAGGGTGTTGCCATGGTATGGGAGATCTGAGAGACCAGAGTTCAGTAAGCATTGACTCAGTTCACGCATACCACGAGTTGATGTAACCGCATTTGGATTGGAGTGCTCATGAGGATACACTATTTGATTGAAATCACCAGCGACCAACCAAGGTTTGTTGTCACAGTGAGGCGAAGCCGCAAAATATTGAAGTTTTGTCCATAATTCCTTTCTTGCATCACTGCAGGTTGAGGAGGCATAGACAATAGAGATCACAATCTCCACAGTGACAAAGTGGAGCTTGACCAGGCAGGATACCATCTAAAGTGACTTTGACAAAATGGTAACAGATACTGACAGGTGCCACAGGACCCAAATTTTTCCTAAATCTGAGAATTCGTAGTTTTCCGTATAACTCCATCTTGGGGCCACTCGAGAGACAAAATTGTGAGCCTTAGCAGGATTAACGTGGGTTTCTATAAGCCCTCCAAAAACAGGTTTATGCACCTTTAGCCATTTCCGAAAGCTCCTATGCTTTAATGGGTCATTAAACCCTCTTACATTACGACAAAAAATATCCATAAAAAGGATATGGTTTAGAGGATTTTAGGGCCTCCAGCCCTTGCTCTGGTATCCTTCTTCTTTAGTAACCTCTTGGATATGACCTTGAGGAACCTATCGGAGTCAGTGTCAAGATTGTCTTCATCGCCTGATATACTGTCCGGTTCAGAGACGTCCTCATCTATTGCTCCTTTATCCTCTTGATAGGGAAGGTGGGAGAAGAGGTTTGCTGTTAAATCAACACAAAGCTTACCCTCCTCTAAATTCAAACCTTGCGACGGTGGCCAGGCTTTGCTTACACTCTTTTTGTTCAGGGATGGGACCTTTGTGAAGGACTTGCTGGATTCTCCAGTTGCTATTGCAGGTTAGACACTTTGTTTGGTTGACCTGACTGGTTGCCAAGAAACTTTATTTGACATGATGGCAGGCGTAGAAGTTTCCACCACTGGAAGCTGGTTTTGGATAGGAGCCTTACCTCGCAACTTATCCTTTTTTGAGCGAGGAAATTCCTCCGTGGAATGTTTGACTGAGCCACATCCTAAACAAGTGGATGGGGCTGATGAACACCGAGAGATAGTATGTCCGATCTTTTTGCAGTGGGTGCAGAGAGAAGGTAACCAAGGACTCGATACCCTGATTCTCTTTATCTGACCAGATTCAAATCTCGCATTGACAGCTTCTGGAAGAGGTTTGCGAGGATCAATCACTGTATACACCTTTGCCACTTCGAGGTTGAGGAGTTTTTCCGTATGTGGGTGCAAGCAGACTGGATGACCCACCAGTCCCGCTATGTGTTCAAGCCCCTCTGTGTTGAAGAATTCCAAAGGAACTCAATGAAAGTCAAGCCAGACAAGAACCTAGGACAACTCTGGTTTTTTAGGAGTGACGTTAGGAGACCATTTTGCCACAAACATTGTTTGGCCATCAACTTGCCAGAGACACTGACTGAGAATTCTTCTGTGAGTGTTTGGGCAGGGGACCTTGAATAGGAAAGATTTACCTTCCAACTTCAAAACTGATATATCTCGATGCTGCCTGCTCCAAATACCATTAACAATGGCGTGAACAGCACCACGGGGAGGGGGTTCATCGTAGAATTGCCCTAGGATAAAGCTGTCCCACATTTTCTTGTTCTTCTCGATGACAGAATTTGGAATAGTTACACATCTCTCACCAGAGTCTAAGACAAAGGGGGTACCTTTTTTTTCCTAGATGAATCGAGGTGCTTTTGACTAGATTTTTCCAGGAATGGTCATCGCCTTGCAGGGGAGCCTTATCCGAGCCTTTCACTAGGTTTTGAATTGACGTGGAGGCCTCAATTGTATTCATCTCAGGTATATCGGCCGGAACAGAGGTAGCTGCGAGAATAGGGTTTTTAGATCTAGGGATTTCCGAGTCTGCTGCGGGCAACTTGGTCTGGGCAACATCATCGGAATCTGAGATTATACTCTTGGCTGGCACCTTGGGAGATGCAGGCAAGTTAATTGGGAGAGAAAAGATAGAACTTTTCCCAACTGATTCAGAGGATTCAGATAGAGGGGTTCTGAGATTTATTGGATCAGAAGATGCGGTTCTAGTGGGGAAACCGCGAGGGGTTTTTTCTTTGGTTTTGGTTTGCCCATGAAGGACGGGGACCGATGCCGAGATCGGCGAAGGTAAAAGGAGAATCAAACGGATCGCGTTTTGAGAGAGAAATCAACGTTTTGAGGGAGAAGTCAACGTTTTGTTCTCTATCAGATCTCCGAATTCTTAGTTTAGTTTCTTTCTATTTATAGGAAGTGGTTTGTCAGGATGATGCAAGAAAGTGAGTGAAATGGGAAAAACAACTCACTATTTGTTTCGTATATCCACGTATGTTCCATACATGATACAACTACCAGTCTACCACCACACGATTAGCGTACAACGAATAGACTCCGTTGTCATTCGTTTTAATTTTGTCTTGACTCGTTTGTTTTTTTTTTTCTTGTCAAAAAATATTTTTTTTTCTTTAAAGATTAAATATATTAAGGATCCAGAGAATACAGCCCAAATCTTGTCAAAATATTTATTTTATACCAATGAGGCCATTTTCATTTATAGGATTAAATACTTATATGCAACTTGCTAAAATGTTTTCCTTATATAGATTTAACTTTATTAATAAGTATATGTATTTGTGAGATCAACACACACGTTTTCTCTCGCCAGTTAATTAACACATAATTTTTTTAAAAGTTAAAAAAAATATGCTTAAACTTTTTTGACGCTCATTGATGCAAGATAGTTGTTAACAACTTAACATTAGGTGTACGGGCGGATGCACGTTGACCTTAGATGTGGCACGTGCCCACTTTATTTTCTTAAATAAATAGTTAATTTTCTTAACTTAATAGTTTAATATTTATTTATATACTTTAACAATCGAATATGGTTTCTCTGTATTAGTGAACATCTATTTCCACCTTATAACAGTAATTTTCGTCCATTACATCATCAATAGGATTGACAACTAACTGGGAAAAAATTTACAATCAAATTTAATCTAAATTTGGGGATCAAATTAAGTTTTCAAACATACATCGATGAAGTCTAATCAATAGATTTCTGACGTTTTTAGATTTTGATTTCCGTTTACTAAAAACATTTTTACCGATGATTGGGATCGATATTCGAAACACAATAAAAGAACAGTAAGAAATATCCTCCCTAGAGGGGGGGGGGGGGGGGGGTACTGACCCAAACAGAAAACTATAATTCTTTTGGAAAATAAAAGACTTTAGTTTTATAATTTCATTGGAAATTGTATTTTAAAAACATTTACAATGTTTTTAAAATTTGTTGAACTGCAAAAATAAACTAATAAACCACCTCAAAACAAATTTAATCACAAACTGCAGAGACTATGATTAATGGATATCTGATCTGAGACACAAATTTTTTTTGTAAACAAAATAAAAGTTTGCTTTAGATTGGATGTGAGTGAACATCTAAATAAATTACAGAAGCAAGAAAAAGGAAAGGTTGGGTGGTGTTATGTGCTAACGACGTACGTGGACAATCTCCGGAGCAAACTTAATGTCTGTCTTTAATGTTATTGGCCTCGGAGTACTTATCTTTGATAAGTCGGAGCTAGAAACATATTTCAATCGAGCAGTCGAACGTTGATGTACAAGTACAACAGTTGCTTCATAAAAATAGCACAAGTTATAATAGCAAAGTTCAACATAAGATAAAGCTCTCTATTAATTCAGTTTTTATGCGAAAGCTTCCCGATAATAGACAGACAACAGCATCTCACAGCTTCCTCATGAGTAGAAAGAGCCTCTGGTCAAGTTCAAAGTGAGAAATGTGAGCCGGATCTCCTTGAAGCAACATCAGGAGCCCGCCGAATGAAACATATAGCTCTCTGGAAACACATAATTTCAAGAAAGAAACCAAAACATGATGGTTAGCTGAGATCTGTAAGTTAAACTTGATCTATTTGGGAAAAGACTGATTCAGAAGCTCGATATTGTTGGTCTAGGTATATGGGATTCTTACGCTTTTGGACTTTTGCCGTCACGCTCAGAGATCTTGTAAAGCTTCCCGTGCATGATGTATTCATACTTATCCGCAAGTGTTTTCTTTGCTCCCTGTAATAGAGCGAGACGAAAACTAAATCAGATGAACAAACATTCTTGGTTTTCAAAGATTCAAGACACTAAAGTCTTGCTCAAGTTCATAAATATGGAGTCATATTCCTATCTCCTGAATCAAGCCAGTGAATAGTTAGCATTTAAAGGTTATGACCCAACCAGATCCTAAGATAAAGAGTATGTAAATAGAATATACACACAAAGATGAAGCAGACAAAAAGTAGTAGAGATCATTACCGGAGTAAAATATCCGGTATCAGGAGTGCCATCGAGATTAAGCGTGGGAGCCATAGCGAGAGTGAACTTATCACCAACAGCCAGTGGATAGACCTCAGTGTTAACATCTAAATGCATAAACATTTCCAAGTTGTGGCTTCCACACGCGTAACTGTCACCACAAACACACACACACACACAGGGACACAATCAATTTGAAGACAGAACAAAAAAAAAAAAAAAAAACTTAAGGGAGGCTTTAAAAACTAAATAAAGTTGAGATTTTTTCCAAAGAAAAAAAAAAAAAAAAAAAAGTAAAAACCTTTATCGAACTTTTTGCCATCAGGGTCTAGCTTATCGACCACGAAGATATCCTCGAACATGATAATATTGCTCGCCATCTACAAACACGATTAATAAAAACATTCTTAATTCCGTTTCGAGTAGCAAAGAACAACAATAAGCGCATCTGGAGAAATCGAGAAGCTGAATTACCTTGAAAGGAGATGGAAAAGACGAATTCTTCAACTGCTCCGGAGGCTCGAGACTCAGAGAGAGGAGTGGCGGCGAAAAGAGTGCAATGGGAGAAGAATAAGCGAAGCGAAATCGAGAGAGAGAGCAAAAATTACGTTTTTATGTTATCAGTTTATTTACATATATGATCCCTATAGTTTTGTATTTCTTTTAGATATTCCCTGTATATTTTGCGTCTTACATATGCTGCCTGTAGTTTTTATTTATTATATAATTGGGTCCTTTTAATAGACATGAGCTGCTTTATAGAGTTTATGGGAAGTTTATAGTATAACTTTAAATAAAACATCTAAAATTTTGCCAAATCTAGACGGAGTTTAAATAAGCTAGAGTGTTTACTTGTCGATATTCATTCCAAAAGTATCTTAAATTATCTTTTTTTTTTTTTTAATATTTTTTTAAATACCTAAAAATTTCAGAACTTTTTCAATGAATATGCTCTTATATCTAATGGGTGCATCTATTTCCTCTCTAAATTTTAAAATTCTAACTGAAATGTAGTAAAGACAACACTATTCATATTTTTAAATTTTAATACCATAATACCATAAACTTCTCCTTAATTTTTTTAAAAAAATTGTACAAAAGATGTTATTGAGATTTAATTAAAATTAAAGACTTCATTAAAAGAATTATAGTATTAAAAGTTTTCAAAATTGTAAAAGGTCAACTTAAAATTAGAAAAAGTGTTTTCATATGTTTGACAAGAACGACTGACGCATCACAAAGAAAGAGTTAAACAAATTTTGTTTTCTAATTCCAATGTTTTATTGATTTTTTTGAATTTTCTACTTTTTGTTTACTGCAGAGTAAGCCAAGTTTGATTACACTATTAGCCACTTAAGAAAAGAGGTTGAGTAAATCAACCACGAGCTTTCAGTCTAGATGAGGTTTACTATTTTTTTTTTGACAGCTATATATACCTTTTATAATAATTATATCATTACTATTTTAAATGTCAAATTTATTTTGGATTTTGTCACATAGACAACAAATTGGAAAGTTCAAATCAGCAATATATATTTTTAGTGGTCTAAGTTTTATGAACACTGGCAGAAAAAGATGCTGGTAAAATATTTTAAATTTTAGATATCATATTTAATTTGAGAACATTTATTATAAATACTGATATATATTTCTTTTCTTTATGGCAGAGGGGAACAAGGAAGAAAATATCTAACTTCTAAAATCAAAATTGCTAAAGAATAAAAAGATACTGAAAAAAAAAATCTTTTGTTTATGGCAGAGAGGAACAATGAAGAGAAGATCTATCTCCTAAAATCAAAATTGCTGAAGAATAAAAAATGAGACAAAAAAAAAGAAGACAGTAATTGTTTTTATGTTTTCAGTTTATTTACATATATGATCCATATAGTTTTGCATTTCTTTTAGATATTCCCTGTATATTTTGCGTCTTACATATGCTGCTTGTAGTTTTATTTATTATAATTGGGTCTTTCTTAATAGAGATGCTTTCTATAACTTTAAAAATATATATAAAAAAAAAAAACTAAAGATTGCAATTATGGATTGGTTAATCTTGTTCTAGATTTCGACAGTCTCAATAGACAAATAACTGTAAAATCAAATAAACTAACATGTAGCATTTGTTATTCATAAGGACTGCCATTTAAATGTCAATCACAAACAATTTACCGAAACATGTGATACGTACGTCCCAACAAAAAATACATTACTTTTTAGCAAAGAGTAACCATTTTGAAAAATGAAAGCATGCATCATGCATGATAACGTTAAGTGCCATTACAGCAATTAGTTTTTTTTTAAAAAAGATAAGAGAGAATAACTAATTATCGATGACAAGGCGGCACCAAAGAGTTATATGTATAAAGCTAATTAATAGATATCCGAAGCCGATCAAGGATATTGAAGCTACTTAATTATTACTTGACAAGTTGAAAACACACATCGGTTCTCATTTTACAATTTGGTTAGCAAAACTGTAAAAAATCATCAAATTAAAGTCTCACTATGAATGGATCACAACGAACATTTGTTAGTCGATCTCATTGATATTTGCGAAGAGGATATATATCCTGATAATGTATATATGTCTGTCTCGATTCATATGGAAAAAATAAGTTTGATCGATCATATTATGTTTGGCTTTATAATGTGAATAATTAAGAAAGATAAACATAATACAAATTCAAATGGAACTAATAAATTACAAAAGAGCAAAGAACTTGAGTGAATATTCTCATTCCTCAGTAATTTATAGTTAAAAGTGTGGAACCGAACTATATCGATGTTCGTTGTAATCCATTCACAGAGTCAATAAAGTCATAAACCGACTAAAAACATATAAATCCATTCAGTGAGATTTGAGAAGAGAGAGAGTCATTGATCTCACTGATATTTGAGAAAAGAGAGAGTAATCGATCTCACTGATATTTGAGAAAAGAGAGAGTCATAAACCGTCTAAAAACTTCAATCTATATCCTAATTTTATATATGTCTGTCTCGGTTCATATGGTAAAAATAAATTTGATCATATTATTTTTTCAATTCAGATTGGCTTTACACCGAATAATTAAGAAATATATAGGGACATTTACTCCAATGATATATATATTTTAGGTAGAATCTACAAAAAAAAAATTTTATTACTATAATATTTTGGGTATTTTTAAAATACCCAATATGATCTTGTTTTATATTACCGAAAAAAACGTTATTACAAAAATGTTATTGTTACATTAGAAATCGTTGACGTGTATTAAATAACTCAGCCGTTAAGTGAAATAGAGGTAATGACAGCTGGGTTATAGGTATGTTGCGGCTGGTTTAAGGAAAAAATATTTGAGTAAGATCGGACGGCTGATTTATAGTATAACTCAGCCACACGTTACGGCGGCTGAGTTTTCACCGGATGGTTGAAACGACCTGACCCGTTTTTTTTAATTAATAAATAATAAATAATAATAATAAATACACTACAGATAGTAGTCCCATACCCACTAGCCATCTAACCACAAACACAACCAACAGGAAAAACAACAGATACCAATAACCAATAAATAAACAAATCATAATCCAATAAACGATATTAATTCCAACTCATAAACTAATGATCCAAACATCATAAACCAGAGAACCAGCAATCCTAAACAATGATACTAGGATTTTGTGTGTCTCCTAGTAGGTTCAATTAACCTTATGCAGTTGTAGTACTTAAGGTGTCAATCCAAATGGGATGTTGCTACCACTCAAGATGCAATCAAGAAATCACAAGTTAAGCCAATTCAAAAAGAGTGTTTTTATGTCTAACAATCCTAGAGTGATCAGAGTGCAAAACGGAAATGAGTCATAGAACTAGAAACGAAAATGTATGACAAGAAGCGAAAATGAATAAAAACAAAAACGAGTCTAAGCATGAACAAAAGCAAGAAATGAAACAGTCTCAGGAATGTAATAAAATTCAAAAAGAAAGAGGTCCTAAGGATGGGAGTAATTGATGTCGGTGAAGTCTGCTAGTCTACAAAGTGTTTAACGTGCCACAAGCAATCTGTCCCTAGACAACGAACATCACAACTTAGCTAATCCAATCTCTTGGTAAAAGCTACTCAGACTCAACTACTTCCATACCCAGCCCTCGCTAGAGAAACATGGTTGAGCAGGCATGACAAAAAAGTTCGTTCATGTCAACAAACATCCTAGACAACTAATCTCTTAGGCTAGGAACGTAAGTCTCTGGCACTAGTTGGTCACACATTTCATCAAACACCTTTTGGGTGTGGAAATGTCTCGAACCTAATTCCAATTGATCAGAGAGAAACTAGTATTTCTAACACTAGTCCAGAAGGGAATCATAAAATCAAAGCTTAAACACTCTGCATCCTAAGATCCTCCACCTAATCTATCCCATCCTCAGGGACTACTACACTACTCAGATCCGAAAATCATTATCCAAGATACAAACACAGAAAACATTGAACCAAGCATAATAAGATAGATAAAAATGAGAAGAACAACTTTGTAGAAGGAATCAAATGAAAATACTGAATAAATTCGGAGATATCGGATTACAAGTCTGAGAATGTTTTTAGGTGGCTAGGTTAACCTTAAGAACAAAAACGAAAATGAGATAATAGATGAGATGTCCTAAACCAAGACTTAACAAAATGTATATATAGTAAAAACGTGTGAACCCTAAAACTTAAAATGACAAGATAGAGCGTCGGTTCGGGAGTCTCCTGAAGCGTGTCAGACGGAGCATCTTCCTGGCATGCGTGATTTCGTCCGTGTGCGTCCAGTGGCTCGATTGGTGTGAGTAGCAGTGGGTCGAGCCGTGCGAGTGAAAATGGCTCGAGCATGGTCGGTGAAAGTGGCTCGAGCGTGGTCGGTGAAAGTGGTTCGAGCTGAGTGTATACGCATCTACTACAACTATGATAACTCTTGAACCACACCTTCGATTGGCTTGAAATAAACGGCATTCTAAAGATGATTCAATTATCTACAACTTTGGTGAAGACGTCAAAAGCTGAATCCCTAGACCGGTGGCTCAAGTAATGGCTCGATTGAGTGGTCCGACTGGTGCCCTAAGAGTGGCTCGATTGCATAGGTTGAAAGTGGCTCGATTGGGGAGGTTGAGAGTGGCTCGATTGTGGAGGCTGAGAGTGGCTCGATTGTGTGCGTCTCCGACGTCTCCTAAACACCTGAAATACTTCGAAATGCACAATGCATGAAAGGATGATGCAAAAACTTCCTAAACATGCAAAGTGTATAAAAGAGGTTCTAAAATGATGCAAAATGACTAGTTATCCTAGCTAAATGTATGACAAATGCATGCTAAGGAGATGCAAAATATAGACATATCAACTCCTCCAAACTTATTCTTTGCTTGCCCTCAAGCAAACAATCAAGAACAAAGTATGGAAGAGAGGTGTAAAGATGGGGTCTCAGAACCTAAAACATGGTGGATAGAGTAGTTAGAATCAAGGTCCTTGTTTTTAGTTCTATGATGCATGGTAAAAGAACTTTAATTCTTTAATCTACACATGCAATCCTATCAATCATTCCCTTTAACATTCATTAACAGAGAACAATGAATCAAGCTAAGTAATGTCATTGAACTCATTTGGCTAGGGCGAAAGGTCAGAGACATAGATCGTCTCCTTCTCAAGTGGTTTTATCAATATAGAACAAGGTTCTCTCACGAAAAGGAGTTGAGCTTAAGAGAAGGCTAAAGGTTGAAACCAACTGATGCATACAAGTGCAGCTCCCTGTCTATCCAAAGAACATTCCAAATCGAAGTTGGTCCTATCTCTACCCTTCATCAGAAACTTCATCTCAAACCCATTCTTTCATTCTTTAGACTCGGTCTTAGGAGGAGCTCAATTCTTATCATTCTAGCGGATTGGGAAATCTTTATTATCAGTAAGGTTCTTTTTTTTTTTTCTAATGACTCTAGACATCTTAAACAGTTTAGTTTATTTTCTTTGTCTAATATTTTCATTTTATGCCCAGAACCAGTAACTCATTATTTTGCTCAACCCAAATCCTTTACTAGACTTGTAAACCTTGAAAACACATCCCCCTCCTAAAGATTTTTTACCATTTACTTTCTTTTTACTCTTCACTTTTCTGCACAAATCCATACCCAATGCCCAAAATCAAGTTCTCACCTAGTCCTACTAGTCCGGATAACGCAAACTAGAACTACATAGGATCCTACTCTTGTCGGTTAAAACCTAACACTTTCTAACAAGCTCAACTCGGAAAAAAGCCTGACACTCAAGAATACAATTGGCTTGAAAGAAGGGTTGGTTAAGGGTGCGGGGAACTTTTCCAAAGATGGGAATCAGCTACTTGGATTAACAAGGGTGATAAAAAGGAGAAAGATAATCCAAATATGTATGTGGTATCCATGAGTTCAATTTCAATGCATAACAGGATAATTGCAAGTCAGGATTAAGTTCAGGTAGATAGGGAATGATATCAATTCAAAACATGCTTCAATCTTACAATTTCAAGTTCAATCAACATGCATCCAAGAACTAATAACAAGGGCCTTGATCCTATCCTATTGAATTCAGCATGCTACCAAGGTTACAATCATCATCAACCCCTATGCTAAATGCAACAACCCTATATGCAAGCTACATGAACACACTCTGTTTTTGTCGAAATTTTCGATTTTTTTTTTCAATTTTTTTTTTGTTTTTCTATGCAAATAAATGAATGCAGACTCGAACATGATATGATACAAAAATATGAAATAAGAATCACATAACACAACATCATACATCATTTCAAACCCTCCCCCAAACTTAAATTACATAGTCTCCTGTGTAAGAAAAATTTGCAGAAGGATTTGAGAATCACAACAGAAACAATGTAGGTATGAAATAGTATATACAAAGGAAGGTAGGAGTACCTCAGTAGTTGAAGAACGAGTCGGTGCTCGCCCAAGGAGGAGCGTTGTACTGGCTTTGTCCCTCGCCTTGATCCGGATCTGCGGGAGTGACCTCAACCGCTGACGTGTTCTGAATTGTGTTAGGCTGGTCATCGCACTGCATGTAGTTGACTCTAGACGCACCATGGTCCGACACTACCACCTCGGTATGCTGATGATCGTCTTGATGTTCGACCTGCTGCTCAACCTCCTGCATACCCTGATAATCACCTTGACCTTCATCTCGCTGCACAACCTCTTGCTCAGCTTGAGCTGCGGAACAACGCGCTGATCGCTGACTAGAAGAGGCTCTGAAACCTTGCGAACCACGTCTCCGTCTCTCCCTAGACTCGTGTGACGAGTGGCGTGAAGGAATGGGTGAGGGCTGACGCACCCGGGGTACATCTGAAGATTGATGTGGTGGAGAAGGGTTCGGAGAAGGTGTTTGCGCTAGGGTCGCGGAAGGGCGTCCTGACATTGGTCTACTGTCCTAGGGGATAGACCTAGGGATAGCGGTTGTGGAAGTCGAGCTGCTAAACTTGCGCATGAAGCCCTTGATAGTCTTGGTGAAGCTGCTGAGCGCCTTGTCTCTGGCTTTCCCCCATCGCTGAAGCTGGTTGAGGCGTTGATGAGCTGCTATGACCCCCTTAGCCATTCTCGGGTCTGAGTACTCCTCGAAGTAGAACTGCTCTGGGCGGTACTCCTCGGTGTTTTCTTCCATTGGCTCGGCCTCTGCTTCAATGTCTGCAATCTCTACCCACTGCACCTCATCCCCAGACTTGTACAGAGTGTCCGTGGGAGGTATGAACTCTACATGTTCACCCCTCAAGATAGTAGTGTGCTCGACGCAAGGCAGGAGTAATCTCGAGGCACCAGCCTCCGGATGCACAAACTTGTTAATCAAACGTCCCTGCCTCAGACCCCGCTCCAGAGTACACAACTGCCGCAGGTTGTTCAAGTCGATCCAGCGTGGTGAGTGTGGCTCGGAATGTAATGGGACACCAGCTGCCTCAAGAAACCAAGTCACCACGCCGCCCATACACATCACTCCGGGAGAGTTGTTGCTGTTGAGTCTCGAGACCCAAGTTTTGTATGACATCATGTAGTTGAGGAGGTAGAGCGAGACAGAAGTGTTGGACATGTCACCTTGCAGCTCGGTACCATCCATTGCCGTGAATGAGAGTCCTTTAAGCGCTAGATCAATCATCTCGAGCTCGCCGTTCGTGATGTATCCCTTAATTTCCTTAGCGTAGAATTCATTGGCCACTGCCTTCTGGAAGTAACGCAGCACTGGACTTCTCAGGTTCAACGCTTTCGTTTTCGATGAAGTGAATGTGGGCGTGCTTCCAATCGTCGCCCAGAGTGCTGATATTTTGTTCCGGTAGAACTGCGGCGTAGTCTCCGTTCCGCCGGGAAATCCAAAAATCTCTTCAATGGTTCTGAAAGCAAGAGTGTAGAATTGACCATGAAAGCGAAAGGTAATGTATCCCAGCCCTCCATCAGACATCATGCCTGGCTCATCCGCGTACAAGTGCATCTCTAAGGTAGAGAGAAACTGGATAGTCTCCTCTTTGTATCCATTCTTGGGGGTGTTCATGAGTCGCTCCAGATGGCATCGCCTAAATAGGTACTGAACATCCTCCGCAATCCCGAGTTGCTCCATGATTTCAACATGAGGGTATCTTGTTCCGCTGAACTCCAACTGCTGAAACAGCTCGTAATTTTCCATGGGAGTCAGTTTAGTCTCGGTTGATTTCCGTCTTACAGACTTCCTGGGAGCTTGTCCTGAACGCAGCTCAAGTTCCTCTTGCTCATAATCATTTCCTTCCTGTCTCGAGTTAGAAGCTTGTGCTGGTTTCTTCGCGCGACTCTTGCTCTTAGTGAGAGGATTAGTTGGTCTGCTTAACCCCGCCGCTTGGTCTGAACCACCAACAACTCCGCCGACCATGTTTTTCATTTCTAAAAAGCGCTTCGCCATAGACTTAGGCGATGAGCGCTCTCCAGCCTTACAACCATATGCATATCGTATTTCTTCTATTAGCTCAGTACTCTTTCTGCTCCGCTGAGACATTATAAACTCAAAGCTGTGCGTTAATATGTTAGTGCACAAGTGACAAAAGCAATTATGAAGTTTAAAACTGTAAAGTGCAAAGAGAGGATAATCCAAACGAGCGTGTGCAGCAGAGTTGGCTCGATTGCGGTGGTCGGACAGGTGAGAATAACGCAGCTCGAGCGTATTTTGGTGGTGGCTCGAATGGGGCACAGATGTGGTTCGAGTCGTTTGTTCGAGTGAGACTTGAAGTTGTCAGCTCGAGTGAAGGTGAAACCGGCTCGATTGGGGAGGTGTGACCGGCTCGATTGGGGAGGTGAAACCGGCTCTCGATTTATGTTGAGATGGTGACGGATCAAGATGCGGGTTCGGAATGGTAGTCAAGCGGCCTGATTGCGTGAGTTAAAAGAGCGGCTCGATTTATTGGTCCGGAGTTGGCTCGATTGCAGAGTCGTGGACGAGGTCGGAAGTGCGGGGTTAGGCGGCGGTGATGAACGGGAGAGAGGAATGGCAGTGTTGAAGCGAGCGTGGAGCAGCGTCAATGATCGAGTGAGTGGATGTTGGATCGAGTGATGTTTCTTCGTCGGGTCCAGTGGACTAGTCCTGATGCGAGTAGTGACGAACGAAAACGACGACGAGAACACGTTGGTCGGGCAGGATTTCGACGATGGCTTGAGCGGGTGAAGTCGACAGCGAGCTTCTTCAAACAAGCAAGTAGGAATAAATGGGGTGATATGTCGTGTAGGTGGAGGAGAAAAGAAGAGTGATGGTGGGATGATGGGGGAAGATGAGACATAAAGGTGATATGTCTTGTGGTGGGGAACAAAGGGTGAAGGAGGGTGATATGTCTAGAAGGTGGGTGAGAGGAAAGGAGTGACAAAACCCAATAATTAAGATTCCCCCTCTATTCAGCCTTCTATTCTCGCATAAAACCAACAAATTCTATTTTTTTTTTTTTTTTTTTGTGCTTTATCCCTTCTGTAACTTTTCCTGACAGAATATTTACAGTGATACCTTTGGGACTTCCTCCCAAGTGAGCTTGTTTAAAGTCTCTAGCTTGTCTTTTCAGCTTTTTATGCCTTCTGGGGTTCATAGAGGAGCACAAAAGACCTCTCTGGTCGGACTTGATCAGCTAAATATTTCTTGACTCTCTGACCATTTACAGTGAACTCGCTACCATCCTTGTTCAGAAGAGTGATGGCTCCGAAAGGCAGAATTTCCTTGACGTCAAAATGTCCAGACCACCTAGACTTAAGCTTTCCAGAAAATAACTTAAGTCTGGAATTGAACAGCAAAACCTGATCTCCAACTTTGAGCTCCTTGACAACAATTTTCTTATCATGAAAATTCTTGGTTCTTTCTTTGTAAATCTTTGAGCTCTCATAGGCATCAAGTCTGATTTCTTCCAACTCATGTAGATCAAGAGTCCTCTTAGCCTGAGCTGTATCAATATCCAAGTTCAGCAGCTTGATAGCCCAAAGTGCCTTTTACTCAACCTCCATAGGGAGATGACATGCTTTACCATATATCAGCTGAAATGGTGTTCTGCCTATTGGCGTCTTGTATGCTGTTCTGTACGCCCAAAGAGTCTCGTCCAGCTTAACGGACCAATCTTTCTTCAAAACCCCAACAATTCTTGACAAGATACCCTTGATTTGCTTATTTGAGACTTCAACCTGTCCGCTGGTCTGAGGATGATACGCAGTAGATACCTTGTGCTTGACCCCATACTTTTTCAGCATACTCTCAAACACCTTTTAACGAAGTGAGATCCACCATCGCTTATCACTGCTCTGGGTATCCCATACCTTCGAAATATTATACTTTTGAACAACTTCAGAACAACTTTGTGATCATTGGTAGGACTGGCAATGGCTTCGACCCACTTGGAAACGTAATCAACTGCTACCAGAATGTAGACATTACCATTAGACGGAGGGTTGAAAGGTCCCATGAAGTCTATTCCCCAAACATCAAATATCTCTACTTCCAGGATCGGATTCTGGGGCATCTCGTTCCTCCTTGTGATGTTGCCCATCCTCTAACAAGCATCACACTTGGTGATGACACCGTGAGCGTCTTTGAACAAGGTTGGCCACCAGAGACCCGCTTGGAGAACTTTCTGAGCTGTCTTGAATGTGGCGTAATGGCCTCCATAGGTGGAACCGTGACAGTGCTCAAGCACTCCCTGCACTTCCCCTTCTGCTATGCATCTTCTGAACAGACCGTCAGAACCTCTCTTGTACAGATAGGGTTCATCCCAGAAGTAGTGGTTGACCTCTCTGAGAAGCTTCTTCTTCTTGTAAGGATCCATGTCGTTAGAAACTTCTCCACAGACCTTGTAATTCACGACATCTACATACCATGGTGCAGTCTCAGAAGTGATCGCCATGCATCTGATTTTCAGGTTGTCAAGCTCTATGTCATGCGTCTGCTCACAAACCTGGGCGACCAGAAGTTGTTCCTCAGGCATTGAGTCATCAATTGGAACAGCATCTTCAATCCTCATTCTTGACAAGTGATCTGCAACTCCGTTTTCTATGCCTTTCTTATCAACTATCTCCATGTCAAACTCCTGAAGTAGCAGAATCCATCTCAACAATCTTGGCTTGGTATCCTTCTTTGAATAGATGTGTCTCAAAGCAGCATGGTCGGTATACACTATGACTTTCGAGCCCACAAGGTAACTCCTAAATTTTTCGAATGCACACACAACTGCTAGGAGCTCCTTCTCTGTGGTTTCATTCCTTCCTTGAGTCTTGTCCAAGGTGCGACTTGCGTAGTAGATAACCTGGAGCTTCTTGTCAATACGCTGTCCCAGAACAGCTCCAACTGCGAAGTCTGAAGCATCACACATGATCTCAAAAGGGTGATCCCAATTCGGAGCTTGTACTATTGGAGCTGAAACCAAGGCCTTCTTGATCTTGCTGAAGGCTTCTAAGCAAGCTGCATCAAATTCGAACTCCACCTCCTTGCACAACAACCTTGTCAATGGTCTTGCAATTTTTGAGAAGTCTTTGATGAATCTCCTGTAAAACCCAGCATGTCCCAGAAAACTTCTGATGTCCTTCACTGTCTTAGGTGGTTGAAGCTGAACCATGACCTCAATCTTAGCTTTGTCAACCTCAATTCCTTTTTCAGAGATCTTGTGTCCTAGGACGATTCCTTCTTCGACCATGAAGTGGCACTTTTCCCAGTTCAGCACCAGGTTCGTCTCCTCACATCGCGTCAATACCCTTCACAGATTTAA
The DNA here is from genome assembly GCF_030686135.1 of Camelina sativa. Taxonomy (NCBI): domain Eukaryota; kingdom Viridiplantae; phylum Streptophyta; class Magnoliopsida; order Brassicales; family Brassicaceae; genus Camelina; species Camelina sativa. The sequence continues at coordinate 23,640,353 of NC_141882.1, read as the reverse complement.
CAAACAGGATGAGAAAGTGGAACCGTATACAGAGAAGTCGTCCATAAATACTTCCACTGACTCCTCAATTAGATCCAAAAATATTGACGTCATGCACCTCTGAAAGGTAGCAGGAGCATTACACAAACCAAACGGCATGCGTCTGTAGGAAAATGTGCCATAAGGACAAGTAAATGTTGTCTTTTCCTGATCATTTGGGTGGATAGAGATTTGGAAGAATCCACTATACCCATCAAGGAAACAGTAGTAGGGGTGACTAGCTAATCTTTCTAACATTTGATCAATGAAAGGGAGAGGAATATGATCCTTCCTAGATACAACATTTAACTTCCTATAGTCTATGCACATCCTATGTCCTGTGATAGTTCTAGTTGGGATTAACTCATTTTTTTCGTTTTTGATCATAGTAATTCTCCCCTTTTTAGGTACACAGTGTACTGGAGATACCCAAGTACTATAAGATAGGATAGATAACTCCAGCATCAAGCAGTTTTAAAATCTCTTTCTTTACTACTTCCTTCAGATTAGGATTTAATCTCCTTTGGGGTTCAATGCTAGCATAAGACTCATTTTCAAGATTGATCCTATGTGTGCAAAGACTAGGTGAGATTCCCTTGATATCATCTAAGGAATAACCTATAGTCTTTCTATACTTCTTAAGCTCAGTTACTAGCAACCTCAATTCATCATCACTCAACCTAGCATTCACTATGACAAGATAAGTAGAATTGTTTCCCAGAAAAACGTACCTGAGTCCGGAAGGGAAAGTTTTAAGTTCTACCTTTGGAGCTTTCAGTTCCGACCAATCGTCAACATGGGGGTCTGGAATGATCTTTGTCAAGTGGGAGGGGTAAGACTCGATCGAGCGGGGTGTCGGTGTCTCGAGTCAGGTCTTGACATCGGTGAGTGGGAGATATCACATTCTGAACTCCCTGTCTCAACTTCACATACCTAATTTGCGTTAGATAGTTGGTCGAACTCCTCTAGTCCATCTGCTTCTCTGTGGGAGTCTAGCAGATTTTTGTAACAAGTGGTCTCCTCATTCAGGAACCCTCCTTCTCCATCCTTGGTCAGAGCAGTTTTGAGATGGTCCTCCTCAGCTAGTTCCTCTAACAACTCATCAGCCAACTTGTCCATCTCTTCAATGTAGAAGATTTGTCCTCCTACTGTCGGCTTCTTCAAAGTATCCTTGATGTCAAACTTCATGATGAAGTCGTCGCCTAGATTAAGATCAATCTTGCCATTTCTGACATCAATGATGGCTCCAACAGTCGCCAGGAACGGTCTTCCTAAGATCAGAGGATCTTTTGGTTCTTCATCCATCTCCAGAACCACGAAGTCGGTTGGCACTTCCACGTCTCTGATCCTGACAGGTAAGTCCTCTAAAATACCATGTGGAAGTCTCACTGATCTATCTGCAAGGATGAGGGAGATGTCGCAACCCTTAAACCTTGTGAAACCCAACCTCTTAGCCGCAGAGAATGGCATCAGATTAACTGAAGCACCAAGATCACATAAGCACCTATCAAAAGACATAGGTCCAATGGAGCAGGGTAGAGTGAATGATCCAGGATCTTTGAGCTTCTTGGGTACAACCATCTTCTGGATGATTGCACTGCACTCAAGACTTAGTACCACCATGCGTTGAACTTCTTTTGATCTCTCCATCACTAAATCCTTGAGGAATTTCTGGTAGTGGGGAACAAGTGCGAATGCGTCCAGCAATAGCATCCTCAACTCAATCTCCTTGACTTGTATTTCGAACAAGACTTTGTACTTCTCAGTAAGCTGCTTCTTGAACCTCACTGGAAATGGTAGAGGAGGCTTGTACGGTGGAGGGATGAACCTCATAGGTCTGTCATCAGAAACAACAAGCTCCTTAACAGCTTCAGGTTCGGACTGCCTCACTGGTTCAACCGGGTCTTTGATTGCTTCAACTGGGTTCTCCATCTGAGTGTCGTCCTGACCAAAATCCTCCCCATCTAATTCTTCACTGTCCTTAGTGATGTCTGGTACTCCTTGCCTGGGAGGCAATGTTTTCCCACTTCTCAGCATAATGGCATTGGCGAACTCCTTGGGGTTCTGAACAGCCTTTCCTGGGAATTGGCCAGGCTTTGGTGCAGAAGTAGATGCGGATTGGCCTTCCATGTACTTTATCTTCAAATTCAAAGCTTCGAATTTGACGTTCAGATCATTGTAGGAACATTCCATCCTCTGACTAAGATCAGCAAACTTCTTAGTAGTATCCATAGAACCGCTAGCTTGACCCTGAAGAAGTTGTTGCATCATTTGCTTCATTTCTTGATCTGGGGCTGTAGTAGGGTGAACTTGTTGAGGGCGGAATCCTGGCGGTGGTCCTGAGGGAGCCTGGTAACCTTGCTGGAATTGTTGTTTGGGAATGAATCCCAGATTGTAAGGCACAAAAGGTTTTTGTTGACCTTGCTGTTGTTGTTGAGGGGGATACACCTGATCTTGCGGATTGGCAACATTGTTACTTTGGTAAGACAAATTAGGGTTTGCATTGTATTGGTTGTAACCTTTGTTGTACCCACCCTGATTCTGGATATAGCTGATCTCCTCAGTCTGCTCACCCTCCCCATCTGGAACTTGGAAAGAGTCATCCTCAGATACAAAGTGGACGCTCCTCTGCTGGCTTAGCAAGATACGGTCAAGCTTCTCATTGACATTCTTGAGGTCTTTCTTGTACTTCTCCTCAGACCCAGCGTCACCACAAACTGTGCGGTCATAGTCTTCATTGTAGTTGCCGTCAGACTGAGCGAGATTCTCCACCAGTTGCCATCCTTCCTCAACGTCTTTGTTCAGGAAATTACCATTAGAAGCAGTGTCAAGCAGCATACGGATCTTTGGTAGTACCCCACGGTAGAGAGTGCTCAGCAGTGACTCGTTGCTGAAACCATGGTGTGGACACTGACTATGGTAACCCTTGAAACGCTCCCAGGCTTCACAGAATGATTCTGAGCTCTTCTGAGTGAAGCTGGAAATCTCATTCCTGAGACGTGCTGTTCTGGAGTTGGAGAAAAACTTGGCCAATAATGCTTTCTTGCAACCATCCCAGGTGGTGATTGAACCCTTGGGAAGGTTTTTCTCCCAATGATGAGCCTTATCTCCCAGGGAGAATGGGAAGAGGCGCAATTCCCTGACTATCCAGCTGCTTATCCAGGATATCAAAGTTACCCTCCCATCCCACCCCAGTACTTCATGGATCCAGCAGTTCTACCAGCAGCAAGGTCAACATTTTGACACTCGTGGTCCAGCTCGACCCCCCCACTCGAGCACGTACTCGACCGAGTCCCGGTCGATTCCTATTGTCGAGCTGCCCCAATCTCCACCTCCAAGTCACCAGCAAGACCCCAACTACTCCTATGACAGCATGCAGATGGATGTGGACAACTACTTCCACAATCCCTAAGGTACCACTATCACCTTCACTTGTAGATATCATTGCATTTGACATTGTGTTTTGTTTTTTTGTTTTTCATCTTGGATCCTCAATCAAATTTCTTTCACACAGGGACTGTGTGATTTAAGTTTGGAGGAGGGTTTGAGATAGCATTTGACATTGTGTTTTGTGATTCTTATTTCAAATTTTTAGCATCATCATGTTAATACTTGCATAACATCTAAGGCATAGAAAAACCCTAAAAATTTGAAATTTTTTGCAAAAATCTTTATAAAAAAAAAGTGTTCATGTAGTTTGCACTGCACATTAGGATCTTGTTTAGCATGTTTCATGTAGGATTGTATAGTATTTGCATTAGGGATCTATGATGAGTATTCCCTTGTTAGCTTGTTTATTCACTAGACTAGGATCAATGCCCAAGTTAATAGTACTTTGATGCTAGTTGAGTGGTTAGAAGAATAAGATTGAACCAAGCCTTGAATTCCTACATTGCATTTGGTCTAAATTGAAGCATGTTGAGATTTGAAACCATTTCCTATTTATAAGAACCTAATATTGACTTTCAATTATCAATGTGTGCATTGCTTTAAACTCATGGATACCATATGCATATTTGGATCATCTTCTTCCTTTTTACCACTCTTGTTGATCCAAGTAGCTGATTTCTTCATTAAGAATCAGTTCCCCTACCCCTAAACCAAACCTTCTTTCAAGCCATGTTTATTCTTGTGTGTGTGAGGCCTATTTTTGGGATTGAGCTTGGTAGAAAGTGTTAGGTTGGAACTGACAAGAGTAAAGCCTTGTGTAGTTCTAGTTTGCATTTTTCAAACTAGATAGGACTAGGTGGTTCACTTGTTGGGTTTGGGACTTGGCTGTCATGAAAAGAAAAGAAGAAAAAGAGAAAGAAAAGGTTAGAGTCTTTAGGAGGGGAATGTGTTTAAGAAAATTTAAAGTCTAGTGAAAGAATGGGAAGAATAAGGTTGTTTAAAGATGGTTCTAATTAAAGAAAAGAAAGAAAGAAAAGAGAAGTCTAGCAAAATGCTTATATGTCTTAAGAATAAGAAGAAAAGAGAACCATAGCAAATAAGTAAGAATCCCCCATTCCACTAGAAAGATCAAATAAGAAATCTCTCCTAAGACTTTAAAACCAAAAGAGAAAAGGGTGAAAAAGAAGAAAAGAAGTTAAAGGGTAGCACTAGGATCAATTGAGTTTAGATTGATAGGATAAACACTTTGGGTGCCTTTGGGTAGACAAGGTTTTGTTCTTGTATGTATCTAAGTGTTCTTACCTTTAGCATTCTTCTAAAGCTCAATCCATTTTTTATGAGAGAACCTTGATATTGATAAGCCCTACTCTAAAAAGAGACCATCATTGTCTCTAAACCTTTTACTGCCAAGCCAAATGAGTTTAAGCATTGCACATAATTGATTCATGTTCTTGATTAATGAATGTTAAAGGAAATGGTTGATTTGAATGCATGTGGACATCTAAGGCTCAAATCAGTGAAGGTTGTGATATGCTTGTCTAAAGTCTTTAAGTATAGCTCATTCAACTTGCATCATAGTACTAGTAACTTGGACATTGATTCTAGATAGTCTATTTGCAAGCTTTAGGAGCTGAGATCCCACTTTCAAACCTCACCTACCTTCTTTTGTCTTGATTATTTGCTTGAGGGCAAGCAAAGACTAAGTTTGGGGGTGTTGATGTTCATATATTTTACCTTGTTTTCCCTTAGTTTATTCACAACTTTTGCATCTTTTGCTATCCATTTAGGCCATTATTGTGTAGCTTTAGGACTAATCATGCATTAGAGTATAGTTGCATTGCATTTGCATCTTTTCATTCATAAACAGGTGACTTTGGAGCTTAAGGAGCATGGAAGCAATGCTGAGGAGAAGTGAAGCAATCCTGAGGAGAAAACAAGAGAGTTAAGGCTGTAGAATCAAGGTCCGGAGTCCAACTCGACCGCACCACTCGACCGTGTGCTGAGGAGGACTCGACCGAGTGGAGAATGCACGAGAGAAGCCAGCTCGACCAGCCACTCGACCGAGCACTGGTTCGAGTTGACCGAGCCGTTAACTACTTTGACTTTTTGTATTTTTAGGGCTTCCACCTCACCTCCTATATAAGGACCTTGTACCTGCAGCCACCAAAGAGTCCAGCTTTTTAGAGAGTCTAAAACCTAGTTTTTACCTTTTTTAGATTTTATTCCTTTTGCACTTTCTTTTATTTTTAGATTTTGTACTTGTTTGAGAGAGAAAGACTAGATTCTTATATTTTTTTTGTTTCATAACTTTCAAAGTATTAAGATTTCGAGTTTTATTCCTTCATCAATATTGTAGATCTCTGTTTCATCTTTCTAATGATGCAAGTTTCATTATTTTCTGGGTTTTTGACATATTTCACCATGTGTTCTTGTGAGTAATTTGTTTAGGACCTTGAGGATGGGTTAGGCTGGGTTGATCTTGTGGTTTGTTTGATTTGGTCAAGCTTGATTGTTGTAGATCTCTTCTAGGCTAGATGATCTTAATGCTGATCCTATATCTGAGAAGGTAGGGTTTGATTTCAAGCATCTTAGCATCACACCAATGTCTAAGGAGCATAGATAAGGCTAGATCTAGAGCTTACCATTAGGCTTGCTAAGAGATTAGAAGTCTTGTTTGGTTTGAGATGTATTGCTTAATGCCTGCTTGTGTAGATTCTTTTCTTTGTGAGAACAAGTCTAGAAATGCATAGGTTTGATTGTTTCTTGCCATGAGAGTGGATTAAACATGTCTTAGAATAGTATGTCTAGAGATCAGCTCAATGTTTGCTTGAGATTTGTTGACCAAGTTAGATAACCACAATGATTAGCTCAGCCCATGAATCCCTCCTCAAGGCCTTCTTTGTTTATTGAAATCTTAGTCTAAATATCATTGCTTGCTTGTTGTTTGATTAGTTTTAGCATTGCTCTGTTTTTCTTGTGTTGTTCTGTTTTCACGTTTAAGTCTAGCTCGACCACGTACTCGACCTACACTCGGTCGAGTGCTGCTCGAGTTCATCCCTAGAACTTGTGTTTTTAATTTGTGATTGTCTTGTTTCATTCCTGTTTCATTTCCATTGCATTCACGTAGTTTCCTGTTCATTACTTGTCTTGCATTAGTTCATTAGCTTAGTGTCTATCTCTGTTCTAGTTTCATCATAGCTTTAATTTGTCTGTTCTGTTTGCATTTAGTATCTTATTCTAGTTGTTTTTACTTTCTGCATTTCATATCTCATTTTAGGATTGTTAGTGACAAACAATCTTTACAATTGACTTGACGTAGACTCATATGCACATCTTAATTGTTCACAATCACTCAGATAGGATTGACACCTCTTATACTGCAACTGCATAAGGGGAATTGAAACACCCTGACTTCTATTCATTCCATACATCATCATTCCATACATCTTTCTTTCACCACACCACAAAGAAAGTCAGTTTCACGCAACTTGTAACCATCCTCACTCACGCCGTTGATCTTGGTGAGACTGCACAGGTGGTCAAACTCGTCCAAGTGGTCAAGTGGATCCTCCATAGGCAACCCGTGAAACTTGTTTCCTTGGATCATGGAGATCAGACCACTTTTGATTTCAAAGTTATTGTTTTGCACGGCAAGAGGGACGATTCCAGGACGCTGAGTGTGAGTGTTCGGTGCATCTCCAGCACCAATGTTTCACGGTCCCAGATGTGGTCCATTCGGTTGTTCCATTGTGACGGGTGTGGGATGATCAGTGAGTTGACGAGCTTGTCGTGGTCTTTGTAACCGGTTGATATCGTCGATAGCAGGAAGGAGGTTCTGATGTCCTCTTGATCTGGTGTGCATGCAACGTTACAATCAACATGTTCCTGAGATGCAAAACAAACATGCAGACAACCAAAACAAGTCAGTATTCAGAATGATAAGTGGGATAGAACTTAATCTTGCAAAACTTGAAATCTTAAATGTAACAAAACAATTCCCAAATGGCAACGGCGCCAAATTGACACTAGGATTTTTGTGTGTCTCCTAGTAGGTTCAATTAACCTTATGCAGTTGTAGTACTTAAGGTGTCAATCCAAATGGGATGTTGCTACCACTCAAGATGCAATCAAGAAATCACATGTTAAGCCAATTCAAAAAGAGTGTTTTTATGTCTAACAATCCTAGAGTGATTAGAGTGCAAAACGGAAATGAGTCACAGAACAAGAAATGAAAATGTATGACAAGAAGCAAAAATGAATAAAAACAAAAACAAGTCTAAGCATGAACTAAAAGGCAAGAAATGAATTAGTCTCAGGAATGTAATAAAATTCAGAAAGAAAGAGGTCCTAAGGATGGGAGTAATTGATGTCGGTGAAGTCTCCTAGTCTACAAAGTGTTTAACTTGCCACAAGCAATCTGTCCCTAGACAACGAACATCACAACTTAGCTAATCCAATCTCTTGGTAAAAGCTACTCAGACTCAACCACTTCCATACCCAGCCCTCGCTAGAGAAACATGGTTGAGCAGGCATGACAAACAAGTTCGTTCATGTCAACAAACATCCTAGACAACTAATCTCTTAGGCTAGGAACGTAAGTCTCTGGCACTAGTTGGTCAGACATTTCATCAAACACCTTTTGGGTGTGGAAATGTCTCGAACCTAATTCCAATTGATCAGAGAGAAACTAGTATTTCTAACACTAGTCCAGAAGGGAATCATAAAATCAAAGCTTAAACACTCTGCATCCTAAGATCCTCCATCTAATCTATCCCATCCTCAAGGACCACTACACTACTCAGATCCGAAAATCATTATCCAAGATACAAACAAAGAAAACATTGAACCAAGCATAATAAGATAGATAAAAATGAGAAGAACAACTTTGTAGAAGGAATCAAATGAAAATACTGAATAAACTCGGAGATGTCGGATTACAAGTCTGAGAACGTTTTTAGGTGGCTAGGTTAACCTTAAGAACAAAAAAGAAAATGAGATAAAAGATGAGATGTCCTAAACCAAGACTTAACAAAATGTATATTTAGTAAAAACGTGTGAATCCCTAAAACTTAAAACGATAAGATAGAGCGTCAGTTCGGGAGTCTCCTGAAGCGTGTCAGACGGAGCGTCTTCTTGGCATGCGTGATTTCGTCCGTGTGCGTCCAGTGGCTCTATTGGTGTGAGTAGGAGTGGATCGAGCCGTGCGAGTGAAAATGGCTCGAGCATGGTCGGTGAAAGTGGCTCGAGCGTGGTCGGTGAAAGTGGCTCGAGCGTGGTCGGTGAAAGTGGTTCGAGCTGAGTGTATACGCATCTACTTAAACAATGATAACTCTTGAACCACACCTCCGATTGGCTTGAAATAAACGGAAATGGAAAGATGACTCAATTCTCTACAACTTTGATGAATACGTCAAAAGCTGAATCCCTAGACCGGTGGCTCGAGTGATGGCTCGATTGAGTGGCTCGATTTCGTAGGTTGAAAGTGGCTCAATTGTGGAGGTTGAGAGTGGCTCGATTGTGTGCGTCTCCGACGTCTCCTAAACACCTGAAATACTTCGAAATGCACAATGCATGCAAGGATGATGCAAAAACTTCCTAAACATGCAAAGTGTATAAAAGAGGTTCTAAAATGATGCAAAATGACTAGTTATCCTAGCTAAATGTATGACAAATGCATGCTAAGGAGATGAAAAATATAGACATATCAAACAACATTTTAGGACTCCACTCTAGCAACCTAACAGAAGCCAGACAACCAAGCGAACCACTAGAACATCCTCCTCTTCATTGCCTTGATTCCAAGATCACACTTTGCCTTTACCTGCACCACAAACGCAAATTTCAATGCATGAGCATTTTATAAACACTCAGTAAGACAATCCTTCCATCTACTAGGCTATACACACAAGCAATAGAGTCATCTTTAACCATCCGTAAACAATTAACAATAAACAATAACAAACCAGGACTCAGCATCGACCGACACCAACATGCATCAACCGACACCAGTTGGAGGTTGCGTCGACCGACGCAAGATCTGCATCGACCGATGCAAGGCTAACTTGCATCGACCGATGCTCCCATTGCATCGACCAACGCATGCTCGACATAGCACGAAAACCCTAGATTTTACGCGACGTCCTCGCATCTGCATCGACCGACGCACAATGGCTGAGTTATATTAAGGCTTAGTTATTATTTCTTTAATGGCTGACTTACCACGTCGAACGCATCATCCATATCAGCATTCCATGTCATCATCTTTTTTCTCTCGAAATATAGAAGAAAATAACACTATATTCAAAAAAATTAGGGAATCAGGATAGGGATAGAGCAAAATTACCATTTTAGGATTTTGTGTGGTGGAGGGAGTGGTGGCTGTTGGTCGTAAGCGGTGGCCGGTGGCCGAAGAACGGAGGTCTGCGGCAGAGGTTGGTGGACGGAGGTCGGCGGAGGTTGGTGGCTTGAGGTCGGTGGTGGAGGTCGGTGACCGGAGGTAGGCGGTGGAGGTCGGTGATCGGAGGTTGGTGGCGGAGGTCGGTGGCCGGAGGTCGGCGGCGGAGGTCGGCGGCGGAGGTCGGTGGCCGGAGGTCGGTGGCCGGAGGTCGGTGGCCGGAGGTCGGTGGCCGGAGGTCGGTGGAGGAGTTGGCCGAAATTCGGCTGCCGGAGTAGGTGGCCGGAGGTTGGCGGCGGAAGAGATAGCCGGAGTAGGTGGTCGGAGGTTATACAGCCCAATTTCCCAAAAAATAACTGTTGATCTAAAAAAAACTGTTTAATGACATGTTAAATCATATCTGATGTGTATTTTGATTTGATGATGTATATATTTTTTTATTTTTTGACCAAAATAAAAAAATTGAATCCAAGGAGTAAATTGTAATTACACCCAAGACAATAAACATTTGATCAATTTTAAGAAAATTGTTATATATGAGGAATAAATCAACTTTGAATAACATTTGAGTAATTCTTTCAAATATATATATAAACATTATACAAAAAAAAATTTAACTATAAATTACAAAGGAGTAAACAAAATGAACATATATATATATATATATATATTGAATATTCTCATTTCTTATTTTGTATAGTCCCTTATACATTTGAATATTCTCTCATTCCTAATTATTTTGTTATCTCGAGTCACGATCATGGACCATAACAGTGACAATGGACGCCCCCCTTATGACTCTCGCACCGTCCAGTGCAAGACGTTGGATAGACGCTTTCACATTCGGTTTTACATGAGTCGTCTACACATGGAGCTAGTGTGGTACCTGGTGGCCCTTCACCTATGAAACTGAGACATGCTGATGCTGCTGCGTCGTTGCTCTCTACAATATTAGAATAATACTAAAAATTTGTAGTTTATATTTATGAAGTATGAACCGTTTGTCCAAATCTATTAATAGTATAGTTATTGTGAGAAATGTATAACTTACCAGTTATCATAATACGAGTAGGATTAATATGACGACATTGAGTACTTTGGCCATCTAATTATGATTTCTTTAGTACCAGTTTTTTCTATTGTTTTTTCCCTTTCTATTTAGTGAGATCAATCCATTACACTTGAAATTTATTTATAGTGATGTTTGGTTTTTAAGTTAAACATTGTATCTTGAGAATTAGATCACAAACATATCAATTATATGTGCATGGATTTTACGTGATATATGTTGCACAGGGAAAGATAATACGCAAATTAAGGATCATGATCAAAGCAAGAGCAAAATACGCACGAGTAATTAAGTGACGAATGACGTAGTCTAACTTCCTTTGTTTTTGTATTGGCCTCCAAACATATATTCTCAGAAATAAATTAATGTACTTTAAATATGTTATGTTGTTTCCGCCAACTTTTTGGTTAAAGATATTTGATTTAATTGATGAAATCTCAAATTTTTTTATTTTATTTTTTTATCATGTTGTAGAATTTTAGTTCTATTTAAGTATATGACTTTCTTCATAAAATATATACAGCTTACATAACACTTTTTTTAACTACTTATGTATCACTTTTTGTAGAATTTGGGATTGAATCATAAAAATATGATCATTATTATTATTTTTTTAACATTGATTACTATGTTTTAGAGATTTCAAGATTTCGTTTTATAATTTCACATTAAAGTGTGTGACCCTTACAAAGTCAATTAAAAATTTAAGGATGGTTGCAACGCACAAACCACATGGCTTCAATTATATTGTCCGAATAACTTGATGTCTCTGAAAGGCTTTTCAAATATATGATCTTTCACATGAGCTACATGTTCTCCGAAATCGACGATAAGGGAACAAAAAAAAAATTGTCTATGAAAAGAAACAGCAATAGAGATTAGCATAAAGCCAATTTCCACAAGTTTGTAGCTTCTTTCCCAGATTAAACCATTTGCCTAAGTAATGCAACAGTAGATAGTGTTGTTTCGTTAGGTAATAAGTGGGTATATGTCATACTAGTGTCCTCCTTTGGTTCGGTATAGATCCCCTCGCAAGACTAACTTAATCATGTGATTAGGCTGGTCCAAGATTTCAGATATCCAAATAAAACATTGAATTCAGATAATTCCACTATGAGACAAACAGTTTCCCCCAAACTCAATTCTCAATTTGTTATTTGCTACTATTATATAGATTATATAACATTATCAACACTAGATTAATGACACCCACGACCCGAAACAATGACTGTAACCGTAAATTTCCATCTCCTCATCACCGTCACTACACTCTCCATCTCTTCAATTTTTACTACCTTCGCCGTTGATGAAGCTTTCCCTTCAATTCTCAGTACCTTTGGCGTCGCAACAAAACACTCGGACTATCTTAAACCAATCCGTTGTGAAGTTTATGGCGGAGAAAGGAAAATATTCGACATCAGCCACCGGTACACCCCGGAGATGCCGGTTTGGGAATCTTCAAAAGGATTAGGAAAGTTTCTGAGACTTGCCGTGAGTATGAAGAATGGATCAGAAGCTAATATCTCGGAGATGAAACTATCTGTTCACTCTGGAACTCATGTTGATGCTCCATGCCATTTCCATGATCATTATTATGATTCTGGTTTTGATTCTGATTCACTTGATCTTCAAATCCTTAACGGTAATTTTTTTTAATATATATATATATATTTTGTAGTGATAATTTTATAATGTTTGAACTTATTCTATAGCTCCTGCTTTGTTGGTTGATGTTCCAAGAGATAAAAACATTACTGGTGAGTTGAGATTAGGCATTTTTTCATGTAAAAAAAAAATATATAATTTGTACTCTGAAAATGAAAAGAGTAGAGAATTTATATAAAATACGTTTCTAATGTTTTTGGTTGTTTCATCATAGCTGAAGTAATGGAATCACTTAATATTCCAAAGGGAGTTCGTCGTGTGCTATTCAAAACATTGAATACTGATCGGTAAGTCTAAAAATACAGCTTTGTTTTTTTTTTGTTTTCTCTCGTTGATGTGTCGATCCTAAGATTTCACATAGCAAGAAAGTGAGGGATATTATTGTTAGTTAAGTAAGTGTAAAGTGAGACGAGGGATGAATATGAATGAAATACATCTTTGATATGATTTCAGGATATAATCCCTGTGGAATCGCTGAAGCTGGATGATGTTGAGGTAGGCATGTACTCGCTTCATTGCTTACCGTTGAGGTTGGTTGGGGCGGAAGGAGCACCAACGAGATGCATTCTCATCAAGTGATTCAGTTCATATTCTTCTCTATAAGATGTTGTGTATACGAAATTAAAAAATAAAATAATAGGCTTCTTTCTTCCATGATATTATTCGGTATTAAGTAAAATCTTCTCCGGTCATCATTTGGTACGTTTTGATAATTTCCAAATCAGAAACATGAGATAATATAAATGTTTTAATTGTTGATTGATCCTCCTGTCTAATTTTAAATCATTTGGTTGGTGAAGTAGAAGGGCTTTGTTTCAAGTTGGCTGCTATTGGATTAATGCAGAGGCGAAAGCAGTTTGAACGGATCTTACGAGTGTAGTGGAAGATCGGAAAACGTAACTAGAAATGGGATGAGATCAACGAGTGTTGATCTCATAAAGAACGGTGAGAGTCCTCTTCTCTGGCTTGACACAAGCTAGTTGGGCAATTAAGATTGCCTCTTTTTGGTTTTGTATTACCCTTTTTAAAACTGATTCGTACAAAGACTCGACCAAGCTTTTATATAGCTTTTAACAACAACGAAATGATAAACCCAAATTCCGACTCTTAGAATATTTTAATATCCAAACGAAAACAGAAACAAACCTTAGGATATTTTAATATCCAAACGAAACAGAAGCAAATTAAAAGATAAACTCCATATGTTGGTTGCTTAAGGCCCACAAAAGCAAACGGTTGCGCTGCATCAGGTCCCCTTTGGTGGGGAAGGATTCAACCACAAATCCGAATCGTCATTTTCACCAAGGAATGGGAAGATGTACTTCACATTGAAGACATCCGACATGTGAAGGTGTGGCGGGAGTGCAATTCAATACGCATTGTCATTAATCCATTCCAACACTTCAACCGGACCAATCTTCCGCTACTTTAATTTGTTGTACTCTCGCAATGACATGCGGTCCTTCGTCAAAACTATCCACACAAGATCACCAACGTCAAATAACATCTCACAACTCTTAACATCAGCTATAACTTTGTACTTGGCCACAAGCGACTCCAAATTCTGATGAGTACGTTGATGTATGTCCTGCAAGTCTTTGAAAAAATCCGCATTTGAATATGAATGCGAGTGTTGTCAGGTAACAGAGCAAGATCCAACAGACACCCAGGAATGATACCATATATGACTTTAAAAGGACACATACCGATACTCCGGTTAACCGCATGGTTGTAAGCAAACTCCGCCTGACAAAGCTTTGAATCCCAACTCTTAATATTATCACCCACAAGACAACGAAGCAAATCTCCCAAAGAGCGGTTGATAACTTCTGCTTGCCTGTCCGTTTGGGGGTGGTAGGCAGTACTCATGTCCAAACTCGTACGCAACAGCTTTTAAAGCGACCGCCAAAAGTGAATCACAGTCGGACACTATCGAAGAGGGAAGACCATGCAATCGATAAATGTCACGAAAGAAAAGAGTGGCTACATTGACAACATCAATAGTTTCCTTGAGCACAACGAAATGGGTCATTTTAGAAAAAACGGTCCACCACCACAAAGAGAGAGTCATGACCTCTTTGCATCCGGGGAAGCCCTAAAACAAAGTCCATGCTAATATCTGTCCACGACTGTGTCGGTACCGATAATGGAAGATATAGTCTGGCATTTGATGATTTGCCTTTCCCTTGTTGACATATCCGACAATGCTCCACAAAACGCTCGACGTCTCGACGCAAAGTCGGCCAAAGTATGAAACCGTGACTAACCATAACGTACGCTCCCATCCCACATGTCCTTTGTTGTGTGACTCTCCAATAATCTTGACACTTGACACGAAGAATACAAGCCGGAAAACATATTCGCACACCGTAGAATATAAATTCATCTTGGAATGAGAACTTGTCGTGTTTCCCTTGTTTGATGTCAGGAAGGAGACGTGAGAAATAAGGACTAGACTCGTACAACTCAGAGAATGTCGCAAACCTAGAGACGGACGTATGCATGTAGGCAAGTAAGGAGTGACATCGACTCAACGCATCAGCAACATGATTCGTCTTACCGAACTGGTGTCGGATTGGAAATGTGAACTGTTGGAGAAACGCGATCGACGATGCATGACGAGAGGAAACATTGGCCTGAATATTTAGATGTCGTAAGGCATCATGATCCATGAATAAGACAAACTCTCGGTGAACCAAGTAATGTCTCCAATGGCGCACAGCTTGCACCACGATATTGAACTCTAGGTCATAAGTTTTATAACTCCCCCGGGTTCCAGACAACTTTTCACTAAAATAAGTCACTGGACGACCTTGTTGGCTTAAAACAGCCCTGATACCTAGTTTGAAAGCGTCACAGTACAACTCAAAAGGCAGAGAAAAATCATGGAGCACCAATATAGGGGTCGTCTTCAACTCCTTTTTGATTATAATGAACCCAACATCAGCTTGCGAAATCCACTCAAACCGCCCTTCCTTCATACAAATGATAATGGGAGCCATAATGGCACCAAAGTGAGGCACGAACCGTCGATAAAACGAGGCCAAACCAAGGAAGCTCCAAACCTCCGTCACTGTAAGCGGTAATGGCCACGACCACACCGCTTCAATTTTTGATTCATCAACGGATAAACCCTTATTGGAAACAACATATCTAAAGGGACCCCAAACTTGCATTTCTGTCTTGCCGCATAGTGTTTCTCATGCCGTAAAACCCCCAAAACTTCCTGCGAATGAGTTGCAAAAGCTGTCACCGAAGAGCTAAAGATAAATGTCGTCAAAGTAGACAATGACAAAATTTCCAAGGGACGGCTGCAGTGCTTGGTACATGATCCGCATGAATGTACTCGGTGCATTGGACAACCTAAGCGGCATAACAAGCCATTCAAACAGACCTTCGCGCGTCTTGAACGCCGTTTTCCACTCATCGCCCGGTCAAATGCGAATTTGATGATATCCACTCTTGAGATCAATTTTTGAGAAAATGGTGGATGTTCCTATCTGATCCAATAAGTCATCCAGCCGTGGAATAGGAAATCGATAACGCACCGTAATCTTGTTGATCGCACGGCTGTCCACACACATTCTCCAGGACCCATCCTTCTTTGGAATCAACAATGTTGTTACCGCACATGGACTAAGGCTTTCTCGGGTATGTCGCTTACGCAACAATTCTTCAACTTGACGACGAAACTCTTCATGCTCCTGCAGAATCATCTTGTATTGAGCACGGTTAGGTAATGCTGCTCCTGGTACCAAGTCAATATGATGTTGTATGTCCTGCACAGAGGTAGACCGGGCGGTAACTCATAATGAAAGACGTCTGAGAAAAGCTGAAACACGTCATTAAAAGTGAATGTGGTTGGAGGAGCAGCCACACATGATGGGGATGAAACTAAGGCAAACACCACTCCCTCAAGTCGTAGTTCTTCTTCAAATTTGGCAAACGAACAGAGCACTGGTGCCGGCAAAAAAGGAACAGCAGCTAGAGGAGCAGGAGTAATCGGGTTTGGAGGAGCTACGTCTGGGTCCAGTGAATCCTTGGTTAGCAGCAGTACAATGCAGTGAGTCTCCCAAGAGAAGTTGTAGGTGTTTTTAGAACCATCATGAAAGATCTTTCGATCAAACTCCCAGGGGCGACCAAGAATGAGGTTACTGACATCAATATGGGCAATATCACAATATGTTTATTCCTTGTAGTGAGGTCCAATGGAGAAGGCAACGTGGCTAGATGAGTGATGCGCATAGAGACCCCATCTTGCATCCAACCGATCGCATACGGAACTGGATGAGCTTCATAAGGCAGCCCCAACTTGTAGACTACTCTTGGGAGCTACCAGATTTGATGATGAACCTACAAACACGGTCTTGGATTGTACACAAGGACTTGAAGATATTAGTTCTCAACAACGCATCTATATTACTAGGAGGAGCGAGACACGTCCGACGAGCCACCAACAACCGCCCTGTATCTCCACTAATGTGCAACACATTGGCGTCTCCCTCATGACCATCCTCTTCCGTCGCAGAGTCGTAAAGAGGTTTTTTCTCTTCTTGAAACTCATCCACTAACAACTCCCGACGTGTTTTGTTTGGACAAGCTGTCTGACGATGTCCAGCTTCACCACACGCGAAGCAGCGGAGATCGTTTGGTCGTGTAGAACGACGCAATCCTTGGTCTTCAAGTTGCCCATAGGATGATGATTCCACTGTGGTTCTTGTGTCTCATGATGACACTGATGGGGATACAGAAATCTGTTCGGTAGGACAAGGATTGTTAGCTGGAGCCGACCACGAAGAAGACCAGAATTGTTGTTTGAACGATGCAGCCCGACAATGAGCCTCTGCCACAAATGTCAAATCAAATTGAGACATAGCGTTATGCAGTTGTACACGTAACCCTCCGATAAAACGAGAGACAAGCTGCACTTGGCTATCACATATGTCATTGCGTGTTACCAATAGGTAAAACTCCAAAGCATAGTCATCAACGGATAGAGTGCCCTGCTTCAGGTTTTAGAGCTTATCGTACATCGTTCGATCGTAATTGTGGGGCAGAAACGTCTCTTGGAGCTTCTTCTTTAACTTGTCCCATGAGTGAATCAGATCTTTGTCTGTGTGAGAACGCGCCGATTTGGTTTGTTGCCACCAGGATGCGGCATGACCCTGAAACTTTGTTATGACCAAGACGACACTTACGTTCCTCCAGAACATTCTTGAACTCAAGAACCTCCTTTAAAGTGACCAGCCAATCTAGAAGTGACTCTCCACGGATCCCGCCGTGAAATTCTAGAATGTCCACCTTGAAACTTGCTTCCCAGCGTTTGTTAGGAAAGCGGTGCACTTGCGGCTGGAAGTGAACCATCTCCCTTCTTGGTCGTCATCACGTGCAAAAGGGTTCTCCTCTGCCCTGACTTCCTCTTCCCCTTGTCGTTGATTGTGCTCACCCAGATAGTGCGTCAATGTCTCCGTCATGGTCTTAGCGCATCAGGGAAGGAGCGTTGAAAAGCGCTTTGTGACGCAATAAAGGGGTCACGAAAATCTTCCCAGTTCTGAGTCGTAACAGCGTGACGACTCTCGTCACCGTCAAACTTCTTGGATAGGGCCATCTTAAATGAGTGATAAAATTCTTCCCACCAGGAGCGAGATGAATCAATTACCAACTAATGTAGAGGCGAAAGCAGTTCGAACGGATCTAACGAGTGTGGTGGAAGATTGAAAAACGTAACGAGATGAAATCAACGAATATTGATTTCGTAAAGAACAGTGAGAGTCCTCCTCTCTGGATTGACACAAGGTAGTTTAACAATTAAGATTGACTTTTTTTGGCTTTTCTATTACTCTTTCAAAACTGACTTGTACAAAGACTCGACCAAGCCTTTATATAGCTTTTGACCACAACGAAATGATAAACCCAAATCCCGACTCTTAGGATATGTTAATATCCATACGAAAACAGAAACAAATGTTAAGATATGTTAATATCCAAACGAAACAAAATCAAATTTAAAGATAAACTCAACACCCATATGTCGGTTGCTTAAGGCCCACGAAAGCAAACGACACAAGCCCATAGATAAGGATGCGCTGTTTCATGGATTCACATAGATTTGGGGATAAACTAAGGATTCTGATATCGTGTTTAATTTGATACAAAGGATTTGGTAGAGATAAGTGTCGATCGTGTATACCATCCACTGTTTTGTTTGATGCTCTCTTATGGATTAAGCTTAACAATATTTTGTTATTGCAAGCACGACTCCTCTAAGTATCAAAATCAAACACAAATACAAATCTAATCAGAACGCCTAACAAAATTGTATACATAATAGAATCATATCTGACTCAACGTTACCTTCTAAATGATAAAAGAGAACAAATAGTAACCTTCTTAATGAAATACTAATGTTATTGTTCACATATTTCTCTTCATTTTCTTTCTTCCAAAACTATTCCTCTTTTAACTCCCAAAAGTTAACAACGTGTAAAACCAAGAAAACTATTCCTCTCTCACCTGTCTCCTTTTGATATAGTGAGATCTGTTGAGCTATGGTTAATTACTTTTTACAGTGTTTTTACTAGAATTAATCTCTTTGAAGGCTATTTTTGTGATGTCCATATTGATCATCTTTTGTTGGTCTGATACAGGAAAGTCTCGAGACAAGAATATTTGAAAAAGAGAAAACAAAAGAAACTGGATGAACTAACGTGTTGATTGGTTCTCCCGCTACCACCTTCAAACACTATGTTACGGGCGATTGCGATTGAAATTTTTTTTAAAAAAAAAACACAAAACAATGAAAATGTTTTTTTTTTATATCTTCTATATATATTCAAGTAATTCTATTATTTGTATCACGTTCTCAAACCCTAATCAACTTTTTGTAATCCTCTTCTCTCAAACTTTCAAATTATGGCTTCCATCCAAATTGATGAAAATTTAAAAAAAAAATCAAGAAGGAAGGGTAAATATCATATCTCTTTATTCATTCATTATAGGTCATTTATAACTTTTTTTAAAAAAATTCATGGTATCATCTTTTCCATTTTATGTATTGTCACATTATTTACTGCAATTTTATGTGGTGATCCAAATGCATATATAGAGTAATAAGTATTTCACTATGAAATCTTTTTGTTTTTCGAATAATTATTTTAGTACTTTTTTTTATGAATTTGAATTATTAATCAAGTTTAATGAAGTCTTTGGTGTTTTAAACATTTGTATAATTATATATTATATTTATTTTTGACATTAATGTTTTAACTACTAGTCAATCAGTCGTAAAACTCCCGCAAATGCACCTATTTTAAAATGCTAAACCAGTCATTCAAAACGTTTAATAACATTTGAAACCGTAGCTATCCGCTTCCGTAGTCCCCGTAGCCACAACCGTAAACGCTGCGTTTGAATCAGTCTGACCTTAAGATACATGACATATAGATGTTTGGACTTTTATTTTTTTACTATTCTCTTCTCTTTAATTGATTTCTCCCGTTTCCTTTTTTTCTCTATAGGGATGAGATAGAACATGAACAATATATTTTTGGAGGTGAAAAGCACAGAAACAGAGATTCGTAAGTTTAGGTAATTGTTACATTTTTCTTGCGTCGAGGTGGTTGTTGCAATTTCCAACATCTATTTGATGCAACATGCTTCTTTTAATGTGTAAAAACATATTCCATTGTGATTTATTCTAGTGCATGCTTTTATTTATTTATTGCAATTCAAAGTTATATGGTTGTATTCATAAATAAAGTATGCGTTGTTATAGTGAGCATGGGTTGATCTGTTATCTTTGTTCTTTGATAGATACTAGAGATTTATGACCTTGTGAAGAAAAGAACACAAGATGAAGATAATGTCAAAGAGGTAACATTTTCATCTCCCTCGTGGTTCTTTAGCTTTTCTATATATCTAACACATCTCCCTTTTACTCCTACCTCTCGGAGTTTAGTATAGAATATAACTCCAGATGCTTATGATCAAGATGGAGGTGTTGATCAGGAGAAGAGGTTTTTTGTTGTTGTACAACGATACAAGTGAGCTGACAAAGAGCGCTTTGCTAGTAATTCAACACATTCTTATCTGCTTGCACTTGCAATATCTATCTTTTTTATTCTGCAAAATTCTTTTTAGGCGTTCTAAATCATACTCTTTTTTTGTCTAGGGTTTGTTTATCTCGTTTGAAAAATAGTCCTTGCTAGCTTTTAAACATGGAATAGTCCCATGATCTGGAGATTCTAAATGTTTTTTTTTTTTTTTTTTGCAGGTTTGTGTTGGAGGACCAAATAAATTTCAATAAGAAATCTGTGATGGCTGGTGAAAATGTATTGTCTATGACAACTATCAAAGCTGATGATAACATATGTCGAGTTGTAGTTGCCTGCTTGTACTTGTATACTTGATATGGATGAAAAACAAAATTCTCGAGATTTGGCAGAGAAATCAGCTTTAGAAAAACTTCACGTGCTATCCATTTTTTTGTGGGTTTTCTCCATTATCTCTATTTAATCAAAACTCAACCACCAGATCTTCATTTTAGCGTTTGAACGTAATAAGTTCAGATTGTATGTTTCTTTGAGTTAATATCCATAGCAAAAACTAAAACTAATCCTGACATGTTCTTGCATCTGTTTATTTGTGAATCAGGAAGTTAAAAGAAGTCAGCCGATTTATGTGTATCGTGATCAACTGCTTAAGGCTGTGGAAGAGGATCATATAATTTAAGTTGAGCTCATGCCATTTTTGAAATCATCTAATAATAGACGAGAAGCTCACCATGACGACGGTTCCGGGCTTTGAAAATGGTCTTCAGCTGTGGTTTCAATCCACCCCCTGAACTGTTACCTTTTCGCCTGTCTTTACTTTTCTATTTTTAAATTCAGATACAATGTTGCATTAATTTGTACAACAGTCTTTCTTTTTGTGAATATAATTTAGGGAATTTGGCAAAAGTAACACAGAAAAAAATTATATTTAATTTGGTAACCATTATAACCATCAAAAAGTTATATAGGATATATTTTGTGTATTATTGACAATTTTATCCTTCTTACCATCACCCTTACACCACCATCACCAGCCACCGCCCACCACTCCAACCACCGCTCTGGCCAGCTACTACCCACCACCGTCCACCACTCCGACCACCGCTCCGACCAGTCACCGCCAGCCAGCCACCGCCGGCTAACCACCTCCGACCAACCACCTCTGGCCAGCCACCGCCGGCCAATCACCGCCGGCCAACCACCTCCGGCCTACCACCGTCGGCCACCATCTTCGGCTACCACCTCCGGCAATCATTTCCGGCCACCGGTCTCCAGTAACAGCCGCCAGTCACCACCGCCGGCCACCGATTCCGACAAACAACCACCATTGTCCTCCACCACTGCCTCATCCTAATCTTCTAATTTGTTTAAATAGAGTGTTATTTACTATTATAGTTTTTTTGTTTTGGTTATTGGGCTAATTCACCCTATAATTTAACATTCATACAAAAAACATGCATCAAAAAATATTTTATGTGCATATGCAGTGCCGGCTTAGATAGGGGACAAAGGGTACGACCGCCCCGAGTTAATACATTAAGGAGACAAATAATGTAAGATTAAAGGACACAAAAAAAAAAATAATGCAAGATAAAGGGGTACAAAAAAAAATAATGTAAGATAAATGGGCACAAAAAAAATAATGTAAGATAAAAGAGGCAAAAACAAAATTTGTAACACAAAAATAATTTCTTAAAATACTTTTTAACGATTTATTTTTACGAGTCAATAACCAAAAATACTCTTTATCTTCTATAATTATCTGAACCGGTTCCAACGTAGAATGAAAATAATTTTTTATAGTCTTATCAAGATTTTATATATTATCAAAATGAAATCCATACTTTTTTTTAACAAAAATTGCCCAGAGCCCCTAAAAATCTTGAGCCGGCACTGTGCATATGAATTCAATTCACAATGTCAAAACCTGGTTTACAAAATTTCTTTAACTGCTCGTTCAGGTATAAGTTACGTTTATTGCTCGTTCAGGTTGTTACAAAGATCTGAAACAATATTCTTGACATGATCAACAGTTGCATCGGTTGATAAGGGCTCCACCTCATCATATCTTTGTTCTGCTTGGAAACGAGGGCTCGAGTTCTTGAATTATTTGCTCTATTTCGTAAACTGCGGCGACATATGTGGTCTTGTGAAAGGTGTGGCTCTCTTGTGCGATGATGACGACATTTCTAATTCCGTCAAAGACATCATTTTATTTTGCCATGACGCTGTTATGTTCTAACAACTTGTTTTTTCATGTAGTGAGATGACGACGTTTCCAGTTCCGTCATAAACCCCATTATCTTGTGCCACGACGCCATGTTGTTCCAATAACTTGTTCACATGTCCCAAGACAATGGCGTTATGACGTAGCGACATTGCTTTTGTGAATGAAATCGGTTCTTCACCAATGTGGTCATATCCCTCTACGCCTTCGGGTTTGATACTGCGTCGTTTGATAGGCAACTCACTCACGTAATTTGTTTTCATGATCAAGAATAGGATTCTATGTTTTCTGTTGAATAAAGGCTTTTGCTGTTTAAGCGTGGATACTAGATGAACCGTTACTTAATAAGAGAACAAAAGAATCATCTTGGACCTTTCTTCAAATTTCTATATCCACCAATTGAATGTTGCTCTTAAGAGGCACATAATCTAATTGATCAAACACTTATATCACTTGCGAGAAGATTTGAACAGTTTTAGAAGTGTGGACAAACATTTGATTTTTATTGTACAGTAAAACTTCTCTAAATTAATAATGTTGAAACCATGAAATTTTATAAATTTACAGAGATATTAATTTATCTTAAAGTGTAAATTAATAATTATAAACTTGTAAATATATTTTAAATTGTTTAAATTCTGAATTGAGACAATTTTAACAAAATAAGATTAGATTTTTGTATGTTATAAATTTTATGATTTTGGAATTGACAATAAATTACAAATACTATAGACAAATTCATTTATACAAATGACATACATGAATTCAAGTTTGTGAATAATATTATCAATTATCGTATATTAATAGTCTATTAAACTATCAAAATGAAAATGATGCACATCTAGAAAACTTGAAAAACGTTACCTATTTTTATGACACCGTATAAAGTATTTTCTATCATTATAGTTTGAAAAAACAACATAACAATTGTTTTCTAGATATGAACTATAAGAGAAACTATAAAATTTTAAAGCATACATTATGAAATATATCAATACACATATAAATTTACATGATTATTAATTTATACTCTTATTGGGACCAACAAAATTTATTAATTGTAGGTTTATAGCGTTTACTAATTTATAAAGTTTTAATTTATAGAGGTTTTACAATATATAATTTGGAGGCAATTACATTTAGTGAGTAATGATAGGTGAATGACATTGTGTATCAATTTTGAAGATTATAAAAACATAGGAATGACAAAAAATGTTTTCGGAATAATTTAAGTTGTAAGCTTAAACTTCTTAAAAATAACTTTATGTAAGTCAACTACAAAAAAAGCCATCAAAATAACCGCAAGAAGCTTTCAAACCTTATGGATTGCTTATTAAATATTTTTGATGATTTTAGTTTCACTTGTTTTTTTTTTCTTTTTGTCAACCATTAGGCCACAACTGGCCGGCCTATTAGCCAAATTTCTACATTCGTAGGAATCGGGACTCGATCCCGGTTGTGATGGTGCCTTCTACAAATGGACTTACCTCCTGCCACTGCACTAAGGTCAATTCACTATTTCACTTGTTTTTTGCCGAATATTTTTGTAGTGATTAAGAAATTTTATTTTTTACCAAAGTATATGACCAAAAACAAAATTTAAATAATCTGGTTATTTTCTCAAGGTGAAGACAGTTTTAATACCAAAATTAGAGTTTAGGAAAAAAACATTATAAGAAATAAATTTTGGTGAAGAGATATAATTTATCAGTTTTATCATTACTATTTTATATAGAATTTCAGATAATCATTTTATAATCATTTATTAAAGATACCAAAGATCATGATTATTAAACAAGACTGTGAAAACCATGTCACCACAACACAAAAGAAAACTGACATCAAAATCATCTCACCATGAGTTTACATAGTAAATAAATATACTATGGCGTTCAAAAACAAAAAGAAATTAATATACTATGATTTTAGTTTACAATGGGTTATCACATAATTCTCCAAACATATATAAAAAAAAAAAGTAACCAAAATATAATACAAAAAACTTATCAAAAATACCTTAATGTAAGATACTAAAATTCAATTCAAAATGAACAGTTTATTTATAAACTTCGCCATTTTAACTTTTATCGGTCTAAAATACATATATATTATTATATAAAAAATTATTTGTCTAAAATATATGTTTTAATTCTCATCTTTCTACACTTTTTTCGTTAATCAATCTTTCAAATCTATATATTCTTTTTTTTTGTCAACAAAAGATTAGCAAATCTATATATTTCCTCTATAAAATACCGTAGTAACAGTTGTGTACCAAGTTTTGTCATATGAAACAAAAGCTTTTACACTTTTCTACCGCTTTGCACCAAAAAAAAAACACTTTTCTACCAATCAGGAAAAAAAGAAATCACTGAACTTTTTGTCAAGAAAACTAGTTTGGTGTAAAGGTTTTCTTGCTCTATTCATCGGCGGGTAGAACCCTTTATATACATATACATACATATAAACCTAAATACTTACAGATATTGCATAACTAGACTTAGACAATATAAATATTACATAGACACACATATATCTCTCAATTTGGACCATCAAACTCTTGCCATGTTGGAGTATGAAGATCACAAATACCCGACTTGCCATGAAACTCATCAAACTCTTTGCGACCAAGTGCTTTAGTAAGAATATCAGCAAGCTTTTCTTTAGTGCCAACATATTGAGGGGCAATAACACCATGGAGGATCTCATCACGAATAAAATGACAATCAGTCTCAATATACTTCGTTCGTTCGTGAAAAACCGGATTCTTACTAATATGAATAGCCGACTGATTGTCACAATGAAGTGGGATCGGATATGAAGAATCAACAACAAGGAATAAGAAGCTCCCGTAACCAGAGAAGTTCACACACTTTTCCGCCATCGAACGATATTCAGCCTCCGCCAAAGACCGCAAAACCACATCCTGTTTCCGTGTGCGCCAAGAAACCGGAGAGCCACCGAGCTGAATAAACCAAGCCGTTAGCGAGCGACGACTAAGTGAAAAACCAGCATAGTCGGCATCACACCAGGTCGTAATACGAATATCTGCACCAGCACGCAAGAGAATGCCTTGTCCTGGATTATTCTTCAAATAACGAACCACACGAAGCGCAACTTCCCAATGAAGCTCCTGGGGAGCATGCATAAATTGTGATAGCATATGAATAGCATAAGAGATATCTGGGCGCGTCACACTTAGATAAATAAGTCTGCCCACTAATCGACGATACATCAAAGGATCTGGAAGAACTGTCCCACCAGCTTGCGCGAGGTGATGGTCTTGCTCAAGAGGATGAGATACCGGTCTGGCACCAAGCAAACCCGAGTCACAAATGATATCAAGCGTATACTTCCATTGACACAAGTACATGCCTTCAGAATTTCAAGTCACTTCAATGCCTAAGAAGTATTTCGACCAAGATCTCATATGAAAACATGAACTTAAATATGTCTTGAAACCAGCGATAATCTGTGGAGAACTGCCAGTAACAATGAGATCATCAACGTATACAAGAACATGAATCCGTGTATCCGCATCTGCAAAAGTGAAAAAAGAGTAGTCCTTCACACATTGTCGAAAACCATAGTCTTTCAAAGCCGTAGAGAGCTTGGCGAACCAACATCAGGGCGCCTGACGTAGACCATAAAGAGACTTATGTACACGACAAACCTGTGTCTTATCATCAGTTTGAAACCCCGGAGGAAACCGAATATACACTTCTTCGTCTAAGTCCCCATGTAAGAAGGCATTGTGTACATCCATTTGATGAACCTCCCAAGCACGAGAAACAACAACTTCAAGAAAAGAATGAACTGTAGTCATCTTGCAAACATGTGCAAATGTCTCATTATAATTCAAACCCTCTGTTTGATTATTTCCAAGAACGACCAATTGGGCCTTATACCGTTCAAGCGCCCCGTCCGACCGATATTTCAAAGTAAAAACCCATTTACAACCCAAAGCTTTCTTTCCCGGAGGAAGAGTCTCGACAGTCCAAGTGCCCTGATCCTTAAGTGCATCAACCTCCACACGGACCGCATTTTGCCAATTTTCATCAAGAAACGCTTCAGCATGTGTTTTTGGAATAACACCGGCAGTTATAGCCGCGAGAAAGGTGCGATGGTGCTATGAAAACTAAGAACAATCCACATAAGAATCAATGGAAATCACCATCAGATTCAACCTGTGCCGTGTTAATGACATAATCATGAAGTTTAGTGGGGACAAACTTTTGTCGGCAACCTCTGCCCATGGGAATCACGTCTTCAACATTATCCGACTCCGACTCGGTCGGAGACGGAGAGCCCGGAACAGAGGATGGAGACAAAGTTGGTTGCGGAGTAGACTCTACAACAGTATCCGTATGTCGTGCAACCAAATCCGCACCCAGTTCACTGGAACCATAGCCGAGGGTAGAGTGGGAGAGGAACGAACTCGACGAATTAAATAGAAAAACTCATCACAACAATAAGTATCCTCGTCGGGTTGAAAGGTCATAGGAGAAGAAGATACCAACGGAGGCGGGTCAGTACTCTTAGAAGGTGTGACAAAATATGGGAACTCTGTTTCCATGAATATGACATCGCAAGAAACAAAAATCATACCACTAGCCAGATTATAAACCTTCCAACCCTTTTTCCCAAAAAGATAACCAAGAAAAATCGACTTATTGCTTCTACATGCAAACTTTTCACCATCCCGGCGTTGATCATGGACGTAACATAAGCAGCCAAACACCCAAATGTGAGTCATTGGTGGTGGTCGATCATATAACATCTCGAAGGGAGTCTTCCCATTGAGAACCGCAATCGGTGTGCGGTTAATCAAGTAACCCGCAGTTAATGCACAAAAACTCCAAAATTCCACGGGCAGAGCAGCTTGGAAACATAAAGCCCACACAACGTTTAGTATATGCCGATGCTTGCGCTCTACGCGACCGTTCTGTTGGGGTGTCCCAACACAAGAAGTCTCATGAATGATTCCTTTTTCATGAAAGAAACCACTAAGAGAAAGAAACTCTCATCCATTATCACTCTGAATTGTCTTAATCTTCTTATCAAATTGCCGCTCAACAAGAGAGACAAAGTCACATAGTGTAGAAGTTGTATGTGATTTAGATTGCAACAAATAAAGCCATACGGCCTGTGAGTAATCGTCAACTATGGTGAGAAAAAATCTTGACCCACAAATTGTTGTAGTATGGTAAGGACCCCATAGATCACAGTGAATCAATTCAAAAACCGTTGATGTCTTATTAATATTCAAAGGGAAAGAATCACGATTTTGCTTAGCGCGTATACAAACGTCACAAGACTTTGAATCAAAACCACAACTACTAGAATTATTATTAGATAATTTCAACATCTCCATTGCTTTAGATGAGGGGTGTCCCAAACGTCGATGCCACAAATCATCAGTTTTCTGGTCCAAGATTTGTGTCACCACCGCTACTTCCACTCCTCGAAAGAAATAGAGTCCATTCACGAGCTCACCGACTCCAATCAGCATATGTGTGATGCGGTCCTGAACAACACAAAGTCTATCAGAGATCTGAAAGATACATCCCCTCTCGCTAGTGACTTGAGAAACTGAAATAAGATGGCATTGAAGACTATCCACAAAGAACACATTCGACAATTGCAATTGAGAGCCCAAACACACATTTCCCTTTATAGTTGCCACAGTAAACCGTCCGTCCGGTAACTTGATATAAACCGAGAGCATATCACAAACTTCAACAAGGAACTCAATGCTTCTCGTAGACTATCTACAATGGTTACTTATTTACAACACCCACTTTTTCTCTTTTAACACTCCACATCATCTTCTCTCTATTCCACATCATTATTCAAATCCACATAACTTCTACTCTCTACAATGGTTTTGTTTAATAAAATTACAACACCTTACCCCACTATTTTTATTTCATATTTTTCATTTTAGATATGTTTATATATTTTGTAATTACATATTATTAATCACCGTTAATATCAAACTAAAATTAAGTTAGTAAAAATTAAATAATTAAAAAAAAAATTGTTTTAATAATTTTTGTTATTTGATATATTAAATTTTTTACAAATAATAAAAACGAGAAATAGAAATAATCATTACTAAAACACATACAGTGAACATAATTTTGCTCAGTTGTCTATTTGGGACTTCTCCGACGAGCAGGAGTTGAATCTTCTGCATCTGGAATGGCTTCATGAATACCGCTAATACCACCAAGAGCCATTTGTGTAGAAAACACGGGAAAATCAGCTGCTCCAACATTCGAATCAGTTTCATTACCCGTTGGATTAGAAGAATAAGGAGGTGCTTGAGATGGATAAGACATCATCGATCCATGATATGGATGATAGTTTGGAACAGCTGACGGCATGAAGAAATTTGGTGGATAACCATAATTTGGGTGTTGGGATTGGTTGGGAGATTGATTTTGAAACTGATAACTGTTGGGATTTGGGTAGTTGAAAGGTTAATTAGAAGAATTTTGGGTGTTGAAAGGGTTATTGTTTGGATCCATTTAGATAAATGGATATTTATAGCTAAAACAAAAGTTTATTGGAGACTAATTTTTCTTTTTCTTTTTTATCTAAGGACGAGTTTTTTTTCTATGTCCAAGTCAAATGGAAGTAGTCTCAATTTATAGAGAATGAAAATAATAAATTTTGATATAAATTTTGATATATTTATTTATAAATTTTATGAAATAATTGAAGTTATATAATTGAGATGAAAAAAAAACATAAAAATCAATCCACCCAATTAAAATACAACACTTGTCACATTTATTTTCTTCCTTCTACTTTCACGGGTGTTGATAATTATCAACACAAAATTTGCCACATCAGTCACTTTTCGTTTACCACAAACCATTGTAGTGGAAATATTTTTTCAACAGTTGTAATATAGTTTACAACAGACCATTGTAACTAGTCTCATGTGATTAGAAGCCTCTGTATCAATAACCCATGATTCGATAAAATACTTACCTGAGATTCGTTCACGTGTGTCTGACTTTCGTTCGTTAAGCTTCTTCAAAGATTCCCATTCTTGGTCACTTAAGCCAATGCTTCCGAACGATCAGCCTCTGTGATAACCAAATTAGCAACTGCAGATGGTTTAGCAAGTACCACCTGGTTGGCATGAGCTGGTTTGACGCTCTTGGATGGCAAAGACAGAGCTCTACGTCGTTCAACAGGAGAACTACTCGAGCTTCCCGATTGTGTGGTTGGGAGCTTCGAGCCATTCGACCGAGGACGATCACCCCACCACCAAGGATAGCCAATCTTCCGAAAACATTTGGCAGCAAAATGTCCAGTTCGTCCACAACTAGTACAAACCGCAGCTGGATCACGAAGCACACTCTGTTGACGAGAACGAACCAAAGTCTGTACCGCAAAACTCGCACCTTCGTTTCGTTCTTCCAGCACACGGCTCCCTCTCTTAGACTCCTCATCCTGAGTCACAACCTGATATGCCTCATCAAGAGAAGGCAATGGATCACGAGATAGGAGAGAGGATTTCACCGCATCAAACAAGGATTCATCCAAACCCATAAGAAACTGGTGAATTTTATCCTCCTCACGCTCCTTTGCAATCTCTTCCACGGTCTTAGCTCTCTGAAAATCCGCAAGACTCGTCCACAGTTTGGTAAGCTTCCCATAATATGCTTCCACAGCTGTACCTTTCTGCTGACAATTGGCTAGCTCTGTTTTGAGTTGCTGAACCCTTTGCCCGATCAACACTGAGAAACGCTTTTGTATATGCATCCACAGATCACAAGCGATTTCATGGTGAGACAACGAAATGCTCAAATCCGGCGCCACCGTAAGCTTGATCCACGAAACCACCATGGCGTTATTTGCCCACCATTCCTCAAGATCATCCGAGTCATCACTCGGTTTGAGAATCGATCCATCCGCAAAACCAAAATTCTTTCTTGCTTGAAGGGAAAGACGTAGATTCAACACCCATTCATCATAGTTGGGTCCTCGCAATTGTGGCTGCGAGATGATAGATCCGGGGTTATCCCCAAATGAGAGATCATAAGGATCAATTCTCCGACGTGTAGATTCAGGACGAGTAGATGTCATGGTTGAGGTAGGTTTAGTAACAGATTCTTCTGTCATCTTCGAGAGAATATAGAGAGTATATCGATTAGAATAGATCGAGATACTTAGGGCAAAGAAAGATAGAAAAACAGAGCAAAGATATAAAAGAGCTAAAGATTGTAAAACCTAAAATTTTAGATATTGCTCTCATACCATGTCAAGAAAACTAGTTTGGTGTAAAAGGTTTTCTTACTCTATTCATCAGCGGGTAGAACCATAATATACATATGCAGACAATTAAACCTAAGTACTTACAGATATTGCATAACTAGACTTAGTCAATCCCCTATATATTAATAGAGAAGCATTCTCAAGAAAATGTTGATGTGTCGTCGTTAGAGAGCTCGGAACACCAATGAATTTATTGTCTTCATTTTTATAGATATTTACACATAATTGCTATTGAATGATTAAGGAATATTCTTTTACAATTAATTAAAAAAATTCAATTTAAAATTAATTTTAATCATTTTTATAACATAATTAATTATTAAAATATAAAATCATTAGATCTAAAACGTTTTCAAAACCGGAATTTATTCACCTATTAAAAAAATTGATTACTATTCACATATTTAAAGTATCCAAAATAAAATTATCACAATAATCATTATTACAGGGAATTGACTTATTTAATATCATTGGTAGAATATTTCACGGGTGAAACATATTCTTACACAAAATAAAAGAAATTTTTTAAAAAATAAAAAATCATGCATAGATTAAGAAAGAGGTTATACATATATTTAACTGATATATAATAATTTGATTTAAACATATTTTCAAGGGTTATATATATATTTTTACATAATTTAGATACTAAAAAAATAAATTTAAACATAATTCTAATTTTATCTGCATATATTTATTCGGTACTATGTGTGGAGTTTTACCTAATATAAAAATTATATGGACACATATATCTCTCGATACTTTTCCAAATCTATCTGCAGTTCAACATTTTTGTCCGAACAATACTTTATTTGGGGAGCCAAAAAAAAAAGTTAATATTTTGACCATTCAAAAAAAAAAAAAAACTTGTGATGGAGAAACCAAAGCAGGAAAATAACAAAACCAAAGCAAAGAAAATTCACAAAAGGCAAAGCTATCTTAGAGAATCCGAGCTGGCAAATCCCTCGGCACCATCATGTGGATGATAGTACTGCCACGTATACAATTACTTATCCACGTGTCATCTGTCCGAAGGCATTCTCAGATCGCGGGCAAAATCCAAACTCTTATCATCAAAAAAATCTCAATTTAATAAAAAGATAAAATTCTCATAGCGTTTCTCTAATCTATTGTCTTCTTCCTTCTCTCTCCGGTGACGCCATGAACGCCGCCGTGTTTAGTGCTTCTGCTTTATCTCTTCCTATCTCCTTCTCTAAAACCAGATCATCTTATCTCTCTAGAAAGAAGGTAACTTTACTCTTCTTCTCCACTTGGGTTGTGAAATCATTGTCAAATTCTGGAATTTTGGGAATTGGGTTTAGTTATATTTGACGGTAGAGTGATTGTTTGATAGAAAAGGTTTGATCTTTAATTGGTTAAGTGATTTTTTTGGTTACAGGGAGTGAAAGGAGAGTTCAGGGTTTATGCTGTGTTTGGTGATGAGAGTGGATTAGTTGAGAAGAAGAGTCAGTGGAGACCTTTGTTTGATGTTGAGGATCCTAGATCAAAAGCTCCTCCTTATAAAGGCAAGTTCTTGGATGTTAACCAAGCGATTGAAGTTGCTAGATTCGATATTCAATACTTGGATTGGCGTGCTCGTCAAGATCTTCTTACCATTATGATTCTTCATGACAAGGTTTGTTTCTTCCTTGAACTTCTTCTGCATTGACCTCTTTTGAGCTTACTTAGGTCTATCTAGTTTGTAAAGTTGCGTTTCTTGAGCTTATGATAAGAATAGAGCTATGAAATAGCTGTAGTTTGCTACATTTAGTCCTAGGCTAGATATAGTTGGCGTTTAGCTAAGACTAGCTCATTATTGCTTTATGGGATTTGATGCTATGTTTGTGTCAGGTGGTAGATGTACTAAATCCCCTAGCTCGTGAGTACAAGTCCATCGGTACTGTGAAGAAAGAACTAGCTGGATTGCAGGAAGAACTATCAAAAGCACACCAACAGGTTCTTAAGAATGCTATTCTCTGAAAATTAGCTTTTTAGTGAGGGCTCCTCTTCAGGCTTATTTCGAACTCTTTTTTCAAAACGAAACAGGTTCATATATCTGAAGCAAGGGTTTCAACTGCTTTAGACAAGTTAGCTCACATGGAAGAACTGGTAAATGATAGGTTGTTACCTGGCAGAGTTGTAACGGATTTAGATAAACCCTCCTCTTCAACCTCTACTTCTACTATCGAGTTAGACAGGGAAAAGACAAACACTGGTGCTAAGAGCTTGAATGTTTCTGGTCCGGTTCCGCCTTATAGTCCAAACTTGAAGAATTTTTGGTATCCGGTCGCTTTCACTGCAGATCTCAAGCATGACACAATGGTATAATGCTAGTTCTTGCCTGATTTCTGTCTTTATTTATTTACAAGCTTCTGACAAATGCTATTGTTTATGTCTCAAGGTGCCAATTGAATGCTTTGAGCAACCATGGGTTATCTTTAGAGGTGAAGATGGGAAACCAGGATGTGTACGGAATACATGTGCACATAGAGCGTGTCCGCTTGATCTTGGCACAGTAAACGAAGGGCGTATTCAATGTCCTTACCATGGTTAGTAACTCATTCTCTACACATGGTTGACAACAAGTGAAAAACCACATGTAGTATCTTATTAGATGTGACCTTGTAGGATGGGAATACTCAACCGATGGAGAATGTAAGAAGATGCCATCTACAAAGCTACTGAAGGTGAAGATCAAGTCGTTGCCTTGTCTTGAACAAGAAGGTATGATATGGATCTGGCCTGGCAGTGATCCACCTACACCTACAATTCCTTCTTTACAACCTCCATCAGGGTTTGTAATCCATGCTGAGGTAATTCTTACATTTTAAGCATCTCTCCAATCCAATCAACTCATATCTATGTGTCATTTTCTCATTTGATCTCTGATAAACTCCCAGCTTGTAATGGAACTTCCGGTGGAACACGGGTTGCTCTTAGATAATCTATTGGATCTTGCGCATGCCCCATTCACTCACACATCCACTTTTGCTAAAGGCTGGAGTGTCCCAAGGTTTGTTTTAACTCTTATTACTCTTTTCAGCATTAAGATAAATCTGTTTTAACTGTGTACTCGTTTTAAGCTTTTTGTTTCTGCACCTGCAGTTTGGTGAAGTTCTTAACGCCTTCCTCGGGTCTCCAAGGGTACTGGGATCCGTATCCAATCGATATGGAATTTAAACCGCCTTGTATTGTGCTATCGACAATAGGGATCTCCAAACCAGGGAAACTAGAAGGGAAAAGTACAAAGCAGTGTGCAACACATCTTCATCAACTCCATGTCTGTTTACCTTCTTCCAAAAACAAGACAAGACTTCTATACCGAATGTCACTGGACTTTGCTCCTATTTTGAAGAATCTTCCATTCATGGAACACCTCTGGAGACATTTCGCTGAACAGGTAAAATACAGCGCAAATGAATCGATCATCTCATCGTGGCATTCCTGTATCTTAAGTTACCATTTCTATGTTTCCAGGTCTTAAACGAAGATCTACGGCTGGTTCTAGGACAGCAAGAACGGATGTTGAATGGTGCAAACATATGGAACTTACCAGTTGCTTATGACAAGCTAGGAGTTCGGTATAGACTATGGAGGAACGCGGTAGATCGTGGCGACGAGAAACTACCGTTCTCTGACTAACTGATACTGAAGGAAAAAAAAAATTCTAATGTTTTAGCAAACGTTGGAAGTTTTAGCAACTTCACATTCACCAGCAAACCTCTCAAGAAAAGTTCAGGTTGTTATCTGGTTCGTTCTCGCCGCAGAGAAAGCTTAACCAAGTACCCGGGGTCTGTGGATTCATCTAGAAGAAGTTGATGAAACAAACAACTTTTGGTTAGATAAGAAAAGTAAAAAACATGCACTGTAAATCCAAAGGAAATAATATTGTTATTTATTTTTCCCTGTGTACAGCTCACTCTCTTATGAGAAATTGAATATCAAGTTTTTCCCATAAACACTCTCATGCCTTCCAACTTCCAAGAATCATTTGCTTAATTTGTAACTATCTAAATTTGTATATACGAAAGACAAAAAGTTACATGTATGTAGTGGTTATGATTTTAAAGAACAGAACACAACTCTCATAGACTTAGCAAATTAAACATGCATGTAAAGTTACCAAGACATCTTGAGAGATAAAAGGTAAGTACAAGTATTTTAAACAGAACAAAGTTACAGAGCAGAGCCACAAAAGGGGCAGAAACGGAAATCAGGCTCCACGACACGATCACAGAAGCGGCACATAGCTAGAGAAGACACTGGTGGCGGTGAAGACAGTGACTGAGGGAAGAACAGATCGCAGTCTTTACAATGAAGTAGAGGATCTTTGCCAGGCCATCGCCAGACAGGAACGAAGAAGAGTTTCAAGACTTTGTCGTAATCGACCAAATCGGCTTCAGAGCCGCATCTTATGCATGTTCCGGCGCTGGATTTAAGCACCTGTCTCACTTGTTGCCCTAACCCACCAACGAAGAAGAAGAACATATTTTTTTAATCAGCTCTTAAGGGTTCTCACCAAAATTGTCGGTTTATGATTTCGAATCAAAGGTGATAACACGAGTTTTTATTTTGCCTTTGTTGTTGTTGTTCTAGTGGTTTCTAGTCGAGGCACGATGAATATAAAATTCTTTTACCCTTTTTTTTTTATTATTTAATGGTTTTACTCTTACATTTTCTGAGTTCCGACAATAGTGCAAAATTTTGTTTTGGAAAAATAAGAATTTCATTTTCTTTTTGTAAAACAGAATTTGATATTATTTTATGTTTTAAATATTAACAATAATCTATATATATATATTTTAGTGAAAAATATTTTTAATAACATTAATTTAAAGTTTTCTTCCAAAGTTCAAACATACATTCATTCAAATGTTCTAAAAAATACCATTTCTAAATATAAAAATTATTATTGAGAAATAGCAAAACTAGTACTTAATCTCATCATGTTCCATACTCTCCAATGATTCATCACTTCTGGTACTCTATTGTCTGCGGTGTTTCATTGTGTCTGATGATCTATCATCCTCGGTGCTTTATCGTCTACGGTGTTCCATCGTCTTTGGTGTTCCATCATTTTTGGTGCTTCATCTTGTGTTTATGACGTTGTTCACCTTTATCTTCCTCTGATGCATAAGATTTAGAATTTGAAGAGTTGAGAGATTTTGCAAAATCGAAGAATTTGAAGATCGAAGATGGTATAAGATTCAAAATTGTCACCAATTGCAGAAGTCGTCTCAGATGACCACGTTGCAGTGGAACACCACTTGTGCGATTCTCTTTCGTCATCCATCATCTTCTCTCTCTCTCCTTTCAAATTATTTCAATTTTCTACTAATTACCGCATGATTAGATTAATTCTGAACAAAAAACACATCCTGGAGATAAGATTGTAGGATCCAGACCGAAACCTCTACTGCACATTTCACAAAGTGGTCGGACATTCAACGGAGCAATGTAGGCATCTCAAGGAGATTTCCTCGAGAATTTTAAAAAAGGGAAGTAGAGGTTGAGTTCCGTCCTAAAGGGCCAATGAGGGGAAGGAATCGACGAAATTTCCAAAATCAAAGGAAGCACATCTTTCGCATCATCGAAGAACAGTATAATCTGATGGAGGACCAGCCTGCGGGGCCAAATGCTGAGCAAAAAAATCCAGATCCAACTAGCCCACAATGGAGGAACCACAAAAGCCGACTTAATCAGGAGCAGCCTGCGGCAAAAAAGGCAAATTAACATGATTATGGGAGGACTTCAAGACTGCAACGACTTGCTCAGATCAATTTGGAAGCAAAAGCGACAAGTTTTTCACATCCAAAACTGCCCAATTAACGAGCGAGAGGAAGATGTCACAATCTCTTTCACTGGCCATGATTACCAAGGAATACAACATCCACACAATGATACTCTAGTCGTCCAGATCAATATCGAAAGTTTTGATTTGGGAAAGGTACTCATTGATATCGGAAGCTCGGTTAATTTAATATTCCAAAAAACATTAGAGCAAATGCAAATCAACGAGGGTGAGATTAAGCCTAACACCAGACCCCTAACCAGCTTCAACTTAAAGGCCGAGCTAAAGGTCAGAAAGATCAAGTGGGTAGTAGAAGCTTGAGATTTATCCCGCTTAACTAAATTTCTAGTCGTAGACACACCACCAATCTATAGCGTGATCCTTGGTACTCCTTAGTTGAACACCGCACGAGCAGTTTGATCGACTTACCACCATTGCGTAAAATTCTCAGTGTCTAGCAAAAATATTTACACCTTATACGGAAGCCAGCGGGAGGCAAGACATGCTTTGCAATTGAAAATAAACACCGAATGAGCAAGGAACAATTGGAGTCGAGAGATATGACGCATGAGCCACTCAAAAGATATATGCTAGCAATTGTAAAAAAACATTGCAAGTTTCCATCAACGAGTTGGACCCTACTCGCTGCGTAGCGATCAGGAAAAGACTTAAACAAATTATAAAGCTGACCTCATTAAACTCCTCAAGGAACACTCATCAATCTTCGTGTGGTCATTATCGGATATGGTGGGCATCAGTAAGGACGTAACGAGCCACATGCTTAATGTTGATCCCACCTTCAAACCAATCTGGCTGAAGAGAAGGAAGCTAGGACCAGAACAAGCACAGGCCGTTAACGACGAGGGGAATGATTGTTAAGCTAAGCAGATCATCGAAGTCTAGTATCCAGATTAGCTCGCCAACCCGGTAGTCTTCAAAAAGAAAAATGGTAAGTAGCGTGCGTAGAGTTCACTGACCTTAATAAAGCTTGTGGATCTTTCCTTTGCCTCATATTGATAGACTCATGGAAGCAACTGCGGGGCACCAACTCCTTTCCTTTATGGATGCCTTCTCAGTTTACAACCAAATCGTCATGCATCCCGATGACCGAGAAAAGGCAGCCATCATAACCAATCGAGTCACCTACTGTTGCAAGGTAATGTCATTCAGATTAAAGAACGTAGGAGCGACCTACCAATGAATCGTCAATCAAATGTTTGCCGATCTCCAAGGAACTACCATGGAGGTATATATCGACGATATGCTTGTCAAATGAAACAATCAGACCTGTTTTAAAAAAATATAATAATATAGTTAAATATCCCGTAATATTTAATTATAAACCAACTAATAAACCAACAACAACCCAACATACAGAATGGAAGACATATCAAACCAACTCCAATATATTAATATACAATACCAATCATAACCAATATAAACCAGCAACCTAGCATACTTCTAACAAGGTTCCAACAACAAAATAACATAAACACATAACAACAACCAAGACACTAGATCATCATCCACCTCATCGCCATGATTCCACTCTACACAATGAGATGCGTGAGTATTCACAGAAATATCCAGTGAGGCGATCCTCCCATCTATGAGTTATACACACAAGCAAATCAAAAGTACAAATACAAATAAAATATAACAAACCATTCATTAAATAGAATACCTAATAACACAAGTCATACAACCCAATCGCTTAGATAAGTTCATGGTCATGCACTCACCTTAACAAGCTAATTCTAACAAAAAATAAAACCAGGAGAGACTCTCCTCGCATCTTAAACTATCCAGAAACGCCCTACAACCAAAAGCAACCTTGAAGCAAACTGGACAGAAACATCAGAAACAGTCTCAAAGACGAAACCTTAAAATAAAAACTAACTGTTAAGTATCATATCCCTTCGTTGAAAAGCTAGCCCTAGACGTCACGAAGCTTCCAACAAAATCTTGTGCCGATCAGAAACCTGACGAGACCACGATCTCAGTTACAGTCTCCAATGGTCTCAACTCGCGTCTGAGAAAACGTGTCCCACAAACTGCCAATAACTCACAGATTTTAAACCCAAATTAACTTCTGTAAAAAGGAGAAGCTACGAAAAAGGCTTAGGTACAACTGTACCAAAAAAATCATTACCTTAGGAAACAATTTCAACAGTCGAACCCTCCCTCTCCCAAACCCTAATAGTTCTGTTTCTTTTTCTTCTCTCTAAAACAAAGCTTTGTTGATCTCCTTCTTCTCTTTCACACCAAATCGACCAAGAGGCCTCTTTTTCTTACAGACCAACAACGACAATCACAAAAGAAAAAGAGGCGTCATTCTCATGAAGAAAAAATAGGGCTTTTTGGTTTAATTAGATTAAACCAGGTTTATCTAAACCAAAACTAATTAACCACCCTTTGGTTTAATTAATAACTCAACTAGCTTAGTAAACCAACCAGAAATTAGACCAAATTCACTCTAATTCCCGATATAAACTCCAATATTTCATATTTTTTGGGACACGGGTGTTACATCAACTCTCTTGTCGAGACAGATCATGTTATCCAGCCAAATGTACATTCGCAGTGAAATCTGGAGAATTTTTCGCGATCACCAAACGATGCATCGAAGCAAATCTAAAATAGATCGCGGCAATTCTCGAGCTACATTCTCCCAGAAATAAGAAATAAGTCCAGTGTCTTATGGGACGGGTAGCTGCGTGTCATCGCTAGGTCGACCAAAGTGTTTGCTATTTTATTAACTACTGAAAGGGAACAAGGACTTTAAATAGGATGAGCGATGCGAAACAACCTTCTCCAAGTTGAAAAATTACCTAACAAGTCTATTATTTCACAGAACTAAATGAGAAAATAAAAGGCAAGGTGAAGTTTGGAGATGGCTCTTATGTCAATATAGAAGGAAAAAATTCAATCCTCTTTTAAGGTAAAACAGGTGAACAAAGGATTGTCACAAACATTTATTTTATTCCCAGCCTCAAGAGCAACATCCTACGTTTAGGACAAGCTACGGAAGTCGGCTGTGATGTCAGGATGAGATAATACTACTTGATGGTTCATGATCCAAGTGGGAGATTGCTAGTAAGAGTCAATCGAACTCAGAATAGGCTTTACAAAATAAACCTGAAAATTGATAAGCCTATATGCCTAAACTCAAGACTTGAGGATGAGACATGGAAATGGCATGCGAGCCTAGGACATGTAAGTTTTAAAACAACTAAAACTATGTCACAACAAGAGATGGTTCAAGGGTTGCCCAAAATCAGTGATGAGACTCGGATATGCGAGTCATGCTTAGTGGGAAAACAGATCGCCAAATTTTTCCAAGGAAAACCACTTTTCGAGCTTCCAAACCGTTAGAACTCTTACATGCTGACCTTTGTGGTCCGATTACACCACCAAACCTTGCTCATAACAGGTATGTATTTGTTATAGTTGACAATTTTTCAAGATACATGTGGTCTATCTTGATGAAGGAGAAGAGCGATGCATTCAGCATGTTCAAGGCATTTAAAAATCTAGTGGAGAAGGATCTAGGGAAGCAAATCATGATACTCAGAACTGATAGAGGAGGAGAGTTTAACTCCAAGAAGTTTCATGATTATTGTGAAACAAGTGGAATTAAGAGGCACCTAACGACACCATACACACCACAACAAAACAGAGTTGTGGAAAGAAGGAATCAAACACTAATGGAGATGACGAGGAGCACTGTCAAGGCAATGAAGGTACCTAATTATTTGTGGGGGGAAGCGATTAGAAACTCCACATACATAATTAAAAGGGTACCAACGAGAGCACTTGAGAATAAAACTCCTTACGAAAGCTTGTGTGAGAAGAAACCAAACTTAGAGCATCTAAGGGTGTTCGGTTGTCGAGCCTACTCAAAGATTAAAGCTACAAATCTAAAGAAATTGGATAATAGGTCACAGCCTCTAATGCATCTTGGAATCGAGCCTGGATCCAAAGCCTATAGGTTGTATAATCCAACTATAGGAAGAGTTATGGTGAGCCGTGATGTAGTGTTTAACAAAGCAACAAGCTGGAACTGGAATGAAACAACAAGCGGATAAGGTGGGAATCCAGAGATGTTTCACATGAGGTGGGGAGAAGTTAAAGATGCAGGAGATGGACCTGTAGTAGTCAACAATCAGGTTGAGAATGGTGAGGATAATGATCAAGAACAGGAGATTGATGACAACACGGGTAACCATGGTGCACAGAACAACGAAGAAGGAGTGAATGATGCAGGTCAAGAAGTTCAACCAGTTCTTCGACATTCAGCTCGTCAAAGTGTTAGACCAAGATACCTTAATGATTACGTTCTTCAAGCTGAGGAAGAATGTGAGAAGCTGCTACTATCACTTAACGAAGAACCGAGAAGTTTCAGAGAAACAAAGGGCATAAAAGAATGGATACAAGCTTGCAAAGAAGAAATTGAATCTATTCACAAGAACAACACTTGGGTTCTAGTTGACAAACCGATGAGACAAAAGTGATTGGTCTCAAGTCGATATTCAAAATCAAGAAGAATGTAGATGACACTATCAATAAATACAAGGCGAGGCTTGTAGCAAAAGGATATGCACAAGAATCTGACATAGATTTTGATGAGGTTTTTGCATCGGTTGCACGACTTGAAACCATTCGGTTACTAATTGCATTAGCAGCATCACATGGTTGGGAGATTCATCACTTAGCTGTGAAAACCGCGTTTCTACATGGAGAACTAAAGGAAGATGTTTATGTAGAACAGACTGAGGGATTTGAAGTGAAAGGGAAGGAACACAAGGTTTACAAACTTACAAAAGCATTGTATGGTTTGAAACAAGCTCCAAGAGCATGGAACACCAAGTTAGATCAGATCTTGAAAGCAATGGAGTTCAAGAAGTGCTCTAAGGAGACCTCCGTTTATTGAAAAGAAGATGGAGAATCACTTCTAATAGTTGCAATTTATGTTGATTATCTTTTCATAACAGGAAATACTCTTAAAGCCATAAAAGAATTCAAGATGGGGATGTCATCTAAGTTTGAGATGTCAGACCTTGGAAAACTCACTTACTATCTCGGCATCAAAGTTCATCAAGGAGAAAATGGAATCGAAATCAAGCATGAAGCTTATGGAAGAAGGATTTTAAGAGAAGTTGGCTTCAAAGGATGTAATTCAACAAAGATTCCTATGGAGTTTGGGCTAACGGTTTCAAAGGCTGAAAAGGAAGAAGAGATAGATCCTAAATGTTACAAAAGGGATGTGGTATGCCTAAGATACTTGCTACACACTCGACCAGACTTAACTTTCTCGATCAGTGTCACTAGTCGGTATATGCAGAGTCCTCGACACTCACATGGTGTTATAATGAAGCAGATAGTGGATCTGTGTCTTATGGTTTAAAATATGGTCGAGGAGGATCAAAGAAGATCCATGGTTACAGTGACAGTAGTCACAACATTGATCCAAATGATGGGAGAAGCACTATGGGTCAAATGTTTTACTTTGGATTGACACCAATCAGTTGGTGTTCACAAAAACAGGGGACAGTTTCTCTTTTGTCATGTGAAGCAGAGTACATGGCTGCAACGAAGGCAGCTAAACAAGCCATTTGGCTTCAAGACACTTTTGAGTGAGATCACCGGGAAAGAGATGGAGAAGATCACCATCTGGATCGACAACAAGTCTACAATACATCTCTCCAAGAATCATGTATTTCATGGTAGAACCAAACACATATACAAGCGCTACCATTTTATATGAGAGTGTGTTGAGATAGAGCTTGTCAATGTAAAACATGTACCTGAAGAGGATCAAGAGGCGGATATCCTGACCAAGGCATTGGCGAAGATCAAGTTTTGCGAAATGAAAAGCTTGATAGGAGTTGAAGACATGTCCAAGACCAAGTTGAAACTTAAGGGGGTGAATATTGGATAAGCTTCAACATTCCTTGAAGCCTTAGAGATCCTTATCAAGTTAAGATTAGGATAAGAGATAGGCTTAATAAGTATTAGCAGTTATCTAGTTCTAAGTTTTAATGTGAGTAGGAATAGCAAAGATGTGCTAACTCTATAAATACAATTGTTGAGGTGTGACAATTGTAAGAGAGAATATTGAAAGTTTGAGAGTGTTTAGTTTTGAGAGAGATATTTTCTAAACATCAATAAAGAGAGCAATTCTTTGTAAACTAAGTTGTGTTCTAAATTCTATATATTAGAGTGTAGTGTGTGTTACCCTATAGTAAATGGGTAAATAGATATGTAAGGCAGTCCTGATTAAATCACTATGTATGAGATTAAGCCTATCTCTATTATTAAATTACAATTACAACAAACAAAAAATGGATAGAGATGATGTTTTTTAATAATAGTATTTCTCTTTTTGGAATAATTTTCCTTTTGTTTTACTACTTCATAATGGTCCCCCAACCAACACTAACAATAGTATTTTCTAAGTCTCAAAACTATTCCTTTGGAATACGGACAATAATATTACAACTTCGCGAATGGTCTACGAAAAATATTATATAATCGATCTACCATTACTCATTAGTATATTGTAAGACCAACAAAACCAAAACTCTAACTTTACAGATGTATAAAAAACAAAAAACAAAATAGAGATGAAAGTATATATGGTTCAGTTCTGTTCGAAAAACTCAGTAGTTGATTTATTCGACCCTAAAAGGTTCAGTTTGAAAATAAAAGAATAAAATTTTGATATTTGTTGTGGTTTTGAGTTGAAAAATTTTGTTTGGATTCGGTTTCGATTTTATAAAACAGCACACTAAAAATACTATGTAATCATGTAATTGAATGTAGTTTGATTAAAATATTGATATATTGATTTTTAATAACTGTACTTTGATTTTTGCAGAAAATATAGATTAGATGTGGACTTAATTAGTTCAAATAATTCCATATAAATTTTTTATACCAAATTTTGGTATTTGTTGTTTTGTTTTCGTATACTTTTCTCTATGTTGGATGTAGCTTTTACTAGTGTTTTAAGTACCAAAAAAAAATAAGTTTTATCTTTCAATAGTAAAATTTCAGTTGGATTTGAGTTACTTCTGTCTTTTATTCACTTCTATACAAAAACGTTTTTCAAAAAAACTTTTCACCGGCAGAGAAAAAATAAAGAGACAGTCGAAAAAAAACAAAACCACCGGCCGTGGAAAACAAAAAAAAGAATGGATGAAATGAACAATATAAAGAGACGTGTCAAGAGTGAACAAGTCTCCGTGGAAAGTGGTGTTGTCCACTCCAGCCGTTACGATTCGACGCTCAATTAACCCACGTGACTAATTCACTCTCTCTATATCTCTCTGTCTCTC
This sequence comes from Camelina sativa, assembly GCF_030686135.1. NCBI lineage: Eukaryota > Viridiplantae > Streptophyta > Magnoliopsida > Brassicales > Brassicaceae > Camelina > Camelina sativa. Next base: position 23,596,113 of record NC_141882.1, on the reverse strand, counting down.
TCTTTACCCCTTTTATGCCCACATGCCCAATTCTTTCTCTCTTCTCTCTCTCTTCACTCAAGTTCCTTTTAAAACCAAAACAAAACTTTATCTCTCTCTCTCTCTGTCTCAACCAAGAACAAGAATCTCAGATAAGTTATGGACAACCTCCGGAAACTTAATCTCCTCTCTGTCTCTTTAACCATAATCTTTGTCTCCCTTACCATAGCGACCAACTTACCCTTCCTTGAAGTGAAATATCCCAATAACCACAACAACCCTTTTGGTATGTTGCTACGGCCGACACCGACCAAGAACCAATCATCGGGTCAACCGGCTCCAGTCGGGTCAGATGAGTGCTTGGTTTGGAGCAAAGCCTGTTCAGATGAGATTCTTAGGCTGACCTATGAGCCTGATAACGTGGCGTGGCTCAAACGCGTTAGGAGGACGATCCATGAGAACCCGGAGCTTGCGTTTGAGGAGGTTGAGACGAGTAGGCTCGTGAGGTCCGAGCTGGATCGTATGGGTATCATGTATAGATACCCGTTAGCGAAAACGGGTATTCGGGCTTGGATCGGATCCGGTGGACCGCCTTTTGTGGCGGTTCGGGCTGATATGGACGCACTACCAATTCAGGTAAACCAAACCGGAACAAAAAAAGTGTTTCTTAATTTAAAGTATTTACTTTTTTCTTGTTAGGATATATTTAGATATGAGTACGTACATACATATCTTAGTTATCTTCGTATATACATAGCTTAATAGCCTTAATTGATACAAACAAACTATTATAGACATGTGTGGCTCATATTATTTGGGCCGCCAAAATTGTACAGTATAAAATGTGGGACTATGGTCCATGTGAACATTAAAATTTGTAGCAAAACACTACATGATTTTCACGTGCCCTATTTGTGTTGTATGAAACAGAAAGACTTTTGGATATGTTTAATCTTTGTTAAGACTTCAGATTTAAAATATATTTTTCAAAAGGAAAGTCGAAAGATTCAGAAATTATGCAAATTGTTTGGGTTGATCAGTGTACTGTTTGTTGTGTTATCAATTATCTTGACATTACAGTACGTTTAGACTTTAAACTAGTGCATTATATTATTTGGTCCATGTGACCATGTGAAATATTCCATTTTAGGAAATATTATTGTACTTATATTGGTAGTAGTTACTCGCTGACACAGAGGCTGTGTCACACATGATGATGTACCAGATATGATGATAATGATAGATTGTGTGGTTGAGGTGATATGGTTATAGCTAACGTATAGAGATTTCTTAGGAATTTATTTTTATATATTGACATAATATTTAGTTGTGGTCATGCAAAATAGGAAGCAGTTGAATGGGAACACAAAAGCAAAGTTGCAGGCAAAATGCATGCATGTGGTCATGACGCACATGTGACTATGCTTCTTGGCGCTGCCCATATTCTTAAGTCTCGTGAACATCTTCTCAAGGTACTTTCATCAAACTCTTTGCTTTTTTTTTTTTTTTTTTTTTTTTTTTTATTCTTACATTATTTGATTTCTTATAAAGTGAATGTGTCTTTTCAAATACTGTTGAAGATTTATAAACTATATTTCTTGCTGGGTCACTGTTTGCTTGCTGTGCTATAATGACAAAGTGATGTGAACTAAAGATATGCATTTAAAGATAAGGGATAACATCCATTTTTAAAAAAGAATTATTGGCAACAGAGGAGTTATAGTCATTAGGTCCATAGTTTCGTTGGACGAGAAATCAAAGCCAGATAGATTAGTCCCTTTCTTGTTTCCGGTAAAAACATACATTAATACATTTGTGTACCTTTTACAGGGAACAGTGGTTTTGTTATTCCAACCGGCCGAAGAAGCTGGAAATGGTGCAAAAAATATGATAGAAGATGGAGCCTTGGAGGACGTAGAGGCTATCTTCGCGGTCCATGTGTCACACATCCATCCAACAGGCGTGATTGGATCTAGAAGTGGTCCTTTGCTCGCTGGATGTGGAATTTTCCGGGCGGTTATTACTGCGGAAGATAGTGGTGGCGCCGCTAATCTTATTCTTGCAGCTTCTTCTGCCGTCATTAGCCTTCAAGGCATTGTATCACGTGAAGCTAGTCCTCTTGACTCTCAGGTGCTTTCTTAAAATCCTAAAAAAAAATAACAAGATATTTCTAAATTAAAAGCTGATTTCTGATTTGCATTTTCTCAAAATGTAGGTTGTGTCGGTAACTTCATATGATGGCGGTCATAGTCTAGATGTGCTGCCAGACACGGTGGTCCTCGGTGGTACTTACAGAGCTTTTTCTAACTCAAGCTTCTACTACCTTATGAAGCGTATTCAAGAGGTACGAACCATAAATAACCACTTGGAGTTTTCTTGCTATATGTTCGTACTACGTAAACTTAATAATTCAACAAGTCCAGAAACAGGGCCCAAGAAAATTTAGACCCAATAAGTAATACTCAAAGTGGCAAACAAAACCAATTTGGCCAACCCAAACAGAATTGAATTCAATCGATTAAAAATGTGTTTACTTAATTGGTTTTCTTGTTTTACTCTAAAGAACTATAAGAAACAAAAACAACAGCAAAACTGAATTTACCAACTGAATAAGCCAAAGTTGATTATAATTGGGGTTTTAGTTATATGTACACAAATAAATGTAATAAAATTATATTCTAAACATACATTAGTTTAATTTTTTATATAAATATACCTTTAAATTTATTATTTTTGATAATTACAAACTAAACTAAATTACAAATAATGTTTACTTTCAATAAGGCTGATGAAATGAAAACAGAAAAAAAAATTGTAAACAACATTTTCTACTCCTCTATCTTTAATTCGGTACCAAATGGTCCAAATATCCATATTAGTACATTACAAATATGGTGGTTGGTCTCATCCAGTCCAAATCGTGTATTAGCTAGTATAGGTCGTAACTATTCCACATGACACACAATGGACCAAAATAGATATGTATTACAAGCGTTTAATATAGCTCTACGGGTATAGCATAACCAAACTAAAAATATGCTTCATTTGTAACGGCAGGTACTCGTGGATCAAGTCGGGGTTTTCGGTTGCACAGCGACAGTGAACTTCTTTGAGAAGCAGAACGCGATCTACCCACCAACCACGAACAACGACGCAACATACAATCACTTAAAGAAAGTCACCGTCGATTTGCTCGGAGATAGTCACTTTACGCTGGCTCCACAGATGATGGGAGCTGAAGATTTCGCCTTCTACTCCGAGATCATCCCGGCCGCATTCTACTTCATTGGAATAAGAAATGAAGAACTTGGATCAGTCCACATTGCCCATTCACCACATTTCATGATCGATGAAGATAGTTTACCGGTTGGAGCCGCGGTTCATGCCGCTGTGGCTGAGAGATACTTAAATGATAAACATTTATAAGAACAAAAACAATCTCCGGGGCAGTTTTTTTTTAGGGTGGTTATATTTTAGGTGTTATTAATCTCTCTTTGCTTGGTAATGTTTGTGAAGAGTAGTTTTATTTTTGTCTTTTAATTGTGTACGTAAACCGCATATAATCTATATAGCAGTATGTTTTTTTTTTTTAAGCAGGAGCTGTTAGAGTAAGAGATAACGGTACAAAATATTGTAATCTTAATGATGTAATTTCGCCTTGATTTTATTATCATGGGAATTTAAAGAGTATTATGCTACGAAACTTGTAACTTAAACTCACTGTGATTGTTTAATATTTATTCACAACATGAGAGGATTCATATTTGATTCTTTGCTTGCAAGTGAAACAAAGAACAGTAACGTCAACTAAAGTTAACTGCAAGGTTGACAATACCCAAAGTTCAAGAAGAAAATCACGGAATTCGAAAACATACATACGAGGAAGATTTCCAAAATTTTTGGGTACTTTGTAAGGATTAGTTAACTATATAATACAGAATCACTTTTCGTAGTTTTAAGGATTGATCTAATATTGATTAGCTTGCAAGTGAGACAATCCATAGTAAGTAGCGTCGAGTGAAGATTCGTTTAAGGGTTGAAATGCTTGATTAATTAATATTTTAGAGAAGAAAATAAATTTACAAAAGGCTATAAAAAATCCAAGAAAAAACAAAAACAGAATTTCACTAGGATGCAAGTGCTGCCAGCTTTACGTAAAGACGAGGAATTGATTTTATCATTTTAAATGCTTGGCATTGGGATGTATATGGGTAAAAGAGAAATATAGATGAATGGAAAAAAAAATAGAATTGTCAAAGAAATCTTGATTTTCGCACGAACCAATTTCGACATGTACTTGTATGTGTAAAACATTTTCGTATGTAAGTTAAATTTTTTTCGTTGTTATCATTTTCTCTACGAGAGTAAATATAAAGGTTAGTTTTGGTTCAAATTATAAATGTTATGGTTGTAAAGAAGGTAAATTATTCAAAAAAAAAAAAATATCGACTAAAGAGACATGGCACCAAGTTTGACAAGTTTGGGACATTAACATTTGTTACAGTGGGTTTGGTTCTCTCATGTCACTCCGAAATACTCATTTCTTGCCTGGCTAGCATCTCATAATCGGTTAACTACATGAGATTATCTTTTGGTGTAACTTAATATATTCTAGATTATCTTTGTTTTTTGGATTTTTTTTCTTTCTCAAATTAAGTTGCACATGATATAAATATATATCTTTTTTGTTGGATAAATTTTAATTTGCACATTCATACAAAAATATAAATGTTATGAATTTATATGAAATAAAGTTTTATGAATTTTAAACATGAAATGAACCCAAACGCAAGAAAAATAAAAACCAATGACTATTTGAATACAAATTTTCTATTCTCGCCGCATAATATTGTAGCAGCTTGAAGAGCAAAGTATGTAAGAATGAGATCAGCACCAGCTCTGCGCATGCAAATCAGTGACTCCATCATAACTTTTTCCTCATCGATCATCTTGAGATGTCCAGCAGCTTTGATCATGGAGTACTCACCAGAGACTTGGCAAGCTCCAATGGGCAACAGAGTTTGGTCCTTCAATAAACGTATGATATCAAGAGATGCGAGTGCTGGCTTCACCATAAGGATATCAGCTCCTTCAGATTCGTCTTCTCGGGCTTCGAGCAATGCCTCTCTTGAATTTGCGGGGTTTATCTGATAACTTTTTATTTACCAACCATTTAACAACACCAAGTTAATTAGATGGTGTAAGCTAAGAAACCTTATAAATGCATATGTACACATAATTAATAATTACACATACTGTAATTATGTTGGTTTCATGCAAAAAAAAAACGATCATAATACGTAAATGCAAAACTAAGCACAAATGTAAAGATCACTGAGGTTGTCTTACGTTTTCTTGTCTAATTCCACTTTGCGAAAACGGCCATATAACGAACTTGTATACCTGTTGGTGGAGTTAGTTACAATTAATTAGGTTGGACAGGATAGAAAATAAAGCAAGATGATGAGATAGTAAGTAGTAGTTTACTTGACAGAATAAGACATGATGGACACATGCTGAAAGCCCTCAGCATCTAGAGCTGCACGAACCGCGCCTACCCGACCATCCAACATCTCACTCGTACAAACAACATCTGCTCCAGCTCGTGCCTGTGTGCATCCGTTCTTATTAGAATTTTAAACATTTTGTGTCTTTGATTGAGGAAGGGTTTATATATACCTGAGAAACTGCTTGCTTCCGCAATTGGTGAATTGTTTCATCATTCAGTATCACGCCTATACAACATACATGGTTAGTTTAAAAATTGATAGTGTGACTTGTTTTCTTTACAAATATACAAAAATTAAATTTCTTACCATCTTCACGTACGATCCCGCCATGCCCACTTGATGAGTACTCATCAAAATTGACATCAGTGTAGATAACCTTGTGAAATTATAAAGAAAGTGTCGTTATCATATTTGAGACCACTTCGAGCTAGTGAGCAAAGAGGACATATATTGAATCTTACGAGATCAGGGAATCTCTCCTTGAGAAGACGAACTGTTCTAGGAACTAGACCGTTGTCGTTTAACGCCTCTTCCCCTGTTGGAGACTAAACAAAAAAGTTCATCATTGATGTATGGAAACTTCATTATATATGAGTTCATAATACTTTTGAGTAGGAAAGGATGAAAACCTTTAACGCCTCAGGAACTTTAGGATACAACATTATACTATTCACACCAACGTCTCGGGCGCTTGCTACCTGTTCTCCGCTCAAAACACACAAAAGTGATTTAGCCAGGAAAAATATTTCATTCTTTTACAGTGGAGGCTTTTTTGAAATCAATACTATATAACTATAAGTTTTCATTTTAGGTCCTTGTTAGAAAAAAACCGTAAATTAAACAAGATTAGTTACTTAATTACAAGTACAACAAGAAGAAAAGACAACAAATTTCTCATCCCTAAGTTTTCATAAAGATACAACAACACTCACCTCTTCGATGAGGCCATCTCTCCCAAGCATGTAACGTCCAGGCATCGTTCTTATCGGAATGTCTACCTCACCTACAACGTTAACGGTCCCATGTGTCAGTCATGTAAGAAAAGAAAAGAAACACACTGGATGAATGCAAAATAAAACAAAAAATAAGAAAAAAAAAACCTATTTGTCATTTTTCATATATAACGGGGTTTATGTCAAACCTCCAACTAACGTACCTTCGTGAATGAAGAGAGGGTAAATGAAATTGGGAGGAGAGATATTAGTCTCTTGAAACGCATCTCTCTGGATAGGGCACTTGCGGTTACGACGTGCACGTCGGCTTAGCAGCTGAGACACTTAATTCACATTAGATTGGATATATAAAAATGAAGTTTAAACCCAAAAAAAAAAATGTTTTCTAAGAGTAAGTTTACTTACAAGCGGCTGATCAATCACAGGTGCGGCTGGTTTACTCGGAACTGGAGGCACCTCGGGAGCATGTACCGGCCAAATCAAAGTGGAGTCGATCTTTTGCAATTGACAAGCAACTTCTGTGCTTCGAAAAGGATTAGTTCTGATGTTACACGACGTTGCTTTACGTCCAACGTAGCTCTTCTGCTCAAACCCTTTCATCCCCGGAATCTTACAAGGAGATCTAAACATGGATGACGCCATGCAAATATGCTGAAATCGGGGAATAATGAAAAACTTGTAAATGAAACCAATATGTAAAACTTAGAGAGTGAGACCTCTTGTTTTATAGTCCTTTTTGTCCCAGTGAGAGAGAGAAAATTTAAATGTTAAAATAACTTTTATTTATAGGTTCGCAAATCTCGATTAAATTAACGTGCAGAACCATACATGTAACATGATAAATTATTATATTCAAATTTCATTGCGAGGAAAATCGTATAAGCATATCTTAGGTGATCCGATAAATATATTTTTCTTTTGGTGTAAAAGTGACCTAGGTATCAACAAATCTTGTAGTTGACAAAAATGTGATATGAATCATATATGATATCGTAAGTAGAACAAATACCGATCACCTCCATCAAATCTTGTAGTTTACAAAACGGAACTTTATTTTATACGTTTTAAATAGCGAGAAATTAAAAAAAAAGAAAAAAAGAAAAAAAAATTCCTACGTGAACTCAGATCTTCTAGTTTAAATCTAAATAATTAAAAAAATCTTATTTTATATAGAGAGAGTAAAGTGATCGTGTTTTACAATTTTGTTACGGGTACTGCTACTGCATGTGACTATGTGAGTGTTCACGCACACACTTTTACATCCATTACTTTTCACATCAAAACACAATGACATCGTAGGTATATAGCGCAGTTTTTAACTGACACTCTGAGTCCATTACATACTAGCTCCATCCCTCTAAGGACACTTTTAAGTGTATAACTATAACAAAGTACTTTACAAAATTATAACGTTAAAAAGGAAAAAAAAAATATTGTCTTCAACTAGTTAAACTCATATAGATAAAAACACTGGATCAGTGGTTCGTGGACGACTACGGCAAACAATGATGCAAGGAAACTGATAAAGAGCTTATCTAAAACATGAATCACTTAGAATATGACTCACTTAAAATCATTTATCAAAAGCATCTTGGAGTCTCAGTTATAAGCTAATAGCCAATAAAAAGTGTGTGAAGCCTATAAGTCTAAAGATACCATGGTCAATCTCCATTTTTTCATCAAAATTGTAACAATTTCTTATCTTTGCGTAAAGAGTTGTTTTGAAATGTTTATGTATCTTGTAAACTCTTTATGATATCGATATATTTGATTTGCCGGAAAAAAAAAACAAATATTACCCCACTTTAGTTGTGCTAATTAATCAACTTTGCTGAGCAGTAAATAGTGTGAAAATGCCGTTTGACAAATCAAGTAAACAGCAAGTATCAAGATTAAGTTCAGTAGGTTCGCAATCCGCTATAACCCACTTTCGTGGCACTAACGAAGAAATCGCATAGTTCATAATTCACTCAGTATTTTCATCAAACACGCTTACATGCATAAAAACACATAGTAATAATATTGGGTTAAATACTCCTGATTTAGTATTGGGTACAGTTAGTAGATCTATCAAGATTCTATATTTAAACATCACATAGCAATACTCCAATCATCAATCTAACCTACCCAAGATCTAAACCTACCAACTTACAATTTTGGTACTGATAATCAAACCTAGTAAAGTTAGCTTGTCAGCACTAAGCACCAATATAGAAAAAAAAAAGAATGTAGTTTTTTCTAATATTCTTGAGAGAGAACGTGCATTATAAATAAAAACACTAAGTATCCTAAGTCTAATTAACATTACCTGCATAGTGCAAAACATATCTCATCCCTTTGCTACCCCATCCAACTTCTTTTGGAGCGCGGCTTTTCAGACTTAAGTGTCCGAAGGTCATTAGATCAGGCGCATAAACCAGATCAATTAATTAGAAAAGCTGCTCTCTAATTTATTCATACTTTATTCATAAATATATATGCTTACAAATAAGAAAATCGTAAATAAGTTAGTTGTTTCTTGCATGTGTTTTTTTTATACCTAATTTATTTATATTTTATTCGTACTTTACTATTTTGTCGAGTTTTCGTCTGAACAGCCCTAAAAGAGTTCTGATAATCTCAAAACTCCCTCTTCTTTTTGGCTTTTATTTTTGTTTTTTTTAAATCGACATAGTGGTGTTTTACTCTATTGTCCAAAAAAAACTAAGATATTTACAAAAAATACCTGGGTAGTATCCACCCAACCAAACGAAATCGGATCTAAAACCCGAAAAACTGAATCTTTTAAAAAAAACTGTAAAATTTATGTGTTTAAAACCTCTCTCTCTTTATTCAGGAAACTCGAATCGATTTGGATAAAACTGTAGAACTATGGTTTTCTCGTTTTCTTTCAATCAACCAAAAATCGAGTAAGAAGATGGTGAAAACAAGGGGGGCTCGTGTTAGGAGGAGTGATCGTTTGAAAGAAAAAAAGATCTCACAAGGAGATGGTGGTTCGAAAGCAAAATCCGATTCGCCGGAAGTAGGTGTGTCGGGTTTGAGTCCGGCGACAGTAGGAGGAGAGAGAGCTTTGAGTACGGTGGCAGAAGAAATTGAAACTCGAGTTTCGGAGGAACCCAATCCGGTGGCGGAAGAAAGTGAAACTCGAGTTTCGGAGGAACCCAATCCGGTGGTCGAAGGAGAAAGTGAAACTCGAGTTTCGGAGGAACCCAATCTGGTGGTCGAAGGAGAAAATGAGAAGGAAGGAGAGAAAGCAAAATCCGGTACTCCGAAATCAAGTAATCGAGAAGAAGATGATGAAGAAGGAGGAGATAACGAGAGATCTACTTCTGTGGAATCAAGCAATGGAGAAGAAGAAGGAAACAATGAAGGGGAAGAAGAAAACGATGAAGGAGAAGAAGGTGAAGAAGGGGAAGAAAAAGACGATGAAGGGGAAGAAGAAAACGATGAAGGAGAAGAAGAAGAAGAAGATAAGGAGGGAAGTTCGAACTCGGCAGGTAACTCGAGAAGGAGTACAAGCAAAAGTGAGAGGGAGCACGAGGAGCACAACGATGCAAATGTAAGTACAACTAATCTGTGTCATTCAGAAGTGAATTGGAATTTGAAATCGATCTAGTAGAACTAGTAGAACTGGTGCAACTATTGGGTGTATAACTAGTAGAACTGGTACATCTAGGTGTTGTAGAACTAGTAGAACTGGTACAACTAGGTGGTGTAGAACTAGTAGAACTGGTACAACTAGGTGGTGTAGAACTAGTAGAACTGGTACAACTAGTTGGTGTATAACTGGTAGAACTCATGTAAAACTGATATTGTTGCAGGAATCGGAGGAGGAAACAGAAGCGATGCAACCTTTAGGAATGCACTTCAAGCCTAGTCAGTACAACAAGAGAATCAAGCTATCGACAAGGTGTCATATTTTTGAAACCTTGACAACGCTTGATAAATTAGAGCATTCACTAACTAGTTTTGAAAGGGATTGGTTTGAGAAACATCCACAATTCAAGCACATTTTCCACATGCAAAGGGACCCAAACCACAAGCTTATGGGAATGTGGTTGCTCTTACTTCGAACAGCAGAAATTGAAGAAAAGAAGGAAGCATGGTTTATTGTGAATGGTGTGCCAATCTGTTATGGTTTGAGAGAACACGCGTTGATATCTGGATTAGATTGTCGGTGCTATCCACTTAATTACAAGGAAGCCAGCAGTAACGAGTTTCGAAGGAAGTATTTTTTACGAAAAAAAGGTTAGACTTCAAGATGTGAGGGAAAAGCTAAAGGTAATGCAACCAGGTCGTACTCGTGATAGGTTGAAGATGGCGGTTCTCTACTTTTTAGGAAGCATCATTGTAGGCCATACAAAAGACTCGGGAGAAAAAGCTGCGGGTGTCGATGAGTTTGTTGTAAGAGCAGTGGATGATCTAGATTTTTGTGTGTCTTTTCCTTGGGGGAGATTATCATTAGATAACATGCTAGAAGAGATTTCCCACACAATGAGGCATTTTAAAGGGGTCGTGAAGAAAGAGGATACAATGAGGCATTTTAAAATTTGAAGTCTTTTAATTGTTTATATTTCTTAAAAGATAAGCTGATTTTAGTTTTTATTTGTGTTGTGTAGTTTTTACTATTTGAGGCAGTTCTAATTTTGGGGAACACTTACATTGACGAAATTCCTGAGGCGGATGAAAGTTGTCCTAGGATGTGCAGGAGGAAATCTAAGAGTACCGGTCAGAAAGGTTTTCCTCTAAAGGATTTAGGTGAAACACTTGGTACAACAACGATTAGTTATCCAAACAACTGAAATTATTAATCATTTGAATAAATTGGTTTGTAATGTATCTAAAGTAGGTCGTTTACACAGGCAATTGCTAGTGTGATCCCTCATATTGATGAAGAAATTCCTCTTCTTGATTTAATCATGGAAGAATCTAAGGAAGACGATACCCATGATGTCGTAGTTGCCAATTGGATGTGTCGCCTTCGTAGAGGACTACCTGTACTTTTGGAGGAGATGTACACAGCAGATGTGGCTTCTCGTTCAGGACAAAACGATGGGAATGAGGAAATAGACGCCAATGAACAACCGAGAGAAGATACTGTTGAGTTGGTGGATCTTCTAAGGACCATGAAGGAGGAGATGAAAACCCAGTTCGATAACATTTCGGCGAAGATTGATGGGCTTGAAAAAAGGATCAAACCGTTGGAAGTATTTGTGAAAGAGCAAGAGAAATCAAAGGTAATACTTCGTAATACTATAGTAATACTTGGTAATACTAGAAGGTGTTAAACAATATTTGCTTTCATGTCAGGCGGCTGGAGATGATGAGCATCCGAGTAGCTCGCAAGGAGGAAGAGGGGCAAAAAGAAAAAGGTCTAAGAAGTGGTAAAACTATGTTATTTTCTTTGATTTGTCATCGTAGTACTAGTAAAACTATGTAAAACTTCGTTATTTTGTTGGATTTGGGATTGGTAATACTAGTAAAACTATGTAAAACTTCGTTATTTTGTTGGATTTGGGATTGGTATTAATAGTAAGACTATGTAAAACTACGTTATTTTCTTGGATTTGTCATTCGTATTTTTGGTAAACCTACGTAAAACTAAACAAAACAAGAGAATTCATAGAAAAATAGAGTAACATCATGATTCAACAAGAGAAGTCACATAAAGGCTAAGAAACTGAACCAACAAGAGAATTCATTTAAAAGATAAGACAATCGAAACACAATCTATCCAGGAGATCGACTCGAGTGGAAAGCAACGCCACCTCCTCCCTTAGTTTGGCAATCTCGTCACTCTTCTCCTTAAGTTGCATCTGCAAATTATAGATCTGAGTATGATGGGGGTCGAATTCCTTCAATCTCTCCCAATGGTTTTCAACATCCTTCCTTAAGGTTTGGGTTTCTTCTTCAATTGCATCAGCCCAAATTTTACGCTTGTGCAAACCATCATCCTGCAATATATATCAACGAACAGACATCATACTCAGATCTCTCAATTGTATTTGATTTAGTTTAATTTACCTTATACTTAACGCAAGTAAACCATCTCTTTTTCTCTGTTTCTGTTGGAGAGATTTCTTCGACGATTTGTTCACCACATGGGCATATTCGAGGCATGCCCAAATCACCATCGGCTATGGCTTCTCGCAACGCTTCTAACTTCCTCGCCCTCTTCTGATCAGCATAGTATGGGTCGGCCTCAAATTGTTCCATAGTTTGAGAAGGAGAGAAATTATAGATCTAGAATTCGACTTTGAAGATGAGAGAAGAGAAGAAGACTTTCAGTTTCGAATAAAATGAATGAATGAATGAGGAGAAGCTTCTCTACTTTAAGAAAAATCTTCGGTGAAAGAAAGAAAAAACGAAAGCCTGGCCACGTGTAAAAATTGTGTGCGTTCACACTGCATGTTCACACACAGTTTTACCGATTAATGCAGTTGCACTAAACTTACAAATAGTTGTACTTTAGAGCTTTCTAAGTTTTATTAGTTATACTAAACCTTAGCAGGATTTTTTTTAGTTTTACAGTTGATTAAACTTAACTAACATACAATTACAAGCTTTTTGCAACTTCATAAGTTAAAACTTATAATTCTATAACTTTTTCATGCTTACTTTGTTATTATTTACAAAGTGACATTAAAAGTGTAAGAAAACACTTGTTGAGATTTTTTCATAAATAAATTAAAATTAGTATATTTTGGAAAATTATTCATTTATAGTAGAAACTTTTGTAGAACATTTATACAATATGTATTGTCAACTCATTATCAACACTGGTTTTAGGTAGTAGCACCAATTTTCTTATTTTCTGTAGTACCAATTTTACCATTTTTACCAGTTTTATCTTAGTTGTGCCAGTTCTACTATCTTATATACACATATTTTGAAAGAAGAAAACATTAATAGACTTCAAATTAAGTTTCAAGAGGGAGTTATGCCATAAAAAGTAGAGATTCATCAAAACAAACACAATTGATACATGAAGAGGTGAATCAAACATGAACATTACAAGAATCTCCAAATAACAACCATTGGAGTCTTTGTCTCCGGCGCCTTTTATTCTGCGTCCTAGGTCGAGTTTTTGGTCGTTTTCCCCCAGCAGATGCATACCTTTTTGTTTTCTTTCTTCCCCCTTTTATTTTCCGATCCGGAGGAATGATCTGCATATCTTGGACTTCATCTAGGACATCCCATCGAGACTTATCAGGTACTAAATAAATTGTCCTGCAATATGCAATTGCCCACAGCTCCGTCCAATAATACTTAGAACACAACTCATGTAACTCGATATCCTTACCTCCATATTTTTGGAATGTAATGAAAGACGTCAATGCATGTACACAAGGATACTTTTGTATATCGAAAAACCTGCAACTGCAACTTCTCAATCGCAACTTCACCAAATAAGGCTTTCCGTCACTGTCAATGACATTGTATTCAAGTTTGAAATCATTTAGCTCTGTCACCTTTAGTTTCTCAGCAGTTGCCCATAAATCACGTAAGTAGTTCTCCACTAAAGGCACCAATTTATTTGCGACTGATCCAGACACAACATATTTCCGATGTTCATTAAACCATTCATAGAATTTTTTAAGTATTGCATCAAGCATGGGTATCAAGGAGTACCTCCTTGCATCTTTAAATACGCTGTTCATCGATTCAACACAGTTGCTTGTGTCTAGGTTGTACCTATCACCTGGACAAACACATCTTGCCCATCTTTCTTTCTGGGTAGATTCTTCAAGATACTTGGCAGCAGAAGGATATCTTGTCGTAAAAGAAGCGTAAGCAATGTTGAACTCAACCACTGTGTAAAACCTACTACACTCCATGAATCTCCATGCAACAACGTCTTTAGAAAAGTTGCATCCATAGTTATAACTTTCCTCATGACTTTAAATCTTTCAACGCTAGCTCCCAAAGCTATGAACAGCGTATCCGTTCTTTAGAAAAGTTGCATCCATAGTTATAACTTTCCTCATGACTTTGAATCCTTCAACGCTAGCTCCCAAAGCTATGAACAAGTACATGAATTTATTATTCTCATTGCAATGCACATATGATCTTGTACCATGATTAACCTTCTCTAACATGTGCAGATAACATCGCAGCAGCTTGTAGCTTTCTTCCGGGATACCTTTCAAATCAGTAACAACTTGTTTATTCCCTCTCAAAGCCGTGGAATATGATATATCAACATCTAATTTTGTCTTGACAAGATCCATGATAATTTTCGGAGGTGTAGTTTCCATTTGCCCTGGGTAATCACCATGTAAAAGAGAAGCAACTAATTGTGGAGTGCCTTGTCTCTTACTGTTGCTTGAACTTTGACTAGCCCAAGAGCATGTATGCATCTTGTTGTGCCTTCTAATCGAGAAAATATATGTACCTCAAATCCTACCACCTCATAAACCCCAGATACATCCTTCTTTAGGACATTTGACCACATAACGCATCTTGTCCGACTTTTCTATTTCAAAAATAAAACAGTTAGCGAATGAAGCTCTATCCACCACATCTTGCAATGCCTTCTTGTTTGGAAATTCTTGAAGTTTAGTTAGATCCAAACCGTCATCCCATGGTTCAATATACTTACACGGTTCTACAATAGGTCGTGGCTCAGTATATTCATCACCGTCATCCCTCTACAGCCTTTTCTTTGCCTACGTAGACAACAATGACGTTAGGTCCGATTTCACCATCCTTTGCATGTTGGTTTTCAAAGTTCATACCAACAGAACTTTGGTCCACTATGGGCACTGTGGGCACTGTGGGCACTATGGGAACTTGCTCAGGCTGAGGCTCGGAATGGATGACATTCACAAACAACATACATCTTTGTTTCTCATAATTAACGGAGTCTAGATAAACATTAACATCCTCATCATCATTAAGCTCACAATGCTCCATTGTTTCTACCAGAGTTCTCGCATATTGTATCCTGCCAAACCAACCAATATAAAAAAATCATAATTAGTACTACAACTAGTTTTACTAGTTTTACTAAATATACCAGTATTACCAGTTTCACCTTCTCTCTCTCCTATCAAAATCGAATCGAATGGTAAACGAGTTCTAATCTCCTTAACACACTGAAATCGAAAGCCAAATCCCTTTCCTATCTAATAGATAGCTCAATCGACCCATAAACCTTTGTAAAACACCCAATGTGCTAAGCTTTCTTCGATCTAAATCCAATTGAATTTATAAATTTACAAATAAAAAACAAATTCAACCAAAAGTTACTCTAATGTGAAGTAACGCACCTGCATTTTGAAGAACAACTTGATTCAAGTCGAGTTGGTGAAGAACGACAGCAGTAGGAGCTCCGACGACGGAAGAATCGCTAGCGGCTGGGTTGAGAGGTGAGTAACCAGGTCGGGTTTCTCGGCTCGAAAGAGAGCTCCGACGAACAACTTGATTCAACTCGAGTTGGTTAATAACGACAGCAGTAGGAGCTCCGACGTCAGAAGAATCGCCGGTGGCTGGGTTGAGAGGAACTCACAGGTCGAGTTTCTCTCGGGTCAAAAGAGAGCTGGGTTCGTTTATTTATTTAAAAAATTTAATCTAAATCAATTATATTGTAAGGCTAAAATCGTCTCACCACCTTTTATTAGAAAAGGTGAGGGTATGAAGAATGGAAAGGGAAATAGGAGATTTGTCAAATTATTTTAGGGACTTTTGAGACGTTAACTCCTATTTTATCACATGACATACCTTTTACATCATTTGTTTTAATGACTCATGAATAAATAGAAATTTCGTTTGTTATTTTTCATCCAATTTTAGCTCTTTGTTTAGGGTATGTAGCAGAGATGTCCTAATATCCCCGACTAAAATAATGTATGCATATCTTAACATCGGTCGATTTCAAAAAGAAATTTCTTGCATATTGGCAACTTAACATATATCACATTAACTCCATGACCTGATATTTAGTGAAATGTAAACGACGTGATTAGGAAAAAATTGCGAAAATATGTTTTTAAATAGATAATGGTATACTCGTATATCTATATAACTTTGTCTAAAAAATTATAGAATAAAAATTGTATCAGTGCACTTACTTTACTATTTACTCTCACTAATCTTTTGTGTTTGCTCTTATCATGAGGAGCTTCATTTTAACCACAACATTCCTTGTAGCACTGCTATGCTTCTTCTATCTCCCGATTTCAACAGTTGGTTTACCAAAGGAACCGTGGCGTAAGCCGTTGAAACTAATGGCCGGCCGCCACTATCACAAAGGCTCTGGCCACCTTGGAGACTCGAAGGTTAGCTCTTCTTTATCAGAGTCTAACGCACCCCTGTCCCGTCCAGGATTGTTACCGGGGTTTCCCAACATCCCAGGAATTCCTAACATCCCGGAAACTCCCATGATTCCAGGACTTCCCAACATCCCGCAAATACCAAACATTCCGAGGATTCCTAGTATCCCACAACTACCAAACATCCCGAGGCTTCCTAACATTCCGAGCCTCCCTAACCTCCCGGGCCTCCCTAGCCTCCCGGGCCTTCCTAGACTCCCGGAACTGCCTCCTCTACCGCCAGTCCGGTCACAAGTTGTGTTGCAATCGGCTGAAGTGGAGAAATGCTTGAGGACAGATAGATCAAAGACATCAGAGAAATGCTTTTCGCAGATATCGTCGAGCTGGTCAAGGAAAGATTTTGCATTATTGGACAATGAGTGCTGTGAGATCGTTGTAAAATTGGACAAGAAGTGCAAAAGCCACATTCACATGTTGTTCAAGAGCCCCTTCTTCGTTCCTCTTCTTCGATACTCATGCCACATCAAGCACACCAAATACTAAGCGAGTGCCTCCAATGGATATTTAGTTTTATACTTTTGCCGTTCAAGTGTAATTTCCATAGTTCTCTGCCTAGTTTCCTATCGTGATCATCTCATGGACTTTTTATTGTATGTTCTACACGTTGAGTAAAAGGTGGCTATTAAAAAATATATAACTTAAACTGAATCTGAAGAATCCGATTGCAGAAATAAACTTCATATTTTCAAGTATTGTCAACGATATTATGGGTTTTCATTGTATTTAACTTTTTTCTAACTTTTTTTTTTGTCAACACTATAATTACAACTTTAAAGAAAAAAAACTATATAGCAGTAGAATCTTTTTTTAACATTCATTCACAAATGGTGTCAGTCATTCTGCATCGGCTTTGTATGGTTTACGTATATGTACAGCATTTCACAAAGACAACAAAAGAAATATCCGAACCAAACCGAACTTCCCTTTTTTATCAAACCCATAGCTTAATTCCTATACTCAAATTCAATGCTAAGTTTTCTTCTTTCTTGTCTTTTATGCGAAACCTAAAACTATTTTCTAACAAGTTGATATTAAGATACTAAAAAATTATTATATCATATGAAACACCTAGAGATTTTTTTTTTGTTTTCCTTTCTAATGATCAAAATCTCATTTTCTAATTTATTTCCCTCTTTAGTTTCCATCTCATCTATTCTTTTATTTTTTTTAGTCTCTCAAAATCAAGCTCCCACACCTAAACCCTTAGTAAGGCATGTCCATTTGGTTTCGGTTTGGTTGCTCGTGGTTTTGATTAGTTCTGAATTCTCATATAGTAATATAAGAACATGTGCAATGGGAGTCTCTCCCTATAGTCTCTCATCTAAAAAAGAAATAATAAAATAAGAAAAATATTTAGGTTCACTCCTAGGGTGAACCTTGTTGTTCACTTCCTCATTTTCAACCAACAAAAAATCTTTCTATATATTATTTCATTTAATAAATAAATCAAAATTAAATTAAAAAGCAAAACAAATTAAGGAAACAAATTTTGTATACTTTTAATTAAGGAAAGTTAAATATTAGCTTGGTTTAGATTTTACAATTAGAACAAAATTATGTGTCGGTTTGGATTTATAAATAAGATGATTAGGATTTAGATTTTTTGTTCACTGGATACTTCTCTGGTATTTCTCTGATTGCATTTGAGGTAGAGCGACCTTGCTCAAATCTTTCCCCTTCGTGGGAGAATCATTTAAGAGCATTCTTGTTTTAACTTCACAATGTATGGTAACTATCTCCTCCCCAGTCGGTGATTTGATGTTGAATTCTATCTTTTTCACAGTTGAGCTTATGTTAGTTAGGTTTGATACTTCTCGTGTGCCCTATCAAGTTTCTTCAAGCTTGTGTCTCTATCTTTGTCTTGTGTTGTTCAAACTGCTTTAATTTTAAAGCTTTCAATTCAGGTATGTCTGAATGTGCTCATCAACTATCTTGTATCTTTCTAGTTTCATCTTAAAGAATTAGGTGCACACAAAAAAAACATGTAACTAACCAAAATTTTATTAAGGTTCGATTTTTTCTCAAAATTAACTGAATATAGCCAAAATTAACCAAAAACTACAAAAATAATAATTAAAAAACGGAAAAGAATATGAAAGAAAATTGAAATTGGTTCAATATTGCAAACAAGTAATTAAATGTGAAAAAATATAACTAAAAACAGTTAATATGTTAATTATTTGAAGTGTTTAATTGTTTTGAGGGCCTTATACCTGATTAAGCACTAACCAACAATAACCCTCCTAGCTAGGAAAAGAAACCTTGAATGCATATTTTCAAAACAATGAAAATGATTTCAAGCCTCTAACTAAATAATTACAATTCAATTCCAATTAATTAAACATATACTTTTGATCAATTTATAACAATAACCACTCAAACAATAAATTTTTAATCCAAGAAAATAAAACATCAATTTTCCAGATTTCCAAAAAAAATCATGATATATTATATGATTATTAAGGGCACAGAATTCAAAATGAATATGGATTTTTACAAGAAAAAAAAATACTAGTCATTGTCCCCAAGACAAATGATATGCAAACCAAATATTCTTGACTGGATCCTATGATAGAGAGAAAATAATCGTTAACTTTTGCATGCACGCAGTATTTCAATTTTAAATTAATTTTATTTTTCTATGTGAATAAGCTATACACAATGAAAGACAAATGCTGCCTTTTCTTAGTTTAAATTCCACCCAATGATCAATTGACCGTACTTAACGTATACACATTTTTTTGTCTTCAACTTTAGATTTACGTTAATATGATGAAATCTGCAACATATCTTAAAGAAAACCACATATTTGACAATTTCAATCCGAGAAAATATAATAGGATGAGTTCAGTTAGGTATCTGATAAGATCCTCCTAAAGAATATCATAAAATTCTATATGTCCGTGTTTTTATCCATAAATAAAGGTCATGCAAGTTTAATCTTCTTCATTAATTATACATTAAATCAAAACAAATAATTAAACAAAAGAAGAAAGAAAGAAAAAAGGTAAAACGAAAGCTCATCTATATAACTATAGTTTCATTATCCATAAAATTGCATTCAACAATGAAGAGCCTCATCGTTCTCGTACCTCTCATATGTTTCATCTTTTCACCAACAACAACGATCGCAACTTGGCCAAAACCTTTGGAAGTCTCCAATGAGGTTACGCTGATAAATACCGACCAGAACCATTACTTTGGTGTGGATTTGAGTTTCCAAGATTCCAAAATTTGGAAATGTACTTATAGCAACGGATCTGGAGCCGCCGTCTCTATCTCCTACCCTGCACCTCCACCTCCTCCGTCGCGTAAGCCATCTCCACCATCGCCTAAACCATCACCGCCGTCACGACCTCCCAAAATATCTCCACCGCCGTCACGACCTCCTAAAAAGTCTCCGCCGCCTCCTAAGCCATTATCACCGCCACCAACTCCCAAAAAGTCTCCGCCGCCTCCTAAGCCATCACCGTCTCCTCCTAAACAGTTATCACCACCACCAACTCCCAAAAAGTCTCCACCGCCTCCTAAGCCATCTCCGTCTCCTCCCAAACCATCAATGCCTCCACCAACTCCTAAAAAGTCCCCGCCGTCTCCTAAACCATCAACACCTCCACCAGCTCCTAAAAAGTCCCCGCCACCTCCCAGACCATCTCCTCCACGTCGTAAACCATCTCCTCCGACTCCAAAACCATCAACGCCTCCACCAACTCCCAAGGTTTCACCACCATCTCCTCCAACTCCCAAGAAGGCTCCACCACCGCCACAACCTGTGTCCACTCCCACGCCAACAATGCCAACAACTCCAGCCCATCCATATCAGAATCCATGGGTTCATTTCATCAGCTGCATAAGTGATTTTGGGCCCTCGGCAATATGTAAACAACAGATGGAAGTGAGTTACTACACTGGGAGGTTTCGTGTTAGTGACTATTGCTGCAATCTTATTGTCAACATGAGACATGAATGCACCAATGTGATTCTTGGCTACTTCACCGATCCTTTCTTCGTACCTCTTATTCGTTGTACTTGCCACGTTAATATCTAGCTTTTGTTTGGGGTTTTTTTTCATTTTTTTTTTTTCATCTTGGGTAGTCATGCAATTTTTTGTTGTTGTCCATTTCTTATGGACCACTCTTTTGCTACATTTCACGAATAATAAGTTTTTTTTTCCTTCTTTAGATTATATTATTTTTGCCAATACGGAGAAAAGAAAAGATGTATAAAAGTCTCTCATCGAAATGCAATCTGATTTAATTACTTGAATAAAATTAGATTAAGACGGTTGAATTAGTTTGACTTATTAATGTTACTTTTCTTTCGAAAGAATGTAAATCTTAAATCCGAACTAGCTGATCAAGTGGCAATTATATATGGTGGGAACTGTCAACTTTATCAGAGCGATCTCGTGAGAAATCGAGAAAAGTTCTGCCACCTTTGTTCGAGTAGCAACAAGAATTAGTTATAAAAAAACAAAAAAATTATTGACGTGCTCTATATAGATTTTTCAAAATGAAACCCTGAATTAAATGATTTTTGAACCACAGTCACTAAACTATATACTATCTAAAACTATTCAAAAGGTTTTTTCTAAGTTTCTCTGCCAATGCAACACTGCCAATGCAACACTTAGCGCTTTAAATTTATGGTACATGTCTTTCTCACTTATATAATATGAGAAGGTTTTTTCTAATTTTCCCTGCCAGTGCGACACTTGGCGCTCTAAATTTGTGACACATGTCTTTTTTACTAATTATAAATTAAATGTTTTTAAATCACCTTCGTTTTTATTTTATTTTATATGGTGTATAGTTTGCTTAAAATTTTTTTTTTCACATTGTTACAAAAATATTTTTCTACCAACATTTAGTTTTAACATATAAAATATTTCCTAATGAAAGCGTATACCATATAACCTAAAATAAAACTATTGATCAAACCAATTAAAACAAAAAAAGTTTTTATACTTTTAAAGTAAAAACTGAAACCAAATATATTCTAATAAATTTTTAAAATTATGTTGTATTTAATAATCACATTTACTGTATTAAAGACAAACTCAGATAAAATTAAATGTGTTTTTAATATTCTATAAGTTACTCTTTGATTGTACTAAAAATAATAATAATAATATAATGGCATCAGAATATAATTGCTTAATCATCACATGAAGGCATGGAATAACAGAAAACAATAGTTTCCAAAAATAATTTAAAGGTAATTATACTATTTATTTTTAAATGATTAGAACTAGAGATAATATATTGAATCTAAAAAACATTAAATTTGACACATTTTTTTTTTTTTTGTCGTATGATATTACAACGATAGCAAGGAAAAGGAAAATCCAAAAGGAAAAAAGAGAAAAATGGAAGTACTGCAAATGGTTGCTGATGAAGCGAATTCGCTCTCCAACCATTGTGAACTCCAGTGAAACATCCCAGTAAGCACATTATTCTTCTGCAGAGATAAGGTCATGTAGCCACGAGGGGCCTCCTAAAGCCAAATACGACTGGAACCTACCCTCTCGCGTCACGCTCTTAGCTATAGCCAAAGCCATTTGATTCGCTGACCGTCCCACATTATCACATTCCCACGACTCAAAGCCCTCAACAATCTGTTGTATTTTCTGCAACATGAAGCAAAACCGAGGCCAGTTATGACACACTTTTCTTCTCATGAATTTTATTCATCCAAAAATAATTTAAAGGTAATTATACTATTTATTTTTAAATGATTAGAAATAGAGATAATATATCGAATCTAAAAAACATTAAATTTGACACACTTTTCTTCTCATGAATTTTATTCATAATTAAATTCAAAATATAGTATGAAATATTTCTTAAAGTTTTATGACATGAGCCATATTTTAGAAATGAGCAAAAAAATATTCCAAATAAATCGGGAATATTCCTATTAATTATTCAAAATAATCATTGGTGATTCCTTTGTGTAAAACATATTGTCTAGATTCATAATCTCATAAGTATAATACAAAATTCAAGTCTCAGAAGTTTAGCTTATTGATTGGTTGGAGAGTTCATTTTTTTATAATTAAAAGAACATAATGAATAAGAATAGAGTCAAGGACCGAGAAATAACCCATCATCATAGAAGTATGACACATTTTCAGCATTCATGTAGATTTTCTAATTCACAAGAAATTTGTTAGGAGGCTAATTGAAGAAAATCAAACCGTAGCAACATATTGTGGAGTCAAAAGAAAATCAAATATTAAGATTGAGTTAAAGAATATATAAAATTGTAAAATCACTTGCAAAAAGATCAATATTTATCAATTATTTTCTTTACGATTGAGACTAAAACGTAATTTTTATTTATTTATTTTTATGGTTACTGATTTCATAATAATTTTCTGGTTATAGAGATCTAACGAATCATCATATAAGTCTTGATCGCATCCATATATTAAAGCTTTGGAAAAGATATAGGGAAAGATAAGATTTATCTGGTAATATTTGAGTAAAATATTTTCGTTTTATCTGGTCTCTACATAAACCTCATGTGTGCTAAGACTATCTCTAATATATATTCTATTTTTTTACTCTAAAATAGAGTTAGTGTAAATAAATAAAGTTAAATATAGAGTAATCCTAGCATTTACTCTAATTTAGAGTAAGATATATAGTAGTGTTGGAGCAAATTAAATGTTACTTCTATAATAGAGTATGACTTTAAAATAGAGTGGGGTTGGAGATGCTCTAAGAACCTAATAATTAATCGCAAAACAATCTATCTTAACATTTTTGAAGTACATTTTTGTGTCATCCTCTCTTATCTTTTTATCCAAACAAGTCTCAACTAAATTATCTACAATCCTTCCAACCAAACACAATCATTTCCTTATTTGATGATATTAATTTCCTAAAAACTATCTACCTAATTTAAATCAATATGTTAAATTAAAATATAATTCTCCTTGCACTTTTATTTAATCTTATATTTAATTATTTTAATTAATATTTAATTCATAAAATTAATAAAATTTTAGATTTTTTTCTGCATATGATGTGATTTGAGTTTTTATAAACAGATATATATTTTAAAATTTTTCTTAGGATATTTATAACCAAACAAGTATATCCACATATAGAGCTTGAAATACTTTTTAAAGTACAATAGGGTGCCATTACTTTTTGGCTTTTTGCCAACTTCGGGTCAGATTTTTAACTAAAATTATAACCGATTCAATTATCCGGATCCTCCTTAAGATTACCGAATATTTTGGACCGGTTTCTAATCCATAGCGTAGTTATTTACATCCAATTAATGTCAATTAATGCTTATTATATCTTAGAAAAGATCTAATTTACATGCCAAATTTTTAGGGCTGAGTTTGACAAAAAGAATTGATAACACAAATTATGTAATCACATCCATATAATATAGCAACTAATTCAAGATGAATACATCTTAGGAAATATAATTTGCGTTTAATAAACGATTACATATTTGCTAAGTTCTTATTAGCTTTAAATGTACACTATTAATCCAATAATATCAATTGAGAATCAAAATAAGAATATACCATATCATTCATCCTCAATCATAGCTAACCAAATAATAAAATGTATATTCTCAACTTGCGAATCAAGAGTTTATACAAAACCTATCTACAACCGTTAACAATATATATAGAGATGCAATTCACCATCGACTACAACCACCACTAAACTATTACAATATCATATCAACAAAATAATAGACCCGTGGTGTACCACGGGGTAAAACCTACACCACGGGATAAAACCTAGTAAAATCCAAAACAACATAACTTTGAGGGATTTAATTACTTTAATCAAAAATATATCTGATATTGTTATTTTATTTTGCGTTAAAACATTAAAAACCATATATATAAAGGAACACATATTAAAAAATTTTAAAATAATATTTTCATAAAAAAACCAATTCAAAAATATATTTATAAATTTAATATATATTAAAATTAATAAACAATTAAATATATCTCGCGCATCGCCTGATCCTATTTCTAGTTTTACAATAAATGAGAGCTGAAGATTTTGAAATCACAAGTGCTTTTACATCATAAATTATCAAACCAATAGCAAAGTCCACCTTCGTATACTTAGTTTTAAGAGAATTAACTTATATTCTATCTTTTTTTAGTTTTTTAAGTAAGGATTGTGAGGTCGAATAAGTTTACATTAAGAGATGTAAGATAATAATAGTATCTACTAATCTTAAACGGAAACATTTTTAAAGACTAAATATTTAAAATATCCCCCGCATGGCATAGCATGGTGGCACGATATAAATGATTTGAATATATGACTTGGTCTCTTGTTTAATAATTTTTTAAAAGACCATTTCCATCCATACTTCGTCGATCAAGCTCAAGTCACAATAAAAATAGTAAAATCTCTTCTTCTTCTTCATCCTCAGATCGGTGATCACTCCTCTAATTAGAAATCCATGGCGAAAGATTCCGTGGCGGTGTCTTCTCTTCTCTGGACTCTCTTCCTCATCTCCGTCATCTTCTCACTTCAATCAAACAGCCAAGAAGAGGATACACCAATCACACGATTCCAGCAATACTTAAGAATCAACACTGCTCATCCAAACCCTAACTACACCGCAGCAGTCTCGTTTCTTCTTGATCAAGCTAGATCAATAGGTCTAACTTCTCGAACCATCGAGTTTGTTCCTGGTAAGCCAGTTCTTCTCCTCACATGGCTAGGCTCAAACTCTAACCTTCCTTCGATTCTCTTTAACTCTCACCTCGATTCTGTTCCCGCTGAATCCGAGAAATGGATTCATCCACCGTTCTCAGCTCACAGAACCGTGGATGGTCATATCTACGCTCGTGGCGCGCAAGATGACAAGTGTGTCGGTGTTCAGTATCTTGAAGCAATCAAGAACTTGAAATCAAGAGGCTTCTCTCCTCTTCGCACTGTTCATGTCTCATACGTTCCTGAAGAAGAGAATGGTGGATTTGACGGGATGATGAAGTTCGCGGCATCTTTGGAGTTTACAGAGTTGAATTTAGGATTTGTCATGGATGAAGGGCAAGCGAGTCCTGCAGATGAGTTCAGAGTGTTTTACGCTGAACGTACTCCATGGCATCTTTATATACGAGCAGAAGGCATCCCAGGGCATGGTGCTAAGTTGTATGATAATTCAGCTATGGAGAATTTGATGAAGAGTGTTGAGTTGATATCTAAGTTTAGAGAGACGCAGTTTGATTTGGTCAAAGCTGGTAAAGCTCTAACTTCAGAAGTCATCTCTGTGAATCCAGTTTATCTTAAAGCTGGAACTCCTTCTACTACTGTGAGTTGATGATTTCAGTTTTGCATTTTTTCTTTTTTGATGTGTATGAGATTTTGTTTTAAGTGTGTGTGTGTGTGTGTGTTTTTAGGGGTTTGTGATGAACATGCAGCCCTCAGAAGCAGAAGCTGGGTATGATCTAAGGTTGCCTCCTACGGCAGATCCAGATCTTATGGAAAAAAGAATTGCTGAAGAATGGGCTCCTTCTATTAGAAACATGACCTACATAGTAAGTGAACATGC
Source organism: Camelina sativa (assembly GCF_030686135.1). Taxonomy (NCBI): domain Eukaryota; kingdom Viridiplantae; phylum Streptophyta; class Magnoliopsida; order Brassicales; family Brassicaceae; genus Camelina; species Camelina sativa. The sequence continues at coordinate 23,569,782 of NC_141882.1, read as the reverse complement.
ACCTAACTAAACTAGATGTTGTTTGTGTTGGTTATAGAATATTCTTGAGCTCCTTGTTATTTAATCTGTCTAAGGAGTGATCCTTCTATGGTCTTCCTCGGTTAAGAATTTAGCAACAAATGCAGCAAAGGAGAAAAATCACATTTTGTGGCTATGCAAATCTCAACTGTTCTTGGCTCTTCATTAGGTAGTATAATCATTTTGCTGTATTTTTCTTGCCACCAGATAAAACTAAAAGGAAATTTAAGAGACCATTTAGGACGAGCTATAATGACTCCAATAGATGATACCAATCCTTGGTGGTCTATCTTCAAGCAAGCTGTTGAAGCAACCGGAGGAAAACTCGCAAAGCCTGAAGTTTTGCTTTCAACAACGGATTCACGCTATATTCGCCCTTTGGGAATTCCGGTTTTGGGTTTCTCTCCAATGAGTAATACTCCTGTTTTAGTGCATGACCATAACGAGGTATTTGGCATGATAATATTATGTATATTGATATCTTTGAGTTATATATATAATCAAAATACTGATATAAACATTTTCTCTTGGCCTCAGTTCCTCAAAGATACTGTGTTCGTGAAAGGTATAGAGGTATACGAAACGGTTATCAGCGCACTAAGTTCGTTTAAGGGAGTATCTGCTGGTCAAGTGATCTGAAACATGTATGGATGCAAGCAATACATTCACTCTAGCCTTGTGATATTCTAAGTGGCTGCTAATAGTTAAGTTAAAGCACATATATATGTTGAAGTACGAGAACGGTATGTAAGAGCATAAACACTACAAGAAAACAGTTGATTTGCGACGCAAATTTACGACGGAGTTGCGAGTAGTTTGCTAGGAAGGCGAGGGTACTTGTAATTCCCTCGCAAAATTTGCGATGGCGAAGTCCCTCGCAAATTTGCGAGAAAGTTACTACGGTTTTGCGACTCCGCTAAAGTTCCTCGCAAAACACTCGCAACTCCCTCGTAATATTGCGACGAGTTAGCGATGACGAAATCTGTAGCAAATTTGCGAGGGAGTTGCAAGGGACGATGATGTAGGCAACCACGTTTTCCCCGAGTGTAACTGTTATGTCGGCAAAACAGTAAAAGCCTCGCAAACACTCGCAACTCCCTCGCAACTCCCTCGCAATATTGCGACGAGTTAGCGATGAGGAAATCTGTAGCAAATTTGCGAGGGAGTTGCAAGGGACGATGATGTCGGCAACCACGTTTTCCCCAAGTAAACTGTTATGGCCGCAAAACAGTAAAAGCCTCGCAAATCCCTTGCAAGATAATAAAATTTTAAACATCCCTCGCAAATCCCTTGCAAATTTTCCTAGAAAATCCATAGCAACTATTTTTAGTAAGCCTATAAATAGCAATTTCATGATCCATGGAAACCACAACACAAAAAACTTCCAACAAAAACATTTTTACCACCAAAATAAAATATTGTGAGAGAAAAAAGGCTACAAAAAAAGGCCTAAAAACTTTTAAATTCTATAATAATGTTTGGAGGCGGGCAACATGAGATATACACAATGCGACGGTGGATGTACAATCACAGAGATCCAGAGACCGGTGATGTGACGAGAGAGTTTTGTGATGGGTTGCGTGCTTTCATGTACCAGGCGACAAACCAAGACTTTGCTCGTCAAAACAGTATAATATTTTGTCCATGTCCTAAGTGCTTCAACGATAAGTATTTGGAATTTTAATCTAGTGAAGAAGCATCTTTATAATAGATGATTTATGCCAAATTACTATGTATGATTTCGTCATGGAGAGGGTTGTAGCAGTAATGTTGGAAGTAGTAGTATGAATTATGCTGTTGATCAACCTAGTAATTATGGACATCAAGAATCTGATCAATTTGATTTTTATGGGTATAATGAGGAAAATAGATTTCATGATATGGTTAATGATGCATTTCATGAAACTACTGCTGCATTTCGTGAGAATATTACAGAAGAACCCAACGTAGATGCACAACGTTTTAATACTATGTTAGATGCTGCAAATCAACCTATCTACGATGGATGTAGAGAAGGGCATTCTAAATCATTGGCATCTAGGAAGATGACAATTAAAGCTGATAATAACTTAAGTGAGAATTGCATAGATTCTTGGGCTGAACTCATTAAAAAGTATTTGCCAGCTGATAATGTGTCGGCTTAGAACTACTAGGAAATACAGAAGTTGGTTGCGAGTCTTAGATTACCATCTGAAATGATTGATGTGTGCGTTGACTATTGCATGATTTTCTAGAAAGATGATGATAAGTTGCAGGAATGTCGGTTTTGCGGGAAGCCGAGATATCAGCCTACTGAAGGAAGGACGCGAGTGCCATATAAGCGTATGTGGTACTTGCCTATTGCTGATAGATATAAACGCCTATACTAATCAAAACGGACTGCAGCGACAATGAGATGGCATGCAGAACATTCTACTGAAGAAGGACAAATTACACACCCATCTGATGCAAAGACGTGGAAACATTTTCAATCGGTATATCCTGACTTTGCTCAAGAGTGTAGGAATGTTTATCTTGGGTTGTGTACAGATGGTTTTAGTCCATTTGGTATGTCAGGGAGGCAATATTCTTTATGACCTGTTATATTGACGCCATACAATCTTCCTCCAGATATGTGTATGCAAAGCGAATTTCTGTTCTTGAGTATTTTGGTACCAGGTCCAAAACATCCGAAGCGAGCTCTAGATATCTTCTTGCAACCTCTGATTCATGAGTTGAAGCAGTTGTGGTATGAAGGTGTTCAGACATTCGATTCGTCGCGAAAACAGAATTTCAATATGCGGGCAATGCTAATGTGGACGATTAGTGACTTCCCTGCGTACGGAATGTTATCTAAGTGGACAACACACGGAAGATTATCATGTCCTTATTGTATGGATCGTACCGAGGCTATTCAGTTAAAGTATGGGCGAAAACCTTGCTGGTTTGATTGTCATCGTCGATTTCTTCCGTTGCATCATCCGTACCGGAAGAACAAGAAGTTGTTTAGAAAGAATAAAGTTATGCGTGTTCCTCCACCAACTTATGTCTCTGGAAATGATTTGTTTGAGCAGATTGATTAATATGGCGCTCAAGAAACATGTAAACGTGGGGGTAACTATCACACACCAGCAAACATGCCAGATGGATATGGAAGCGCTCACAATTGGCACAAGCAAAGTATTTTTTGGGAGCTTCCATATTGGAAAGATCTTCTATTGCGGCACAACCTTGACGTGATGCTCATCGAGAAAAACTTTTTCGATAATTTCATCGTTACGCTTCTGAATGTGCAGGGTAAAACAAAAGATAGCAGGAGTTCTAGGTTGGATTTGGCGGAAATATGCGCAAGGATCGAGTTACATCTTACAAGAAATGGGAAATTACCAGTACCCCAACTTCGATTGTCAAATGAGGCTAAGAAGGTGTTGTTCGAGTGGATTAAATCCAAAGTGAAGTTTCCAGATGGATTTGTTTCAAAATATTCAAGATGTGTAGAGCAAGGCCAAAAATTCTCAGGTATGAAGAGCCATGATTGTCATGTCTTCATGCAACGACTACTACCATTTGTATTTCTTGAGCTCTTGCCAACACACGTTCATGAAGCTATTGCAGGTATATAAGTATATAATGATATATATATATTTATATATTGATATATATATATATATATATACTTATTTAATTAATTCACCCATGAATTTATTATACATTGGTTCGTAGGTATCGGAGTTTTTTTTCGGGACTTGTGCACTAGAACATTGACCAGTGAAATCATAGAGCAGTTACGAGAAAATATTCCAGTGTTAATTTGTAACTTGGAGAAAATCTTTCCCCCTGCTTTTTTTGACGTGATGGAACATCTTCCAATACATCCACCAGTTCAATTTCGCTGGATCTATTCTTTTGAGCGGTTTATGAAAGCTCTTAAAGGAAAGGCCAAAAATCTTGCCAGAGTTGAGGGGTTGATAGTCGCCGGGAGTTTAACCGAGGAAACGTCTCACTTCACATCATACTACTTTAACCCGACCGTGAGAACCAAGAAAACACGTACTCGACGATATGATGATGGAATGTTCCTGATGTTCCAGATGTCTTTGCTCAGATAGGAAGACTTGCTGGAAAGTTAAAGGAAGTTTGGTGGGAAGATCATAGCTATTGTCGAGCAGCTCACAATTACATCTTGAGGAATCTAGAATATGTTCAACCTTTTGAAAGGTATTATTTTTTAAAAACTAAAATTAATTTTATTTTCTAACACAACGAACTAACAAATCGATCTCTATTTTTCTAGACTTTATGAAATGCAGATTCGGGAAGCATATCCTAATTTAGAAGAATCTGAATATGAGGCCGACAAAGAGCGGGATTTCGCTAATTGGTTAAAATACTATGTAAGTATATATATGAAATAAATTTCAACTATATATGTATTATAGTTTCAAATTTAAATAAGCTTATGGTTTAAATATCTTATTTGTTTATATATAGGTTCAGAATGGATGTGGAAATGAACCCTTGCCTCTTTGGTTGCATGAGCTCGTTCAAGAACCAAGAGCGAAGATCACTACTGCTCCAATGTACTTTACTCGCGGTTATACTTTTCATACGTACGCACACGGAAGTCGCAAAGCTACAACAAATTATGGAATCTATGTACAAGCTGGTGATAGCGATTTCTATGGGGTTTTGGAACAAATATTAGAAGTTGATTATCCAGGCCTTTTGAATCTAAGATGCGTACTTTTCAAGTGTAACTGGTACGATCCATCGGTCCGAGGCATGCGAGTAAATAATTGGGGAGTTGTCGATGTGAAGGCGAACAGATCATACCCCAAATTTGATCCTTTCATCCTAGCATCACAAGCACAACAAGTGAGCTTTCTGCCATATCCTCGTTTAAGGCCAAGACGTGAAATGTGGTTATCAGTCATTAAAGTTAATCCTCAAGGCCTTATATTCGGGTTAGTTGATGATCAATTCGTGTTGCAACAAGATAGAGTCGGTGAAATTTCCATTCCAAACATGTCAACAGAAGATGTTATCCACATTGATCCACAAAACAGGCGAGTTGAAGATGTTGATGATGTTTCTGAAGAAGAGGGTGAATTAGACGAATTCGAAGAGTCCGATGATGGAGAGGATTCTAATGATGATAATGTAAAATCTAGTAGTTCAGAAAATGAATCTGATTGACTAATTATAATTTTTGTTGTTTTTTTTAAAGAAAATATTTAGAAATTTGCGAGGGATTTGCGTTGGAATTGTGAGGGGATTATTGCCTTCCCTCGCAATATCGTCGTTATTAACTTTCAAAAACCTATACCCTAAACGTCATTTACTGACATGTCCTTGCAGATCCCTCGCAAATTGCGATGGATGTGCGATGTGTACTTGTTAATCCCTTGCTACTGCCTCACGGTTCCCTCGCAAATGTAGATATTCATTTTAATAAACATGTTAATATGGTTAGTAATGATCATTAACATTTTCAAACTAAAGGAGAGCATCACTAACCAAAATCAAGAGACAAACAACTTTTGATTGATTATTGATAACTGTTGTTTAGGGTATAGGATTGATAAATGTTGTTTAGGGTATAGCTAGGGTTTATAAGATATATATGTTTAGGGATTTCTTTTGAGATTTTGATTGAGTAAATTTGAATGAGGAGATGTGATGACTATTACTTACCTTTTCTCTTTGTATGTTCTTGAGTTTATGAAAATTTTCATCCATGGTTTATGAATTTGGTTAAACATAGTGTATAGATTTGCGAGGGATTTGCGAGGGACTTGCGAGGGATGTGTTACATTTCCTTGCACTTCCCTCGCAATTTACGATGGATTAGCAAAGCCTCCCTTGCAAATGCCTCGCAATAATATTCCATAATATTATTTCCAAAACAAAAAATATTAGGCCAAATACAAAGTACTAATGTAAAGTAAAAATTAATAATTTGGTTCTTCCATTTTATCTATAGTTTTTTGTTGGTTTTTCCAATTATATACATATTTATTGTTTTATTTTGTTTTGCGACGTATTTGCGAGGAATACTAGCAAAGTCGTCGCAATATTTAGGGCTTCATATTGCGACGTATTTGCGGGGAAACGTCGCAAAACCGTTGCAATATTTGCTACAGAATTGCGAGGCTTCAAAAAATTTATATATACACCACAGCCTAGTTTGAGCTTGCTCAAACCACGCCGCATCCAAAACCCTAAAATCTCTGTTCTTCTTCCTTCTTCTCCATTTAACCTCTCGCCGTTTTCCGGTTAAATCTTCTTCTTTCCCTAAGTTCTTCCTTCGACCTTCTTCTTCTTCTTCTTCTTCTTCTTCTTCTTCTTCTTCTTCTTCTTCTTCGATTCTGCTTCTCCTTCATCTCCGGTTCATCGTCGATCTATTCTACCGGATCTACAAAGGTAAATCTGACAGTTATCTTTCAATAGTTTCATCTTCAATCGATTTATGTTTTTTTCATTCGATTTATGTTTTTTTTCATTCAATTTAAGGTATAAACATCTCTTAAATCATTCGATTTAGGTGTTGTTTTATTCGATTTACGGTTTTTTCAATCGATCTATCTTCCTAAGTTTTTTCAATCGATCTGTCATCCGTTTTCTGATTTAGAACCCTAAGTTTTTCGATTTCGATCTCATACTTTTTTTTTCTTGTAGATGTTTTCTGGAAACGACTACACACGATTCCTCTCGCAGACTAATGCTCCAAGTCCATGCAGTGGTGGTTCTCGAGGGTCGTCATCGGGGGTTCAAGATTCTCGACATGCAACCTCACAGCATAGTCCTCCGACACCTGCTTCATCTCCACCCATTAGTGTGCCTCCAACCGCTGCTGCATATCAATCGATTGATCCCGTTGCGGCCACACCTACATCTCTAACCACATATTTGTAGCAACGTTTAAACAATATGACGTTGGAGGAGTTACTCGAGAGTCCTGGCCGTCAACATCTAACACGATTAGATCCAAACCGCCCCCGTAGAACTCTCTGGTAAGAGAATGATTTAACTGATTTTAATTTTGAATTTGCATTTTTAATTCTAGGATCAATTTTACACTTATTAAATCAAAACAATTATGTTATCCCTAGGTTTTCTGATGATGGGAGGGTTGCAGCCACTGTCCGCAGCATCTTTGAAAGAGATTTCAAAGAGCCTCATGCCAATTGGACACAGACGCCACAACTGGTCGTAGATCGTTGGTATGAAACTTTTGCGGTAAGTAATAGTTTAGTTTAGTTTTGAGCCTTATGCATATGTAGTTTAGTTTAATCAATGGTATGAAACTTATGTAGCAATACTCATATATTTTGTTTTCTTTTTTACAAGCAAACATATAACTGGGACCGTTCTATAAACGGTAGAGTTAGACATGAGTTTGAGAAGAAGTTGAAGGAGCGGATGTGTGATCAAGTGAGCCGGTGGAAGGGAAAGTGGAGGGATAATGGTGATAATGCAAGGCCGCGATGGATTGATCCTAAAGTATGGGCTGGACTAGTTAAGTATTGGCGTGATCCCAAATCAGAAGTAAAGAATATCAACGATCGTAATGCTCGATATCATGATCCTAATGGCACTGGCATACATAAACACCGCTCAGGCCAGACCTCTTTTAAAGCTCGTGCCAGAAAACTTGTAAGTTTCTAGATTCTTCGTGTTACTTCTATAATACTGTCTTTTCTTACTAATAACCTTTGTATTTTGTTTTACTTTGTGTTAGTCTGAGCTGACTAGTGAAAGCACTCCGGATTATCTACGTGTCCTAGAAGTCACTCACAAAAAACCCGATGGGAGTTTTGTCGATGGAAAGTCAGAGTCCATCTTCAATGAAGTGTCATCAAAGATACAAGAGGTTCAGTCTCAGCTCTGTTCAGGGGATAACACGGAGAGTTCTGCTTCTGGTGGGTTGTCTGTTCATACCAAGAACAAAATTTATGCCGAGTTAAACTTCTTGTGTGGTTTTTGAAATCTCTTAAGTTTGTCTAGTATGAGTTTGTGTTGTTGTTTTTAGTTTGTCATATGATATGCTTAGATTTGTCTGATTGTAATGTGCATTTGTAGGATATGCTACATTTGTGTTGTTGTGTCTGTTCTAGGATCCGAATCTTGTATGTTGCTTGTTGGTTCTTTCTTTCATATGACTATGAAAGTAATTTTTTGATTGTATTGCTCGTAGGTTGCTGCGAAGAAGAAAAATAGACTTTATGGAGTTGGTTCTTTGCAAAATGAAGCATCTTCAGCCCATTTTGGACCATCGCTTCCGCCTACTGAGGATCCAGTTGTTCTTGCTCAGAAGCTTGCTGTCGCTGAAGCTACTCTCGCAAATCAAGCCACTACACTCCAAACTCAAGCCACTCAACTTAGGGACAATGCACAAAAGATGCATAGCTATGATGCATACTTTGACTACCTTGCCGAGAAGGATCCTGAGTTTGCTGCTAAGTTTGGAAGCAGGATTGAACATGGCTGCAATCCAACCATAGCTGAGACAGGGGACGACACCGACACTGGCACTGGCACTGGCAATGGCACAGACACAGGAACCGGAACCGGAGTTCCCTCTCTATCACCATCTTTTTAAGACAATTTGATATTAAGTTTTAAGGTTTCATTTGTTTTTTGGACATGGATTATATGACAATTTTTGTTTCTTAATTTTTTGTCTAGAAACAAAAATTGTCTCGGTTAATATATGTTTGAATTATATTTTATATTTTGATTATATTTTCTATTTCTTATAAACTATTGTCAAAATATAAATTTATAAATTTCAAAATCAAAAAAAATAAATATTAAAATGAAAAAAAGCCAAAATCCGTAGCAAATTTATGCTACGGATTTGCGAGGAATACAAAATTGCTACGGATTTGCGACGAAACTCATTTCTGGGTTTATAATAACATTAATATTTTGCGATGGAAATAATACTTCGACAGATTTTACAAGATATTTGCGAGGAATATTGTTCATTGAAATTTGCGTTTGTTTTGCGACGGAGTTACATTCGTTGCAAATTTTGCGAGGGAAGTGCTACGTGTAATAATTTGCGAGACACGATTAGCGAGGAATCGACGATCCTCGCAAATCTGTCACTAATACCATTTTGCGAGGGATGAGCGACAAATTTTGCCATTGCAATAGGCTTGTTTTCTTGTAGTGAAAAGTAAACAAGACACAAGCTTTGTTAACGGGGTTCGGATAACCTACATCCCCGGGACCATGTCCAGCCTTCATTAATTAGAAGTAGTACTTCAACAACACCATCAACAGATCTCTCTATCTTATTGATGGGAGAATGCAACACACCTTGTGTGTATCTCTCAATAATACCTAAGACGCGCACCTCTTCATAAAACTCTCTCTTAGTATTTATAACAATTGTAACCCTAGAGTTGACAACTTTCCTATTCTAAACCGGTAAACTAACATATTTAGATAACTCCTAAATATAATTAATCCTAATTCCATAACTCGGTAGGATTAGTATAGCTTGCACCTCAAGCTATCTTCAAGCTTATGCCAACATTCTTCCTCTTAAGCTTGCAATCCTTTTCTTCCAAATCTCTCATGCCAATGAGATCCCCATTTCTTTAAACTCGTTTCTTCTGAGCGATTTAATCAAGATATCTACCTTACCCTCACTTTCGGGAACATGCTTGACTTGCACTTACCCATTCTCTTATATCTCTGCAAAAATCTCATTTTATTTCATCTTTGATTGATCCTCCTTTTGATGTCTTCGAAGACTATCTTCATCGCCTTCATTCTCCCATGCTTATATCAAACAAGATTCACCTTCTGAACAATCTTTAATACCCACAAGCATCATGTTCATTCCACAAAAACATAAATTATGGGGTTCCAAAGCTGGCAAGCTAGGTTCCAGTTTCTTCCTCTTCTTAAACTTCTTTCCCTTCACAGCTCTAATATCTCGCCAGAGCTCTTTGACGAACTCACTTTTCAGCACAAGTTCCTCCAGGATCAAAGGATGCCAAAAATCATATCTTATTAACTTTCTCGTGGCTGATTTCGTTGGTCCCATCTTCTCCGCTTGTTTCAGCTGCAAGTGGAAACGTGTTGATGAGGAAGATCTTTGACAATCTAAGATCCTTACTGTCTACAGACTTCCCCTTATCCTTTCTAGTCTTTGTGACTGCAGTGGACACATCATAGATTGATCCCAAGCAACTTCTCATAGAGAATAAATCTTAAGTAGGATTTTCTTTTCCAATGAGCTTGATATCCCCTTGCAATTTTCCTTTGGAAACTTATGATTGAACTTATGATAATCACTGAGAAGAACCTCTTCGCCTTCTCATCCAAGAAAATAAACTTTCAAATACTTCAACCTTCATAATTGGGATCATATCTCACTTCTCCCTTCCTTTTTTCATCAGCTCTATTTTTATGTCATCTCTTTTAATCTCTTCAACCACACAATCTTCTTTAAGAACTTTGTTAATCACACATACCTGTTTACAAGCTGACAAGATGATCATCTCTTCTGAAATTATGCTCTCCAATCTAACCTTCAATATAATTCTTCACAACTTCTTGTTGTGAGACAACCAAAATTCTGCATTTTTCATCAGTTTTGATGATGAGCACAATGAAATAGCAAACCAAACCATAAAATTATGAAATTTTGTGGGAATATTGACAACAGTCATATGAATTCACAGGAAAAAACAGATCACGATTTGGGTTTACGATTTGCGAGTTATGATCAAAGTCGTAAAACAGCTCCGGAAAAACACAATCCTGCAAACAGGAATCTTTGAGCGGGATTTCAGATCAAATCACATGGATTCAGACGTCGAGTTTTATATCACTAAAAAGATATCCTTCTCAAGTTTCCATAACACCTTTCGTAGCTCAAATCCGAGCTCTATAACCATAGTAACTGAAGAAGAAAGTAGCAACCCGAGAAAGTAAAACTGTTCTTGAAAGCTGAAACCTGCTTCTCATCATTCTTTGACTTCTCTGCAATTACCAGGGTTGTCTTTAAGAACCATATTCTATAGACTCCATATTTGATGCTTCTTTCTTTCCCAGCAGAAAAAAACATTGGTGATTGCACTAATAACACATACTTTTCTCTTCGCTTTCAACACACTCTTTGTTTTCTTCTTACAAAATAACCTGCTTCAAATTCATTCACACTTAAGAGGAGACCAACAAAAAAATCCCAAGGATTAACATATGCCTTTAATTGCTTCAGATTCGTGTGATAAGCAATCTATAATGTTCCAATCTTGTTGAAATTGGAAAACCAGAATTCACACTCAACCTATTCCGACAATTTCTCCTCCGTGAAACATATGTCTTCCCGTAAAAACTTAATCTCAATAGAGGACAAAGATACTCAAACTTAATGTGAAGAAGAAGCTTTAATCCACCTTCACTTTTCTTCTCACAAATCAGAACTCTCTAAGCAAATTTCATCTTGATTTCTTCTCCTAAGAACAATCAATTCACAGAGTACTGACTTCTTCCCTCAGGTTTGTAAAGCTGTGTTTTATCTCTGAGATGATCTCTTTTTTTTTCTTACTAGAGATTCATAAAGAGAACATCTTGTGGATCTGAAATAATGTTATTTTTGGAAATTTTTTAGGTATTAACTTTGTAAATAAGTACAAATAAAAGGATAGAACCCAAGATGTACTTCAAAAATGTATATATATGTACAACAAGACAAGACGAGGATTATTAAAATCTAATGTTTAAAACACAAACGAGAAGGGCATTCCCCAATGCCAAACCAACAAAGAAACAATGATATAAAAAAGGTAAATACACAATAGATTCTTGCGAGATAAATGATCATTAAAGAAAGCTATATTTTTTTTGGTAGGCCAACGAGTTTCAACTTGTAACATCCGCGAACCAAATTGGGGATTTGGGGAGTGGGTGTCGATCGACACCAATGAATTCAGGTTCGATCGGTTTGTTTTAATTGTCGATTCTGGTTTGGTTTGATTTAATTGGGTTATCTAGACCATGTATATAAGGAAAAACTCGACCTAGGTCGTGTAAAGAGGATGTCCTGGCCGTTCTAAGAGAAAAGAGAGAAGAAAGGCGTTCTTGAGAGTTTGGAGGCTTTTGGAGAGATCATTGGCTTGTTTGGTGAGATCTGTTGCTGTGGAGTGGAGATCTTGTGTTGGGAAAAAATGAGAAGGCTTCTAAGGGTTAGGTTCGTCGTTGTTGGGTCAGATACTTCCTGCAAAAGAGGTGAGTGCATGACCATGGCTTATCTAAGCTTGAGAATCCTTTGTTTGCTTGATTTGTTATGTTTTGTGGTGTTGTTCTTGTTTGTGGTCGTTGTGTTATGGTTCTTATAGGTTCCTGAAGCTTTTGGGTGAGTTTGGAACGGATTGGAGATGATTGGAAACGGAGATTCAACGATCGGCTTCGAGCATAACGTGTATGCGGGGTCGGTGACGATCGACACCAAGTGGGTGTCGGTCGACACCATGTTTGGGCCAGTGTCGATCGACACCTACCTGGTTTCGGTCGACACCAACTTGTTTGATTCATGATTTCCTGGTTTGTTGTGTTTGTTTGTTGTTTGTTAAAAATTGGAATCTCAGTTGCTTGTGTGTATAGCCCGATAGATGGGAGGATTGCTTCACTAAGTTTTTGTGATAATACTTACGCATCTCAATTGTTGTTTGTGGTGTTGTAGGTATGTGATGTGGAATCATGGCAATGGGAGGAGGATGATCTAGCGTCTCGTTTGTGTGTTGTTGGTTATATTGTTTATGTTGGAACCTTGGATAGAGTTATGCTAGGTTGTTGGATAGGATGGTTAGGAGTGATATTGTATTGATGATAAATTGTTTAGGTATTATTAGTATGTTTCCGCTGTGCATAATGTTTGTTGTTGGTTTAATGATGAGTTGTGGTTTGGTTGGTTTAGTTAAGTAGTATGAGATGCTTAATTATATCTAGTATTTCTTATTAACAAAAAAACGGGTTGTTTTAATTTGGTATCAGAGCGTATACGGTGCTAAGGGGGTCGGTGTGGGCGGTGTCTGAAACAACCGTTCCCGTTTTCTTTTTCAAATATTAATTCACTAGTGGTCCCATACCCACTAACAACCTATCAACAATCACAACAGCGGATAACAAAACAATTCCATTAAACCAATAATGCAATAACCAAGTTCCAACATCCTACAATGATCTATCAACTCAACACTAGCAACCTAACGATAGCTAGACCACAATCATTCAAGCCTCTAGAACATCCTCCTCCTCATCGCCCTGATTCCACGATCACACTTGTCTTTACCTGCACCACAAACACATATTGAGATGCATGAGTATTATTAAAAATACACAGTGAGGTCATCCTCCCATCTATTGGGCTATACACACAAGCAACTGAGATTCTATTGTTAAGTTGAACCAACAAACAGAATCAACACATCAAACAAGCAACTCACAAACGGTTAAAAGTGGTGTCGACCGATCGACGCTAACACAACCTGGTGTCGGTCGACACCACACTGGTGTTGATCGACACTGACTCTGCAGACGCGATCTGCACGAATCCGAACGTTGAACCTCTGTTACAAATCACTACAAACCGTCTCAAACTCTCCCAATCGCCTCAGGAACCTACGTGAATCACTAAAACAACAAACCCAAGCAAGCAAACACCACAAATAGACAAAGAACACCCAAACAAAAGAGATCTCAGACTTAGATCAGCCATGGTCAAGTACTCACCTCTTTTACAGGAAGATTTGAATAAGAAACGGTGGACCGAAACACCTTAGGAAGCTTCTCCTTTGTTCCCAATAACAGCTCTCCCTTCCACAGCCACAGATCCCTCCAAAACACCAAGAACAAGACAAAAATCTCTCAAGAACACTCTCAAAGGCTCTCCAACACTTTCTCTCCTTTTCTCTCTTTTTCTCTCTCAACGGCGACAAAACAAGACAACCTCAAACCCTTAATTTGTCGCTTCTCCTCTTATATACTTGGTTTAGGGATTTCCAACTGAACCAAACCGAACCAAACAGCAATTAAAACAAACCAATCAAAATCGGAAATGATGGTGTCGATCAACACAACCATGGTGTCGATCGACACTCAGACCAAAAATGCAAATTCTGGTTCGCGGATGTTACAATTCTCCCCCACCAATAAGGATTCGTCCTCGAATCCCGCAGCACCGTCCATCCGTCAAGGACCACCGTGCCACCGTCAACACGGCCCACATATCCCCCGACTGGACTTAAATACCGTCAACCAATGTTTCCTTCGCAACTGTCGCAACAGCCCGCACACCTCCGACTAAACCCCAAGGTCTCCCTCTAGTCAGTATACTCACATCCAAGACCCTATTTGCTCGCAACTCAGTGCTTCCCCCGTCCGTGGTCGCAACCAACGAATCATGCCGGCTCGCTATCAGGCCAACCGCCTTAAGCTACGACATCCAGGAAGTCACACACAAACGCTCTCCCCGCTCTCGGGTCGCAATCCTCAAGACATACCGACTCACTGCCAGGCCACCGCCTACAGCTACGGTATCCAGGGAGTCGTTCACACCCACTTCCCCCGCTCTCGGGTCGCAACCCTCGAGACATACCAGCTCACTACCAAGCCGCGGCTCACAGCTACGGTATCCAGGGAGTCTCAAAAATCCCGCTCTTAGGTCGTCATCCTAAAGCGCGCTCTCGGATCGTCATCCGAAGCAACATACCACTCCCACTCTCTGACCACAAAGTCCATCGAGCTATCGGTATCACATGAGTTGGACCCTCACGGCCTTGAGAAAACAAGCCTGATGTCATCGAGTATCTCCCGACTAGATCTACCTCAACACTTTCCACAAAAATTTCCCTTTTTAGAAAGTTTCTAACTCTGGAAACTTCTTTTTTGTGGAAACTTTCCAAAAATAGAAACCCGAGCTATTTCTCTTTTTCCCATGACAACAACCGTCAAACATAAAGAAAAATACTCATCTTATTAATCTTAAAAATGTCATAATCGTTTCAATCCCAACGAAAATACATAAGAAAAATAAGATTCCACAATCCAATCCATCAACCCGCTCCAGCTAGAGACTACCGCTTGGACCTCAAGTCGTCCTCTAGCCCAGCTGCAACCTCAACCAACTCTGCTCTCGTAGCATAGCTCATCACTCTACACCGAATCCTCAGATCATCTCGTAGAGCCAATAAGAACCTCCGCACATGAGCCGACTCTGGCTGCCAAGTCGACTGAACTCAGCATCCAGCTCCCGCACTGTATGGTCCCCCTGAGTCAACCCCAAGAACCGTGCCTCCATTCGGTCAAGAGCCTCCTGTGGAAAATACTTGGAGTTAAACTCCCTCACAAAATCCTCCCAAGACATATCCCGCTGCACCCTACGTGCTGCCACCGACCTCCACCACACATGTGCATCACCTGACAAGTAATGCACTGCCAAATCCACCCTAAACTTATCGGGACATCGAAGCAACCGGAAAAGATCCTCCATCCGCTCCCTCCACTTATCCACTACACTCGGATCCGTACCTCCCGAGAAAGACCCCGCTTCCACTCGCTGCAGCTGTACCATCATCTGCACATACTGAGCGTCCACTATCTTGGCTCCCGGCTGCACACCTGCCTACAAACCCTCCACCGGCTGCACCGCTGGAACCTGCCCACCAACCACTGGCGGCACTACTGGAACCTGCCCACCACCCACTGGTGGCACTGCTGCTGGAAGCCGCGCTAAAACCTGAGTTAGCAAGCCCACCAAGACATCCTCCCTGCCTGGAGCACCCTCTGCTGGAACCCTCACA
This sequence comes from Camelina sativa, assembly GCF_030686135.1. Classification (NCBI taxonomy): domain Eukaryota; kingdom Viridiplantae; phylum Streptophyta; class Magnoliopsida; order Brassicales; family Brassicaceae; genus Camelina; species Camelina sativa. The sequence goes on along the minus strand of NC_141882.1, from coordinate 23,553,961 downwards.
CCCGGGGCAACACCGTGACCGACACCAGCCCATCCGCCCTGCCGTCACCCAAACCATCCTGGTCTCCAGACACATTAGGATGAACCTGAGACTCCGCTAACTTCTCACTGGCCATGCTCTGGATCACACTCTCACTGGTCTCGGGAACCTGACCTCGTCCCCGACCACAACCACGACCACGACCACTACCACGACCAACAGCAACCTCACCTCTAACCATCTGTATCACCAAGAACAGAAGGCTAAACAACAAATAATTATAATCACACAAGAACACAACTCACCGTGGAATCACGAAATAGGCTCGAGGGGGATGTTCTAGGATCTCATGCCAAACACAATTGACTAAATCACATAATCAACTCTAGCATGAAATCCCGAACAGCAACAGTAAAAGCACAGTGAACCCTAGTCCTAGAACCGTAAGGGCTCTGATACCAAAATGAAACAACCGTTCCCATTTTTTTTTTTAAATATTAATTCACTAGTGGTCCCATACCCACTAACAACCTAGCAACAATCACAACAGCGGATAACAAAACAATTCCATTAAACCAATAATGCAATAACCAAGTTCCAACATCCTACAATGTTCTATCAACTCAACACTAGCAACCTAACGATAGCTAAACCACAATCATTCAAGCCTCTCGAACATCCTCCTCCTCATCGCCCTGATTCCACGATCACACTTGCCTTTACCTGCACCAAAAACACATATTGAGATGCATGAGTATTATTAAAAATACACAGTGAGGCCATCCTCCCATCTATTGGGCTATACACACAAGCAACTGAGATTCTATTGTTAAGTTGAACCAACAAACACAATCAACACATCAAACAAGCACCTCACAAACGGTTAAACGTGGTGTCGACCGACACCAGATTGGTGTCGATCGACGCTAACACAACCTGGTGTCGATCGACGATAGCACAAAAGGGTGTCGACCGACACCACACTTGTGTTGATCGACACTGACTCTGCAGACGCGATCTGCACAAATCCGAACGTCGAACCTCCATTCCAAATCACTACGAAACCGTCTCAAACTCTCCCAATCGCCTCAAGAACCTACGAGAATCACTAAAACAACAAACTCAAGCAAGCAAACACCACAAATAGACAAAGAACACCCAAACAAAAGAGATCTCAGACTTAGATCAGCCATGGTCAAGCACTCACCTCTTTTACAGGAAGATTTGAATAAGAAACAGTGGACCGAAACACCTTAGGAAGCTTCTCCTTCGTTCCCAATAACACCTCTCCCTTCCACAGCCACAGATCCCTCAAAAACACCAAGAACAAGACAAAAATCTCTCAAGAACACTCTCAAAGGCTCTCCAACACTTTCTCTCATTTTCTCTCTTTTTCTCTCTCAACGGCGACAAAACAAGACAACCTCAAACCATTAATTCGTCGCTTCTCCTCTTATATACTTGGTTTAGGGATTTCCAATTGAACCAAACCGAACCAAACATCAATTAAAACAAATCAGTCGAAATTGGAAATGATGGTGTCGATTGACACACCCATGCTATCGATCGACACTCAGACCAAAAAGCAAATTCTGGTTCGCGGATGTTACAGTGTCGGTGCCAGAGTGGCCAGTGATGCTAGGGTTCCGGGTGCGGGAGTCTCAGCAGGTGGAGCCCCTGGGGGAGGCGTTGACCTTGCGGGTTTATTGACACAATTGTTAGCGCGGATACCAGGTGTGGTACCAGCACAGGCACATGCAGTACCGCCAGCGGCGGCGGGGGAGCAGCAGCTAATGGCTGCGAATGTGAGAGCTCATGCTCATTTTTTGTCTATGCTGAAGCAGATGCATAACCTGGCTACTGCGTGGTTTTCGGGTGGTATAGATCCTACTGCTGCAGATGCGTGGAGGACCAGTGTGGAACGTAATTTCCAGACTCTGAGATGTCCTCAGGAGTTTTGGGTGGACATAGGGGTCCACCACTTGATTGGTGATGCTCAGGTGTGGTGGAGATCAGTGGCTGCTAGGAGAGTGCAGAGGGAGATGACTTGGGCAGACTTTGTGGAGGAGTTCAACCGCATATATTTCCAGAGAATGACTCGGTCAGTTCGGGAGCTGGACTTAGAGTTCAGTCGACTTCTGTCTTATGGGGGTCAGGCGATGGAGTCCGAGGTGGCTCAGATCAGGAGGTTCATGAGGGCGCTTTGTGAGGACTTGAGGGTCCACTGCAGAGGGAGGAGTTATGCTACGAGGGTGGAGCTGGTGTAGACTGCAGCGAAGATAGAGGATGACTTGAGGTCACAGGTAGTGGTGGTCAGTCCAGCAATTCGGACAGAGGAGACTTTGGAGCAAAACAATCCGAGCAAGAGTAACAAATCAGAGCAAAGGCATAAGAGGAAGCGGGAAGACACGTTATGTATGCAGCAAGGTGGGCGAGGGTGCTTCGGATGTGGAAGCAAGAACCACAGGTTGGCAAACTGTCCCAAGAAAGGTGATCCACAGGAATATCGTCGATCTTGTTACCATTGTGGGGAGGAGGGGCACATCAGGCCTTTATGTCCTAAGTGGAGGCAGATGATGGAGGGTGCAGCACAACTGAAGGGAGGACGGGGTGCTCAACCCGGAGTTTAGTTTGACTTCTCTTTGTTTTTATTTCAGCTAAGTATTCTTCTTTTGGAGTTGTAAACGTTTATTGCACTTGAGGTTTTAATAAAGTGGAGTTATTTGGTTTTTGTAATTGTGGATCTTGTGAAAATGGAAATTGCTCGGGAGTTCTATAAATGGAAAGTTCCATAAATGGAAAGTTTCTAAAAATAGAAAGTTCTATGAATAGTTAGAACTTGTCTATTTTTTTAAAGAGGATGTGAAATGCTGGAGTTGCGGCTTGCAAAGCAGTTGATGCGGTGAATCAGAATATGCGAACATATGGTACTTGTTTGTTTATTATGCTCGTATTGATGATTTGTTGTGGATAATTGCCAAGCGGAAAAACTATTAGTAGAAAGGGTGTTTAGCGGTGGTAATATTCTTGGAGAGAATATGGTGTTAGTAGGACATTGAAATGTTCTACGCGGATCATGGGGGTGGTCCCGGTTGGAGAAATGCTTATAGACGTTATGACCATTTGCTATAGGGACGGGGGGGTCCTGAACAACTCATGAGGAGATGGGGGTTCTCCTAAGGGGATGGGGGGTTCCCTAGATACCGATAGCTCATAGGACTGCGGTCCTGAGGGTGGTAGAGGAGATGGGGGTTCTCTTGGTACCGAGATCATGAGAGTGACGACCCGAGGGTGAGACGGTATGGCTCGAAGACGGGGGGTCTGAGAGTGTGATCGGTATGGCTTGAAGGTTGCGACCTAAGAGCAGATGAGTTGGCGGCAAAAGTGTGAAGGACATGGGGATAAGCATGGTAACCAGATGTGGATTTATGAGATTGATGGGGGTTCAATCTCAGGGTTAGGGTAGAGATCGGATGCGGATCTCGGGGTTGATGGGGTTTAATCTCGGGTTATTCTATGTGTTGACCGGGAGGGTCAGGTGTATGCTGGTCGGAGGGACCAGAGTGGTGATGATTGGGAGAGTATTGTTTGGCTCTACCGGTGGGGTCAGGACTTTGTTGACCGGTGGGGTTAAGAGTGTGTGGACCAGTGGTGTGATGGTTGTGGCAGACCAGATGGTTGGATGGTGCGAACCGTGGCGGCGGTGGTTGGATGTGTTTTGCGGTGTAGCGGCAGTGTGTTGCAGATTCAAGGACGAATCTTTTGGTAGAGGGAGAGAATTGTAACATCCGCAAACCAAATTGGGGATTTTGGGAGTGGGTGTTGATCGACACCAATGAATTATGGTTCGACCGGTTTGTTTTAATTGTCGATTCTGGTTTGGTTTGATTTAATTGGGTTATCTAGACCATGTATATAAGGAAAAACTCGACCTAGGTCGTGTAAAGAGCTTGTCTTGGCCGCTCTAAGAGAAAAGAGAGAAGAAAGGTGTTCTTGAGAGTTTGGAGGCTTTTGGAGAGATCATTGGCTTGTTTGGTGAGATCTGTTGTTGTGGATTGGAGATCTTGTGCTAGGAACAAAGGAGAAGGCTTCTAAGGGTTGGGTTCGTCGTTGTTGGGTCAGATACTTCCTGCAAAAGAGGTGAGTGCATGACCATGGCTTATCTAAGCTTGAGAATCCTTTGTTTGCTTGATTTGTTGTGTTTTGTGGTGTTGTTCTTGTTTGTGGTGGTTGTGTTATAGTTCTTATAGGTTCCTGAAGCTTTTGGGTGAGTTTGGAACGGATTGGAGATGATTGGAAACGGAGATTCAACGATCGGCTTCGAGCGGAACGTGTCTGCGGGGTCGGTGACGATCGACACCAAGTGGGTGTCGGTCGACACCTACCTGGTATCGGTCGACACCAACTTGTTTGATTCGTGATTTCCTGGTTTGTTGTGTTTGTTTGTTGTTTATTAAATATTGGAATTGTTTGTTGTTTGTTAAATATTGGAATCTCAATTGCTTGTGTGTATAGCCAAGTAGATGTGAGGATTGCCTCACTAAGTATTTTTGATAATACTTACGCATCTCAATTGTTGTTTTGTGGTGTGCAGGTATGTGATGTGGAATCATGGCAATGAGGAGGAGGATGATCTAGGGTCTTGTTTGTGTGTTGTTGGTTATATTGTTTATGTTGGAACCTTGGATAGAGTTATGATAGGTTGTTGGATAGGATGGTTAGGAGTGATATTGTATTGATGATATATTGTTTAGGTATTATTAGTATGTTTCCGTTGTGCATAATGTTTGTTGCTGGTTTAATGATGAGTTGTGATTTGGTTGGTTTAGTTAAGTAGTATGGGATGCTTAATTATATCTAGTATTTATTATTTAAAAAAAAAATGGGTTGTTTCACAACTCATGGACAATGATTTTAGGTGGCAACAACCGTGCTCACGTGTTCTTCAAGCAACATGGATGGACGGACGGTGGCAAATTGAGGCTAAGGGGGAGGTATTGGTTTAAGATTTAGAAAGAATTTTAATGACTTTAAAAGTTAGGTAAAATATGTTGTTATTCAATCAAGACTTTTAAAAACTCTTTAAAAATTTGGTGTTATTGGTTGTGGATTTGTAAAAAGTTATCTAAAATTTTGATAAATCTAGTGTTATTGGATTAAGAGTTTTATAAAGTCATTAAAAGTTTTATGTTATTCAAGTAAAACAAAAGAATCTTGGATTGTTAATGAATTCAAATTTTATGTTATTGGTTTAGGATTTTATATCATTTCCTTAATAACAAAAGTCATAAAAACTCTTTCATCAAATAGAAAGATTTTACAAGATTAGAAAAAACAAATCATCAAGATTTTAAAAAACTTCCTAAACAATCTCTCAGAATCCTTCATTTTTAACTTTCAATTTTCTATGATTCTAACAATCAGCAAGAACATCAAGTCATTAAAATTCTTTCTAAATCCTAAACCAATACCTCCCCCTAAGTACATTTCAAGAGCTGTTGTTCTGTATAGGCAGATTCTTTCTGACGAAGTTACTAAATCAATGGCAGAAGAAACTACTACCTGAGTCAGCTAGTTGGGATCTTCTTACGCAAGAATCTGATGGTTACATTTCAAGCAGAGCCGGCTTTGCGGCCGTTTTTAGAATAACTAATATTTCGGCCCTAAACTTTTTAAAATTTCCTTCAGTTCAGTTGGTAAAAGGGGTAAACATTGATGCTGAGGTAATGGGTTCGAATCTTAATGTCACTTATTTTTGCTTCTTTTTTGCCTAATTTTTTTTTGGGCTTGCGGCCCATTAATTGTCAGCGTCCGCTCTAAAAATTCTGATGGTTTCAAGAAATCAGAAAATTCTCTCCCCCGGTAAGTAGATTTTGCCACCAATATCATATCAAATTCTCAAACACTTGGCCATGTTCGTTTGCCTATGACTGGCGATATAATTTTACTTGAATATTTTTTTGGTATATTCATAGTCGAAGCACTAAACATAGTGGGCAAAACGAAGGAAGTTGTAAAATATTTTCTTACGTTATCTTTGGTGATTTTCAAGAGAAGAAGAAACTATATCCTTTGTTGGCGTATGGATGATATTATGAATCTTTCTTTGTTTGTCATAATTTATAATACCTATATATTTGTTTTTTTTCCAAATGGGAAGTGCTTTCACCAAAAAAACAACCAATCATCATGATGCTTATGTCATCCCTAAAAGACTTGACAGACTTACTACATAAACTACATCATGGACCTGATATTGATTATCAGGCCCGGCCCTACCATAAGGCAGGCAAAACCTATGCTTTAGACCACATATTATTAAGTAAAAAATTTATACCACAATGTTGAATATGTTATTGGTCTAGTGATATTATTACCATTACGCGCAGCTTTTAATTCACCCAGTTTCCATTCCACATGGTTTCCATCTTCTATTTTGTTTTGTTTTTTTCTTTCTTTTCGCCTCTTATTTTCCAAAATCTTCTCCCTCCACAAATTTAGTGTTTTTTTTCCCTTTTTTCATTATTTTATTAATCACATATACAACTTGAAAAATATTACTGAAACAAAAATATTTTTTATTAATTATGTTAAAATTTTACAAGTTTTAATAATTAAACTTCTATAAATTTGCTTTAGCCACATAAACTATAGGACCAGTCCTGCTGATGATGCAATCCCTCTTAATAGAGGAATTATATGGCATGCATGTAAAAGATCAAAGCTGACATTCAATAAGTCAGTTTCAGTCCAGCGTTGTATCAGAAGAAGCAAAGAAAACTTTCTTTGCTTTTTTTAACCTCACAAAGCCGGGAAAGAGAACAACGAAGTAATATTCTCATGCACAATTATATTCTTGCACGCACAAACGGGTCTCCTCTAAAGATGTCTCACACTACGATCCGAACCAATTTAATTCCAAAAAGACCCATCAAAAATTTTACGAAGACTCCGTGGTTCCAAAATTTACAGTCTGAAATTTGTTGTGACCCACAAAAGAGTTTACAATATGTTGTGACCAGAGCCGGTCCAGAGCATCAATACCGCAAGTTAAAAAAAATTTGGCCTAAAAATTAATGAAAATATCAAAATATCAAAAAACGTTAATAGAGGTCACGATCATCAATGCCTCAAGCTAAAAAAAATTGGGCCTACAAATTAATGAAATTAAAAAAAAAAAAAAAATGTTAAAAGAGATCACAAGATGATTCGAACTTGACAACCCAACATTCATAATTATACACCCTACCAACCAATTTGAAGAATATTTATCAAAATAGAAAGCCGAAAATTGACTAATACAAGACAAGGCCGAATGTACATGACTTGCTTGCTTGGCCTCAATCTCAATGTCGGCTCTGGTTGCTTGCTTTACCACAGCTTTAAAAACAGAAGAGAAAAGAGTGGAGAAGCAAATATGGTATCTATAGAGAGGTCCACGATTCCACTGTGGTGGAGAAGCAAATATGGAATCTCAGCATTCCACTGTGGTATATCGTCGTTTCGCGGCCAATGAATTGGTCTTGGGCAGCCTACTGTCACTTCATGTGGCCTATCTTTCTGGTGGTTCTCACTATCTATAGGGTCTTAAGACCTCTTTATCTTAGTTTTAGTATTTATTGTACCTTTCGTTCTTTCTACTGTAATTGCTCGCAAGTACTATGGTTTTTTTTCCTCCTGTATAAGTTAGTTGGTTGTATTATACTCTTCTTAGAGTGGAGTACCAAAAACCTTGTAACTTAAGTTAATGGAGTGTGTGTTTGACAAAAAAAAAAGAGAGGTCCACCATTCCTGTAAAAAAAGGGTTTGCCTGGAAAAAGGGGAAATGTGAAATCAGTTCCATCAAGAAAGGTAGGTAACAGATTTTTGTCATTGCTTTCTTAACTGATGGATGTGTTCATTTTCAGTTTCTTTGCTCAGTAACCAAAACAAAGAAAGAGTTATGTATTCATTGATAGGAGTTATTGTATCCTAGGTTAACTCATTGAAGTCAAAAGTAGCACAATTGCAATATGCATTCTGTAACTAGATTTATGTATACCATCATTCAGATGTGATCTCAACCTCTAAATTTTCATTCAGTGTCATCTAATAATCATTATGAACCGTCTTGAACTGCTTGTTAGCATGTTTAAGTGATTCCCATGATATATATAATAGACCTTTCCTAATTGGAATCTGTCATAGAACTTCCTTGCAGCATATTTAACATTGTTTCTTGAATTTGTGTTGCTATGTATCACAACCAAATAAACAAAATAAGTAATCGCATAAAAGTTTATACCAAGTTTGAATATAGGAAGACACATCCTTCTCCTCCAGCATTTTTCCTATTTTTCTCTTGATTTTTGTTACAGTTTGTTAATTAAGGACTTTTCAGCGTTTTTCCAGTGTATACACAGGAACGATTTCAGATATAATTTAGTTCAAATTTTCTCGGATTAAGATAATTTTGGGTAAGATAAATTATTAGAGAAATTTACATTTTAAACCTTCAAAAGTGTTGTTAAATAACACTTTAAACCTTAAGATATTTTCACTAACACTATAAACCTTTAAAATAATTTCGATAACACTTTAAACCTTAAAACTCACTTTCCTATTTGTATCGCCACGAAAAGTGACGGAACAGTCATATACGTCAACGTGAAATAGTTAAACTATGCTGGTTCGATTTAAATACTTATTTATTTATTTTATTTTATTTCATTATTTATGACGATTAATAAAAAAAAAATACATCAAAGAAAAAAAATGAAGAATCAGAGGTAAGGTTAAAATATTTGACAATTGTAAAATTGAAGACGATAATATATTTAGAAGATTCATTGGTTTCCAATGAGAAGTCAATCAATTTGAATCAAAACCCAGTGAAGATGTGTTTATTAAAGAATAACATCATAAATTTTTTGTCTACAATGAAAATGAACACTAATTTATTTTTTATCTTTTTATTTGTTTATAAAAAATAAAACTAATTAAAATTTAAATTAAGCCAACATAGTTTAACTATTTCGCATTGACGGATATTATTATTTTATTATTTTTATGGCGGTACAAAAATGAAAGTTAGTTTAAAGGTTTAAAATGTTAGTAAAATCATTTTTAAGATTTAAAGTGCTAGCAAAATCATTTTAAAGGTTTATAATGTTAATGAAATTATCTCGAGGTTGAAAGTGCTACACAGTGACACTTTGAAGGTTTAAAACATGATTTTCCCTTTTATATTATTCAGTTCAGTTTTTGTTTTAATAGGTGTGAGGCTTGGATTGGTTTTTAAAAAAAAAACTAAAAAGTTGTTCAATTTTAGTAACATTTCGTTAGATTTTGCAAAAGAAATTGTAGAATTTTGACAAATATTACAAAGCTTTTTGGATATCCAGGTTATTTCAGATATTTTTGATTAGGAAATTATAACTATAACTAATATTTTAGGATATTAATTTTATTTTGGATTTTCTGATATACATTTTGGTTTTTGATATGATTCGATTAAACTAATTCGGATATAAACATTTAGACTACATTTAGATTTTATGGCTATTCGGTCTTATTTCATAACCAAATTTTTGGATCAGATTTTGGTTTTTGGTTTTTTATGCCTAGGCCTATTACTATCATATACTACCAAAAAAAAAATAGTTTGCGGATTTACTCAATTTCTAAACAAAACCAAATTTTTTTGACATTTAAGACTTTCTGGTCAAACATTCATAATTTTTTAAAATTTTAATTAGCGAGTAAGATTAATCTTCAAAAACATCGTCAATCTCTTTTTTCTGTATTTTTCTTAGTGTATACCGCATATATCTGTGTATATAATAATTGTGTTACAAGTAACTCTCTGCAACGTCTTTGTGGATACTCTTTAATTAATGAAAGTATGATTTTCATGATGTGATAAGAGGCAGGATGGGGTTACTGCAAGAAACTAGATAGAGTGCTTATTAGTAAGCATTGGTTTCAGCAATTTGCAAGGACAAGTTGTAACCACTCAAGATCAAATCAAGACTGAAGGTGAAAGATATTTTCAAGCTTTTCTCACTATGCAACCTGCTGATTACGTTCCATGGTCACAAGAAGAGCTGGAAACTGTTTTAGATTTTAATTGTGATGAGAGTGACAAGAGCCTTCTAACACATGAATTATCTAAGGAGGAGGTCAGAAGGGTGTTATTTGCGATGCCTGGTTCTAAATCTTCAGGACCAGATGGCTTCACCTTATAGTTTTTTTAAGGCATCTTGGGCGACTATAGGCGATGCTTTCATGGTTGCTATCCAATATTTTTCCGTACTGGTTTTTTACGTAAAGGGGTTAACACCACTATCTTGGCTCTCATTCCTAAAAAGAAGAAAGTGATAATCATGAAGGATAACAGACCAATTTCCTGCTGCAAAGTTTTTTATAAAGTCATTTCTAAGATTCTCGTGAACCGACTCAAGATCATCTTGCCAAAGTTCATTTCACCAAACCAATCCGCCTTTGTAAAAGACAGATTGCTAATGAAAAATATGCTTCTTGCTGTGGAGATCATCAAGGACTACCACAAGGATACAGTTTCTCCTTGTTGTGCTTTGAAGATTGACATTTCCAAATCGTTTGACTCAGTTCAATGGAGTTTCCTACTCACCACTTTGAGAGAAATGGCTTTCCCTGAGCAGTATGTTCTCTGGATACAAACTTGCATCACATCCAGATCTTTTTCAGTCCAAGTGAATGGAGAGCTAGCCGGTTATTTTGGGAGCAAGTGAGGTCTACGTCAAGGTTGCTCTCTCAGTCCATATTTATTCGTCATTTTTATGAATGTCCTTTACCGCAAATTAGACATAGCCGCTACAATAAGGGGGTTTGGCTACCATCCCAAATGTAACAGTTGAAACTTACCCACCTATGTTTTGCTGATGATCTGATGGTTTTTATGGAAGGGACCAAACAATCTATCTCTGATGCTCTGCAGGTTTTTGATGATTTCGCGGTTCATTTGGGTCTGCATGCTAGTCTTGAAAAATCTAAAATCTACACAGCTGGTGTTCACTTGGCACATAAAAACAGTTCCCGTTTGAATATGGCTCCTTGCCAGTTCGATATCTTGGTTTGCCGCTTCTACCAAAGAGAATGTCCTCAGGCGAATACCTCCCTCTCCTACAGAAAATCCGCTCAAGAATGATCTCGTGGACAGATGCTCTCTTTCGTTGGACGACTTCAACTCTTCAGATCGACAATTTTCATTTTAACAAATTTCTGGACTGCAGCTTTTAGACTCCCTAAATCATGTATCCAGGAGATTGATCAGTTATGTTCTACGTTCTTGTGGTATGGTCCTTCTTTGAACACTAAGAAAGCTAAAGTTGCTTGGTTAGAGGTTTGTTTACCAAAGAGTGAAAGATGTTTAGGGTTAAAATCGATTGTAGAAGCAAATAAAGTGAGTGTGCTAAAGTTAATATGGCTCGATATGGGTTGATTGTGTGCAACAGTCTCTTATTTGTAGTGGCTCTTTCTGGGTGGAGAAAGATAGCACAACATGTTGTTCTTAGATTTGATGTAAGAATGGGAGCTGAATTACCGGCTGAAGCAATGGCTGAAGTACTACTTGACAGGCTTCTTGATAAACAACCTGACGAACTTTCCGATAAACTGCCTAAAGTACTTTTTGGAGAGAACCAGCTTGAACCGGTCAAGGAGAACTATCATATCCTTCCAATATGTGGAAGAATCAGTAACAAACATAATTTGGAGCTGACATGGGACATTCAACAAGCTGGAAGATCATATCGTTGGAATGGGACCGTTACACTCTTTTTCCCTTATCTAGGGTTTTTTCCAATGGGTTTACCTAGAAAGGTTTTTAATGAGGCAACATCATTCCACATATCTTCCTACGCATATTTTAAGGAGTAAGAACAAAGAAAGTCACCCTTGTTTCGAGCTAGTTCAAGACATGGTTCAGGAAACCTTTCCACAAGTCAATTATCACTCAAAATAGATCTTCCCATAAATGGCTCAAACAAAAGCATCCCTTGGTGTCCTGGAGAGATTCTATATCATTTGGAGACTTCACCACACATCTTAGGATGCATCCCACCTCACTTGATTAGGCGGATCAAGTTAAAGTGCAACTTTCCTTATTTGTATCTATTTGTCTTTATGACACAACGGCTTTTTACTTATTCAGTGTTGCGCCTTTGTGAGGGACAATTCTTGGGTTCACCCCTAGGGGTGAATAAGAAAGGTTCACCCCCTCTTAGTTAAGGAAATAAAATATTGATTAAAGAAATAAATTATGTATATCAATTAATTTTATAATTATTAATTTTAAACATTGTATTATAGTTTTAAATTATAACATCTAAACCCAAATCACTCTTTTTATAAACGCAAATTAAAATACAGTTTTCATTAATTGTAAAATCTAAACTCTAACCACTACTTTATAAACCTAATCCGACATATAATTTTTTTTAATTATAAAATCTAAACCCTAACCACTCTTTTGTAAACCCAAACCGACATATTATTTCGTTTAATTGTAAAATTTAAACCCTAAACTCTAACCACTCTTTTGTAAACTCAAACCGACATATAATTTCATTTAATTGTAAAAAATCTAAACCCTAAACTCTAACCATTATTTTGTAAACCCAAACCGACACATAATTCTTTTTAATTGTAAAAACTAAACCCTAACCACTTTTTTGTAAACCCAAACCGACATATAATCTCGTTTAATTGTAAAATCTAAACTCTAATCATTATTTTATAAACCTAAAACAACATAATTTCCTTAATAAAAAATCTACAGAATTCGTTTCCTTAACTTGTTTTGTCTTTTTATTTTAGTTTTGATTTATTTTATAAATACGAAATGACATGACAATTTGTTGTGTTTTGATTTGTTAATTAAGAGGGGGTGAATGAGAGTGGTTCACCCCTAGGGGTGAACCCAAGAATTTTTCCTTTGTGAGACTCTTAAGACCATCCAGAAGCTTCCTAGAATGTATCTAAACGTCCCAAGAAACCACAACTTCGGCCCCAAGTTATCAAGACTCAAGGTGCATCATAACTTTCCCAATTTGGTTGATATTCTCATTCAGTTTCCAAAGGTCATGATCCTCATTAATTGTTGTGATTTCTTTCTTTATTTTAGCATTTAGAAGTTTTACTTGAGCCCCTTTATAAGCTTTATTGCTTTGTACTTTGAGAGACATGTTTTTGAATAATAAGAAATTTCAGTTTGTTTCAACACTTTGTGTTTTGAATCAAATCATTGTTCTTGCGAGTTCTAGGTAGTTTGTGGAATCAAACAACTTAGGTTTCGTGTAGAGTCTCTGATCCTTGCGAGGAATAGCCCTTGGATCATATTCTCTAGCCATCGGTGTTGTGGATTCAACATCAAACCGGTTACTCTCCATCACATCGCTTCCGCCAAGCTACTAAGTCTTTAAGTCCGTACTTGGTGGATTCTGAGGCTTGTATCATTGGTATCAGAGCCTAAGCACTCCTATCTTACCAGGTTATTTTGTTCCTTCTTTTGTTTTTATTTTTTTCAGTTCAGTTTCAAAATTTCTTACAAAAAAAAAAATCTGTTTTTCGTCTGTTATATTGCTTGAATTTTATAAAATTGAAAAAAAACTCATAAGAATTATTTTCTCTCTGTTTTAGATTATATAAAGTCTTAAAACCCCATAAAAAATTTTGCTGTTAATTTTAAAATTGGTTTGCTATTTCTGATTTCAATTTTGTTCCGATCTCTCTCAGTTTTGGTTGTTTAGCTTGCTTATTTCAGATATATATTGATCTCTCTTGTTTATCTTTGAATTTTGCAAGGAACTATGGGTGACGAAAATCCTATCACACTAGAGACCATCATGACTATGCTCACTACCATGAACGTCAACATGACAACCATGTCAACACGGCTCACCCAACTAGAGCCAATGAACCAGAATGCACCACCACTCGGCCAAGGAAGGAACCTGCAGCCTGAAGTTCAAGGAGGCAACTATGGTCCTCATCAATACTAGGATCCACTAGACTTACAACCTCAACAGCACCATGTGGCCTTTGATCAACCCAATCGAAGAGCTCAAGGAGACCGAAACCGTGTTCGTGAAGATGAGAGAAACCTACCACCTGAAGTGAAGCTCACTGCACCTACCTTAGCGGGAAAAATTGATCCCTCAGCTTACTTGGAATGGGAGAAGAGGATGGAGCACCTCTTTGAGTATTATCACTACACGGAGCCAAAGAAGATAGCCCTAGTTGTTGCAAGTATCGCGGATCATGCCCTAGCATGGTGGGACAGAGAAGTAGCTGAGAAGAGGAGGCTTAGATACCAACAAATCACATGCTGGCCTGACTTGAATTTTGAGCTTCGCAAAAGGTATGTACAAGTTTACCACTTCATTACTACCGCGATTTACTAAAACAATTTCGTGCTTTGTTTCAGGGATCTAGGAGTGTCGAAGAGTATTATAAGGAAGTTGAACTCATAAGAAGTCGTCTCGAGCTTGAGGAGACCGAGGAGTCTCTCATGTCCCCATTTGTAGATGGCCTCCAAGATCGAATACAACACAAAGTGGAGATGCAGCCCTACCACTCCCTACAAGAAGTTCTACACCTCGCTATGCAACGTGAGCAACAAATCAAAAATAAGACAAATCCTCGGACTAAAGCCAAAGACGCCGCGTGGAGTCAACCACAACCCACAACGGTTCAAGCACCACCTCCGCAGAATATAGACAAAGGAAAATCCATTGTTGCTGATTCTCGTTTCAAATCAAATGTTCACCGTGCTGAACAAGGTAAGTCCTCTAACCCTCAAAGATCACATAAAATAATTTGTTATAAATGCCAAGGCAGGGGACATGTGGCAAAAGAGTGCCCCAACAAGCAAGTCATGGTGATCACCACCGACGGTTATGACTCACAAGATGAAGTTGACCCAATGCAAGCCGATGAAACCACCATCTATGTTGATGAGATCGAGCTTCTAGTCATACAAAGAGTACTCTCAGCCCAATAAACACATATGAGCCCGAACAAAGAGAAAACTTGTTTCATTCTCGTTGCACCATCAAAGATAAGCTATGTCACTTAATTGTGGATAGTGGTTCCTGCACTAATATTGCTAGTGTTACTCTTATTGAGAAGCTAGGACTCAACACCACTAATCACCCGAGGTCGTATGAGCTCAAATGGCTGAATGAAAAAGAGGAGATAAAGGTTTCAAGACAAGTCGAAGTGCCATTCTCTATCGAAAAATACCAAGATCAAGTCTTGTGTGACGTTGCACCCATGCAAGTTGGGCATGTTCTACTTGGTATACCTTGGCAATAAGGTCATGAGGTCCAACATAACGGGCGTACCAATCACTATTCGTTTTGCCTCAACAACCGCAAGTTTACTCTTGCTCCATTAGACCAAAAAGAAGTTCGTGCAAAGCAAGCAAAGTCAAAGGTATGTGCTAATACACGGTTTAGTTGTTATGTCGATCAGACTTATTTTACTCCAAACAAGGATATGCCGCACTTTTTTTTGCCAAAAGGCCCATTTTCAGATTTTGGAGCTAAAAAGGAGCAAAATTCAACACCCCATGGTGTATCCATCACGACGAACCACACGCCTACCCTAGAGATAAATGCTGCTAAAGGAGTCTACCACTCCATGCTTCTTCAAGATGAACCATCTGATGCACCAATCCGCCATCAAACAAAGCAATACAAGGGTAAGACTTTAGTGTCACAAACCCGCCTGAAAGCTAACTTGCTTTCTCTTGGTGCAGGTCAAATAGTTTCGAGGTCGAAACTCATTCAAGGGGGAGGGGATGATGTAAGAATGGGAGCTGAATTACCGGCTGAAGCAGTGGCTGAAGTACTACTTGACAGACTTCTTGATGAACAACCTGACGAACTTCCCGATAAACTGCCTAAAGTACTTTTTAGAGAGAACCAGCTTGTACCAGTCAAGGAGAACTATCATATTCTTCCAATATGTGGAAGAATCAGTAACAAACATAATTTGGAGCTGACCGCTGGAACTATAAGTGTTGCGGACATTCAACGAGCCGGAAGATCATATCGTTGGAATGGGACCGTTGCACTCTTCCTAGAATGTATCTAAACGTCCCAAGAAACCACAACTTTGGTCCCAAGTTATCAAGACTCAAGGTGCATCACAACTTTCTCAATTTGGTCGATATTCTCATTCAGTTTCCAAAGGTCATGATTTTCATTAATTGTTGTGATTTATTTCTTTATTTTAGCATTTAGAAGTTGTACTTGAGCCCCTTTATAAGCTTTATTGCTTTGTACTTTGAGAGACACGTTTTTGAATAATAAGAAATTTCAGTTTGCTTCAACACTTTGTGTTTTGAATCAAATCATTGTTCTTGCGAGTTCTAGGTAGTTTGTGGAATCAAACAACTTAGGTTTCGTGTAAAGTCTCTGATCCTTGCGAGGAATAGCCCTTGGATCATATTCTCTACCCCACGGTGTTGTGGATTCAACATCAAACCGGTTACTCTCCATCAGATCGCTTCCGCCAAGCTTCTAAGTCTTTGAGTCTGTGAGTCTTGTCTTGGTGGATTTCGAGGCTTGTATCAGGATTTGGAGGAAACTCTTGAAATACAGGGTTCTAGCAAAACAGTTTTACAAGATGGAAGTTCATAATGGTGAATCAACATCTTTCTGGTTTGATAATTGGTGCTCTTTGGGCTGTTTGCATGACAAACTTGGTGATCGGGGTTTTATTGATCTGTGAATCTCGAAAACAAGCACAATGCGTGAGGTTATGACTATGCAGAGAAGGAGGAAACATCGACACCCTCTACTTAATGCAGTGGAGGAGGAGATAAAAAAAACATCAACTCACTCACAATCATGGTGTATAGGATGTGCCTTTGTGGAAAGGAAAAAATGACTGTTATCGAAACACATTAACAACCAAGGTTACATGGTATCATATTCACGCTACGCGCCCATTCATGGCCGATTACAAAGCGATATGGTTCTCATATGCAGCACCAAAATATGCTTTCATCACTTGGTTGGTTGCAAATAGCAAAATAGCAATAGGCGAGAGGACGCAGTTATGGAATCCACATGCTAACACGAGTTGTATCCTCTACAGTCACCCTATGGAGACAAGGAAGCATTTATACTTTCAATGTTCTTATTCATAGTTGATGTGGGAGGGGTTAGTCAAAAAGCTTATCTTGGAAAAGTTCACAAACCACTGTAAAAATGTCTTCGCTCTTCTTGCTGGAAACGCTCTAGACAATACAAAAAAGTTCATTTTGGGTTATGTTTTTCAGAATACAATCTACTCAATCTGGAGGGAAAGAAATGAGCGACGAACATGGTGAACACCCTTCGACAGCAGAGTAGTTGATCAAGCTAATAGACAAAAATGTTCGCAAGCATTTATTGAATGACTCGAACATTCAAATTTGATTTCCTGCAAGATTTTATTAAATGATAGTCTTTTATTTTGTCTAGAAAATATTTCCACACAAATTTTATAAAACGTTTATTTTTATTTTGAATATAAATTTAATATTAAAGTCAAAAAAAAATATATTATTTCTGAAAAAAGAAATTTACATTTTCAAAAAAAAAAACATATTCTTCAAAGGAAAAAGATTCCAACATTTTTTTCTTTTTTGACTAGTACACGGAAAAAAAAAATCAATTCCACCTTTCTAATAATTTATTCTATTAATGTCTCAAAGTCACACTGAAAATAAAAGTAGATAAGATATTAAAAGAGAAAAAGAGTTGAATTTATATAGAAAACCTTGACCCGGTAAACACACAGCTAATTTTCCCAACTCTCTCTCTACCCCTAAATTATTAAATTATACAATATGGTCCGTCGTCTTGCCTAATCTCAACTTCTCCCACCAAACCCACCCAGATCAGTGTCCATCACAATCGCACATATTGCACGTGTACCTCACGCTCATGACACGTGAGTTGTGAGTTCGCTTATGCTCCGCGAGTTATACCCACACGCCTCTTCTCTTTACAACATCATCACTCATACGTTATACGCACCATTACATTATCATCCTTAGCTTATTTTTATTTTTTATTCTTATTTTGGTCTTCATTCTATATACATATATTTTTTTAAAAATATCTTGATGCCTTCATTATATATATTTCTATTTATAGATTAATGTTTCCTCTTTTTTTTTTTTTCGACATGTCTATAAATATGAGTGATGGAATATGTTGAAACGCACGCCTTTTTCTGTTATAATCAATATCGAGAAAAAAGAAAAAGAAAAAGTAAAAGAAATTATCAGTTTTTTTTTTTATTTTTTTTTTTTGGTGACACGAGCAACGTCAATATCTTATACGAGAAGAATATTTATTATTTTCACTCATTTAACCAAAAAAAAAAAAAAAAAAATCAATATCAGTTGTTTTTTCTCGGGATCCGAACTCAATATTTGTTTTTTTCTCTCTCTCTCTCTCTTTCCCGTGACAACTTTTGCGTAACGTATTTGATTAGCACACGTTTTGTGGAATGGCGGCGACGGCGAAGAAGGTGTTTGGAGCGGCGGAAGCGAGTGATTTGGTGAACGAGCTTCGTCGGAGCTTTGATGATGGAGTGACTCGTGGTTATGACTGGAGAATCACTCAGCTTAAAAAGCTCTTGGTTATTTGTGATAACCATGAGCATGACATCGTCGAGGCTCTTCGCGACGATCTCGGCAAGCCTGAGCTTGAATCTTCTGTCTTTGAGGTCTCTCTAAACAAACTCTGTTTTTTTTTTCCTTCTTTCTTTTTTTATGCTTTCGCTGGAATCTAAAGATTCTGAGTTTTTGGAAAATTGAAGATCCATTTATTTGTATGGTTTGATCAAACGTGTGGTGGCATTGTGGTAATATAGGATTCACGAAAACTATAGAAGCTAATTTGTAATTAATTACAATGTGAATTAGCTATTTTGTTACCCACTGAATTAAGTTTGTGAGAGTCTTTCTTGTTTTATTCGAGGTTGATTTATCTGTTGATCTATTACTAGTAGAGAAGCATATAACCTGGTACTAGTCTTAGCGTTTTGTTTGTTGTCGGCTTGAGTTTGAACTTGGTGTTTTGTTTTATATTTGTGGATTTTGCGTAAAATAAGAACTTGGTGCTCACACCTCTACGATTTAGTTGTAAGCGTCGGTTAAAACCATATCAAGGACAAGTTGCAATATCTTTGCGGGGTACATAATTTGTCTAGTGAGATATTTCTTGAATGAGTGCGTGTCTATTAGCCAAACCTTCTCTTTAAATTGGATAAGTATATTTCTCCAACTTGGTCGGAGTCATGAAATATCTTTTCACCTTAGTTGGCTACGTCGATGATGTTGTGTGTCAACATTTGTACAATGCAACTTTTATTTTCATAACTTTAATAGTACTCAAATCAAAACTGCTGGTAACTTTATGTTTGTTGGATGTAGGAACCAATACTCTAAAAATATTGGGGACCTCTTGAAAGCAATACGCATTTAATATATTTATGTAACTGATACCTACCTGTATGGATTCCCACGTTTTCCATTACTTTTGTTCCTTAACTCTGTAACAATGTTTACACCCACACAGAGCTTTCGAAAACTGTCTTTTCCTGATCATTTAATGTTACCAACAGAAGTTACCCTTGAGTTGATTAGTTTGTGGTTCTGCCAATTCTTTAGTGGTCCATGGTCTTTATCACTTTTGGCCCTAAGCTGTCGATTTTGACAAAGACTAATCTTGATTACATTAGCTGTTATCTGATTATGATGTTTGACTAATTATGCAGGTAGCTCTTCTGAGGAACTCGTGCAAGTTAGCTCTTAAGCAGCTAAAGAACTGGATGGCGCCGGATAAGGTGTGTTTTGGATCAAGGCCTTAATGCAGAGTTTTGTTGTCAAGCTATGTTATTTACTGTTCTGTTTTGCTTTTAGGCAAAGACTTCTCTAACAACGTTTCCTGCATCGGCCGAGATTGTGTCTGAGCCTCTTGGAGTTGTCCTAGTAATCTCGGCTTGGAACTATCCTTTCTGTATGTCTCTTAATTGATTGAATTTTCACTCTTTATATATTTATACATTTTGTATGAAGTATGAACTCTGAAAGTTTCTTGTTTTCTTGCAAGTGTTGTCTATTGATCCTGTTATTGGTGCAATTTCTGCTGGAAATGCTGTTGTCTTGAAGCCGTCAGAACTGGCTCCAGCATCGTCTGCTCTGCTCGCAAAGTTATTGGAACAGTATCTAGACCCTTCTGCGGTGAGGGTTGTCGAAGGAAATGTTAATGAGACAACTCTTCTGCTAGATCAAAAGTGGGACAAAATATTCTACACAGGTTCTTATTAAACTTGACTATAATTTCTTTCTTTTAAAAGTTGTTCCTCAAAGGTTTCATACATGAGGAGCAACATAAAACGCACTAAAAAAAATTCCCACTTTTGCTTGGTTAGGTAGTTCGAAAATCGGGCGTGTCATAATGACTGCAGCTGCAAAGCATCTCACACCAGTTGTCTTGGAGCTTGGAGGAAAATCTCCTGTTGTAGTAGACTCAAACACCGATTTGAAAGTACTGAAAAATACTTTTTTCATTCAGAGTCCTGCATAATGTTTTGTTTGTACTGAGGCTAATGTAGTTTGTTCTTTTTCGTACACTGAAAAGGTTACTGTCAGGAGGATAATCGCAGGAAAATGGGGTTGCAACAATGGTCAGGCGTGTGTTTCTCCTGACTACATCTTGACAACAAAAGAATTTGCTCCAAAACTGGTAAGGTTAAGAACCTTAAGATAAGCTTCTTGATGCACTTTTGTATTTGACCTTTTCTTCTCTCTTCCCAAGCTTGATGCCATGAAGCATGAATTGGAGACATTTTATGGGAAGAAGCCTATGGACTCGAAAGATATGTCACGTATTGTAAACTCAAACCACTTTGATCGCCTATCCAAGCTGTTAGAAGAGAAGGAAGTTTCTGACAAAATCGTCTACGGTGGTGACAAAGACAGAGAGAACCTGTAAGTTCCACTCTTTTATATTCTCATTATCCCTTAGTTCCCTTATGCTGATCTTTAGTCTTACATCCTTCAGGAAAATTGCTCCAACAATCTTGCTTGACGTACCATTAGATTCTTTGATCATGAGTGAAGAAATATTTGGCCCTCTCCTCCCAATCATCACGGTAGGAACCATTTTTACATTCTATATAGGCTCTGCTTCATCTCCTTGGAGGCAACTTTAACGATCTCTTTTGTTCATTATAGCTCAACAACTTGGAAGAGAGTTTTGACGTGATTCATTCTCGACCAAAACCACTGGCTGCATACTTGTTTACCCATAACCAGAAATTGAAAGAAAGATTCGCCATGAAAGTTTCCGCTGGAGGCATAGTGGTCAACGACATAGCTGTTCATGTAAAAACACACTAGCTCTATCTGATCTATTAAGCTAGATACATACACACTTTAGCAATTTATCATAATAAAACCGATGTTTTGCAGCTTGCACTTCACACATTACCATTCGGAGGAGTTGGTGAAAGTGGAATGGGTGCTTACCATGGTAAATTCTCATTTGATGCTTTCAGTCACAAGAAGGCTGTTCTCTACAGAAGCCTATTTGGTGATGCCCCAGTCAGGTACCCGCCGTACTCGAGAGGAAAGCTTAGGTTGTTAAAAGCCCTTGTCGACAGCAATATATTCAATATATTCAAAGTCCTTCTAGGTTTATCTTAAACGGCTAAGACTAAAACATGAATACCACTTCCCCTTGTATCTTACTCTTGGTTTTTTACCCTATGAACAACATGGTTTGTTTTCAAAGATATATGATTTGTTTTATTGTGGGATGAATATTTAAGTGATAAATAAAAAGATTGGTAACCGGTTTCTTCATTTCAACTTAGTTGTTTACAAACAAAGATGACACAGAGTGATTTTTAATCTAAACCATGTTGTAAAAGTTCCCGTATAAAGGGAAAGAGAGTTGTGTAGCAACAGATCAAGAAGAATCTTCAAGAATGCTATGAATCTCTGCCCTTTGTTCATCTGTAAGTTGTTGTGGGAACTTAGTCCGAAACCGAACTCTCAAATCTCCTCTCTTCCCTTTCTCCTTTGGTTTTGGCATGCCTTTGCCTTGAACAACTGTAACATATCCAGGGTGAATCACATCTTCTATCCTCAAACTCATATTGTCACCATCAAGTAAAGCAACAGAGAGCTCGCATCCCGTTAATGCTTCGACGAGAGAGACTTCCACATCCATTTCGAGGTCATCTCCTTCTCTTGTAAACACCTCATGCTCTTTCTCAACTATCACGAATATCAAATCAGCCGGTACAGTACTCCCCATTGCTTCGTTTCCTTTGCCTTCGAATGTTACTTTTGTTCCTCCTTTCCATCCTGGTTTCACTTTAATTTCCACCATCTCTTCCTCCTCACACATTTGCCTACACAACACAAAAATTTAGTATATAAGTTAGTTATATAGCCTTCTTTTCGTAAACTCGTTGCCAAGTTAGGTAAAGAAACAGAACCAACCCTGAGATGGTAATAACATCTCTCTTGATCTTGATCTTCTTGGTACATCCGTTGCATAGCTCCTCAAGCGTGCATCTTAGCTTCTTCTCTGTTGGAGAAGGTTTGGCCACTTTGGCCGAGGAGCTCGAATACAAAATCGGGTTCGCAAAGCTCCTTGGAACCGTGGTTGTAGATCTCTTAAGTGTCGGCATAAATCCACCGGAATCCGTCATCCTGCTGCTCCTCCCTACATACGAGAAACTGCGCAATGTCGAGTTGGTTGAGGTGTCCGTGGCCGTGTTGTGGCTACAACTTCTCGAAAGAGATATTCGTTTCTTGTTCCCCACGAAATTGGTATTGGTGTTGTCATATCTATAGCTACGAACCTTACAAAGACCCACACCTTCCTCATTATTATTAGTATCCGTCCCCTTCGTTTCCTAGGAAAAGAAAATCTATCAAAAACATATTACCGAACCTCAAAAGAATAAGTAGTATGTTTTGTTGTGAAACTAACCTGGACTTTGAAGGCGTTAGGTTTATTCCGTTTTGGTTCTTCATCAACACGTTTGGATTCGTTTGTGACAAGTTTAGCCTTATGAATATGATGATGATGATGTTTAAGTTTTTCACGAGGCAAAACCCTTGAGATTGATCGGCAAAGTTTGAAGAGATCACGGAGGAGGAAGCTTCGTTTCTTCGCCGATGGCTGAGCCATACCTTGTGTTGCCATTCACGGCGGATCGGAGACAGAGAAAAAGAAAGAGAAAGAGAAAGAGACAGAGACAGAGAGAGAGACGTTTTCGGGAGATGGATGAATGAGAGAATTGAAACGTTTTTGTTATCGTAACTTCCTTTTTTAGACAAAATCTTTTGCCATTGACCGAAACAGATAGGAGCACAGATCAATAAGGTTGAAGATAAGAAACGCTCTCATCTGATTTACTAATTAGAACTTGATTCGTTTTTTTAACCTATCTTTTTCCTTTGAGGGGTCATTTATTTCATCTCAATCTCATAACGAGTCGTTGTTGTCATAATATATACGATATCTACAATATATATTCACATATGACAAAAAAATATGACTACTGTCCAAAAGATTAGGAAATGAATTTTGTAAAATGTAATGATATAATTCTTTACATGGAAAATTAAGATTGGTTGCTTTAGTTAGCATTGACTAAACAAAATGTCAAATTATATTTAGGAAAGATCATTTTGGTGCGGACAACACGATGAAATTTACCGACTTCCTTCACTTACACCAATTTTTGGAATCATTCTATCTTAGCGAAAAATAGTTACAACTAGCTACCGTATCTACCAATTGGATCCAACACTTTTGCCAAGAAAGGTAAACAGGTTATGAGTAATTTAGATTTAACCTTTCGATGATTGTTTTTGTATTTCCTTAAAATTTAAGTTCTAATTTAATTAAAAATATATATTATGCGCTTGTGAATTTAAAGGGGGATTTGTTGACCTAAGTGTGACAAAGAACGATTGAATTTGAGGTAAACCGAAAGTTGGTTAAGGTGGTTCAGATTTTGGATCAATTTGTTTGGCTAAGCTCAATTATTATTGGTTAACAATTAGTTCGGGTTTGTTATATAACTGGGATTGAGATCGGACCAATAATAATTGAGTTTTAGCCAGACAAATTGATCCCAAATCTTAACCACCTTCATTAAGACATACAATAACTTAGCCACATACAATAGATTACAGTTGCGGAAGTCGATTATGAAGCTGTTAAGTTTTTAATTATGAAAAACATGATAGGAGATCTCTTTTGATAAACCGCGATCACCAAACTGCAAGCAAATGAGAGAGAAGCCCTTATAAGTTGATGAAGTAATTCTGCTAATAATTGGTTTAGAGAAGGCCTTTTTGGCCCGTTGTGTATGGCCATCAGCCTATGCATCTAACTTAACAGTTATTTTTTTATTTTTTATCAAATAGATGATTCATTCACTTCAAGAACCAACAATACAAAGATAGAAGGTCAAAGCCTCAAGGTTTAAAAGAGTTACAAAGAGATTACAAAGAGAGGCTTTCCCCAAAGCCAAAAATAGAAAGTAATAAAGCATCAAACAATGGTCCATGAGAGCTTTGATACAAGTGCTTGGAAGCCGCTTGGAACATGTGAGATCACGGTTGCTTGATAGAACTTCCACGAGGGACTCGTCGAAACAAAGGTTAGTCATGGTCATAAGAAACTTTGACGTTAAAAGGAGAATCATAACCAAGAGTCTCACCGGAACGAGAAGCATGAGCATTAGCAATGCATTGGCATAGATTCGATGGGCTATAGCAGGAGGGTTCTCTCTCCTATGGTGCTTGCCAAAGAGATTAAGAAGTCCATGTAGCTGGTTTGCTGGCGAGAGATGTAGAGTAGGATTGGTCTGATGGGCGAGTGGTAAGCCAAGTAGGTTTCGGTTGGTAGAGATGCTGCTGAAGGATGGTTGTGTAGCTTCGTCGGATGAGTACAGTAGAGTCCAGGGCAATAGACCAAAGAGTTGCACACCGTCACATTCAGACCATTCTAGGGTAGTAGAAACTAGAGAAAACCAAATATGTATGACAAACCGTAATAGTACAAGTGGGTTCTCTCTCATAAGGCGCCCTTTGCCAAAGAGATTAAGAAATCCACACAAAGCATGTAGCCGGTTTATCAGTGATAAAAACAGAGGAAACATGGTTTTCTGGGTTGATGGTAGCACAAACATGGTGCGGATTGAGGGTTTTGACTGAGAGCTGGAAACGCTAGATGGGATAGGGTTGAAAAAGCCTTGATAATTCCAGTACTTAGACCCAACACTTGCACAAAGTGAGCAGATTCTAGGTTCCTATCATAGACAAAGTTAATCCAAGACAAGCTAACCAATTGGACTCTCAGTTGCAGTCTTCGGACAACGAGCTCAGCCAATGGAACTAGGCAATGTCTACAGGAGAACATAAGTAAAGATAGAAAAAACCTGGTCTTTGCAGTTTGGGCAGGAAACATTGAGATGCTGGCAAGCCGAGAACAGGAAAAGAGCTCATCCACAGCGAACCAAGGGTTTTTGTAGATGGCCCGAAAGGTATGGGGAAGATGCAAAAAGGGAAAAAAAAGAGGGGAAAAAAGACTGAGACATCGATCTAAGAAGATTAAAAAAGCAGCAGATGGGAGAAGAGGATGAGGTTTCCCGACGCCGGCGAGTCGGAGCCCCACCAGCGTCGGAGAGTTTTGATCTTAGCGGCGCCTCGATATTTGTGTCTGGGAGAGAACTTCCTAGGGCGAACTCAAGTCTAGAGAACTTAAGAGTTATTTAAAAATTGAAGTGTATGGAATGGATTTGGTTAGTTTAGAGTTTAGACTTTCGATAGTTTCGTTTTTTTTTTTTGGATTAAAGAATTAGAGATAAGATGGTTTCGAATGGAAAGTTCCCAACGGTTTGTTTACGGCATTATTGGTTTTTGGGTTTCAACCAAACCGATAAACAAAAGTAAAACCAATGGATTTTAGATTTTATTATTTAGGGTTTATGATTTATTAATTTTTTGAGTTAAAATTTTGTGGTATTTTAAGAAAATAAATTCTAGTGATATATATATTTTTAAAACAATTGATTGTACTTTTGGAACAAAAACTCATTTTAGTGGTATTTTTGAAAAATGCATATAACTAAAATCAATCTTAATATTGTAGCCATAAATCTCAAAACAAAATAATTTTAATAATAATTTTAAACGAAAAAATCATTCCGTGTTATAATATAACAGGTGGTATCATGTTGTTTTGAAACATGGAGACTAATAGTAGTTTTGATAGTGATACAATTGAATATCCGAATGATCAGAATACGTCGTACGAGTCAAGTCACAATAATGATGTATCTTAGAAGACTTCCACATGCAATTCATATCTATTGTATATTTGTATGTCTTCATGAAAACCCATTGTTTTTTTTTTTTGGTGTGGTCATGAAAACCCATTGTTAATATATTGACATTGTCTTCAATTTTCAAATCATGTTATACGAAGAAAACATGTTATAAAAAAATGAAATAATCCAGTATTAAAAGTATCAATTAAAATCAATAGCCAATAAAAACATTTGAATTAATACAACTAAAATTTCTAAATCAATAAAAAACTATGTGACACTAGACATATCAATTAGGACCATAGCCCGAAGGCTGGTCCGACCCGATCCGGCTTTGAAAAACACTAAGCTCAAACTTAAATTAAATATATGTCCAGAAAATTGGGCTTTTTGGACTCAGCCCGTTCGGGCTTAAGAGTTTTAGGACTTAGCCCAATCGGACTCGGACCAGCCCGAAAAGCCATTATACAAATAATTATACTTTTTTTAACCTGATTGTTTGATTGCAATATTTGATTGTAAATAATGTTTAATACTCTAATCTTATTTTTCATATTTACTTAATACCCTTACTTAATATTTTTAAAATCTTTATTTGTGATATTTTATATGAATTATATATATTTTTGTTAGGTTAAAGTATAAAAATTTCTTTGGTTTAAGTTATTTATTTGTTTTAGATTAAGTTGGTTTTAGTGAATATAGATGAGTTATTTAAGTTTTGATTGATTTGTTTAATATTTCACCTTTAAACATTGCTTTTTAAGACATGTTATAAACTAACTTATAAGTTTGAATTTTTGATCCGTAAGATAAGCTTGGAAAAACCCGAAAAGTCTTGTAGCTCTGTTAGAGCCAGACCGGACTTTGAAATATACGCTCGGAAATATTTTGGACTAGGCCGAGAAGGGCTCAAATATGTGCGGGTTTTGCGGATTTCAAGCCGGACCGGGTCGAACCAGCCCGATTGACATCCCTATGTGCCACATCACGTTGTCTTTCACTTCATAAACTCTTGGAGACATAATAAAAGAAAAACACCAAGACTCTAACTGTTTGTTCGTCTCCTTCACACTAACTTCTCTTGAATTTAGTTAGAGAGAAGGAACAAAAGAATCGTCACAAAGATTTTCCTTCCATGAAACAATCAAAAAGAGAAGAAAACACATGACTCGTGCGGCAAGAGACATGGAAGAAGCTTAGGTCATTGTGAAAGAGGCAAAGCAATCTCACCAAATTCACCTTTGATTAATTCGAACAAATTTTTTATCAAAATCTAAAGATTCTGAAATCAAATTATCTGGTTATTGAGAACTCTTTGGAAGAAGGAGCGAGGTTAAAAATTAGGATAGGGAAGAAATTTGAAAAAATAGACGAGAGAGAGAGAGAGAGAGAGAGAGAGAGATAGAGAGATAGTGATGTAAAGATGAAGGAAGAATAGAAGAGAGATATAGATATATCAATTTCTCAGGTAAGCCCCTCCCTAACCACACAATTGTCGTCTGATATACAAAAGATTAAAAAAATTCACGAAAGAACAACTTGGGCATGACAAAGTTCATTAATTTCTTTTAGAATCGCAGGTCTAATTGAGGTAAAGATGTCGTTT
Organism: Camelina sativa; assembly: GCF_030686135.1. NCBI lineage: Eukaryota > Viridiplantae > Streptophyta > Magnoliopsida > Brassicales > Brassicaceae > Camelina > Camelina sativa. The sequence goes on along the minus strand of NC_141882.1, from coordinate 23,525,982 downwards.
GTGTAAATTGACTCACCCCTTTTTTGTTAACTTAGGTTTTGAATGAAGATGATATTGAGCAAATTGATGCTTTGGACTAGATCGTTTTTTTCCAAGGTTTAGTACAATAAATGTTACTTACTACTACAGAACTCTCTATGTGAAAATTATCATTATTTATTTTCTTTTCGATCTTAGTAAATTTCAAAATCTTCATCTTTGATTGGAATCATGATCGGTTATGTAGTTGCAATATCTAAAATGGTTGGAGCCGTGCTTCAATATATGAGTTATGGAAAAAACGAAACAACTAACACATGCCATATAGAGAACACCATTGAAAACAGAATCATCACCTTCATATGAGAAAGTGATTCAAGATGTATAGTTCAAACCGTTGGTTCTCCTAAGCATGGCCAAGACTTCAAAGCTTTATAAAGGATATCTTGTGGAGAAGTTGACAATGATTTAAACCAAATACTTTATTCTAAAGTCGTCAAGCTAACTAATCAATGTCCAATAATAATATTTACAGAGGCAAATTTTATCCGGTTTATCATGTTGTATTGGTATTTTAATTCCTCTCTTCTTACCTCGAAAGTCATCTTAATTTTGATACAAAACTTAAATTAAAAATAGACCAAAATTATTTATTTCTGCTGGTCCAAAACAGCAAAATAATGATAAATTGGGAAAAGTATATAATTAGCAGTGTACATTAAATTCTTTAATCATATATATATATATATATATATATATATTTTTGGAACAAAGAAACAAAGAATTAATATAATGCTGTATTTATTTTTCTTGTTAGGATATATATTAACTAGAATATGACTTTTATATAATGACCATTGACCTTTAAACAAACACAGACGCTTTTATATTCTTTGACCATATATCCCTTATAATCATCAGATCCCTCTCCTCTTTTTATCTGTTTGTGAAGAAGCTTTTGATTGTTTGTTGTCCAAGTAAGAAAGAGCGACAAAAGACATGAATTCAAGATTATCTCTTCTCTTGTTCTTGTTCTTGGTTATAGTTCCTTTATCAAGATCGTCCATCTTTAAAACCTTCTCTAGTATTACCTCTCCCAAGTCTCCTCTTTCCTCAATCGTCCTCCCTCTCTCCGGCAACGTCTCCCCTCTCGGGTAAGCACATCAAACGTTTTCTCTATCTTCTCGATCCACACCAAAAAAAAAACAATTTTTTGATTTTTTTTTTCGATTTTATTTTTGCTTTGTAGATACTACTCGGTCTTACTTCAAATAGGAAACCCTCCAAAGGCGTTTCAATTTGATATTGATACTGGTAGTGATCTCACTTGGGTTCAATGCAATGCTCCTTGCTCTGGCTGCACAGTGGTATGTACATTGTTTTGATCCATTCTGTTTTTTTTTTTTTTTTTTTTTCAAGATTAGACTTGATCCTTTCTTGATGATCTCTGTTTTGTTTGTTTTTTTTGTAGGGTCCTCCACTTCAGTACACGCCTAAGGCAAACACTGTCCCGTGTTCAGACCCGATATGTTCGGCTCTTCACTGGCCTAACAAGCCTCAATGCCCAAACCCGAAAGAACAATGTGATTATGAAGTTGAATATGCTGATCAAGGTTCATCAATGGGTGCACTTGTTACCGATCAGTTTCCTTTAACCACCCTAAATGGCGCAATCGTCCAACCTCGTTTAGCATTCGGGTGAGTGAGCTAGAAAACCAGACATGTGAATCTTTAGATGATGAAAAAATGTTGAATTCTTGAAAGGAGTCTGGTGTTTTTTTTTTTTTTTTTTTTTTTCAGGTGTGGTTATGATCAGAGTTTCCCTAGTGCACATCCTCCACCTGCAACTGCTGGAGTTTTGGGGCTTGGGAAAGGTAAAATCAGCGTCTTGTCACAGCTTGTCTCCGCGGGAGTAACGAGAAACGTGGTCGGACATTGCTTAAGCTCTAAAGGTGGAGGCTATTTGTTCTTTGGAGACAATCTTATTCCTTCCACTGGTGTGGCATGGACACCGTTATTGTCACCAGAGTATACTTCTTTGCATATTTGCATCGATCAGGTTTTTAAGATAGATTGATTATATTGTTGTTTCCTAGAACTAATTCATGTTCATCT